>NC_088380.1:81012500-81675000 GCF_037993035.2 Macaca fascicularis | reverse complement strand
TGAGAACACCTGCACGCAGGATGGGGGAACATCACACACCGGGGCGTGTTGTGGGGTGCGGGGATGGGGGAGGGATAGCATTAGGAGATATGCCTAATGTAAATGGCAAGTTAATGGGTGCAGCACACCAACATGGCACATGCATACATACGTAACCTGCATGTTGTGCACATGTACCCTAGAACTTAAAGTATAATAATAATAAAGAAAATTTTAAAAAAAGAAAATAAAAAAAAACCATTTCATCAATTATTATAATGTTACTATATAATTTTTCAAACTAGATATTTTTCTTGATAATACACAAGATGGTATAGCTAGTTACTTTCTACTAAAATGTGAATTCAGTTGTAACCAAATTAGAATTTTTTAAAATTAGAATTAAAGAAATTTAAATTAGAATATTACAGGACAGTTACAATGTTCCTTGTTTTATTTAATATTATACTAACAGAGATATATGCTAGTATTGGTTTTGCTATTGTTAATGCTGCATTAAGATGTAAACACTAATTTTATTTAAATTGATAATATATTTTTTATAAATTGGAAATTTTGAATAGAATAGTTTATATTTAATGTTTTATAGAAATATACCTTAGAAATTTAGAAATAGAAATGTATCAGTCACTAAAGTCAGAATTTTGCATATTACTTTTTCATCATTTTGGATTCCAGGTTGATGGAATCTGGTTCACTAGCTCTTAGTAAGCATGTTGAAAAAGTGTTCTGTGCTTGAATTAGTTTAAGAAGGGTTGAGTTAAGCAAAGTAATACGTTTATTTACTGTAAGATAACTCAAAAGCTGTCATTATGTGAAACCTTTAAGAGGGGGAAGAGTATACGGTATTTCCAAAGCTTTATTTGTTCATAAAAACGTTTTTACTTTTGTTTACTTTTGCCATATCTATTAACATTTATTTGAAGAGCATTCCTTTTTCCTCTGTAAAAGAAAGCAATTGTTACCACATTTGAAAAATAGCAGTTTGGTTATATTTACATGATCGATTATAGGACAGATTTTCCCCTTATACATAATACAAGTTAGAGTCAGCCTGCTGTAATTACAGCTCCTGTGTCTTTCTTTAATCCCAAATGTTACAGTTATTACTTGGGGTTTTTAGGTTGACCACAGAAAGGAATGTTTGTCACAGATACATGTTTATGTATAATCATGATAGTCTATCCATAGTCAGGATCCTGAAAGATGCTACCAAGTAATTCATCAGAAATAGTTCAGGAAGACTGTAGAACAACAGCTTGCAAAAAGTTGTGATGTTCTTCAAATGCCATAAAGGACATAATTTATATATTTTTTTTCTGTTTTTGTGAAATAAAGTTAGAGATTTTTCGTGTTTTTACTTGCTAAAACAATACTGTTCTCCTGTTTAAGCCTCCAGTTGTGAAAATGCAACATTTTAAAACAATGTTTACTGATAAATTCAGGAAGTCACGCTGTAAAATGACTATTTTACTCGGAGTAAACAGGTAAAGAATGAGGGGTGAAATATTTGATACAGAATAGACTTTTTTTAAACTACAGGCTACAAATAAGGTGACTTAGACAAGAAAGATTTGGAGGGCTTCAGAATCTTTCCTAGCTGTTAAAATTGTGTCAAGTACAGCTCTTGTGTCAAGTACCATTACCAAATTTTATTTAAAACTAATTAAGCAGTTAAGGACTTATAACGTAGTTTTTTAAACTCCAAATTGCGATGTGGTAAAGTACAAATTAAATATACTTTGAAAATGGACGCTTTAACATATACCAAATCACTGTATATGTATACCATCAGATAAGATTATTGTGTGAAAGTTATTTGCAACTCTTGCGTTTTTCTGAATGAAAATTATTAATAATGATTATTTTGTCATTCTCTTGTACAAAAGGACTTAAAACTTCAATATCAGTGATATGAAAATAGAAATCTTCATACATGCTGCTTCTTGAACCATTTTGACTTAATGAACAAAATCTTCAATACACTGAGTAAACACATTACATATCAAAATGCCTCTGTATAATGCTAATAATCCGAAAGCCATGAGTTCTCCGAAACCAACGAAGAAATCCCAGATTCTGCTCCCAAATTTTCTTATCAGTAATTTCAAGAATAACCTGAGTTGGTGGGTCACGAAGAATAATTGCTGTAGGAAATATCATTAAATTGGGTTTATTTTATAATTTGATAAAATTCGGATATCCTGACTAATGCTAACTTTTATTGTCTGTGAGAAGCTAGAGTCATTTCCATCCAATATTTTCTTCACCCATTTAAAATAGTATGATAAGCAATATTAGTTTGAAATAACCAAATAGCCCATCATCTGTCTGTTTTAGACAAACAACTATTTATTTCACAGAATATGACAGAATAGAATGATAATGTTGGATATTCCTCTCCTAATACTCTAGTTTGCCAGTGTCCTCTTTCAGATGCTACCTTTAAATCCCTTTTGGATCTAAGTTATATATAACAATTTTGGAAGTAAATTGTGAATAATAAAAGTACTGATGCAGTTCATCCAAGGAGTACCACTTATGTACCATGTTTTAGGTTCTCCGCTTCTTTTAACGCATCTAAGATAGACTTGGCTTTTTTATTTTTTTATTTTTTTGAGTCTCACTCTCTCACCCAGGCTGGAGTGCAGTGGCGTGATCTCAGCTCACTGCAACCTCGGCCTTTGGGGTTCAAGTGATTCTCCTACCTCAGCCTCCCAAGTAGGTGGGATTACAGGGGCCAACCACCACGCCTGGCTAATTTTTATATTTTTATTAGAGACGGGGTTTCACCATGTTGGCCAGGCTGGTCTTGAACTCCTGACCTCAGGTGATCAACCCATCTCGGCCTCCCAAAGTGCTGGGATTACAGGTGTGAGCCCCTGCGCCCGGCTGACTTGGCTTTTTGAAAAGTATAATAACTGCATCATACTCCTGACTTAAATTGAGCTTGCAGACAACTTAGCTATTTTCCCCATGATGTTCACAAGGCAGCCCTACTTTATCTAGTACTTGTATAGTCTGACTTAAAAACAAAACAGAATCCCTCACATGCAGAACTTTACCCCATCCATCCGTGTTTCCTTTTGTCTTTCTCAGACTTAGCCAAACCAGTTGCAATGAGAGGTTTCCAGTGAATGGTATCACAAAGGTTGTGAGATGAGATGGTATCACAAAGGTTGTGAGATGAGAGTGTGATTACTATGTTGACAGCTCAAGTTGGGAAGGGTATCATTTTAGAGAGAGATGATGATGAGCTCAGTTTTCAGCCTGCTTCAGTTGCTAGTGGGGATGTCTAAATAGAGATGTTATAAAGGAAGTTAGAGATATGGGTCCAGACAGAGGATAAAAAGTCAAACGTACAGAGAGATTTGTGATTTTAGGTGATAATTAAAACTGTCAGAGTGTTTTGTATGGAGATGAAGCAGCTGTGGGAGGTGCTATTGCTTTCTCATATAAACTCAAGCAGAAGCTATTCACAGTGTCTTTAGCCCTTTCAGTAGTATGCACTTTTTAATCTCACTGACATCTCAGAACCTTTGAGGGACCTTTTAAGGGACAGTTTAGAGGATTCATGAAATAATGAGTTTTATATTTGTGTTTTTTGAATTTTCATTCTAAGATTTATTCATTTATTAATCCTTGAGAGTCATAGTATTGAAAAAAGTGATATTGAAATATCTAACTTATTTTTAAAAATTAATTAAAGCACATATTCTGCTTCAGCAATTAATAAAACTTGAACCATCTCCAGTTTAGTGGATTAATTAATGGGTACTGGGAAACTATAAGGTAACAAATACCATGAAATTAAACATTCATTTTCTTTCATTTAGAATACAAGAAATTGAGAACATGTTGCTTCCAGTGGTGGGAACTGAGTGGCAGGGGGCAGGGTGTGTAGGTGGTGGGTTGCCTTTTCACAGTGTATTCTTTTGTGCTATTCAAATGTTGAACCATGGAATGATTTTACCTTGGGAACAGATCAAAGAAATTTGAATTTTGAAAATTGCTTCATTTACTTTAAACATGAGATTGTAATTTTATGTAGAAAATATTGACACTTGAAGTTAGAAGTCATGATTTCACATCCTGTTTTCATCCTTTCCTGGACAGCTGGCCTTTCACTTCTTTGAATTGCAGGCTCTCATTTGAAAATGAGGCTGATGATAGTTGCCCTCTCTACCATGCAGGATAATTATGAGTTATTTCTTTCAGCAAACAGATCTGTGAGGCATATATTCTTCTAGGTGTGATATGAGACATATTTCCACTCCTTGGGGGATTTATTTTTAAGTGTGGAAGTAGACAAAATTTCAACCTATTGTGATGATGCAGATAAATATGCTATGAAGATACATAGACATAGGATCCACAGTGTCAGCTTGGGAGAGTGGAAGGATTGATGTTAGAGTGGTCCTCCTGGAAGACAAGCACATTTATTTGAGTTAAGTTTTGAAGAATGAATTGGTTGGGAGAGGATGAGGAGAGGAGACATTCCATTCAGAACAAGCAACATCTCCAGCCCCATCTCATTTTATGTGTTTCTGGGTAGCACACTTTTGTTTTATTTTAAGTTTTGTTAGGAGAGGATACTGTAGCAGGTTCTTCCTTAGTTTTGCTGCCTGTCAAAATTTTGACTATAATTATCAAAAAGTTTGGAAACAGTGGAAAATCTCACTTAGGACTTTATAATGACCACAAGGATTAGTGGAAAATGACTAAAACTCATTGAAATTGAACTACGTACATTTTACTGTATAGACCATTAACACTATACATCAGCTTCTGATGTCAACCGTAGTTCTTCCATACTAAGGAACTAGTGAGAATTCTTAATTAATGCAGTTGACTTGCATTTTTCCAATTGAGTAGACTTTTTTCTTCCTGCATCCAAGTAGTAAGTGGATACACTTTTCCTGGTGCCGTGTTGTTTCCTTTGAAGCACAGTGAAACTTCTTACCGCCTATGATGGTCTATAGACTTAGTATCTAGCTACTTAATTCCCACTCTCCATTAAGTTGCAGTTTATAGGCCTTGATATTTTACTATTTAACACCCAATATCTGTAAGTTACAGAAATACTTTGAAAATGTGGTGTAGATAGATGGTAATATTATTTATTCTGGATATTATCCTCTAGTAGCCACCATGATTATTAAAAACAAAGTGGTCTTGGTTTGTTTTTTGTGTTTTTGAGACAGAGTTTCACTCTTGTTGCCCAGGCTGGAGTGCAATGGTGTGATCTTGGCTCATTGCAACCTCCACCTCCTGGGTTCAAGTGATTCTTCTGCCTCAGCCTCCCGAGTAGCTGGGATTACAGGCATGCACCACCACTCCTGGCTCATTTTGTAGTTTTTAGTAGAGACAGGGTTTCTCCATGTTGGTCAGGTTGGTCTGGAACTCCCAACCTCAGGTGTTCCGCGGGCCTCGGTCTCCCAAAGTGCTGGGATTACAGGCGTGAGCCATTGCCCCTGGCCTTTTTTTTTTTTTTTTTTTTTTTCCTTTTGAGACAGAGTTTTGCTGTTAGGCAGGCTGGTGTGTAATGGCACGATCTTAGCTCACTGCAATCTCCGCCTTTTGGGTTCAAGCAATTCTCCTGCCCCAGCCTCCTGAGTAACTGGGATTACAGGTGTGCACCACCATGCCTGGCTAATTCTTTTATATTTTTAGTAGAGATGGAGTTTTACCATGTTGGTCAGGGTAGTCTTGAACTCCTGACCTCAGGTGATCCACTCGCCTCGGCCCCCCAAAGTGCTGGGATTACAGACGTGAGCCACCACGCCCCACCAAAAGCAAAAACAGGTTTACACTATTTTAGTGTTAAGTGTGAAATATAGACTTTCACACAAAATTTATATGGAACATTTTTTAATATAGTGGAAAACATAAAACTGGGGATTGTATAGGTAATTTAATCTTACTTCATGTTTATTTGTAGATAGGGAAAAAATAAGAGATACTTCAATTTCTAAATGATTTGTTTAGAAAGAGTTAGTCCAAAGTAGGAGAGCATTATTTCTATACTTACAGAACAATCTTCTGCTGTTAGTGACTATCATTTTAGATGTTTTAACTTTAGGTAACAGAAAACAAAACTGTATGCAGCTTAGACTATAAGGATATTTATTATCTCCTGCAATAAGAAAACTAGAAGCAGTATACCTTGACGGTTGGTTGATTTAGTAATTCAGTACCATCATCAAAGACTGCAGTTCTCTGACTAGATTGACCTGTCTTTTTAGGCAGGATTTCCTCATGATCCTAAGGTGTCTGACACAAGTGGCAGGTGTCACACAGAGGTGACGATGTCCAGGTAAGAAAATGAATTATATCCCATTTATGAGCAATGACAACCTTCTCAGAACCTCCATCAGATGTCTCTTATGTAGCTTTGGTCAGAATTGTATCATTTGCACATGCCTAAACTATCATTTGGAAAAGGAGGTAAAATCATTGTGATTGGTTTCTTCCTTTGAAGGGCAATGACTTCTTGGCTGATCATAAGCAAAACTGGATTCTGTTGTCAAGTAAGAAGTGGAGGAATGGTTGCTGGGTAGGCAACTAACAATGCCTGCTGTAATTGAACACATTTAGACTTTTATGTTCAAATGTTTAAGAATTACTTAAATTAGTAGCTAAGAATATGGAGTTTAACAGTTCTTTGGCACTTAACGAATGTGAGAACTTGGACAAGGTACTGAAGCTCCATTTATTTTGATTTAGTAGTTACTAAAATGGGAATAATACTAGTACCTGTTTGGTTTGTTTTGAGGACTTAAATGACATATGTGGCATTTAGCATGCCTTGGCACAGTGCTTGGTTCATAGTAAGTGGTCAGTATGTGTTAGCTGCTCTTATCACCATATTTAATTTTTATTTATATCAAGTGAATCAAGCTTTTGCTTAAATTCATTACATTTTATATTTCATGAGATACCAATATCATAACTGTCTGTTCTTAAATTATAACTGTTGAACTTCACCAAACGGCAAAGAAGTTTTAGGAGAGCAGATTTGTTGATGCCCATTGGAAATGCTAAAACCTCAGATGTCATTCATCCAACCTAACTTCTTTCATCAGTGTTGTTATCAATTTTTAGCTTAATTTCATGAGGAGTATAATTTTTTATCAGCTTCCTGAAATACAGTAACTTAGATTTTATTCATTTCTGAAATATTGATGTCTTCATTAACTTGTGTTTTTATTGAAAGACTCTTTTAAAAACATTATGGAGAGGCATAATTAACAAGAGAATGTAAAATAGAGATAATACTACTTAAATAGGGTCATAAGTATTAAATGCAATAAAGTACCTACAGGTCTGTTCATATGAGGCCCTCAATTTAAGTTTCTTCTTTTCCATAATCCCTCACACAACACAAATCTTAAATAAACTCTTCATTTCTTCAAGAGAGAGGAGAGTTTGTTATCAGCTGTATCAGTAGAGAAGAACTGTATATAACAGGGAAAAGGAAATTATACTAGAGGTTTCAAACAGGGGGATTTAATACAAGGAATTGATGACACAGGTGTTGGTCTCAGTTGATCAGGAGTCATCTTACCCACTTTTTACAGCATGTTTTTTCTTAAACCAAATGTTATTAACTGCTTGTTATGTTCTAGGCACTGTGGGAACTATCCTGCCTAAGGAAGACTTTTTATAAATCCAGGTTAAATGGATTCCCTTTTTCACTAATTGCTTCATATTACAACCGTAACCATTTGTTGCATGTGTGCTTTTGTGGGTGTGCATGTGTGTTTGTCAGGGGAATGAAGTTCCCGAAGTTGCTAATTGTTTTCATCTTTATAATTGACAGAAAAACATGACTTCTTTTTTATATCATTAATATCTTCTACCTTATTACTCATTGTCTCTGTTCGTAAGAATCTGTTCCATCCTTCTTAAAGATGTTTCTATAAGAGCTCACACTAAGATCCTCATTTAGACTGATTGTTTTCCAGGCCTATAGCACAGTGTTAACCTTGGGATATATTTTTCCTTTGTTAGGGATTATGTTGACAATGACTTCCTGGTTTCATGACTTCTTTTCTGGATTTTCATCTTCAATTTGTTGGAGTACATTAAGTAAATTTCTCAGAAAGGTGACATAGTAGATCAACTTTTTGCATTTTTATGTAACTAAAAATAGATCCCTTGGCCTATAACTTCTTTCATCAGTTACTTACATAGCTTATTGCCCCTTTCGAATCTTAACTCATGTGTCCTCTTCTCAAAGAGACAATCCTATTTTAAATTGCAAACCCCGTGTATTACCAGTCCTCCTTCATGACTTTTTCTCCATAGCACTTTTCACAATCTAACATGTTATATATTTTGCTTATTTAATTGTCTTTATTTCCCGACTAAAAAGTGCCATAGGGCAGGGATTTTTGTAGTTCATTGCTGTATCCTTGGTACATAAAATCATACCTGGCACATAGTAGCCCTTCAATAAATAATTGTTAAGTCAGTTAATGGATTTTCTTCTCCACCTTTTATTATAGTTATAAATCCAGGTTATAAATCATTTTCTCTCAAAACTTTCAAGGGATTGCACTGTCTTCTTCTGATATCTAGTGTTATTAATAAGAAGTATAAGTCAATCTGATCCTTTTACAGAGGACCTGTTCTGTTTTTGAAAGCTTTAATTTTTATGGAGTTCTGGAAATTATTTTTTTGTTTGTTTGTTTGAGATGGAGGCTCACTCTGTTGCCCAGGCTGGAATGCAGTGGCACGATCTTGGCTCACTGCAACCTCCACCTCCCAGGTTCAGGTGGTTCTTCTGGCTCAGCCTCCCAAGTAGCTGGGGTTATAGGCACCTGCCACCACATTGACTAATTTTTGTATTTTTAGTAGAGATGGATTTCACCATGTTGGGCAGGCTGATCTCGAACTCCTGACCTCCAGTGATCCTCCCACCTTGACCTCCCAGAGTGCTGGGATTACAGGCATGAGCCGCTGGAAATTCTTAATGTACATAGATTTTTTTTTTTTTAATGGATTCTGTGTGCTTCTAAAATGAAGCCCTTTCAGTTAAGTTTGCTTTTCTTTTCCAGCTTTGGGAACTTTTATTCTTAAAAAAAAAAAAAAAACAAAAAACTTTACATGCTTTGTTTCTGTTCTGTCTGTAACTCCTGTGAGTTATATAATGAACCTATCAGATTTATCTTATTTTCCTGTGGTGTTTCATTTCTCTCTTTTTAATTTTACTTTGCTGTGGTGTAACCTTTAATATGCTTATTAATGTTTAAATAGTTAAATCTGGCATATTTTCTTTGACTAAAATAAAGAATCAAATAGTAGGCTAAAAATAGGAGTAGATTGATTTAATATTTGCATTTTGTCATTCACTAATAACTAATGACAAAGTTTGACTTATTACATTATTAGAAAAAGTAATTGTTAAGAAAAAGTCACTGGTTGACTGGAAAAGGAGCTAATTTCACATATATACTATGTATTTAAAATATTTTTTTAGGAAGACAATATTTCATGTCTATAAAATTTATAGGTAGGGATGTTCATCAGGTATTATTTATAATATGGGAATGGCTTAAATATCCAATAGGATAATACTTCAATATGCTGTCATCTCAGTACTATGAAATACTTCACAATCACCAACAGCTATATTTTCAAAGAACATTTAATGACATTGGAAGTGATTATTATCCAAATTACTGTTATTTATTAGTATTATTATGTATTTTTTGAGACAATCTTGCTCTGTTATTCAGGCTGGAATACAGTGACACAATTATAGCTTACTGCATCCTTGACTCCCTAAGCTCCAGGGATCCTCCCACCTCAGACTCCTAAGTAGCTGGAACTACAGAGGCATGCCACCACGCTTGGCTAATTTAAGAAATTTTTTTGTAGAGACAGAATCTTGCCATGTTGCCCAGGTTGGTGTCAGACTCCTGGCCTCAAGTGGTCCTTCTGCCTCACCTCCCAAAGTGTTGGGATTACAGGTGTGAGCCACTGTACCTGACCCAAATTATTTTTTTGTATATCTAAATATAAATTTTCACACACACATGTTGAGAGAAAAAGACTGCTGGACAATACTCAAAATGTTAATACCAGGTCCATAATCTTTTACTTTGAAAACCCTTTGGCCCATATGTGTTTGTGAATTCCAAATTTTTCAAATTTTATAAAAGTAATATATATTTCCATAATAGCATCAATAGAAGTGCTCTATAATCATACACATTAATATTTCTGCAGTGCAACAGGACTATTCACTTTAAATGGTACACATAAATTCTATAAATCATTTTACTTCATTTGAGGTTACACTTTGCTGCTAAATGATTTTGTGTCAAACAATAAACAATGTTCTTTTTTTAAAACCTCTTTGGGTTTCAAAATTATGTGTATTTTGAATCTGTAGTGATTATGAGTGATTTTTAAATATTGTTTTTATAATTTTTTATAAATATGTACATATGTACATTTCAGAAAAATATCTTAGTACAAATTTTAAAATACATACTTCAGTTTTCGTATTAAATCTTAGCCTTTTCTACAAACGAGAAGAGCTAAATGCACCAGAAGATACTAATTCCTTGATTCAACAAATATTTATCCAGTAAATACGAGAGAAAGCTAATACTATTTTAATAAGCATAAAGATGCTCAACCTTATTAGCGAAATATTTCAAACCATAATAGAAGTACTATTTCACACTCTTCTGATTGTCAGAAATTTAATAATTCTGACAATCCCAGTTCACCAGGATGCCAAGAAGTAGGAAATTTCATACACTACAGGTTGACTATCAACTGATAAAACTGCTTTGGAAAGCAATTTGATGATACTTAGTGAAGCAGAAGTTGTATATATACTCTATAAAACCTCTTTAGCATCATCTTACTTGTCATCAGTACATTGATTTGTACTATTTAAGAGTTGAACTTTTACTATTTCTCATACCACATCTTTCCCTAGCCTTTATTCCCTATAATTTTACATGCTCGTGTTACTACTGGGTTCTCACAACTGAGTGATTTTTTTTTTTTTCTTTTTCAGGGCAACACATGCTATTCAATAACTTGTTTCCTGGACCTTTTCACAAAAATACTACTTTTTAAGCAAAAACGTAACATATATTTTTTGGTATTCCAATAACCATGGAAATACGTAGCACCTTTAGTTATCCCATGTGATAGGTAGTTAAGTAACTCTTCAGTGTTGCTGGAGCCATTGTTGCTGTTTTCCATAGACAAGAACAATGAAGTAGGATGACTTGGATTACCAATCAGAATTATCTGTGAGCTGAGCATTCTTCTATTGTATACTTCTTCAAAAGTTACCATGTTGTTTTTATTGCTCAGTTTTTGTGAATCACTCTTTTTCTGCTTCAGAATTGTTTTATAAATATAATTTCTATCTTTAAATTGAAAATGTTAAAAGACAATAGTGAGATTTCTAGACTCAACTTTTTATTCATTCAACCAACATTGAGTGCCTACTATGTAGGAAGATCAATTATACAATATGAATATAACCTAATCCTCTCTTCAAGAAACTTAAGACCTAGCAAGGCTTCAGTGTAGTGTGTTAATGCTAATATAATTAAGTAGGTGTTGGATAGAATTAAGTGGAAGTCTTTCAAGTCAGGGGTCAGCAACCCTTTTTTGTAAAGGACCAGATACTGTATTTTAGGTTTTGTGGGCCATATGATTCTTCTATCACAACTACTCTTCTCTGCTCTTATTGCATGAAAACAGCCATACATGATACATAAATGAATGAGTATATCTGTGTTCCAATAAAACTTTATTTATGGATATTAAATTTGAATTCTGTATTTTTATATGACAAATCTTTTTAAAAAATTTTAGCTATTCAAAAATGTAAAAACTGTTCGTAGCTCTTAGACTATACAAAAACAGATGACAGACCAGATTTGGCTCCCTGGCCATAGTTTGCCTACCCCTGTTTAAGTCTTTGAATTATAAGATGGTATGGAATGGGCTTCTCTTTAATAGCCTATCCAATTCCAGCTACTTTCATTACTAGGGGAATTTAGTCACATACCAGGTTTAGAAGTATTGAAAGTCTCATTGCTAATCCAGTAGTTTCTGAATATCCTTGATATTCTGAATAATAATCGTGATTATATAATGATAATAAAACAACAATAGTAATAATGTTGCATTGATAATATGCACACAGGTCCCAAACTCAAAGGTATGCAAGACCAAGCGTAATGCCTGACTGTTAAGGAAACAGGGAGTTATATGAATTGGGGCAAAGGAATAGCACGTAACCCATCTGTAGGAGACAACAGCCACCACTTAGCTCCAGCTAGTAGTGGGAATGCAGCCCCCATGTTTCCTGATGAAAACATCCAAGAGAAGCCAGAAATTCAGATGTATATGTCAAATCTCGCAGCTTTTTAATGTGGCAACATATTTTTTTAAACAAATACTTTTCTTTTTAACATTGTGAGTCAAATAAAATCATGTTTAGGTTTCATTTAAGCAGGCTGGCAACTTGCCATCTCTGTGCTAACAAGTTTCCTTTACTATTCAAAGGGAATTTTTTGAGAAATATCTTTTGTTATATACATTAATTATTTTATTTTAAAATTTTGTATCTCAAAGGATATTTTAATATTGAAAATTATTGTTAAAATAATTTTAAATTATAAATCAACTGCAGATTTCTGCATCTGACATTCACATGTTTCAGCTGTCATGCTTGAATGTATCAGTACTTGCAGCTTTCCCCTGAAGCTTTTGTGGTCACAGCTTTTTTTTCCTTTTTGCCAACAGCTTTATTGAGATATAATTCACATACCATACAATTAACCCATTTTAAGTCTACAGTTTATTGGCTTGTAGTATATTCACAGAGTTGTGCAACTATCACCACAATCATTTTTAGAACATGTTTCTTACCCCCGAAAGAAACCTTAAACCGTTTAGCTATCACCTTTCCAATTCCCCTGTTGTCCCCAGTCCTAAACAACCACTAATCTATTTTACATTTCTATAGATTTGTGTGTTCTGGATATGTCCTATAATAAAATCAGACAATATATAGCCTTTTATGTCAGGCTTCTTTTTTACTTAGCATGTTTTCAGGGTTCACCCATGTTGTGGCTTCAATGAGTACTTTTTTATTTTATTGCGCAATATTCCATTTTATGGATATACCACATTTTCCATTGGTTATTGGACTTCCACATTTTGCCTATCATGCATAATGTTGCTGTAAACATTCACAGACATGTTTTCTGTGGGCATGTATTTTCATTTTTCTAGGGTATATACCTAGAAATGGAATTGTCAGGACATGGTTACTCTGTTTAACTTTTTGAGGAATAGTCAAACTTTTCTAAAGCTACTATACCAGTTTTGATTGCCGTCAGCAATGTTTGATGGTTCCAATTTCTCTACATCCTTGCCATCTTGCCAACAGCCAGATGGAGAAAGCTATTTTTAATGCATATGAGTTATGAAAGCTTTTCTTCTGCTCTTTAGATGCTGTGTATATATGAATGTTAATATTTTCTTAGACTATAGTTTTCTTTTATATTAAAACTTTAAACAACCAGAATTGGGGAAGATGGGGCTATTATGGTTAATTTTATTTGGATCATCTCTGGGATAATCAGTAGAACTTTGTATCGCAGTATTTCTTATTGTTGAAACTTTTCCTGATGTACTTTTTAAAAAATACTTTTTCTTACTTTAGGAAGTAAATACTAGTTTGTTTCTACCACTTGTCTGTGAGAGAACTGCATCTAAATTATCTATCTCAGCTCCTTGCACAAGGAAAGTCTGGCATAAAATTAAAGGCACAATAAATACTTGTTAAATGATTTTGTTGTTAAAAAATAATCCAGTCTTTCTTTGTTTTGGATTTGACATGCAATCTACTGAATTTTCCCCGGCCAGTAAACTGAGCTTTTACCATTGTGCTGTTTCAGATACATGTATAAAGGTTTGGAAGACATATTTAAAAAAAAAAAAAAAGACAATTATATTAGTATTATTGGTATATACTAATTTTGAATATTGCTTTCACATTGTAATTATACTGAAGTTGGTTTTTAATTTACAAATTAAGAATTTCATGCTTTGGGCTGGGCACGGTGACTCACGCCTGTAATCCCAGCACTTTGGGAGGCCGACGCTGGTGGATCATGAGGTCAGGAGATCGAGACCGTCCTGGCTAACACAGTGAAACCCCGTCTCTACTAAAAATACAAAATATATTAGCTGGGTGTGGTGGTGGGCACCTGTAGTCTCAGCTACTCGGGAGCCTGAGTCAAGAGAATGGTGTGAACCCGGGAGGTGGAGCTTGCAGTGAGCCGAGATCTCGCCACTGCACTCCAGCCTGGGTGACAGAGCAAGACTCTGTCTCAAAGAAAAAAAAAAAGAATTTCATGCTTTGATAGATTGCACTTATGTTAGGCAGGTATAGGATTTAAGAGCATGAGGATCATACTTACATCTCTGACTAAACTATTTTTCTTCTGTTCCTTCCTCCCCCCCATCTAATATATCTACTTTGGCATTCTAAATATAGTATGTTTTATATTTACACAGTTTCTTTCTTATGGTCTAGAGAGAAAGCTAATTTTCTGAAATATTTTTGGCTTTTCTATAGGTTGGTCAAAGAAAAAGTGATGTATGAAAAAGAGGCAAAACAACAGGAAGAAAAGATTGAAAAAATGAGAGCTGAAGATGGTGAAAATTATGACATTAAAAAGCAGGTAAAATTATATCATAACAATAGCTAACATTTACAGAATGCCATATTAACTAATGTAGTTTTTACAATAGTTCTCTGACTGAGATTATATTATTATTTATTTCTTTACTATTAAAACTTCCATTTAAAGATAAGGAAACTAAAACACAGGTTAAATAACTGCCCAAATCACACTGTTGCTAAGTGACATAGCTGAGGTTTAGTTTTGTTTTTTGTTTTGTTTGAGACAGGGCCTCACTCTGTCATCCAGGCTAGAGTGCAGTGGTGTGATCACGGCTCACTGCAGCCTTGACCTCTCGGCTCAAGCAATTCTCCCACCTCAACTCCCCAAAGTGCTGGGATTACAGGCATGAGCCACTGCACCTGGCATAGCTAAGATTTGAACACAGGCATTCTTTTTCTAGTATCTGTACTCTTAATCGCTAAACTTTACTGCCTTTCGATTTTTAAGTATCAAATATAAAAATGGACTAATATTATATTAATTATATATTTAGATTCACAAATATTTTCTCCAAACTGATGTGAAGACCACAAAAATAAAATATGTATTGCACTTTTCAATGACTACTTCTGATTGTCTTCATGACAAATTTCAGTGGCCTTAACATTGCATACAAGTCTCTTCTTGATCTTGAATCAGGAAATGAAGTTACATCTGCTTATCTAACCTCATTTCTTACCAATCCCTATCTCGACCTCTTAGGTGCCTTATAGCTCCCTGAACATGCCCTTTCTTCTTTGCCTCTGAAATTTTGCATGTCTGAGATGCTCTTACTCCTGGCCTTACTTATCCTTTCCTTATTAATTTCTGTTCTTCCTTGAGGTCTCTTCTACTCTCACCTCTAGACTGAGTTAGGTGCCCCTGCTTTTCGCTCCCATAACACTTCTTTATTCCCATCATAGCATATATTGAACGTTCATTCTCAGCTGACAGTTGCTTCATAATTCCTTGAGAAAATAAAGGCCATTAGGGAATTTTCTTATATTCTTATGACAAAATCTATCAACCTATCTGCATCTGTACGTATACCACCTTCCTTCCTGTAAGAGTGGATTATGTGCCCTAGCCCTTGTTATAACTATCAGTGACATTGTTATTACTCTTTTTTCCCTCATCTTAAATACCTCAATAGCATCTGACACAAGTTACCACTTTCACCTTGAAACTTGACACATCCTCTGAGGTGTTCAAAATTAAAATCTTGATCTCACAGTACTCCAACCTACTCTCCCAAACAAAAAAACTATTTCTTCTTTCTTTTTCCTCATCTCAGTGAGTGGTACCTCCACTCATCCAGATACTCAAGCTAAAAATTTAGTTGGTCCCTTCTTGATATTTTTCTCTCTTTTTAATAACCACATCCAATATCAGCATCTCCTATTTCTTGTTTTCTTTTCTTTTCCTTCTTTTTTGAGACGGAGTCTTGCTGTGTCACCCAGGCTGGAGTGCAGTGGTGCAGTCTCGGCTCACTGCAATGTTCACCTCCCGGGCTCAGCTGATTTTCCTGCCTCAGCCTCCCAAGTAGCTGGGATTAACAGGCATGCACCACCACACCCGGCTAATTTTGTATTTTAGTAGAGACAGGGTTTTGCCCTGTTGGCCAGGCTGTTGAACTCCTGACCTCAGGTGATCTGCCTGCCTCAGCCTCCCAAAGTGCTGGGATTACAGGGGTGAGCTACCGCGCCCAGCCAGCACTTCCTATTTCTTACTCTCTATTTTTCTCTCTACTGCCATTGTTCTAGTCTAGTCCACTATCATCTCTTGCTGGTATTATTTATTGCAGAAGCCTCCCAGTTGGCATACTTCTTTCACCCTTGACATCCTCCATTCCTTCCCCACCACAACCACCAAATAAATCTCTATAAAATGTACCTCAGATCACTTGGTCTTCTACTTAAAATCTAGTGTCAGATGCATTTAAAATAATTCCCAGGTGACAGTTTTAAAAAAGGAGAGTGTGAACCAGCTTATACAAACTATATCTTAAAATTTATTTTTAAAATCAGCTCATGAACTCAAAGTCATTTTTGCCGTGTAAATTGTGGCATAATTGGTAATCACACTTAACTCAGGCTTAATTCAGCAAAATTAATCAATCATTTAAAATAGATTTTTTTGTAGGGAGTTGCTTTCTGCCATGCAGAAGAAATGCAGCAGCAGCTGAAACAACTTGTTGGCTGTGTCTTCCCTTGGCTGTCTAGGAAGACAGCCTTCTTATTTTATTAAGCTTTTAGGAGAGGCCGTCTTCCTTTATTTGTGATATAGCACTGTGTGTATAAAAGACATTTGTGTGTCAGAGACTCATAAATTGAGGGAGGATTAGTAAACAGATGTGTAGATATAGTATGTCCCCTTTATTTTGTTTTTTAATATTAATAAATTATATTGGGCAGTGGGGTCTCTTTGTGAAGCCCAAGCTGGAGTGTAGTGGTGTGATCCTAGCTCACTGTTACTGTCTCAAACTCCTGGCTTCAAGTGATGCTCCCACCTCAGCCTCCAGAGTAGCTGGGACTACAGATATGTGCCACCATGCCTGGCCAATTTTTAAATTTTTTATAGAGACAGAGTCTCACTTTCTTGTTTAGGCTGGTCTTCAATTCCTGGCCTCCAGCGATCCTCCCACCCTAGCCTCTCAGAGTCCTGGGATTATATGCGTGAGCTCCCTGGCCTGGCCTTATCCACCTTTATGAACTAACTACCCTTCATAAGGATTTACATATGGAATGTAACCTTTTATTCTTAAAATTATGATACATACTGCTTTTGTACCTCTTTCACTACATCTAGTGGGAAAATATTATGACATAGTATGTAATTTTATTTTATCCAGGTCCTTCTTGGACTTCATCAGCTTGTTTTCCCGGTCATGTAGCTAGTGACCTCATTTAGTCTTTTTCTTTGCCCTGCTTTTTTTCACCATCAATAATGTATTTTAAAATAGCCCTATAGCTAAAATAGTAGTTATCAGTTACATGGAGTGGAGGAATAAATGTGTTCCCTTTCTAAATAAAATTCTACAAATAATGTTACGGGTTATCACAGAACCTGTTTTCATTTATATTCATGTATGTATCATATTTCAATAAAATCACTACTTTATAGGTAAGGATTAACTACTGAATCCTGTGTTGTACTTGTCATTTCAAAATACCAGCCACATACTAGTTGCATTATTGACTACATACACAGATGTAAAAGGGAAAAAAAATTGTTCAAAAGTTGTTTCTACCCTCAGCCATGTTAAAATTCTCTTTTTGGTCATAGGTATCATAGTTTTTAACAGGATTTGTTAGATTCATAGCCAACTTAGTACTTATTCAGAAATAGCATCTCATATCTCATTATAGAACAATAGTTGTTTCTGTTTGCTTCTGTTGTCGACCTACCATGTATATAGTTGTCGATTGCAGTTTTGTTTCAGAGTTTCCTAAAAACTTGTCTTTAGCCAACCTGCATACATTTCTTAATTTCCTTTCCCTGGCTTAGCTATATTATGGCCATTCATATTTGTTTATCATATACAATGGGTGTTGCATAACCAAAAGAACGGTCTGTTCCTGATTGCCTGAGACTTTAAGGTCAGCAATGATTTTCTTAACATTTATCGTGCCTCTCGTAGAAAATATCAAGAAAGCCAAGTGCTGCATTTTGTGGGTTTTCTACACTTCTCCCTAGATTTCTTCCTCTTCTGAGCTAAACACTCTTCTGAGCTTCTGAGACTGTCCTCAGTCACTTCTCACTACTTTGGCTCTTCTCTCGCTTGGATCCTTTTTTCTCTGGCTTTCCTACCTCTTCTAAATTGGCTGTATTTTAAGCACACACTTAAGGTGCTATCTCTTATTCTATACCAAACTCTTACCTGAAGATGGTTGCCAGAAATCAGGGGACAGTCCCTCTGTTGGACTAGGTATAATTTTGGTTCTTTTAAAATAAGTAATTAGGCCAGGTACAGTGGCTCACATCTGTAATCCCGGCCCTTTGGGAGACCAAGCTGGGTAGATCACTTGAGCCTAGGAGTTTGAGACTAGCCTGGGGAACAAGCTAGTCTCAAACTAGCTTGTTTGCATTAGTTCGTTTTTACACTGCTATATAGAACTACCTGAGACTGGGTAATTTATAAAGAAAAAAGGTTTACTTGACTCTCAGTTCCACATGGCTGGGGAGACCTCAGGAAACTTATAATCATGGCAGAATGTGAAGGGGAAGCGAGCACCTTCTTCACAAGGTGGCAGGGGCGAGAGAGAGAGAGAGAGAGAGAGAGAGAGAGAGAGAACAAGTGGGAAGTGCCCCACTTTTAAACCCTCTGATCTCATGAGAACTCACTCACTATCAGAGTATGTAGGAAACCGCACCTATAATCCAATCATCTCCCACTAGGTCCCTCCCTAACATGTGGGGATTACAATTCAAGATGAGATTTGTGTGGGGACACAGTGAAACCATATCAAAGGTGAAACTGTCTCTACAAAAAAATTTTTTTTAAAAATGTATTAGAATACAAAAAATTAGCTGGGTGTGGTAGTGTGCATCCATAGTCCCAGCCACCTAGGAGGCTGAGGTGAGAGGATCACCTGAGCCCAGGAGGTCAAGGCTGCAGTGAGCCATGATCATGCCACTGTACTCCAGCCTGGGTGACAGAGTGAGGCCTTCTCTCAAAAAATATATAAAATAAAATAGAAAAGTAAAAGTAAGTAACTAGGTAAAAGTTTTCAGGAGGCCAGAATATCAGTCAATTAAATATTTATTCTGTTTTTTTTTTATTTTCTGACTAAACAATATAACATGTCATTCAAATATTGCCCAAATTGATTTTAGCCTTCCGCTTCTGATAGCTCTCTTCTTCTCCACCAGTTAAGGTTGGGTACAGAGGGTTTTGCCCTCACTTGGTAAAGCTTTCTGGTTTGTTTTTCAACCTATCCTGGGGCATAATGATTGGCAGTAATGACAGTCAGACATATCTCTGTCATTTCTCCTGAGGCACAACTCATCTCTTAGTTTCCAGAAGTAATAAGACAAACTGGTATAATTTTTGGACAAAGAGTTCTCAGTTTTCTCACAAAAGAGTTCTCACAAAAGCTTTGCAATTATTGCATATAATTGCAGTAATATAAAATTCATCTTTTTGAAAACGATGTACACACTTTTTTTTACTCTTTGAAACAAGAGTGAACATTTACGATGACATGTTTCTATGTTTTTCCTAAAAATATAAAGGGGAAATTTTTTTCATTAAATATATGGAAAACTTTAGGAGGCTTCAGTCAACAAAGAAGATACCCCTTTGACCAGGAGTGTCTCACAAGGCTGATCCTCAAAGAAAAACCCAGATTTTCTTTTAATCAGTAATAAAAATATGGAAAATAACTTACAATCATGCAAGAAAATGTGTTTGTCTCTTGGTACATATATGCAGGCTTATAGAAGGTAATACACTTGCTTTTTTATTTTTTGTTGTAGATTTCACAGGAAATTCCAAAAGAAATTCAAAGAGGTCTTGTACATCCTTCATCCTACCTCCCCCAATGTTAGTATCTTGTGTAAATATAATACAGTATTCAAACCCTGGAGTTGACATTGGTACACCACAGAGCTTACTCATATTTCACTAGTTATACCTGCACTCATTAGTGTGTTTGCATGTATAGTTCTCTGCAGTAGCATGTGCAGCAACCAGTCAAGATGGAGAACTGTTCCATCGCAAAGCTCCCTCTTGCCACCTCTTTTTAGCCACCCCATCCTCTCTGCTCCCTAAACCCTAAATAGTTACACTGCCTCCAGAATGTCACATAACATAGAATGGAATCTACAGTATGTAACCTTTTAAAATTGGCTTTTTCTATTTTATATAATTCCCTTTAGGTCCATTGAAGTTATTGAGCGTATCAATAGTTTGTTCTTTATTGCTACTAAGTAGTATTCCATGGTTTGGATGTACTAACATTTAACCTTTGATGACCATTTGGATTGTTTCCAGGTTTTTGCTGTTGTGGGAAAAGCTGCTGTGAACATTCATGTACAGTTTTGATGTGAACATAACTTTTATTTTATGTGGTTTTGGGGGAACAGGTGGTTTTTGGTTACATGAGTAAGTTCTTTAATGGTGATTTTTGAGATTTTGTGCACCCATCACCCAAGCAGTATACACTGAACCTGATTTATAGTCTTATCCCTCACCCCATTTGTACCCTTTCCGTCTGAGTCCCCAAGGTCTATTGTGTCATTCTTATGCCTTTGCATCCTCATAGCTTTGCTCCCACTTATAAGTAAGAACATGTGATGTTTGCTTTTCCATTCCTGAGTTACCTCACTTAGAGTAATAGTCTCCAGTCCCATCCAAGTTGCTGCAAATGCCATTAACTCATTCCTTTTTATGGCTGAGTAGTATTCCATCATATATATATATGCATGCCACAGTTTATCCACTTGTTGAGTGATGGACATTTGGGTTGGTTCCACATTTTTGCAGTTGTGGATTGTGCTGCTGTAAACATGCGTGTGCAAGTATCTTTTTCATATGATGACTTCTTTTCCTCTGGGTAGATACCCAGTAGGAATTGCTGGATCAAATGGTAGTCCTACTTTTAGTTCTTTAAGGAATCTCCACCAACATCTATTATTTTTTTATTTTTTGATTATGATCATTCTTGCAGGGGTAAGGTGGTATCGCATTGTGGTTTTGATTTGCATTTCCCTGATCATTAGTGTTGGGCATTTTTTCGTATTTTGTTGGCCATTTGTATGTCTTTTGAGAATTGTCTATTCATGTCCTTAACCCACTTTTTGATGGGATTGTTTGTTTTTTTCTTGCTGATTTGTTTGAATTTGTTACAGATTCTTGATATTAGTCCTTTGTCAGATGTATAGATAGTGAAGATTTTCTGCCACTCTGTGGCTTGTCTGTTTACTCTGCTGACTGTTCCTTTTGCCATGCAAAAGCTCTTTAATTAAGTCCCAGCTATTTATCTTTGTTTTTATTACATTTCCTTGTGGGTTCTTAGTTATGAAATCATTGCCTAAGCCAATGTCTAGAAGGGTTTTTCCAATGTTATCTTCTAGAATTTTTATGGTTTCAGGTCTTAGATTTAAGTCCTTAATCCATCTTAAGTTGATTTTTGTATAAGGTGAGAAATAAGGATCCAGTTTCATTTTCCTACATGTGGCTTGCCAAGTGTCCCACCACCATTTGTTGAAAAGGGTGTCCTTTCCCCACTTTATGTTTTTGTTTGCTTTGTCAAAGATAGTTGGCTGTAAGTATTTGGGTTTATTTCTAGGTTCTGTACTCTTGAATATAAGTTTTCATTTCTGTAGGATAAATGCCTAACAGTGCAATTACTAGGTTGTATTCCTGTGGTTTTTGTTTTAAAAGAAACTACCAAACTCTTTTCCGGAGTGGCTGTACTATTTTATGTTCCCACCAGCAATGAGTCAATTTCTCTACATCCTTACCAGCATTCAGTGTGATCTCTATTTTTTAATTTTAGCATTTAGCCATCAGCTGTATGATAGCTGTACAGTGATAACTCATTGTGCTTTTAATTTGCATTTCCATAATGGCTAATAATGTTGAACATTTTTTCATGTGCTTATTTGCTGTCTGTATATCCTTTTCAGTGAAAATGAGTGATCAGGCCTTTTGCCCACTAATTGGATGCTTTGTTTGTTTTTTTACATTTGAGTTTTGAGAGTTCATTGTATATTCTAGACACATGCCCTTTGTCAGATACGTGGTTTGCAGATATTTCTGTCTGTAGTTTGTCTTTTTCTCCTCTTAACAGTGTCTTTGACAGAGAAACAGGGATTTTTTTTTGTTTTTGTTTTGAGACAGAATCTTGCTCGGTCGCCCAGGCTGGAGTGCAGTGAGGAGATCTCGACTCACTGTAACCTCTGCCTCCTGGGTTGAAATGTTCCTTCTGCTTCAGCCTCCCAAGTAGCTGGGACTGCAGGCATGCGCTACCATGCCTGGCTAGTTTTTTTTTTTTTTTGAGACGGAGCCATACTCTTTGCTGGAATGCAGTGGTGTGATCTCAGCTCACTGCAACATCTGCCTCCCAGGTTCAAGCAATTCTCCTGCCCCAGCCTCTGTAGTAGCTGGGATTATATGCGCCTGCCGCCATGCCCAGCTAATTTTTGTGTTTTTAGTAGAGAAAATGTTTCACCGTGTTGGTCAAGCTGGTCTCGAACTCCTGACCTCAAGTGATCTGCCCGCCTTGGCCTTCCAAAGTGCCGGGATTATAGGCATGAGCCATTGCACCCAGCCAAGTTTTTAAATTTGAGAACATCCAATTTATCAGTACTTCCTTTTATGAATCATACTTTTGGTTTCAGGGCTAAGGTCTCTTGGCTTGTCTTAGATTCCAAAGATTTTCTTTTTTTTTTTTTTTCCC
Source organism: Macaca fascicularis (assembly GCF_037993035.2). NCBI lineage: Eukaryota > Metazoa > Chordata > Mammalia > Primates > Cercopithecidae > Macaca > Macaca fascicularis. Next base: position 81,651,872 of record NC_088380.1, on the reverse strand, counting down.
CCTGAAAGTTGTATGATTTTGTGTTTTATATTTAAGTCTTCAATCCATTTTGAGGTAATTTTTATATAAGGTGTGACGTTTGGTTTGAGATTCATCTTTTTGCCAATGTCCAGTTGCTCTAGCAGCATTTGTTGAAAAGGCTGTCCTCCCTTCATTGAATTGTTTTTGTATCTTTGTCAAAAATAGTTGGACATACTTGTATGGGTTTACTTTTGTGTTCTCTCTTCTGGTTCATTAATCTTTACCCCTTTAACAACACTGCACTGTTTTGATTCCATACCGATGTAGTAAATCTTAACATTGGGAAGAGTGTCTATTTTATTTTATTTTTTCAAAATTATTTTAGCTTTTCTAGTTTGTTTTGGCTTTCCATGTAAATTTTTAAATAAGCCTGTCTGTATCTATAAAACACCTTTTGATAGGAATTGCATTAAACCTAAAAATCAGTTTGGGGCAAATTGATGTCCCAGTTAATGGATATGGTAAGTCTTTCTAATTTATTTAGGTCTGATTTCTTTCATCAGCATTTTATAATTTTCAGCATACAGATCCTGCACATTATAAATGTATAGTGAAGTTTTTTGTTTGTTTTTTTTTTTTGACTCTCTTGCAAATGGTACTGTTTTTAGTTTTGGTTTCCACATACCATATCTGTTGTTAGATATGAAAATGCAGTTGATTGTTTTTTGTGTGTGTGTGTTGATCTTGTAACCTGCAAACTCACCTTGCTGAACTTATTCTAGGATTATATTCATTTTCTTTCTCAGACCTGATGATGTGAATTACATGGATTGATTTTCAAATATTTAACCGTCCTTGCATACATACAATGAATCCCACTTGATACTGGTGTATAAATAATTATTTGTATACATTGCTGAATTCAATTTGCTAATTTGTTGAGGCAGTTTTCTTTTTTTGTGCTGTCTTTATGCGGTGTTGCTGTAAGGTTAATACTGATTTCATAAAATCGTTTGGGAATATTGATTTAAAAAATCATTTGTTCCTTTTCTGTTTTCTTGAAGGATTTGTGTAAAATTGGTGTTAATTGTTATTTAAATATTTGGTAGAATTGTCTGTTGAAATTGTCTGGGCCTGGAGAGCTCTTTTGTAGGAACTTTTAAATTACAACTTCATTCAGCAGAACATTGGAGAAAAGGTATTTTTTAAATTAACACCAAAAATAAATTATAACTTCAGTTTCTGTAGTGATTAATAGGACTGTTTAAGTAATTAAGTTTGGGTAGTTGGTAGTTTTTGAGGAATTGGTCAGTTTCTCCAAAGTTGTTTATGAACATTATGAACAATATTATAACATCATTTATAGTATTTCTTCTCGTTTTAATAGTTGCAGGATCTGTAATGATATCCTCTATTTTGGACTACTTTTGGTGATTTCTGCCCTTTCACTTTATCTTTGTCTGTCTTCCTAAAGGTTTATCAGCGTGTTTTTTTTTTCTTTTCAAGAAACCAGCTTTTTGGTTTTTTAATTTTATTACTATTTTTTTGAGACAGGGTTTCACTCTGTCGCCCAGACTGGAGTGCAGTGGTACAATCCTGGCTCACTGCAGCCTTAACCTCCCAAGCTCAAGCACTTCTCCCACTTTGGCCTACCAAGTAGCTGGGACTACAGATGTGTGTCACCACGCCTGGCTAATTTTTTGTAGAGATGGGGTCTTGCCATGTTGCCCAGGCTGGTCTCGAATTCCTGGGCTCAAGCAATCTGCCTGCCCCGACCTCCCAAAGTGTTAGGATTACAGGCGTGAGCCATGGCACCCAGCCAAAACCGGCTTTTTGTTTCATACAGTTTTGTCTATTGCTTTTCTGTTTTTAATTTCGTTGATTTCTTCTCTTATATATTATTTCCTTCCTTCTGCTTGTTTTAGGTTTATTTTGCTCTTTTTCTAGGTTCTTGAAGCAAGAACTTATTTAAATTAAATTAAAACAAGATTATTAATTTCAGACCTTTCCTTTTTATTAATGTGGGCATTTAGTGCTGTAAATTTCCCAACAGACACTGCTTTAGCTGCATCCCATAAAATTTGACATGTTATATTTTCATTTCCATTTATATATGTCTTTATTTGAGACTTTTTTTTTTGGCCCATGGGTTCCTTACATGTATGTTGTTTAATTTCTAAGTAGGGATTTTCCTTTCTGTTATGATTTCTAATTTTACTCCATTACAGTCAGATAATGTATTATGTAGGATTTCAGTTCTTTCAAATTTGTTGGGGTTTTTGCTATTGTTCGGGTTTTTTGATCCAGAATATGGCTTACTTCAGTAAATATTTCATGGGTACTTGAAAAGTACTTGTATTCTCCTTATTACAACACTGTATTCTCCTTTCTTTCTGAGGTAGAGTGTTCTATAAAAGTCAGTTACACCTTGTGTGTTGGTGTTGTTCAGTTCTTTTATACCTTTACTGATTTTCATCTAATATTTCTATCAGTTGCTGAGAGTGGGGTATTGAAATCCCCAGCTTATGTATATGGATTTGTCTGTTTTTCCTTTCAGCGCTATCAGTTTTGGTTTTACATATTTTAAAACTCTGTTGTTTAATGCATGCACATCTAAGATCACTATATTTTCTTGGTAGATTGATAATTTTATGATAATGTAACATCCCTCTTTGTCTGTGATAATTATTTTGCTTTGAAGTTTACTTCATCTGGTATGAAGTTTAACCACTCCTGATTTTTCGGCTTTTTAGAGGCAAGGTCTCACTCTTTTGCCTAGGCTGGAGTACATTGTCACGATCATAGCTCATTGTAACCTCCCAGCTCCTGGGCTCAAGTAATCCTCCTGTCTCAGGCTCTTGAGTAGCTAGAACTATAGGCATGTGCCACCACACTCACCTAATTTTTATTTTTTGTACACAGAGTTTCACTGTGTTGCCCAGGCTGGTTGCAAACTGCTGACCTCAAGCGATCTTCCTGCCTTGGCCTCCTTAAGTGCTGGGATCATATAGGAATGAGCCACCATGCCTAGCCCTGCTTTTTTAAATTTATTTTTTCCCATCCTTTTATTTTTTATTTTATTATGTTTGAAGTGAGTTTCTTGTAGACAGCATGTTATTGGATCCAATCCATGAATCTCTGCCTTTTAACTAGTATATTTACACTTAAAGTAATTATTGATACATTAGAGCTTAAGGGCCCAAAGATCTTTTTTTTTTTTTTTGACTTAAGATTCTTCTTACAATCTTACTCATTTGGCAATAACCATAAAATACAAGTCAAATAGATTTCCTGAGAAGTGAGTACATTACCATTTTACCACCATCTAAAGAAAACACTTAACCATTATTCCAGTAATCTCTGGATTGCTCTAGACACCAGCCTGGCAAACTAATACCATTGGTTTCAGAGGTAGCCAATAGCCAATATTAGAGTATCTATTGATTATTATAGCTATAGGTATAGCCAGCTTCTGATGGATGATCTGGATCCTTAAAGAAGCTGGAAACCTCATCACAATCAAGCAATAACCTAAGAGCTGGATTGACATTGGCCAGATTATTTCACAGAGCTCTTCTTTCTGACAGAAATGAAGATCTGCCCATTGGGGTATTTCCTTTCCAATTTACATATGTTTGTCTCTAAAGGAAATTGATTAGATTTTAGGTTCAGCCATTTATTCATAATACTTGAACCTTGCTAAACTAACTCCCAACTTCCATTTTACCAAATAAGTACCCCCTATAAAACCGTAACTTGTTTTAAAAACAATTAGACATCAGTCAGTACCACATCCTGTTGTGTTTGTTCCTGTAAGGTTCTTTGCATCTCCCAGTCTGTGCCAAGATCCTGAATTAAGCTCAGACTTATCATAGTCAACATTAGAATAAACTGACAGTTGATTCAGATATTGTAAACAGAGGACAGTTAATTTGAATACTACCTCCCAAGGGAAACCCTTTGAAAGATAATATTCATTTAATTAAGTTTAGGTGTTTTGGGGGGTATCTTTACATAATAATCACACCTCATATACTGTGTTTTAAAATTATTCCAGACAGTTGCAATTCAGTGTCCAAATGTAAAATATATGATTTATGGCTTTGATGAAGATGTGGTTTGTGGATTCCAAATCATAGTCATCACTGTGTTCCTTTGGCTGTCTGTGGCATGAGCTTCTTGAAGCAATCTCAAATGTTTATTTTCATGTTAATACACCTAGACTTATGGATTGGAGGATAGAGACCTTTTCTTTTTTTTTTTTTTTTTGAGACAGAGTCTCGCTCTGTCACCCGGGCTGGAGTGCAGTGGCCGGATCTCAGCTCACTGCAAGCGCCGCCTCCCGGGTTCACGCCATTCTCCTGGCTTAGCCTCCCGAGTAGCTGGGACCACAGGCGCCCGCCAGCTCGCCCGGCTAGTTTTTTGTATTTTTTAGTAGAGACGGGGTTTCACTGTGTTAGCCAGGATGGTCTCGATCTCCTGACCTCGTGATCCACCCGTCTCGGCCTCCCAAAGTGCTGGGATTACAGGCTTGAGCCACCGCGCCCGGCCGAGACCTTTTTTTTTTCATCTTTGTATCCCCAGTACCTGGCATCCTGAAGACGTATAGTAAACTTATTGAATGAATTGGGGTAGTGTATGGGAGAGCCTGAGCTTTGGCCCTGTGTAAGTCGGAGTCCTGTTTTGATAGATTGAGGATTCTTGGTCTGTGATAATAGATAGAATTTTAATGAATAGAAGTTATTTTTGGATGGCATTGCTTAAAGGTTTTTTTGGTGGCTAAAGCTTAGAAAATATTTTTTTACAAACACATATAGTGACTTGTCATGGATTTGACCTATTCATTTCATCTTGTTTAATTCCTGTAACCATTCTGAAGGGAATTCCATAGGAAAGGAAATAGGAAAAATCCAGTATGAAATGTTCCTGTCACTGGTTTTTCACATGTATTCAAACTAACCAGATACACAAAAATAATTTAATGGCAGTGGTTAAATGTGTAGTCATAGTATGATTAGCTCTGAAATAAAATGATGATGTTATGTTTGAAATTTTCAACCTGTGCCTTATTAGTAAAAGAGGCTTAAGTTCAACAATAGATTTCCACCTGAGAAAATAGATGTGAATAAAGAACTTCTTCAGATTTTTGTTTTCAATATGAGCTCTGACAAAGCTATTTGGGAAAGGAAGACAGTACTGGGACCTAAAGTTTCTATTAAAATACAATATTATTGCCATTAAATTATATCATTACTTTTTATTTTATATGAGCTTGATAATCTCCTTAGTAAAAAACTCAGATTTTCTACCCATTTCTTTAAAGGTATTTGACCAAACATTATTTTCTGGAAATAAATGTTTAGATGAGCTCTATGTTTCTTTCTGAGAATAGTTTAAGGAAATAAAGCTTACTGCTACTCTAAGAAAAAGCCCTATTTGAAGTCCAACATGTGGCATTAACTTATTTACTCTTATCAATTGGGTTTCCCTGTCATTGATTTGATTTTTTTTCTTTTATGATTTGATGTGTTATAGTCCAGTTTTGAATGATGGATTTTATGTCCAGAAATATCCTCTGGAATACATATTTCTGTGTTTAATTCTGTAGTGTCTGTCATCAGGAGGAATAGGCAAGAAGTTTAGATTCAGAGGGGTGCCACGTTGGTAATTTGGCTCACATTGCATGGGGAGAATAATCTCTCTCCTAAAATGAAGCACGAGGATAAGTAATAACTTTTTATGCATGATAAGCATCAAAAATATGAACCTGCTGGTCTTTGCTTTTCATTTTTCTTTACCTCTGTCTTTCAGTGTGAACCTCCTGCAGTGTGCACACGATGTGATCAATAACTCAATAACTTTTTTCATGCAGTAATTATCTCCATGTGATATTATCTGAACACTGTTTTTCTTTATTACTCAAAAGATGCAGGAGATATTTATATAACCAGCTGATCCCATTTTGGATAAAGGTGCTTTGTGACAGCAGGGGAAATAGTTTATTTTAAGTAGCCTTTTAAAATAAATGCTCTATGAAAAGCTTTTGCAGTTAACTTTTATTTAGCATGAGAAGGTGATTACCAAAAAGATTTAGTTCTAAAACTTGTACTTTGTAGATTTTACAGTGTGATAGTCTTGCTTTTCTAACCTTTTTTTTTTTTTTTTTTTTTTTCTATTGAGATGGAGTTGCCCAGGCCGGAGTGCAATGGTGCAATCTCAGCTCATCGCAACCTCTGCAAGTAGCTGGGATTACAGGCATGCGCCACCATACCCAGCTAATTTTGTATTTTTAGTAGAGACAGGGTTTCTCCGTGTTGGTCAGGCTGGTCTCGAACTCCTGACCTCAGGTGATCCACCTGCCTCAGCCTCCCAAAGTGCTGGGATTACACACATGAGCCACTGTGCCCAGCCTTTCTTTCTAACTTCTAATAAACACAGTTTAAGTTAAAATATTGAACTATTTAACATAACCATAACTTTTTTCTGATTCCTGTTAATAAGGATATATTTACCAAGATATGAGCTAAACACATACAAGTTTTGCCATCTCTGAACATCTCACAGAGATTCTCATTCTAGGTAGAGATCCTGCAAGAATCCCGGATGATGATCCCAGATTGCCAGCGCAGGTTGGAAGCCGCATATTTGGATCTTCAACAGATATTAGTAAGTAAAGACCTGTGTCATATGTTAAAAAAAATTTTTTTCAATCCAATACATGGAAAGCCAAAAGTTTAAATATTTAACACTGAGAACTAGTCGGCAGTATTTCTTATTCACTTGCCCTTTATACCACTATATTTTAAAATAATTAATGGAGTTTAAATTGTGTTTTGAATTATGCCTCCAGTAAAAGTACTGTTTTCTAGCATGTTTGTTCAATTCATTAAAATTTAGCTAAATTTATTTAAGTTATGATGGTACCAGTATTGTCCAGCAAGGTCTTGATTATTTGGTTTTCATACATAAAGATCTTTTGAGACATTGAGGATGAGTTGATTGATTAAAATTTTAAAAGATCTAATACTTCAAAAGAATTTGGGCTCTTAATAAAAGGATCTGGAATTCTTTCACATTCAAACCTAAATCAGTTTGAGAGAGGGGGAAAAAACTGGTAATCTAGGTAGTCCCCTCATAATAACTTGGAGCTGAATAACACTTATACTTGCTGGTATAAATGCCTTGTGATACAGAAGGTAAATAAAGCAGGAAATAATAACTGTTAAAATACTAACTGAGATGGGAAGCATCATTTGTATTTCTTAACAGTTTAAATGCTTTTTTCTCTCATGAATCTAGTAGCTGAGAAAGTAATAGAAATTGCTTGAAAAAAATAATGTCGGCTGCCGGGCGCGGTGGCTCACGCCTGTAATCCCAGCCCTTTGGGAGGCTGAGGCGGGCGGATCATGAGGTCAGGAGTTGAAGACCAGCCTGACCAACATGGTGAAACCCCGTCTCTACTAAAATAAATACGAAAATAATAATAATAATGTCTTTGGATGATATATTTGTGTGTGAGGATGTATTCAACAATATCTCTGCCCCCGAAGAGCTTATATTTACTAACAGAGAACAAACATGTGTTTAAGGTGTAACATGGAGGTTTAAGAAATTCTTACCTATAGTTTGAGCTAAGCAAATTCTCAGTCCTTTTGCTTTCAGTTTGCATATTAAATACACACATACTTTATTTCCTCTACTCTGTTTGTATATCTCCATCTTTTATTGACCTGACATAAATTGCTAACCATAGATTCATGTAAAAATCAAACAAAATTTCCTGTGTAGAGTAATTTAGATGATATTATTTCATTTTTCTGTTATCATTACAATATATTAGTAAAAGTTGCCTATATATCAGTATTATGGAAAAACTCAATCTTTAAATATCAGAAAATGAAAGATGTATTTTGTTTGCTTTAGTGTAGGGTATGTAATACCCATTAGCAAGCAAGCAATTCATTTGTTGAATTCAGAGATTATATTTAACTCTGTTGTGACATAGAAAGCCTTCTTTGTCATTGGGAATAGTTGGTGGATTATTTTGGCCTGAATGCTGTCATGTATGGAATATGTTAGTAAATCTTGCTTTTTACTTTTCTCTTTCGTATGATGATGATGGGTCAACAAAATGAGAATAAACTTTTCTGAGGTTTTTATTTAATTTACTTAATGCTGGTAGCTTTAGAAGGCTGTGTTATTCACTTATTATATGAGAATATATACAGCGAAGCAAAAGCACCAGTTTTTTCTTCCTTTCCTTGTAAAGAAGGAGCAGAATGTGGGAAACCTGTGGAATTACAGTATATTTAGATGAGGCTTGGGATTTTTTACTTTTAATTTTTTAGTTATTTACATTAATGGTTTGTAATATTTGAGTAAATAACAAAGTACTGAAACTTGAAAAGGATAAACTTAATTTTTATTGTATTTCATTTTAGGAATGTGAAAAAGACTTGGAAGAAACTGAGGAATATAAAGAAGCACGTTTAGTACTGGATTCAGTGAAGTTAGAAGCCTGAAACTTTTCTTTTATGGGGTGGTTTTTGCATTGAATCCTGGGGTCCATTTTACAATCCATTATTTTTGACCACTGCTGTGTGTTCAAGTAGTGTGAGAATGTGATTGCCTTTATCTGGTTACGTATGTATTTCTTTGTCTAATTTAATATGTCAAATAAATGAATACATCTAATAAAATTGTTTATTTTGTACTTTACAAAATTTTTAAATTAACCTTTTATCATTAAACCACATAGACTTTATGACAGAGAACTATAATCTGTTAGGTTCTATTTAAACTCTATGTATTTTGCTTCGTAAGCATAGATTGAGTTTTAAAAAATAGGATACCAGTTTTTCAAATAACAATCCAAATTTTAGTTATAGTGGTACATACCTGTATTCCCAACTACTGGGGAGGCTAAAGTGGGAGGATTGCTTGAGCCCAGTAGTACGAGGGTGCAGTGAGGTATGATTACGCCACTGTACTCCAGCCTAGGGAACATAGCAGGACCCTATGTCTAAAAGATTGAATTATAAGCAGTTTATTTGGAATCGAATACAACTGATACAAAAGGAAGAACCCTTTTTGGGGAAGGTCTCACATAAGGCCTTCACAGTGAAAGTCTAACATTTCCATTACTATCAATGAATGAGAAACATTTAAATCTTTTTCCAGGACAGATTCACACAGAAAACACCCAACCATTTAGATCTTCAAATAAGATTCTTATGAACAATGAAGAGTTGAATGGTATTTTTAAACAATAATGGCTATTGCCAGTGAAGTGGTGCTAGCAAATATTTAAAGGCTCTTCAGAATAGGAGGGGAGCCTCTGATTGGTAGCTTTTGCTGATTTCTGTGGTATAAATACTCCGACTGTGACCAATTTCATACTACTAATATGACATCACTGAACACAGAGTTATGAATATTTGGGCCAGCTCCACCACAATTTGGCTGTAGCCCAGTCTTGATTATCTAGATTAACTCGGGGGGGAAAAGTATCATTTTGTCAGAAAACATTTTTCTGGTACAGTTGTGACCCTATTAGCCAATCATGTGAGTTTATTTTCCAAAAATACAAGACAACTCATTTAGATTTTTTATATTTCCAGAAAATGTGTGTGAGCCTTATATCACCAGCCTAATGGGCATTGATATAAGGAACCAAATATCTATGTATAGCATTTAAATTTGAAAAGTCAAAATTGGAAAAAAACAACACTTGAATTTTTGCTGCATTAAATACTTACAGTGTTAGTATGGTTGGTATGATTTTGGAAGTTGCAGATAATTGCTAGAAATCATAACATATTTATTGAATACATCCAAAGATCAGAAAAGAGAAAAATAATTGTTTTTCCTAAATTATTCCTAAAGGTTCTGTTGTTATAAAGCACAGATTATATCACTTATAAACTTTTGCCAGGTGCGGTGGCTCATGCCTGTAATCCCAGCACTTTGGGAGGCCAAGGCAAGTGGATCACCTGAGGTCAGGAGTTCAAGACCAGTCTGACCAACATGGTGAAACCCCATCTCTACTAAAAAGTACAAAAATTTGCTGGGCATGATGGCAGGCACCTGTAATCCCAGCTACTTGGGGGACTGAGGCAGGAGAATTGCTTGAACCCAGGAGGCGGAGGTTGCAATGAGCCAAGATCGTGCCATTGCACTCCAGCCTGGGCGACAGAGCAAGACTCTGTCTCAAAAAATAAATAAATAAATAAATTTATTTACACATGCCAAAAATTACTTCTTCAGAGAGTAACATGTATCAGAAGCATTTCTAAATTGGAATGTCATCCCAAAACATATTACATGCCATTTTAAAAGTATTTGAGGTGGGAAAAGGAAAAGTTGAGAAAATAAAAAGTAACTGTAATTATAGTGTAAAATGTGATATTAAGGTTAGTATTAGAGGTTTGAACACCAAGAAAATTAGATTATTTTGTGGTTGCTATCAAGCACCAGGCAATAGATGGGCTTGGGAAGGGATGAGGGATGGGAGGGAGCACTAATATTTAGTTTTCCAAGTAGTAGTTCATTTACAGAAACTATTTTGGTATTTTTTTTTAATGTATAAGCATCTCTCTCTCTATAGATAGATAGATAGATATAGTAAATGGTTTCTTGACCAACTAAAGCTTAATGAGAACAAATACTAAAGTATATATAGATTCATATGTATAAGTTTTGCAGCAAGGACCCAAATCATGGTTACTAAAAAAATTACTTTGTTGCCAAAAAGCCTAGAAAAGAAGAAATCAATAATAAGGTAAATGAAAAAAAACCATATCTTTATTGGCCAAATGTGGTGGCTCACACCTGTAATCCTAGCACTTTGGGAGGCCAAGGTGGGCAGATCACCTGAGGTCAGGAGTTATGACCTGCTGGCCAACGTGGTGAAATCCCGTGTCTACTAAATACACAAACATTAGCCAGGCGTGGAGGCACGTGCCTGTAATCCCAGCCACCCGGGAGGCTGAGATAGGAGAATCGCTGGAATCTGGGAGCAGAGGCTGCAGTGAGCCGAGATCGCATCACTGCACTGCCACCTGGGTGACAGAGCAAGACTTTGTCTCAAAAAAAAAAAAAGAAGAAAAACAAATATATCTTTAGAGAATTCCTGTCTCCACTACAGATTTTATACTGGATCACTCTCGAAGTATTAATGAGAAGCCCAACAGGCTTAACATCCTGTGAAGACTTTATTTCTGGGAATTTTTCATACATTCCACTTAGGTTTTCATGGCCATCAATAAGTATATTAAAATACGAGCAACTGGTATCAATTCAGCATCTTGTTTTTAAGTTTTTATTTAAACCCTTATATCTGTGTAATAATAGGTAGAAATTGCCAACTAATTTTGCCTCTTTTTCTTCCTGCCCCGACACCTGAGCCCTCAACCAACATACAGTAGTTGTCCAGTAAACATTTGTAGATTGAATGAAAAGCAAGAACATGTTTGACCTCTGGAAATGAGAGAAAGAATGCCAAGAAGGATTCCATCACATTGCAAACACATTTAATACAGTGCCTTTCCCACTGTTTTGACTGCAAACCACAATACAAAACACATTTTCCATTGTGACCCAGGACATATATATGAATGTGTGTGTGTATACAATATGTGTTCTTACTATGTACAACTCCTACCTGCTATTGGGTGGTGAAAAACACACCCAAATACAATCATATAAAATTATTCTATTTGTGAAAATTTTACACACACACAGAGACATATAAACTTCTTAGATCAGTTGTCTTAGTGAATATGTGCAAAGTCATACAAATTGCAGGTATATAGTGTCATGGTAAAGTGTAATTACTTACAATTTGTAATATGCCCCGAGTCCTTGTACAGACAAATATAAAGGCTTCCATAGAGAACACAGGCAAAACAAAGGCATACAAGTGACAGATCCAAGTAGTGAACCTAACATCTGTATTTTTCTGTACAGCAAAGGTCACATCATTTTTAAGTAAGAATATGCATAGGACAAAGAAATAAAGATACAAGGTATGGAATCAGTAGGGTGACCAAGTCCAGGCTGGTTTTAATGCCAGTAAGAACATTCCCAAGTCCTAGCATCTTCACTTGTACATTCTTGGCTAATGGGTAGATTAGTCCTAGTAAATCAAAATACCCCCTCAGTGGTCCTGGACAGGGACTTTCTGTCTAGGCTTTTGGGACATTTATATTTCTGAATGAACATCAACATCCCAAGAACTAGGTTGTCTTTCTTTTCTCATGTTTTGTGCCATGTTAAGTTATGTGAATCTTTGGGGGGGAATGAAACTTGTGAGGAGGGGAGAGAAGGCACACTGCTAAAATAAGCACACGTTTATTTTATGAGTAATGAAAACTAGCTAAAACAATATATTGTAATGTTTGTTTAACATTTCTCAACTTTCTAGTCAGCAACATTCAAAGCCTGATATTTTAAAATTGCCTTTATACCTGTACCTGTGCACTGGATCACTTCCAGATTGAGCAGTCAAACCTGTTTAATCCAAATCACTTTGCAAACTTCATTACATTACTTGGGTTTTTAAAAATCCTATCAAATTTAATAAGGACATATCCTACAGCTAGTTATCACTTAAATCTTATTATTTGGTCATTTAGACAAACCAAAGATAGATTAATCCTTTCTTTGATGGCATTAAGGCCTTTAAATGTCAGTGTAAACTTGATGAGTACGTGGGAGCCAGAGCTGTGAGGCATTTGGTATTAAAGGGTTAATCAGATCATTTAGTCCCTGAAGCACCTTTGAGTGCTTTAGCTGGAAAGAAATTGAATGGTTTGGAAATGCTATACTATAAGACAAGTTATAAGTATTATTGTACTTGAAATTTTCAAGAGTGCTTCATAAAAATCTACATTGCTCTCCACTATTCATCTTACTACTCTTACAATATGAGAGGGATTTGCTCATGTATTGGACTGTTGCACAGAAAGGTTATAATTAATCTATGTTACAGTAGATCTGTACCTTTCTTATATTTTGTGCTTTCTCCTGGCTGCTGGATAGTTGACAAGGTGCTTTCAAAATCTTGGAGGAAAATATTTGTAATATGTCACAAGAAGTTAAGGTTTTCAGTGCACAAGAGCTCTTTCAAATTAATTAAAAACCTTCAGTATAAAAAGTAAACAAAGGATAAAAACACAGTTCACAGAAGAAGAAATACAAATGGATGGTTTTTAAAAATATTCCACTCCAGTAGTAATCATACTCAGACTTTAAAAATAATAAAGCAAACTTTTTAAAGATAATGAATACCTCTCGTCTAGGTGTGATAAAGTACTAGCCAGTGAGCTTAGATAAGAAGATGAAATGATAAATAAATATTGGAAAAGAGACATCATTTTCATTACATGCAGATAAGCTGTGCACCAGGAAAGCACCAGAGTCATCTGTGAAATAATCAGAAGCAATGAGGAAATTGAAATGAGTACTTACATGATATGTAAAACTGTTATGGGTTGAATTATGTCACCCAAAAATGTATGTTGAAGTCCTAACCCCCAATACCTCAGGATGGAACCCTATTTGGAAACAGGTCCTTGCAGAAATAGTTAAGGTGTTAGCTTACTAGAGTAGGGTGGGCCTTTAACCCAGTATGACTGATGTATGAATAAGAAGACACTGTGAAGACATAGTGAGAAGGCCATTGGACAACAGAGTTCATGCATTCACAAGCCAAGGATCACCAATGTGACACCAGAACCTAAGAGAAAGGCAGGGAACAGTTTCTCCCCCAAGAGCCTTTGAGAGCATGGCCTTGCAGACACCTCGATTTTGGTTTCTAGCCTCCAGAAATGTGAGACAATAGTTTGTGGTACCTTGTTACAGCAGTCCTAGAAAACAAATACATAGAACCCAAAAGCTTTTCTGTATGCCAGCAGTAGCCAAATATAATTGAAAAAAGGGTGTCCAGTGAGAGTCAAAAATACATTTAAGAAGAATGACTTGTACTATATGTGGAGAGTTAATATTGTGAAAATGTGAATTCTCTCTATGTTAATCTGTAAATTCGATGAAATAAAGCACAGAATGGCTTTGGCAGAGGGGAGAATTTGAGGAAATGGTTCTAAAATCCAATTAAAAAAAATTTTTTAACAGGCAAAAACGGCTGGGGGCGGATCTGAAAAAGAATAGTGATAAGAGCTAGTAAAACTGCTCATTAGTAAAACTAGTTAAGTTACAATAATTAAATGTACGGTAAAAGAAGAGGATCAAAGAGAATAGAGTCCAGAAGCAAACCCAAATTTATGTGAATATAAATTTAGTATATGATAAACACTATTTCAGATCGTTGGGGAAAAGATAGATCATTCAATAACTGGCTAGCCACTGGGGGAAAAAAATGGAGCTGGATCTCTATTTCACCTCTCACACCAAAATGCATCTCAAATGAGTCAAAAATTTCCGTATAAAATGGAAAAGAATTAAAATTTAGAAGAAAACACTGGTGAATCTAATAGACTAACAATTTTTAAGTAGATAATGCAATGAGGATATAGGGAAATGGAAAATGTAACACACCGTTGATGAGAATATTTTGAAGATGGCAGTTCTCCACAAATTAACATATATTTGTAATACAAGAAGTATTAAACCTGTAAAGAGGAAAATAAGTGGTGAGACTGTTCAAGAATTGAGACAGAGTCTCCCTCTGTAGCCCAGGCTGGAGTGCAGTGGTGCGATCTCAGCTCACTGCAACCTCCGCCTCCTGGGTCCCAGTTCAAGCAATATTCCTGCCTCAGCCTCCCAAGTAGCTAGGATTACAGGTGTGCACCACCATGCCCAGCTAATTTTCGTATTTTTAGTAGAGACGGGGTTTCACCATCTTGGCCAGGCTGGTCTTGAACTCCTGACCTTGTGATCCGCCCGCCTCAGCCTCCCGAAGTGCTGGGATTACAGGCGTGAGCCACTGTGCCTGGCCAAGAAAATCTTAAAAATGGAGAATTGGTGAGGGAGAAAGAGGATAAATGTAGGAGACATTGCAGTTGGATATTTGAAATTTAAGACTCCTGCATGTAAAACAGTGAAACTGGCATGAGATTGAACTGTCAGAATAAAGTAGAAAACCCACACCATACCCAAATATATATCAATACATAAGTATCTGATAGAGGTGGCATCTTAAGTTTGTGGTAAAAGGATGGTTAATTCCCATCCCAATAAATAGAAAAGTCAGTTCTTGAGAAAAATAAAAATAGATTTCTGTCTCATCTCACACAATAAAATAAAGCTTAAATAGATTAAAGAATTTATGCAACAAATATTTCTCAAACCTTTTATTAGCTAGGCATTATTCTGGTCCTAGGACGCAGTGGTGAGCAAGACAAAGATCTCTGCTTTTAAGGAGGATACAACTCATAGAGGTTGATCATAAATAAGCCAGAAAATATCGGAGGCATATTCTGTGCATAAAATGAAAACAAGCTGGTGTGATAGAGAACAATCAGATGTTGAGGGAAAGCCTCTCTGAAGAGATACTTAAGCTAGGCTCTGATTCAGAACCTCAACAGAGAGAAGTGTATTTATCACAAGCAAAAGAAAATCTACTGTTACGCCTCAGACAAGACAAGTCTAGGTGAGTTCAAAGAAAGGAGACCAGTGAGGCTAGAGTTAAGTGAATGATGGGGAAAGTAGTACATGAATTTTTTAGGACTTTGTAAACGAAGGAAAGCAATTAAGGTTCTATTCTAATGAGAAGCCACAGATTTTAAGCAAGAGAGTGACGGTTTAATTACAGCATTGTTTAAAGATCTCGTTGCTCTTAGAAACTGAGTCATAGGGGGCAAAAGTGAGAGCAGAGAAAGGCTGCTATAATAGTACAAAGGTAAATGTAAGAAATAAAACATAAAAAAAAATTTTACTTAAGATTTAATCTGCAAATGGAAAATCAATCTCTAAAAACATAAAGATTACATTTTGTTGAACAAGAAATTGTGAATGTATTTTTCAAAATAGAACTAACTAAATTACATGACAAACATCAGACTAGGATAAAAGATTAAGGATTTTAGAAGATAATTAATATTTTTAATATATTAGAAAAGGCCAGGCATGGTGTCTCGCATCCATAAACCCAACACTTTGGGAGGCCAAGGCAGGAAGATTGCTTGAGCCCAGTAGTTTGAGGCCAGCCTGGGCAGCATAGTGAGATCCCATCTCTATTAAATATATATATATATACACACACGTATATATACGTACATATATATACGTATATATATACACGTATATATACGTGTGTGTATATATATATATATTTTTAATAGAGATGGGATCTCAATTAAAAATGGAGCTGGAGCCATTATACATATATATATATATATGAAGATAGATCAGTTACTTTTGATTTGGCCATCCCCTTCTCTGTAGCCAAAGTTATATCTAGTTCTTTTTATTGGGAAATTTTAGGAAAAACTCACTGAATTCTTCTCAAATCTTTTTCCTTTTTTAATAAACTCAAAAGACATGAGTCTTCCATTTTTGTCCTCCAGTGCCTCACTAAACATCACCGACACACTGTCCACACCTGTCCTCATTCCCTTTCATCTGCCAGTACACACAAATCTTAGGGAGCCTTATGGTTCCTGTTTTGTAGTCTGAAGGGAGTAGCACAGTAAGGCCAATTGGATACAAGTAAAAGCACATCAGCTGATACTACATAGTGCTTCACATGTCTGCATGTGCCTGAGCCATCATGGAGAACAGTTGAGTATATAGCAATTAAGAGCCCTGACTCTGGAGCCAAACAGCTTGAGTTCAAATCTGCTTAGCTGTATGACTTCATGATTCAGCAAGTTACTTAATTTCCAAAATAAAACCTGCTGGTAAAGCCAAGCCAGAAAAAAAAGCCATCAGAGAATGAATGTTTTTAATAAATTTAAAAAGCTCTAACCACCCAACCTGGATCAAGAAAGCAGGCACAACTGCTCCTGCTTCCACCACTGGCAACCAGCTCTGCTGAGATAAGTATCCCAGGGCATGGGTATCTACCCAGAGGAAGTGAGGGGAGTGCTTGAAATGGAATTTTGAACTAATTATCATGGGAGCAAGCTGAACATTCTGAAAGCATCTGATACCTGCCAGAGGATGGATTGGGTGAAGAAATGCAGAGAAAAATTAAAGGCAGTTTTAGAAATAAGTCCACTTGGTCAGGTGTGGTGGCTTACGCCTGTAGTCCCAGCACTTTGGGAGGCCAAGGCGGGCGGATCACGAGGTTAGGAGTTCGAGACCAGCCTGGCCAAGATGGTGAAACCCCCGTCTCTACTAAAAATACACAAAATTAGCTGGGTGTGGTAGCACGAGCCTATGGTCCCAGCTACTCAGGAGGCTGAGGCAAGAGAATCGCTTGAACCCAGGAGGTGGAGGTTGCAGTGAGCCAAGATCACATCACTGCACTCCAGCCTGGGCAACAGCATGAGACCTCATCTCAAAAAAAAAAAAAAAAAAAAAAGAAAAGAAAAGAAAAGAAATAAGTCTGCTTATTTAAAAATCTCTTTAAAAAGTAAACAAAAATAATGTTACAGGTGAGTAAGAAAAGGCAAACATCCCATTAGGGAAAAAAAGAGCAAATAACACGAATAGTCAATATGTAAAAGGAGGAGTACAAATTACCAGCAAATATATGAATGTTTATGGTCAACCTCAAAAATAAGTAAAGAAATGCAAATTTGAACAATGAGATTCCCCTACCTTCCAGTCAATTTGACAAGGAATTTTTAAACTTCTTGTACAAACATGGGAAATTTGGGTAAGAGTCACTTCAGTACACTGTGGTAGAAGTAGAAATAAGCAATAAGAATATAATGCCTTTCTGGGCATGGTGGCTGACGCCTGTAATCCCAACACTTTGGGAGGCCAAAGCAGGCAGATCACTTGAGGCCAGGAGTTCAAGACCAGCCTGACCAACATGGTGAAACCTCGTCTCTACTAAAAATACAAAAATCAGCCAGGCATGGTGGCAGGCACCTGTAGTCTCAGCTACGTGGGAGGCTGAGGCAGGAGAATTGCTTGAACCGGGACCCGGGAGGAAGAGGTTGCAGTGAGGCAACATGGCGCCACTGCACTCCAGCTTGGGCAACAGAGTGAGACTTTGTTTCAAAAAAACAAAAATAATGCCATAAAAATGTGCATTCCCTAAAACCATTAGGTGAAATACTACTGACAAACTATACTAATGGTTTAGGCTGATAAGAGCTAAACCCTCTGATTGATTTAACCTCACTAAAACAGTTACAGCCAGACACTACAGGACTCCTAATGAGATGCAATAGAAAGAACACAGTACTGTCTCTGAAGTACTTTTGCCTAAGTGTCAAACCTGAAACCGGTCAAACCTCTGGCTCTAACTACCAGTGTATAGGAAATGCTGAGGGCAGAGGAATATATTAAATGACACCACCAGGATGTGGAAATTCTCCAGGACAAAAGACATAGTTTTTTCAATAAATTCAAATAAATAAATATGTGGACCTTGTTTGGACTCTCAACTTGTTCAAATACTTTTTTTAAAAAAATGTGTGAAACAATTGGAGAAATTTGAACAGTTACTAATTAATTGATGATGTTAAAGAATTAATGTTAATTTTTTAAGTGTGGCAATATTATTGTGATTATGTTTGTGGGGGAAAAAAGATCAAGGGGTGATACGGTTTGGCTGTGTCCGCACCCAAATCTCAATTTGAATTGTAGCTCCCATAATTCCCACGTGTTGTTGTGGGAGGGACCCAGTGGGAGATAATTTGAATCAGCGGGGCGGTTTCCCCCATATTGTTCTCGTGGTCGTGAATAAGTCTCACGAGATCTGATGGGTTTATCAGGGGTTTCCGCTTTTGCGTCTTCCTCATTTTCTCTTGCCTCTGCCAGATAAGAAGTGGCTTTCGCCTCCAACCATGATTCGGAGGCCTTCTCGGCCATGTGAAACTGTAAGTCCAATTAAACTTCTTTTTCTTCCCAGTCTCGGGTATGTCTTTATCAGCAGTGTGAAAACTGACTAATAAACAGGGTAAGTGTGTCACATTTTTTAGAGATTCTGTTGAAGTGTGTATTAACTACGTTACAACATGGCTGAGTTTTTCTTTCAAATAACCCAACAGGATGTGGGATATGGAGTGGGGAGGCATCGGTAAAACAAACTTGACAATGTGTTGACCACTGAAACTCATTCATGGGTATACGTGAATTCATCATACTTTTCTCTCTACTTTTCTATAGGTTTGAAACACTCAAAACGTTGTTGATGCATACTTTTATAAGAAAACTATAAGGAGAGTGTAAACAAATGTGACACTGGCTGCCCCAGGAGAACAGAGAAAGGAACCAGTACTGTAGAAGGGAACAGAAGGAATTTAAACTTTATCTGCACTGTTTAATTCATTCATTTTTAAAACCATTACGAGGTCAGGAGATCGAGACCATCCTGGCTAACACGGTGAAACCCCGTCTCTACTAAAAATACAAAAAAAAAAAAAAAAATTAGCCGGGCACCTGTAGTTCTAGCTACTGGGGAGGCTGAGGCAGGAGAATGGCATGAATCCGGGAGGCAGAACTTGCAGTGAGCCGAGTGAGCCACTGCACTCCAGCCTGGGCAACAGAGCAAGACTCCGTAACAAAAACAAAACAAAACAAAAAACCATTACTGAATATTCGTTAATCAATCTTTTCTTATCATATGACCTATGGAAAAGAAAGTTACACTTTTAATTATAGCAGAAAAGAATAAAGTCACATTATAAAATGGAAACCTTATTTTGTATAGTGCTTTGTAGTTTGCAAACCTCTTTCACGTACATTATGTAGTTTGGAACACAAATGGTATTTTCCACTTCTTCAAACCAGCCTTTGATACTTTGAAAAAAGCAGGTGGTGTTATTCTATATTTACATATGGAAACTGAGGCTTGCCAAAGGTCACAGAGATGGCACAATGAAATGTCTAATAAGCCAGCTGTGTCTGTGTAATATGAGAGAAATTCCTCATTTATGACATTGCCGTCGAGCAAGCTAACGTCCATGACTGGCTAACTCTACCATGAGTTGTTTCGAAGTAGGATAAAGAGGAAAGTGTTTAGGGGTGGGCGCGGTGGCTCATGCCTGTAATCCCAGCATTTTGGGAGGCCAAGGCAGGCGGATCACCAGAGGTCAGAAGTTTGAGACCAGCCTGGCCAACATGGTGAAACCCTGTCTCTACTAAAAATACAAAAATTAGCTGGGTGTGGTTGTGGGTGCCTGTAATCCTACTCAGGAGGCTGAGGCAGGAGAATCACTTGAACCCGGGAGGCAGAGGTTACAGTGACCTAAGATCGCGACACTGCACTCCAGCCTGGGTAACAGAGAGAGACGCCATCTCAAAAAAAAAAAAAAAGTAAAGTGTTTAAATAAAATAAAGAAAATATTTTTTCAAGTTTTTCAAGTAAGAACTTCTTAAAACACAAAAAAGTGAAATACACAAAGAAAAAATTGATCAATCTGACATGAAAAAGAACTACAAAATGGAAAGACTAGTCACAAACTAGAAAAATGTATTTATAATACATCTAACAAAAGTTTGGTATCCAGAATGTATGTGTAGATCACTAAAAACCAGTAGGAAATAGCTTAATAGAAAAATAGGCAAAGAACACAAGGTGGCATTTCACAAAAGAGCCGGAAAATGATCAATAAATACTTCAAAGGAGCACCTACTTCATTTGTAATCAAAGAAAGTTACAAGATAGGCCGGGCGCAGTGGCTCAAGCCTGTAATCCCAGCACTTTGGGAGGCCAAGATGGGCGGATCACGAGGTCAGGAGACCGAGACCATCCTGGCTAACACGGTGAAACCCTGTCTCTACTAAAAATACAAAAAAAAAAAAAAAAAAAAAATTAGCTGGGTGCGGTGGCGGGCGCCTGTAGTCCCAGCTACACGGGAGGCTGAGGCAGGAGAATGGCGTGAACCCGGGAGGCGGAGCTTGCAGTGAGTGGAGATTGCACCACTGCACTCCAGCCTGGGCGACAGAGCAAGACTCGGTCTCAAAAAAAAAAAAAAAGAAAGTTACAAGATAGGTGCTTTGTGCAATACTTATTCAGAAATGAGATGTAAAAGTTACTACACAGTTATAAATGCATATTTCATGTTCCAACAATGGTAAGGTGTTACCCTCTTTTGAACTGCCAAGACTCCCCTACTGCTTTTTTAAGATATTTTCTTTAGAGGAGTTTTAGGTTCACAGCAAAACTGAGTGGAAGGTACAGAGATTTCCCATACACCCTCCACCTTCTGACCCCACACATGTACAACCTCCCCATCATCAGCATTCCACCAGAGTGGTACATTTGTTACAACTGATGAACCTACCTTGGCACGTCATGATCATCAAAAATTCATAGTTTAAGCTGGGCGCGGTGGCTCATGCCTGTAATCTCAGCACTTTGGGAGGCCAAGGTGGGCAGATCACTTGAGGTCAGGAGTTCGAGACCAGCCTGGACAACATGGTGAAACCCCGTCTCTACTAAAAATACAAAAATCAGCCAGGCATGGTGGTGCATGCCTGTAATCTGAACTACTCAGGAGGCTGAGATAGGAGAATAGCTTGAACCCGGGAATCGGAGGTTGCAGTGAGCCAAGATCGTACCACTGCACTCCAGCCTGGTTTACAGAACAAGACTCCATCTCAAAAAAAAAAAAAAAAAAAAAATCATAGTTTACATTAAGGTTCACTCTTGGTGTTGTACATTCTATGTGTTTGGACAATGTTACATATCCATCATTATAGTATTGTACAGAGCATTTTCACTGCCCTAAAAAATCCTCTGTGCTTCAGCTATTCATCCTTCCTCCATCCCCAACCCCTGGCAATCACTGATCTTTTTACTATCTTCATATTTTGCATTTTCCAGAATGTCATATAATTGGAATCATATAGTATGTAGCCTTTTCAGATTCACTTCTTTCACTTAGTAATATACATTTAAGGTTCCTCCATGTCTTTTCATGGCACTGAAGGAAATTCACTGTCTGGCCAGGCATGGTGGCTCATGCCTGTAGTCCCAGCACTTTGGGAGGTTGAGGTGGGCAGATTGCTTGAGCTCAAGATTTCAAGACCAGCCTGGGCAACATGAAAACCCATCTCTACAAAAAAATACAAATATTACCCGGGCATGGTGGTGCACAACTATAGTCCTAGCTACTTGGGAGACTGAGGTAGGAAGATCCCTTGAACCCAGGAGATTGAGGCTGTTGTGAGCTGAGACTGTGCCACTGCACTTTAGTCTGGGCAACAGAGCAAGACTCTGTCTCAAAAAAAAAAAAAAAAAAAAAAAAAACAAGAAAGAAAGAAAAAAGAATGAAAAGAAAATTTACTGTCTGGTTGTATTATAGTTTATTTATCCATTCACCTACTGAAAGATATATTGGTTGCTTCTAAGTTTTGGCGATTATGAATAAAGCAACTAAAAACATTTATGTGCAGGTTTTTGTTTGGACATAAGTTTTCAACTCCTTTAGGTGAATACCAAGGAGTGTAATTGCTGGATCATATGGTTAAGAGTATGTTTAGCTTTGCAAGAACCTCCAAACTGTCTTCCAAAGTGACTGTAATATTTTTCATTCCGCCAGCAACAAGTGAGAATTTTTGTTGTTCCACATCTATGTCAGCATTTGGTATTGTCAGTGTTGTAGATTTTGACCATTCTAATAGATGTGTAATGGTAGCTCATGGTTGTTCTAGTTTGCATTTCCCTGATGTGGAGCATCTTTTCATATACTTATTTCCCATCTGTATGTCTTCTTCGGTGAAGTGGTTGTTAAAGTCATTTAGCCCATCTTAAAATTGGGTTATTTGTTTTCTTATTTTTGAGTTTTAAGAGTTCATTGTATATTTTAGATAACAGTCCTTTGTGAGATGTATCTTTTGCAAATATTTTTTCCCAGTCTGTGGCTTGTCTTCTCATTCTCTTGACATTGTGTTTGCAGAGCAGAGGTTTTTAATTTCAGTGAAGTATAGTTAATCAGTTATTTATTTCATGGATCATGACTTTGTTTTTGTATCTAAAAAGTCAACACCAAACCCAACGTCATCTAGGTTTTCTCCTTTGTTATCTTCTAGAAGTTTTAAAGTTTTGTATTTACACTTAGGTCTATGATACATTTTGAGTCCATTCTTTTGAAGAGTGTAAGGTCTTTTGTGAAGGGTGGAACTCTATTTTTTTGCATTTGGACATTTAGTTGTTCCAGCACTATCTGTAGAAAAGACCATCTTTGCTCCATGTTCTTACCTTTACTTCTTTGTCAAGATCATTTGACTATATTTATGTGTATCTATTTCTGGGCTTCTGTTTTGTTCTATTGGTCCACTTGCCTATTCTTTTGCCAGTACCACACTGTCTTGATTACTGTAGCTTTGTAGTAACTCTTGAATTTGGTAGTGTCAGCCTTCCACCTTTGCCCTTCCCCTTCAACGTGGTATTAGTTATTCTCGGTCTTTTGCTTCTCTATATAAATTTTAGCATCAGGCCGGGTGCAGTGGCTCACACCTGTAATCCCAGCACTTTGAGAGGCTGAGGACAGTAGATCATCTGAGGTCAGGAGGTCCAGGCCTGACCAACATGGTGAAACCTCATCTCTACTAAAAATACAAAAACTATCTGGGCGTGGTGGCAGGTGCTTGTAATCCCAGCTACTTGGGAGGCTGAGGCAGGAGAATCACTTGGACCCAGGAGGCGAAGGTTGCAGTGAGCCGAGATCGTGACATTGCACTGCAGCCTGGGCAACAAGAGTGAAACCTCATCTCAAAAAAAAAAAAAAAAAAAAAAAATTAGAATCAGTTTGCTGATTCTTACAACTTTAGGTTATAATTTTTGAGGTGACACATTCTCTGATAAACATCACTTATTTATGCATATTTAGTGTTCCTTCCCACAGGAGACTTCGTTTTTGAAGTCAGGTGTGGCCATGTGACTTGAATAATATGCTGAGATTTGGCTGTGATTGCATTGAATCTCTAGATCAAGTTAAGAAGAACTAACATCTTGAGAATATTGTCTTCCTATCCATTAATCTCAAATGTCCCTCTATTTATTTAGTTCTTGTATTTCATTCACAAAAATTCTATAGTTTTCCTCATATAGATCCTATACTTACTTTGTTAGATTTATTCCTAAGCATTTCATTTTTGGGGGGTGCTAATATAAATAAAATGTGTTTAAAATTTCAAATTTCACTTTTTCATTGCTGGTATATAGGAAAGCAGTAGACTTTTGTATATTAACCTTGTATCCTGAAGTTTTTCTATAATCACTTTTTACTTCCAGGAGATTTTTGTCAATTCTTTTGGGTTTTCTATATAGACAATCACCTGATCTGTGCATAAAGATAGTTTTATTTCCTCCTTCCCAATCTGTATACTTTTTATTTTATTTTCTTGTCCTGTTGCATAAGCTAGGACTTCCTCTCTGATGTTGAAGAGTAGTGGTGAGAGGGGACATTCTTGCCTTGTTCTCGATATTCATGGGAAAGCTTCCAGTTTCTCACCATTAAGCATAATGTTAGCTATAGGTTTGTCACGGATATTCTTTATCAAGTTAGGAAGTCTTCCTCTATTCCTCTCACTAGTAACTCTCTTATTGAGAGTTTTTATCATGAATGCATGTTTGATTTTGTCAAATGCTTTTTCTGCATCCATTGATATGATCATGTGAGTTTTCATTTTTAGCCTGTTGATGTGATGGATTACATTAATTCATTTTTGAATGATGAGCCAATCTTGCACACCTGGGATAAATCCTGCTTGGCTGTGGCTTATAAGTCTTTTTATACATTTTTGAATTCTATTTGCTAGCATTTTGTTGAGGATTTTTGCATCTACTAACATGTTCATGAGTGATAGTGACCTGTAGTTTTCTTTTCTTGTAATGTCTTTGTCTTTGTCTGGTTTGGAATGCTGCCTTCATAGAATGAGTTAGGAAGTATTCCCTCGGCTTTTATCCTCTAAAAGAGATTATAAAGAATTGATATAATTTCTTCCTTAAATATTTGGCTTAATTGTCCAGTGGACTTATCTGGGCCTGGTGCTTTCTGTTTTGGAAGGTTATTAATTACTGATTCAATTTCTTTAATAGATGTCGACCTATTCATATTTTCTATTTTTTCTTATATGAGCCAACCCTTTTTTAAATTTACAAATATCTCTTTCTAGGTTATAATTTTTGAGGTGACATGTTCTCTGATAAACATCACTTATTTATGCATATTTAGTGCTGCTTCCCACCCGAGAATTGGACACATCCATTTTTGAAGTCAGGTGTGGCCACGTGACTTACTTTGGCCAATGAAATTGGTGTCGGTGACAAGAGTCACCTCTGAGCAGAAACTTTAAGATCTAGCACATAGTCCTCCATGTTTTCTCATCCCTCTGCCTGATATGCAGGAATGTACTATGAAGAGTCTGCTCCATTAGCCTAGGCCCTAGGGAAAAGAGCATATAACAGAATAATGGACATGTAATTTGAGTAAGAAATAAACCCTTGTTGCTTCTGAGATTTGGCTTCTGAGATTTTAAGTTGTTTGTTACTGCAGCATAACCTAGCCTGTCTTCACTGATACGCCTTTCTTCACTCAATTCTAAAAAACAAGATCGACTCTCAATTAACCCTTTTTTATTATAAACATTTCCCTTTGGACTATACATTGTCTTTAAAGGTGTCAACTGCCACTATATGTACTACTGGGCACGCCCATAAAAGAAGGACAAATCTGTTTTCTGTAGCTCTAGAAAAATTCATGAAGTTCACCATGATTGAACCTGTTTAGAAAACACATGGCCATACTTAAACTAGTTCCTATGGCTGGAGTAATGTAACATCCTAGTTAGCCTGAGCCTGGGTTATGACTGATTCTTGAGTCAATTGCTGTGGATAAAGGAATAAGATACACTGAGAGCTTAAATCAACCAAAGGACCATCCCTGAATCTAGGGCTGGGTGAGGTCCATATAAATCTTAGGGTTTTATGCCCAGTTGTACCAGGCAGCCCACATGCCTGGTACCAGCACCAGAGGGAGCAGAGTAGACCCCATTCACACTGAGTGTTCATGATTTGTTTCGAGCTCTCTAGTAGCTCCTGGAAGAACAACCAAAGGGCTTGCCTTCATCTTTCCTAATTCAGAACTCTCCCAGTGCTAAAGCGGCCACTGGCATTTGTGGTTACTGCATGAGGGAACTTTTGAGCATGATGTGGAAGTTCACTTTCTTGATTGTGGTCATGGTTTCACAGGTTTCTGCATATGGTAAAATTTATCAAATTGTACATTTCAAGTATGTACAATTCAAGTTTATTTTATGTTAATTATACTTCAAAAGAGCTGTTTTTTAAAGAAAGGATGTTGGGCAGTTCACCACTGGGAGGCTCAGGCCTACACAATTAAGAGCAATCCCCGAATGAAGCCTCAGAACAGGTCCTGATAGGACACTATGCCTGTTAGTACTGCCTACATGGCTACCTCTGAGCACTGGACACAAGCAGTACCTCTCTGCCATGGCTGTTCCAGGAACTCAATCTGGCTGCTGCCGCCATCGTAAACAGAGAAAGCACTGCATTACCCTCCTTGCTCTGCAACACCAGCTCCCCTTTCAGTCTAGGTGAATGGGTCTGATAGTGTAGCTTAGGACATGGGTTCATGCCCTTGCTTTGGCAAGTGAGGCTTGGGAAAGCAACTGTTCGACATTTTTCTGCTACTATCATGTGAAGTACGCTCTGCCTCTAGAGCACTTGTGGGTATGTGGTGGGAAATGGGTATTCAGATGCTGAAAATGACAACTGAAAGGCATGCATGATAAGAGTTTTCAGACAGGAATAGAGTTGCTCGGGGTGCATATGGAGAAGACAGGGAGGAGGAGCCTTGAAGGATAGTGGGATGTAAGTATGGAAGGCAAGCAGTTCCGATGGTGCTGGGGAAGAGCTGTGCGTCTAAGAAGGGGGTTGAGAAAGGTAATAAAGTTTCTAGCCTGTGTGAGTGGAGGTCTGGCTGGACTCAGGAGTCATGGTGGGAAGCTAAGTTGGACCAGTAGTCCGGCCAGGTATGAAGGATCTTGGAAGCCAAACAGGAGCTTGAACTTAGGTGGCACAGGCAATGTGGAGACTCAGTCAGACCTTCTTGAGCAGCAATGTATCTCTAGTGTTTGAGTGATTCAGTCATTTATTCATCAAATCTTGAGTGTGTAAGGTAGTGGGAATAGAATAATGAATAAGGGAAGTACAGTCTCTGTCTCAAGCAATTCCAGTTTAGTGGAAAAACAAACAGCAGACAAGCAAATACAATATAGTGTGGAGATAGAATAAGAAAGCCCTAGGGACTTTAGGAGCTGCAGGGATGGGGACATTCAACATCCACTATGGGTGATAGGGAAGGCTTCCTCAGGGAAGTGAGATTTCAGTTGAGACCTGAAACATTCCAGTGAAAGGAAACAAACTGCTTGGATTCCCACCCTCAAAACTCACCCCAAGGTTTCATAAATGGGATATAGATTATTAGTTTTGTGTTTAAGAGCATGGGCCTTGGAGTGGCACTGTTGGGCCCCAAGCCCTACTCTGTCATTCATGAGCTATGTGAACTTGGACATTTGACTTCATTCGAGCTGTAATTTCTGCAGATACAGAAGCAGAATGATAACAGGCCTGGCCTCATAGGATGTAGCATCTCTGGCACTTTATATCAAACGTCACACACAGTAAGTTCTTTCATCAGCCAGGGCCCCACCAGGAAAACAGAAACCAAGAATTGCAAAGGCATGGAATTTAATGCAGGGATGTGGTTACCTACGTGATGGAAGAGCTGAAAGCCAAACAGGAGATGGTGAAGCAATCAGAGATTAGCAACAGAGAGCTGCTGCCACCCCACGCTGGAGGAACAAAGGGAAAAAAAGGTTTTCTGGAGCCCAGGGTCCAGGACTGCCTGCTGCAGTTAGAATTAGGGCAGGACCACCTGGGAAGAACTGGAGCCAATCTTCTGCTCCGAGGGCCTGTTTCCACCGCCCTGGGAAAAGGGATGGGAGTCTATTGTCAATCTGGCTGAGCTGGACAACTTGACATTGCAGAAAATTGACATTTGTTAGGTTATCTCATGGAGAAAGACAGCACTTGACATCTCCCCTGCTCCTTTTAAAAGCAAACAATTTTCTGATGAGTTATCCAGAGTCCTGGGGGTAAAATGGACACAAGACGAAACTGAGGAAAATAACCTGTCAGTCTTTGCCTGCTCCAAACTCTCATTTTGGAGAGACTTTCCTCCTGCAGAGCAGAGACCACCTCCCTCCCTCAAACCAGCATCTACTCCCCTGACTTCTCCGGTGTGGGGGACGTCCAGCGGCCACTGACAATGCCGCGGCTGGGCAGGCTTCCCAGGGAGGAGTGCCCGGTTCATCTGGTTCGTGCTGGTGTCTTCCTCCCCTCTTCCCTGACAAAAGCGACTGTCAGCTCACAGCCTCTTTCTCTGACCAGAAAGCCCTGAGGAAATGGAAAGGGGAGCCTTCTCTGAGTCCTCCGACGCTGTGGCCTCCTTTTAAAGATCTACGGTATAAGGAGCCTAGACACTGTAACTTGGCCTTGGCCATGGGTTGCCCCGGGGGCGCCTTGCAGCCTCCTTACCAGCGACTGCTCAGCCAGGCAGGGCAGCTAACACCACTGCCCTGATTCCTCCACTCTCCACTCCCGCCAGCTCAATGTAGACCCTCCGCTCCCTCCGCCCCTTCCAGATTATTGGCAGAGTACAATTTCGTTCGCAGGTAAAGCCAGTTAAGGGTAGTTCTCTTCGGAATATCCAGCCTTCATATCCGCTTCCACCAAAGACAGAGATAGACATCCCAGGAGCAGTGGGAAAATTATGACTAAGAATAAAAGCCGCATGTTTCTGTTAGGGGAAAGGCTACATTGAAAATGAAATAGTTAAATTGTTTATAAATAGGCAGGGAAGTTAGCAAACACTTGAGTGAAGAAATAGCTGGTCCTGTAGACAAAATAAAAGACGAGCAGTAGTCACATAGTGATTTCTAACATGAACACCGAATTAGAACCTGTTCATCCATTCATGACACAAGCGTTCATTCAACACCTACTGTGTGCCAGGCACCATGCTAGGCTCTGGGGATACAAAATGGAGAAGCTCGTGACCCAGTAACTAACCCTTATAGCAGTAGTGGACCAAGTGGTGTGAGAAAGGCTTGATAAGGTCCTATGGGAGCCCAGAGGAAGGGGCCAACAGGAACCGTTCAGTTTGGATTCCATATACTATGCCACGGCTGTCCAAGTCATCTCAAGTAGGAGGTCATATGAAAAAATCTCAGAGAGTTGTAAGAAGACTCCTGGATCCCACAGAATGTGGTTAGCTGCAGTAACAGAACACCTGACTGACACTGTTTTGAACAGCGGTGCTCCTCACCACTAGGGAGGTCTGGCAGTGGGTGGTCCTGAGCTCAGTCCAGCAGTTTATTGATGTGATTGAGGGCTCAGGCTGTCTGGACCTTTTTGGCTTTCACATTTTCAGGCTGTAGGGACTGTCTTCCTTCTGGCACCAAGACGGCTGCTACTACCCTGGTGGGCAAGTCATCTACATTTTTTTGGATGTCCATCTCCTATAAAATGAGGGATGTGATTAAATCATGAGTAAGTGCCAGGTACGGTGGCTCATGCCTGTAATCCCAGCACTTGGGGAGGCCAAAGCGGGCAGATCACTTGAGGCCAGGGGTTTGAGATCAGCCTGGCCAACATGGTGAAACCCCATCTCTGCTAAAAATACAAAAATTAGCAGGGCGTGCTGGCATACACCTGTAATCCCATCTACTCAGGAGGCCAAGGCAGGAGAATGGCTTGAACTTGGGTTAAAAGGTTGCAAAACACAGCAGACACAATTATTTTCCTCATACTTAATAACAGCCTCAATACTTTACATTTTAATTTTCTGTAAATCTGTCACTGGGCTGGGCACAGTGACTCACGCCTATAATCCCAGCATTTTGGGAGGCTGAGGTGGGTGGATCACCTGAGGTCAGAAGTTCGAGACCAGCCTGACCAATGTGGTGAAACCCCGTCTCTACTAAAAATACAAAAATTAGCTGGGCATGGTGGCAGGTGCCTGTAATCCCAACTACTTTGGAGCCTGAGGCAGGAGAATTGCTTGAACCCGGGACTGAGGTTGCAGTGAGCCAAGATCGTGCCATTGCACTCTAGCCTGGGCGACAGAGTGAGACTCTGTCTCAAAAAATAATAATAAATAATAGATACATCCATCATTAACTTTTTCCAGATGCTTCAACAAATTTGTCAAACAACTGGTGAATTAATTTCTCCACATTTTGAAACATCACATTAGTGTTTTGATACAGAGCCCTCCCTCCTGGAGCCTCCATCCTCCTCTGGCTCCACCTGGAACTGGGAGCAGCTCTCTGCCACACAGGTATCCTCCTGATGGTGTCTTTTTTTGCCTTGTAGTGAGCCCTCTTTTTCCAGAATCCCATGTCTATGTGTTTTTTATTCTTTCTGGAATTCTGTTACACAGATATTAGACCTTCTGGACTGATCTTCTGTATATGTGCTGTCCAACATGGTAGCCCCTTGCCACTTGTGGGTATTGAACATTTGAAACACATATTATCCAACTTGAGGTATGTTGTAAGACACAGTTTGACAAAAAGATTGTAAATATTTCGTTAATAATTTTATGTTGATTACATGTCAAAATGATATGGTCTTGGGTTTATTGGGTTAAATAGAATATATTATAAAAATTAATCCTGACTGTTTATTCTTACCTTTTTAATGTGGCTAATAGAAAAATTAAATTACAAATGCAGCTTGTAGTGTATTCCTATTGCATAGCACTGCAATACATATTTGATTGTATTATCTTTTCTATTTTTCCATCTCTTTGTTTATTCTGTTTTCTGGGAAATTTCACTAATTTCACCTTCCAAGCCTTCTACTAAACTTTTTATTTCATCTCAGTGATCATCTTTTTAATTTCCAAGAGTATTTTTGTTGATCTCTCATCCTTCCTTTTATGTATCATTTTACACTTAGTTTATGAATGCAGTATTTTCTCATCTCTCGGATTTTGTAATTCTAGTTCTCTTGACATTTTATTCTGCAATCTGCACTATTCTAGTATGTTACAGCCTGCTTCATTCTCTTGATTTGGTCTCTATCTTTCACCTTGGAGGCTTTCCTCAACCATTTAAAGCTTCTTGTTCATATTCATGAAGCACCAAAAAGCTTCCTGGAATGCTGTGTGCACTGGCTTGTTCTCTGGTGGTCTTTATTATGGGTTGCTGAGGTGGAAAACTAAACTTTCTTTGAGAGACACCACCACCACTCCCCAAGTGTCAGTTATGGAGTCTTTTTCTCTGGCTGTGTACTTTTTTGTTTCTCTAGAGAAGAATCCTCCAGGCTGCTGTCTTGGTAAGTAGTTGGGGAAGGAGACTGGCATTTTAGGAATGGGAAAGACAGATTGGGAGCTAAGTGTCCATTTTTCACTTAATTCCACTATTTTTCAGTGCCTACTCATCCCTGGCCTCTCTGATAGTTTCCAAATTCAGATTGCCTCTGGTTCAAGTTATCTAGAGAATAAACTTTCTACTTCTTGGCAAGGTTGAGGTAGTCACCTGAGTGGGTGCCAGCATTGAAAAGGGGATGTGTCTTATTCCAGCTGTGAGGTCCTCTATCATGCTGTAGGACGAAGGGTTTCACTTCTCCTTTTTGGCACTAAGAAGTACTTACCCCTGTAAATACTTGGGTTGTAACTTTCTCTATTCTGCTAAGTCAGTTACCACTGCTCTTTCTGTTTTATCATTGTTAAAAAACCGTGTTTCAGTCTTTCATCTACTGTTGCCTCTTGTCCTGTTGTTGTCCTTGTGAGTCATTTAAAATTATTTAGTATTTTCTTAGTAGGCTTTTAGTAAAGAGAGGAGATCAATGCATGTGGTCAATTTCCTTATCTGTACCTAGAAGCCCTGTTTCTATCCTGAGCTCTAGTTATTCACGTTTTTATTTTCTCCTCTAGGATATAGCAGCTTCCTTGGGGGCAGGATCAAGGACTGCTTTATCTTGGAGTCCACCCACCACTTCCTTCCTAGCATCTACCTTTAAGTTTGTACATACTAACTGCTCAACATTGAAGGAAATCATTCATGCAAATTATCTCTACTTTTGAATCTTATTAGTTCCCTGTGTACCTTGGGATAAGTCACTTCTCCTTCCCGGGTCCCAAGAGGAGAAACAGAGTCTGTTCTCAGGATGATTCCTAAGGCCCCATTCAGTTTTAACATTCTAAGAATCCATGTGCCCAGTTTCTTTATTACTTTTGCCTGTTTGCTAGTGTAAATTATATCATCACTAGGCATCCTACATTGTAGAGACTTGAGATTTTTTGCAAAAGACAAAATTTTAATTCATCAAGAGAAGCAATAATTATTCCCAGTTAAGGGGCATATAATCCTTGCTCAACAGCGGTGACCAAGTGCAGTACCGAGGATAGAACAAGAATAGCAAGTGCAAAAAAAGCAGTAGCTCTTCCTGGCCTAGCTGCATGGGTCTTAACATGTGGAATGACAGTATGAGAGAGGTAGGTTGGGTAAAGCCGTTGGAAGTGGTCTTAAAATTTTTGTTTCATTTAGGTTTGGGAATGCCTACAGATCAGGAGGCTATTGGCATTGAAAAGATGGTTTGTTACTTACAGTTCCCAAGAGGGTCATGCCAAACCAGGCGGGACCATGTGGAAAAGCACCAGGGTTGGTCAAGAGGAAGAAGGATCAAGAGGACAGAGTAGGCAAAATCCTTTACTGTGGTTCCATGATGAGGCAGGGTGAGCAGTTGAGCAGGGTTAGGACTGGATACTTTGAAGGATTTTGGCAGGCTCTGGGACAGAGGGGTGGTTGCTGAGTTGTCCAGTATCTGAGCCCAGGATGATTCAAAGAATATTGCCTCCTGGAATATAAAAGCTACGTAGAGAAGGTGGTTTAGACTAAAGGCTCTGGACTGGTTAGTTCACATATGAAAGGCACACTTCCCAGAGGGTTGCTTGCTGTCTCTAAGAAATGGCTAGCCCTAGGAGAGGCAGTCTTTCCCCATTCAGTGAGGCCGCAAATGCCAGAGCATCAAGAAGTCAGAAAATGAGAAAACATAGTTAATATAAAAGTGGTCGAAGCCTAAGATAGAGAGGTAGAGAGTCATGAAGAAACAGGCAATGAGGCAGGAGTGAGGTGGCCCTTGGAAGAAAGAGTGAAGTCAGAGCTTATAAAAGCAAAGGCCAGGAATGCCCATGTTTGGGGAAACACCCATCATTGTGCCATCATGAATGGCATGTAGTCAAGGTAGAGTATCTTAGTAGGAGGTTTGTCTTTCTCATATAACCAGAAGTCTGGAGGTGCAGTGTAGGGCTGACGCCTCCACTCAAGGAAGTCAACAAGGATGCAGACTCCATATCACTTCCCACTCACTGGGTTTTAGTCCATGTTGTAGCAAGAAGGCCAATTCACCTGCCAGCAGGCAGTGCATCCTAATACCAGGCAGGAATTAAGAGAAGGTGAAAAGTCAATTTCTAGCTAAGATTTCCCCTTTTTTAATCCAGGAAACAATAGCTTTCTTACAAATCCTACCCAGTAGACTTCTGCTTACATCTCATTAGCCAGAACTGAGCCCATTGGTTTACCCCGAGAAGCAAGGAAGGGTATCTGGGGGAGGTAATTGTTCCTAACATTTACATTGCTACCCCAAACAAAATTGAGGTTCTATTAATAAGGATGAAGGTGCAAATGGATTATATTTAGTAGTGTTTGCCACAGAGGGAAAAAGGAAATATGAGCTTGTCTCCTTCAATTAAATGAGACAAACCATCTGAAGCATTTAGCACAATGTCTAGCTTATAGTGTGTGCTCAGAAAAAAAAAAAAAATGTTTACTACTGCTGCTGCTACCACAAGTACTAGTACTGTTAATAAAATATATTATTGGCGGCCAGGCGCGGTAGCTCATGCCTGTAATCCCAGCACTTTGGGAGGCCCAGGCGGGCGGATCACGAGGTCAGGAGTTCGAGACCAGCCTGGCCAATATAGGGAAACCCCGTCTCTACTGAAAATACAAAAATTAGCTGAGCATGGTGGCAGGCACCTGTAGTCCCAGCTACTCAGGAGGCTGAGGCAGGAGAATCGCTTGAACCTGGGAGGTGGAGGTTGCGGGGAGCCGAGATGGCACCATTGCACTTCAGCCTGGGCAACAAGAGTGAAACTCCATCTCAAAAATAAATAAATAAAATAAAATATATTATTGGCCAGGCGCAGTTGCTCACACCTGTAATCCCAAAACTTTGGGAGGCCAAGGAGGGCTGATTACTTGAGATCGGGAGTTTGAGACCAGCCTGGCCCACATAGTGAAACCCCATCTCTACTAAAAATACAAAAATGAGCTGGGTGTGGTGGTGCACACCTATAGTTCCAGCTACTTGGGAGGCTGAGGCACAAGAATTGCTTGAACCTGGGAGGCAGAGGTTGCAGTGAGCTGAGATCATGCCAGTGTACTCCAGCCTGGACAACAGAGTGAGACTGTCTCAAAATAAATAAATAAATAAATAAATAAATAAATAAATAAATAAATAAATAAATATTTAAAAATAAATAAAATAGGTTGGGTGCAGTGGCTCATGCCTGTAATCCCAGCACTTTGGGAGGCCGAGGTGGATCACCTGAGTTCAGGAATTCGAGACCAGCCTGACCAACATGGTGAAACCCCATCTCTATTAAGTACAAAAAATTAGCCTAGTTCGTGGCACATGCCTGTAATCCCAGCTACTTGGGAGGCTGAGGCAGGAGAATCGCTTGAACCAGGGAGGCAGAGGTTGCAGTGAGCCGAGATCATGTTACTGCACTCCAGCCTGGGCAACAAGAGCGAAACTCCGTCTCAAAATAAATAAATAAATAGATAAAATGTATTACTGATTTTTCACAGT
Source organism: Macaca fascicularis (assembly GCF_037993035.2). Taxonomy (NCBI): domain Eukaryota; kingdom Metazoa; phylum Chordata; class Mammalia; order Primates; family Cercopithecidae; genus Macaca; species Macaca fascicularis. The sequence continues at coordinate 81,616,918 of NC_088380.1, read as the reverse complement.
CTCATTAATTCAACCAATATTATGCACTTTTACAATATTCAGTATTTAGGTGTTGGGGATCAATGAAATCCTTGCCAGATCAATGAAATCCTTTCTGATCCTTGCCTTCTAAGAGTTTACCATCTACGTAGACAAATACTCAATGAATTGAATGTGGTAAAAGCTTTGGCAGAGCAGCCGTGTACATTATTAGAAGTGGAAGGAACTTGAGAGAGCATGAGAAATGAATCCCTCATTTCACAGATGAGGAAAGAAGGAGCCACCAGGGAAGAGAAAGGACTGGCAGAGTTACCCAGCTCTTTGCAGACAGAACCAGGCCTCAAGCCAAAATCTCTTGATGCCCAAGTGGGTGCATTTCTGACTACACTGTCCTGTTTGGTACAACTTGAAAAGATGAAGCTAGAGGAAGAGACTGGAATAATACACCCCTACTCTTTGGGCAGGTCATCTTGCAGAAGCATAACCCTTGGCCCCAGAGGAAATGCCACCCACGATAGATTCCCTGAACTCCCAGGATTGTGGTGATGTGCGTGTGCCAGCATAAAAATGAGAGCATCTGAGCGACAGACAGGAGAATTCCTCTGGGTCAAGACTTTTATTCACTCTGTGATTTATAATTAGCAATTTTGATTTTTCCAAGGATTGCATTAAATCAGCAAATGCTTCTTGCATAACTCCCCACCCACTGATTCACTGTTGGATGACATGGGTCACTAAAATGTGGAAAAAGAATGAAAATTTGGAATCCTGGTGCATGACGCAAGATCAGAGGAGGAAAAGAGCTATAAAATGTCATTCAGAAATATTTTAGAGATATTAAATGTAGTCTGTTCACTACAGTGACCACTATATTTTTTAAGTTAAAGAACACTGTATTCTGCTTGGCATCAAGCATAGCACAAGCTTTTTTGAAAAAATGATGAAGTTAATGAAAATCAGACTGTCTGGCTGGCAGAAAAAAATAAAGTCACATCTGGAAACAGCTGCACTAGCAATTAAATGGCATTTAATGTGACTAATATCAAAAGGGTGGGTTGTTTTCCCCCTAGCATTAAGGATGCAAAATTTCAGCTTCCAAGCTACTCTATTATTTTTTGAGTCAGTGGGTGTTTAGAAGTCATTCTGATATTTATCAAGAAAAACCCCCAGTGAGTCATAGAAGGGGATTTGAGTCAGAGAAAAAAAAAAAATGAACAAGAGCTGCACAGTTTGAATTTTGAGAAACGGCATAAATTTTACAGTTTTTTCCCCCTAAGCATTAACTGTTCAGTGTTTCAGTTCAATGAAATAAAGGCCTCTTGTTTCCCATACCAATCAAGTGACCTCCTGCCTCACCGTAATTAGTGGCAAACTTCAATATGCAAGCTAAAAGACCACCTAATTAAAAAGCGTAATTAATTTACATAGATCATTCAAAATGGCTAGATTAGATAGCTTATGGAGATAATGTAAAACTCTTTGAGCTGCTTTTATTGGCTTCTTTCCCTGCTGTTCCTCAGGTTCTGAATATTTTCATGGGAATGATTTTATCAAAGTGGGAAGGGCTTGGAGGGTGATGGTTTTAGCTAATGACTGCTAAACATTTAAAGCTTTGCAATTATTTTTATCAATTACCCAAGTATAAAACAACAAAAAATGGCCTTATCTTCCTGCTTGGTGCTGAGTGGCCTAATGTTATTAGTGAATATTTATTAAGTGCCTGTTGAGTGCAAGATGCCACTCAAAACACACAGTTATTTTTTAGTTTGCTGGTTAGAAATGACTCCTCTGGGCTAGACAGCAATTTGATTCTTCTGATCACAATGAGATGGCTGCAGAGCCCAAGAAAGATAGTGACCAAAGTTTTTTTTTTCCCCTTTATTCATCACACTGCCAAGAAATGTCCTATGTTATGTACTCTGCCTTCAGCATAAACAGGATTTGACTCTGGAGTTTGGCCAAGCTCCTGTGTGACAACCAAGTGAACTTTCCAATGGTGAGGGAGGAGACACACAAAGACTGAAAATAAAGGGATGGAAAAAGATATTCCAGGCAAATGGAAGCCAAAAAAGAACAGAAGTAGCTATACATATATCAGACCAAATAGATTTCAAGATAAAAACTATAAAAAGAGACAATGAAGGTAATTATATGATAAAGAGGTCAATTCAGCAAGATATAACAATTGTAAATATATATGCACTCAACACAGGAGAGCCCAGATCTACAAAGTAAATATTAGAGTTAAAGAAAGAGATAGACCTCAATACAATAATAGCTGAAGATTTCAACACCCCACTTTCAGCATTGAACAGACCATCCAGACAGAAAATGAGCAAAGAAACATCACACTTAACTTACACTATAGACCAAATGGACCTTAATGTATTTACAGAAAATTTAACCCAACGGCTGCAGAATACACAGTCTTTTCTCCTCAGCACATAGATGATTCTCAAGGATAGACCATATGTTAGGCCACAAAACAAGTCTTAAAACATTTAAAAAAATTGAAATTATATCAAATATCTTCTCTGACCACAATGGAAAAAACTAAAAGTCCTTAACAAGAGGAATTTTGGAAATTATACAAACACATAGAAATTAAATAATATGCACCTTAATGACCAGTAGATCAATAAGGAAATTAAGGGGGAAATTTTTAAATTTCTTAAAACCTACGGGATAAAGTAAAAGCAGTACTAAGAGGAAAGTTTATAGCTATAAGCACTTTCATCAAAAAAGTAGAAAGACTCCAAATAAACAACCTAACGATGCATTGAAAGAACTAGAAAAGCAGGAGCAAACCAAAAATTAGTAGAGGAAAAGAAATAAAAATCAGAACAGAAATAAATGAAATTGAAATGAAGAAAACAATACAAAAGCTCAAATGAAACAAAATGTTGGTTTTTTAAAAAGATAAACAAAATCAACAAACTTTTAGCCAGACCAACTAAGGAAAACAGAAGACCTAAATAACTAAAACCAGAGATGAAGAAGGAAACATTACAACTGATACTGCAGAAATTCAAATGATCACTAGAGGCTACTATGAGCAACTATCTGCCAATACATTGAAAAATGTAGAAGAAATGAATAAATTATTGGTCACATACAACCTACCAAGATTGAAGCATGGAGAAATCCAAAATCTGTACAGACCAATAACAAGTATCCAGATCAAAGCCATGATTTTAAAAAGTCTGGCAAAGGAAAGCCTGGGATCTGATGGCTTCACTGCTGAATTTTACCAAACATTTAAAGAAGAGGTAAATACCAATCCTACTCAAAGTATTGTGAAAAATAGAGGAGGGAATACTTACAAACTCATACTATGAGGCCGGTATTGCCTTGATACCAAAACCAGACAAAGATACATCCAAAAAAGAAAACTCTAGGCTAATATGCCTGATGAACATTGATGCAAAAATCCTCAGTAAAATACTAGCAAACCAAATTCAACAACACATTAAAAAGATCATTCACCAGGAGTGGTGGCTCATGCCTATAATCCCAGCACTCTGAGAACCCGAGGCAGGCAGATCACTTGAGGCCAGGAGTTTGAAACCAGCCTGGCCAGCATGGTGAAACCCTGTTTCTACTAAAAATAAAACTAAAAAATTGGCTGGGCATGGTGGTGTGCACCTGGATTCCCAGCTACTCAGGAGGCTTAAACCTGAGAATTGCTTAAACCCAGGAGGCAGAGGTTGCAGTGAGCTGAGATTGCACCACTGCACCCCAGCCTGGGTGACACAGTGAGACTCTGTCTCAAAATAAATAAATTAAATAAATTAGTAAATAAATAGAAAAGATAATTAATCACAACCAAATGGGATTTATCCTAGGTATGCAAGGATGGTTCAACATATGCAAATCAATCAGTGGGATACATCATATCAACATTATGAAGAACAAAAACCATATACTCATTTTAATTGATGCTGAAAAAGTATTTGATAAAATTCAACATCCCTTCATGATAAACACCTTCAAAAAACTGGGTATAGAAGGAACATACCTTAACACAGTAAAAGCCACATACAACAGACCCACAGCTAATATCATACTGAAAGAGGAAAACTGAAAGCCTTTCTTGTAAGATCTGGAACATGCCAAGGATGCCTACTTTTACAACTGTTATTCGACATAGCACTGGAAGTCCTAGGTGGAACAATCAGACAAGACAAAGAAATAAGAGCATCTGAACTGGAAAGGAAGAAGTCAGATAATATGATTTTATATTTGGAGAAGCCGAAAGACTCCACCAAAAACTTTTAGAACTGATAAACAAATTCAGTAAAGTTGCAGATACAAAATCAACATACAAAAATCAGCAGCATTTCTATATTTCTGCAGTGAACAATCTAATAATGAAACCAAGAAAGTAATTCCATTTACAATAGGTACAAAAGAAGTGAAAGATCTCTACAGTGAAAATTATAAAACATTGATGAAAGAAATTAAAGTGAACCTAATCCATGTTCATGGATTGGAAGAATTAATATTGTTTAAATGTCCATACTACCCAAGCAATCTACAAATTCAATGCAATCCCTTTCAAATTACCAATAACATTCTTCACAGATACAGAAAAAACAATCCTAAAATGTATATGGGACCACAAAAGACCAAGAATAGCCAAAGCTATCCTGAGCCAAAGGAACAAAACTGGAAGAATCACATCACCTGACTTCAAATTATACTAGAGAGTTATATTAACCAAAACAGTATGGTACTGGCATAAAAACAGGCACACAGACCAATGTATCAGAATAGAGAACTCAGAAACAAATCCACACACCTATGGTGAACTCATTTTCAAGAAAGGTGCCAAGAGCATACACTGGGGAAAGAATAGTCTCTTCAATAAATGGATATCCATTCGCAGAAAAATTAAACTAGACCCCTATGTCTCACCACATACAAAAATGAAATAAAAATGGATTAAAGACTTAAATCTGGCCAGGCGCTGTGGCTCATGCTTGTAATCCCAGTACTTTGGGAGGCTGAGGTGGGCGGATCACCTGAGGTCAGGAGTTCGAGATCAGCCTGACCAACATGGAGAAACCCCGTCTCTACTAAAAATACAAAATTAGCCAAGTGTGGTGGCGCATGCCTGTAATCCTAGCTACTCGGGAGGCTGAGGCAGGAGAATTGCTTGAACCCGGGAGGCGGAGGTTGTGGTTAGCGAGATTGAACCATTGCACTCCAGCCTGGGCAACGAGAGCAAAACTCTGTCTCAAAACAAACAAACAAACAAAGACTTAAATCTAAGACCTCAAACTATGAAACTACTACAAGAAAACACTGGGGAAAACCTCCAGGACATGGCACAGAGCAAAGATTTCTTGAGTAATATACCACAAGCACCGGCAACTAAAGCAAAAATGGACAAATGAGATCATATCAAGTTAAAAAGCTTCTGCACAGCAAAGGATACAACCAACAAAGGCAGGGGACAGCCCATAGAATGGGAGAAAACATTTGGAAACTACCCATCTGACAAGGGATTAATAAGCAGAACATGTGGAACTCAAACAACTCTATAGGGAAAAGTCTAATAATCTGATTTTAAAAATGGGCAAAAGATTCAAATAGACATTTCTCAAAAGAAGACAAACAAATGACAAACAGGCATATGAAAAGCTGATCGACATTACTGATCATCAGAGAGATGCAAATCAAAACCGTAATGAAGTATCATCTCACCCTAGTTAATATGGCTTTTATCCAAAAGACAGGCAATAACAAATGCTGGCTAGGATGTGGAGAAATAGGAATCCTTGTATGTTGGTGGCAATGTAAATTAGTGTGGGGAACAGTTTGGAGGTTCCTCAAAAAACTAAAAATAGAACTATGATATGATCCAGCAATCCCACTGCTAGGTATATATCCCAAAGAAAGAAAATCAGTATTATCGAAGAGATATCTGCATGCCCATGTTTATTGCAGCACCGTTTACAATAGCCAAGATTTGGAAGCCACCTAAGTGTGCGTCAACAGATGAATGAATAAAGAAAATATGATACACGTACACAATAGAGTATTATTCAGTCACACACACACAAAAAAGGGATCCTGTTATTTGCAACAACATGGATGGAAAATGGAGGTCATTATGTTAAGTCAAATAAGCTAGGCACAGAAAGACAAATTTTGCATGTTTTCATTTATTTGTGGGAGCTAACAAAACCACTGAACTCAAGGAGAGTAGAAGACTGGTTACCAGAGGCTGGGAAGTATAGTGGGGGATGGGGGCAAGTGGGGATGTTAATAGTACAAAAATATAGTTAGATAGAATGAATAAGATCTAGTATTTTATAGCACCATAGGCTGACTACAGTCAATAATAATTTATTGTATACTTAAAAATAACTAAAAGAGTATAATTGGATTGTTTGTAACACAAAGAAAGGATAAATGCTTGTGGTGATGGGATACCCCATTTATCCTGATATGATTATTATGTTTTGTTGGCCTGTATCAAAATATCTCACGTACCCCATAAATGTATACACCTACCATGTACTCACAATTTTTTTTTTAATAATCATAAAGTAAAAGAGCTGTGGAAACAAATGATTTCATAGCAATGTGAGATGAAGAAAAACAAAGTTGGATTCATACCCCATATTTAGGATAACTTCCAAATCGATTAAAGGTTTCAATTTTAAAAATGAGGAAACCGGCCGGGCGCGGTGGCTCAAGCCTGTAATCCCAGCACTTTGGGAGGCCGAGACAGGCGGATCACGAGGTCAGGAGATCGAGACCATCCTGGCTAACCCGGTGAAACCCCGTCTCTACTAAAAAATACAAAAAACTAGCCGGGCGTGGTGGCGGGCGCCTATAGTCCCAGCTACTCGGGAGGCTGAGGCAGGAGAATGGTGTAAACCCGGGAGGCGGAGCTTGCAGTGAGCCGAGATCCAGCCACTGCACTCCAGGCTGGGCGACAGAGCGAGACTCCGTCTCAAAAAAAAAAAAAAAAAAGAGGAAACCGGCCAGGTGCGGTGGCTCACGCCTGTAATCCCAGCCCTTTGGGAGGCCGAGGCAGGCGGATGACAGACCATCCTGGCTAACACGGTGAAACCCCATCTGTACTAAAAATACAAAAAATTAGCCGGGCGTGGTGTCGGGCACCTGTAGTCCCAGCTACTAGGGAGGCTGAGGCAGGAGAATGGCGTGAACCCGGGAGGCCGAGTTTGCAGTGAGCCGAGATCGCGCCACTGCACCTCCAGCCTGGGCGGGGCAGAGCGAGACTCCATCTCAAAAAAAAAAAAAAAAAAAAAAAATGAGGAAACCACAGACGATCTGGAAGAAACTATTGATAAACCATGCTACATAATACCATAAGAAAAATCAAAAGAAAGATCAAACTGAGGGAAAAAATATTTGTAACTCATTTGTACTTTTTCTATGGTTTATGGATTTCAGCAAATCAATAAGGATAAGATCAAGCACCAAGTAGAAAAATGATCAGGTAGTTTACAAAAAAGGAAATACTAGTGGTTCTTAAATGCCAGTGAGAAATTTAGTCTGGGAGGTGGCCAGAGGTTTGGTTGTGTGGGCCTTGTACATGGAGGTGAGGGGTTAGAGATGATCAAGTGTGATGGGAAGACAGGAGAAGTTTTGCCCAGGGGAGTGACGTAATTGGACTTCCATTCCAACTGCTGTGCTGGGAGTAGCATGGAGAGGCACAAGGACAGAGGTGGGGACAAGAGGAGGAGGCTATTCAGCTGTTGCAGTAATCCAGGTACCCAATATAGTGGCTTGAACCTGTGACCGTGAAGGTAGGGAGATCTCGGGATATATTTTGAAAATAAAGCCAAGAAGGTTTGCGTTGAATTGTATGTCTGGGTGGTAACAAGGGATGATTTGAGGGTGACTTTAATCCTTTTGAGTGGAGCAGCTGGGTTTACGCTTGAGAATCTATTGTATTCTGAGCAGAAAACAGATATGGTCCTTCCCTTAGAGAAATCATTATGAAATGGGAGAGACAAACATAAGCAAACAGACACTTAACTCAATAATAACCCTGGGAGAGGGCTGTGGGGGTAATAGCGGGGTCCTGGGATGGAAGGGAACCCCAGAGAGGAAAGGGCCTGGTGGGAGAAAGATGAGAAAGGCCTTGCCTGGAAGGCGAGATTTAAACTGAGGTCTGAAAGCCCAGAAGAAGCCTGCTATGTGAAGAATAGGGGAAGAGTGTTGACGGGAAAGGGAACAGCATGTGTAAGGGCCTTGAATCAGAGGAAAAATTATTTTATGAATTTTCAGGAGGCTAAGGTGGCTGATGTATATCCTACCAATCAGAAGTAGAGGTAGAGAGTTAAACAGGGGTCAGGTGATGCCAGTGCTTGTGAGCTTTGAGTAGTATTTGTGTGTCTGTGTGTGTGTGTGCATGCGCACACACATGTTTATTTTCTAACAGCAATAAGATTTAAAGCTTTATGGTGCTATGTCACCTGGCCTTGAAATTCTGGAAGCAAAGAGGGCAGGCATAGTATTCTGCCAAGATGTGGCCTGAACAGATTTGATGCTGCCTACTTCTTTATTCCACCACTACCCCCTTTTTCTTTTTCTAAAGTTGAGTCCTCGATCTTTTCCTGAGATGAACACACTTCCCTTTCTCCAGATCCTGTGGCTCCACAGAAAGACAGAGAACTTGGATTTCTTTGACAGTCCCGATCTACAAGTGTTGGCGGGACGCCCTTTCCCAGCAGCTTATGCCTGTTTCTCAGACTTGAAGGTCTGCCCCGTTTGCACCATCCTCTCATGTGAGGAGGTGATGTTTGATGGCTGTGGATAGATGAGAATGAATGACAACAAAAATATTATGGTGTGGTAACCTGGAAGTGGCTTGAGAGCCTGTGTGCAGTCGCTATGTGGGACAGCCATTCCTCCCTTTACCACAGCCATGCACCAAATTTCAGAAGGGGGAAAAAGAACATCTTAATTGTGAGCTGATGAGCTGATCAATATTCTCAATTTATCTCTTTAGTTCCAGGCCCCAAATTGAAAACGGCCTCCCAGGTTCGTTCTCACAGTCGAGAATCTCAAAGGGCTGCAGCCGTGGCACGTCCCTGCCCCGCAAGGAGCAGTCGCTTCGTGCCAAGTGGCACCTCCCAGGTTTCCGGGCACCTGCCCAGGATAGTAGGGTGCTTGTGCTGCTTGGCCACTTACAGACTTGTGAGAGCTGCTTGTAGGGCCATTGGCATCAGGCCTGGTTGGAACTTTACGCTCTGTGGACCTCCCCATATGTCTATTCTGGTTTAGAACAGGGTTCCAGGGGCCAATCCTCTTGTTTCCATAAGAACTGTAGTCAAATACAAATTGTCAGCAAGGATATGGGAAATGTGTCCATGAATGGGTGGGAATGGGAAGGGTTAGTAAGACACACAGCAGCAGCTCTCATTGACACAGCACTGCAAGTGCTCCACAGGAAGACTCACCTCAACCTCAGGAGGCAGGTACTATGATTATCCCCATTTCACCGATCATTTAGGGAAGCTCTGCAAGTAGGGATTCTTCTAATAAGTGTCACTGCATTTAGTGTTTGATAGAAATTTCATACTAATCCTGGCAGTTTTTATGACACTAATCAGGTTAATCCAGGAGAGTGAAAACAGATCTGGGGGTTGGGAGACCCAAGCCCCAGTTTTGATTTCTTTTAGTTGTTGTGCCACCTTAGTCCCTCGGGACCTCTGTGTCTCATCTTTAAAGATGCAAATGTTAGGCAATAATTCCCAAGGACTCTTCTGGCACGGATGGTATAAGACCCTTCACTTCAGCATCCTCTGTTTTATCTGCATCGGATTTCAGCCCAGTCCCCTGTCCAAAAATGGAGTCCCTCACCACCAATGACTAACAAGGCAGTCTCTGCATTGGGCTCACTTTCCAGGGCTTAGCCTTGAGCACAGAGCTGGAGAGAGAGAACCCACATTCATCTGCAAAAGCCACACTGGGCTCTTTACAGGGCCGTTTTAACATTGCACTTTCAGGCAGAGAATTGTCCACTCTCATTCTGGACTGCTCTACACACATGGAATTGGCCAGGTTGACCCCATCCTGAATGGGTGGCATAAATTTCAATAATAATAAACTCTTCTTGATAGTTCAGATTGCTTACTAAGATTAGTTTGAATTGGGAAAATTGATTCCCAACTGCTACTGAACAACTAGACCATTCATTCATTCTTCCTTTTATTCATTCATTCAACAAAACTTTTTTTTGCACATTATTATGCATCAGAAACTGTACAAAGCTCTAGGGGTACTAAGATATGAAGACAAAGGTTCAGCCATTATGGGGCTTGCATTCTGCTCAGGGAAAGAGGTAATAAACAAGCACATAGCTCACTTTTCAGATAGTGATGAGTGCTGTGCTGAAAAAATAAAGCAAGATAAAGGATGACGAATTATGGATCTTCTTGACTATTTGGGGGGACTCTTTTAAGTTTGGAGAGGAGATGTCAGGAAGGTCATCTCTACAAAGATAAAATTTCACAGAGACCTGAATAAAGACAGAGCTCTAACCATGTGGAAGTCCAGAGATGTGTACTTTAGGAAGAAGGAACAAACCAGAAGGTACCATGGCCAGAGGTTGGAATGAGAATGGCAAGTCCGAGAAAAAGCAAAAGGCTAGTGTGTGTGTATACTGGTAGCAGCCTTCTATCTGAGCAGGGAGGGCCTTCCTTCATAATCTGACTTGGCTGCACGTTGGAAATTAGAAGTGTAGGATGCAGAAGAGGAATCTCACATGCTGTAACTTTTAAAGATAACAACATATGTGGCAAAACAGCCCACGCCTACCCTAACATTTGCAGGACCTGGAGCAAGAGTACAAACAGAGGCCCACATACTGTATGTCCAAATATTTAAAAATTATAAATTAAGCTAACAAACTGTTCCATGAAATATATCCTGTCTTCTTACCTTAACAATTATATCTTCATAACAACCTAGAAGTTCAAGTTCAAATTTATAATGTTTGGAGTCCCAGCTCCCAGCTCCAGGTTTGCACCTTCTCTTCCTGCCCACCAGCTGCATCCAGGGCAGTAAGAGGCCTCCCACATGCACAAGTGGTCAGCCCAGCCCAGTTGTCCGAGCTCCACCCACATCTCATTACAAGCAGTTGCCTCTCGGGCCTGGGAGTGTGCACATGGCAGATGGGCAGATGCGGGAGAGACCCACAGAAGCTCTGGAAGCAGAAGCAGGACTGTTGGGCAAGGAATTCTAGGGCCCCAGATAGTCTAGAGGGGGAAGAGCAGGCTCTTGATGGGTTGCAGCTAGAGATGGTCCAAATGGGGCTGTTTAAAGCCAAGGTCCAGGGCAGGCAGCTCCTTCTCATCCTGTATAAGGGCGATACCTCACCTGAACTACTACTGCAGGTTGTTCCTGGAAGGTGAATATCATGAATATTAAAGCAATCATCCTCCATGCAGAGACAAGCTAAGACCCAGGGAATGAAGGCTGAGGTCAAGGTGCTGGAGAAGTTGAGCTTCACCTTCCAGGCAAGAGTAAGGAAGAGCTGATAGAGATCTTGGACTTTGTAAGCTGAGAAGGTTACATGTTTCTTGTCTTTTCTATGTTTATGCTCTTCTTTGTCTTCTCTACATCTATCTATATTAAACTCTTTGAAAACTCCATGCAGTCTTGGCTAAGGGAAACCCAGGAAAAGGTTTTGATCTTTACTTCAGCCAAAATATTTAAGGGGGCAGCAGCACCTGGGTGCCAGCAGCAACTTACGTGAAATAACCCAAAGAAGGAGGTGAAGCCTGTGATTCAGGAGTGTCTGCCAACCCTTGTACCTCCCCATACACACTCCTGAAAATTTTCTTTCAAGCACTAACCTTGGAAGTTCTGAGTGAGAAAAAGAACCCCTTAATCCACAAAGACTGCTAGAGACTCTAGTGTCTGTTCTCTCTTTCTGTCTCTCAATAATATAACTCTCTGTTATCACATGGAATACCACTATCTAGTATAAATATATGATTTCCCAGCCTTCCCTGTAGCTGGGTGTGGTTATTTGACCAAGTTCTTGACAACGAGATTGAGAAGTGATGTGTGCATCTTTAGGGTTGTGCTTTTAAAGTAAGAAGGATACACTTGTCTTCCTCTTTTCCCTTCCTGCTGGCTAAAATATGACATGGTGGTGAGCCATCCTAGATAACATGGACAAGGGGGACATCCTAGCAGATAGGAACAAGATAGAAGGGGCTGAGTCTCTGACACCATTGACCAACCATGACAGTCCTGGAGTTCTTACCTTTAGACTATTAAGGGAGAGAGAAACCTCTATCTTGTTTAAGCCACTGTTGGTTTTTGTTACTGCTGCTGTTGTTTCTTTTATAGCCACTAAACTCTTATCCCAACAAATATAGTAATTTTACCACCCCTTGGAGGGAATGCATTCCACACGTTTAATTTCCCCTGTATAAAGGACTTTTTAAATGCTTTCAACAAAGGTTGTAGGTTGTCTCCTAATCTATATTTACACTCTCGTCACCATACCGAATTGTATAGATTTTTGTTGCCTTCCTGAATTGTATAGATTTTGATCATGTCACACCATAGCACATCTTCCTATGTTGAAATCCTTTGAGTTTTAGCCTGATCTCATAGAGAACAACTCTGCCAACTGTTCCTAAAATTCAATGATTTCAATTCTATTATCTGCTCTCAGTTAAATGGTACCATGGACTATTGTCTTTGGGCTGGGAACCTGGCCCAGAACCTACAAATGTTGATTGAATTTAATTAACTTGAATTGAACTTCAAAAAGCATTTTCTCTTCAGAGAGATAGCATGAACTAAGCATAAACTAAGTCCAGGGTTTCATTCTATCCCAAGTAGACAACATGAAGGCATGGAGGGAAGTAGGGCTTAAAGTGAATTCCTCTACAGGAACATGCTTCCCCTTATGGCCCCAGCTCACCTCAATTTCCCGACCACTCCCTATGCACCCTTCACGTCTCAGCTTAGACATCACTTCCCAAACTCCTAGACTAGGTTTATTTCCTCTGAGTTATTATCTCAAAGCCTCTGGGACTTGCTTTTTATTACGTACATCATACTTGTGTTTACTTCTCTGCTGGCTATTTTTGTAAACTATAAAAGCATGACTATACCTATTGTACCCATAGGCCCTAGCTCAGTGCTTGGCTCACAGCCAGTGCTCAGTAACAATTTAGAGCCAGGTGTGGTGGTGAGTAACTGTAGTCCTTGCTACTCAGGACGCTGAGGTGGGAGGATCCCATGTACTCAGGAACTCAAGGCTAGCCTGGACAACATAGCGAGACCCCTGTCTCTAGAAAAACAGTCAATGGATGAATAGATAATCAATGAATGGCATTATCCTTGGCTCTTCAATCTCATACCCCACATTTAGAAGCACATCCTAGGCTTCCTAAGAAATACTAGATTCCAACCACTTATCACCTCCTCCACTGCTCTCATTCTGGTCCAAGCAGTCATCATTTTCCCCTTGGATTATTGCATTAGGCTACCACCTGGCCCCTCTGCCTCCACTTTCCACCTTCCATCCCTCTTCTGGCAAACACACTCCATCTTTTTCCAGAACAAGTATTGGAGAAAAGTAAAGATGGGGCCAAGTCATAAATGAGGGCCATATTGAAGATAGCATTTTTGTCCCCTCCCAGATCAGGAAAACCATGGAGCCTTCTCTCTCATGTTTTAACTAGCTCAAGTAAAAATTATAGCACTCAATTTTTATTTAGGTAGATATGGCCATGTGACTAAATTCTGTTCCATGCATTGTGAGAGGAAGTAATAGAAGCATTTTTGAGCCATGCCCTTAAAAGAAAGGAATGAGCCTTCCTCTTCATCTCCGTTTCCAGTTACCCAAAATGTAGAGGTGATGGCAGGAGCTGGAGCAGCCATCTTAGGCTACTAGATGGAAAAATGTGTTAAGGAAGACAGAAAACAATAAAGAAGTCTGGGCTGGGCATGGTGGCCAAGCCTATATTCCCAGCTACCAGAGAGACTGAGGCAGGAGGATCACCTCAGCTCAAGGCTGCAGTACACTATGATCATGCCTGTGAATAGCCACTGTCAATACACACACACACACACACACACACACACACGGAAGAAGAAGGCTAACTTCCCAGTCTTTTAGAGCTGCCTGCCATATTGGCCTTGGCATGTTTTTCATGGGCTGTTATGTGAGAGATAAGTAAAATTCTATGTGTTCTAAGCCACTCTAATCTGGGGTCTCTGTTACAGCAGCCTGTGTATCCTAACTAATACATATTCCCTTCCCTACCATAGCTGCTTCCTAGAGTGTGAAAAAAAAATTGTGCTAGGAAAATGTATATGTAAAAGTCCATCTCCTTTTTAATGGGTGACTTGGAGACCTCTCAAAAATTAAGGGGGAGTAGAGTAAATCCTTGTTCTAAAGCAGTTGGGAAAGAGCTATCTCCTACACGGAAAAGGCTCTGTGGTTCCATATGTCAGCAACTTAGGAAAGCACAGGAGGGTGAAGAAGGCAGCCCCGCTACTGGCTTTCAGGCCCTAATGTGTGAAATGCCTTTGGGGAGTGAATGAGAGAATTAGTTTAAGGTCTGGATTTGGGGGCTTTAGTAGGCTTAAGACAGACTTTAATCACCCTTCACTCTCTGTGGTCCCAGCGACTGAATTTTAATCACATTCACTTGCACCTCCACCCAGGGTTAGGTCTGTTTATTTATGACCCACCACTGTATGAGGCTGATCTCTTCAGCCAGAGTGCTGACTGCCCGGGGCCTGCCTCTAGGAGCAAGAGCTGCCCATCAACAAAGCAGGTTTCCTGACAATTCTCTGCAACATGAAAACATGTAATATAGATTTGGATTAATATCAATCTATATTTTGGTCAGATGGAAGATATGAAATTGTTATAAATTTGTTAGACTGCATGCATCTTCTAGCCAGTTGTTTTCTTGGAACTTACTGGTTTGACAATTTCTTTTTGATTCTTCACCCAACTGTTCCCTAGATTCAGACTTATTGGTAGAGCTCCTCTGGAGATTTGCATTATTTCTTCTCTGAAGATGATAATCATATATTGTCACCCAAATATCACTTTTTTATAACCTGGGGCCCATCAACAGCTCAAGAGGGGTTTGAACCCCCCAAAGTTTTTGGTAAATAAATGCATTTTAATGGGAGGTGGGCCATAGCTTTCACACCCCCAAAAAAACGTTTCTTAAAAATATGCAAGAGTTTCCATCAGCACTGGTGAGGCTGATTAGAGAACCAGTATTTGGATAACACTAACCCCCAAATCCTTCTGTCTCAAGTCTCCCACCAGCACTAGGCAGATATGGAAAAGTCACTTATCTAGGCAATGTGCCTCTCCTTGCTGTCCTTTTACAAAAATGGGAACATTCCATGAAGGATATTGCATTAACTCGTAACACCTAAGAAAGTTCATTCAAGTTACTTTCTTCCTTGAGATCTCAGGTTTCTGGGTGAGAAGAAAATACACACTGAGAAGGTAAGAGAGGGTGAGAGCCCACCAAAACAAACCGAGCTTCCTCCTGGGTTATCCTTGCCTCCTACAGATACAAATCCTGATGGCCACAGTCTACTGTAGTGGAAAAAAATTCAATGCAGGCCATTATGAGCTCTACCAGGCCAAGCGTCTGTCCCTCTGTTTGTCTCTCACCCCCTCAGTGCCCAACATGTAGTAGATGCTCAGCAAATGTTGGTTGGATGATCAAAGGAAAGTGTGTCAACTGCCTCATTGGTCACCTTGTGTAAATAATGTAAATTTCCTTGTTCCATTGAGAATGGGTCTAAATGATGAAACTGAGTCAAGAAGAGGGCTAACAACTTAATTAGAAATAAATACTGAGGTATCACCACCTCTGGACATTGGGAGCACGCACATGGATACACCGTGATGCAGAGAAGGAATTCATAGGTCGTCCTGGGCCTAATAAACCAGAAAGGACACAGGTATCCGTTTAAGAACCTTTGTAATAATTTATTTTAGACTTAAAAAAAAAATGTAAAAACAGAGCTGTTGCCTTTTCAGCCCTTTAATAAAGTTTGGAAAGACACTTGGAGAGAATGAGAACCCCCGAGGCCCTTCCATGCCAGGACTCCCAGACGCAGTGTCCGCGCGAGCTGACCTGGGGTTTTGGGGTGCCGTGGTGGCACCCCTTCCTCTGAGCACCTGTTTTTGTGACACCCTTTTCCCGATTGAGCTCGCATCTACCCGGGAGGACTTCCACCTGCTCCAGAAGTTTCCTGGACTGCCCCTTGGCACCAGGGGCCCCTCCCTCGGGCCGGCTTCTCCCGAGTCCAGGGGCCTAGCAGTTGCTTGTGCCAACCCGGCGACCCAGCCGAGGCGGAGCGGGCCGGGCTGGCGGGGCCCCCTCGCAGCCGCGGCCGCCTGTGTCCCCTGCCAGGTCCGACGGCGCGGGAGGCGCCGGGAGGAGGCCACGCTGCAGGCGGTGCGCCCTCTGGGGGCCGGGCGGGGCGGGCCCGAGTGCCCTCTGGGACCGCGGCACCTCCGGACGGCTAGAAGGCGACGCGGCGGCCACTTCGGGCGGGTGGGCCCGGCCTGCAGAGGAGTTGGGCTATTTTGTAACTGCACCATCCACCCAAGCCTCATTACCACCTCTTAATGAGACCCCTTTACTCCGTGACGTGCAACCGCTCCATCTCATTAAGGAAATCGCTCTTCAATGCTGATTATTTTATTTGCAGCCATAATTATATTTCTTTCGGCTAAATCACGGTTTAATCGAGCCCACATGGAGGGCAGCAGCACTAATTACGGCGGGGGATGCGGCGGCGGCGGCGGCGGCGCGGGCCGGCTGGGGGGTGCGGTAGGGGGTGCCCGGGCGGCGGGCGCGGCCGAGGGGCCCGCGGGCGGGGAGGGGCGCGGGCGGGGGGTGGGGGCCGGGCTCAAACACAACAACTTATTACTTCTAATTCCCCAACTGTCACCAAATCACCTGCACGAAACAAGAATCTAATTTGTTAAGCTGGCATGTCTGCAGATGGAAGATCGATCTTCTCTGTAGATTTCTCTAATTGAGTGAATATAGACGCCCGGAATTAGCCGCACTCGGGCTGCGGGGAGGAGACTAGGGTCTGGGAAGGGGGGGAGAAAAAGAGGGGGGAGGAAGGGAGAAGACATAAGAGAGGGAGGGAAGGAGAAAAAGGAGAGAGAGAGAGAAAGGAGAGAAAAGGGGAACGAGAGACGGGCGGGAGGACGGATGGAAAAGAGAATGAGAGGAAGGAGTGGAGGACGAAAAGGGAGAAAAGGGAGAGAAAGGAGGAAGGAGGAAAAGGAGCAAAGAGAGAAAAGGAAGAGAGAAGAGAAGGGGAAAAGGGAGAGAAAGGGAAGAGGGAAAGGGAAGAGTAAGGGCAGGAGATGCAAGGAGGAAAAGATAGGGAGATGAAATCCTATTTGAGGAAGGCTTTTCACCCATAGACTCAACCTCCCTCCCTCACACCACCCCCCGAAGCGTAGAGTCGCTGGAGCGGCCGAGCTCCGGCGTCTGTGGCAAACCTGGCACTAACTGCGTGCGAAAAGAAAAAGGTTGGGACGTAGGAGCCGGGCGGGGAGCGAGCGGGGAGTGGGAGAGCGCTGGCAGCTCGAAGAAATGGCTTACAGAATTACATTTGTTTTTCTTGTGATTTTATTAAAAGTCACTCCTCATCTCCAGAATGCGTGAAAATATCTACTTTCCACTCAGATACACCGCATTAACTTGTTGGAGGCGAATTTGTTTGTTTGTCTATTTTATTTATTTGCTAGATAAGATTGATGCAGTCTTATTAGCGCTATATCTAGTTATAGAAAGAGATAAGGATGAGATGTTTTTCTTTTTATTCCAATTACTAGCCTTGTCACCTAACTGAATAACTGATATATGATTATTTATCCTGAGTAAATAGAAATCAGAAAAGCAACGAACTTAACACATGCAAACAAAATCTCCGTGTCACTTATTATATTCCGTGTGGCTAATTGGGGCCATTAAAATTACGGAGCGAAAGGCAAAAAAAAAAAAAAAAAAAAAAGAGAGAGAGAGAGAGAGAGAAGCAAGATGCGCAGTCAGGGGGCGGATACTAATCCGTCATTGTTTTGTGTTGAGCTTTCTGCGTGGAGGGCCGTGGGAGCCAGTAGTAAAAAGGGAAAGATGAGAGAAAAAACAAGCAAGGGATCGGCCCTTGCGCCCACGAAAAGTCAGGCGGCTGGACTGTCTAGTTGAAGTTTGCAAACTCGAATGTGTGGGAAACTGTTTACTGCAGAAAAGAAGAAAAATGTATATGTCGAGCTCGTGTATTGCCAAAGGCTTCTGGGTGGGATAGGAAATGAGACTCTTTGGGGCAGGTTTCTGCCCCTCCGCAGCGCCTGGCACGCCCCCTCCGTGTCAGTGAACAAGCAATGAACACGCACTGCTCGCACAAGCACACACAAGTACACGTGTCATGCACACGCAGCCTGCTCCCGGCGCTTAAAAGAAAGACCCGAGTGTGGATCCGGAACACTGCTTGGCATTTGGCTCCGAGGCTGGGGATCCTGGGTCTTGTAGGCAGAATTGTTGCAGCCACAAGACCCCCTCAGCGACATCAATCGGACAACTGGCAGAGAGTCTCCTGGAGTCCGTGTGCCCCCAGCCCTGGGAGGCCAGGAAGATGCACATTTGGGCCGGCCCCAGGCCTGTTTGAGAGGGATTAAAGACGCTTCACTTTGCCCTCCAGAGCCCTCTCCCAAAGGCGAGGGGAGGACCCTTTCGCAGTGGCCGGGCAGGGGCACTCAGACAAGAATCCTCTTCGGCTTTGGTCTCTATTGCTGGGAACCTCAGGAGAGTTCTTTTATGCAGAGAAGCATGAAATGCCTTTTACCCCTTCACAGAGACTTGGCCGCCGTCCCAGATCTCCTTCCTACTCGTCATCCCACCCTCGAAATGACTCCCCCAAAATAAGCCATACACCAAGCAGTCTCAAACTCCAGAGTGGCCAGATGCAGACCACCAACCCCAGTCTGGGACAGGGTCAGGTGGGGAGAATGGAGGCTGGGGGGAGTGTAGGTTCTGGTACCCAGGGCAGGATGTGGGGGAAAAGTGGTCACCATTGTTCTGAGCACAGTGGACTTGAGAGAGTTCTTATTTTCCTCTAGTATGGGTTCCCACCCTTTATTCTTTTCCATTTCTGAGGTAGGCCTGAGGAACATCTGATTTGCCACTGCGTTTGGATTGTTACATATCTGGAAAAGTAAACAGGAGTGTGCAAGTCACTTGATTTGTTTTCTGTAAGCAAATAATACCCAAAAGCATGGCTGTAATTTACCACGAATTAAAATTGATTCTTTTCATCAGGCAAGAAAATAGGAAAATGTGAGATCGTTAATTATTGAGGGAGGAGCTCCTCATTAAAGGGAACAATGTTACAATTAAGCATTTAATAGCAGGAATGTGAATAATAACGCGCCATATTTCAGCCCACTGTCTGCAAAGAAAAGAGAGCAGTTTACAAACAACTCAAGCAGCCGAAAGTTACATTTAATAAACCTCCGAGGTTTTTGTAAGTGGAAAAGCAATTAGGGCTCTGGGCATACTACCCAATTCTTCCAACAACACCCGGCATATATTTTTATTCTGTCTGTTTCTGTGTCTACAAAGGATTCACAATGAATGCAGAAATACGATTAGAGAGAAAATCAGAATTACAAATCTAATCAACACAAATTCCTCTGGAAGGCACTAGCTGCCCGCGTCTCCCATCCCACCCCACTTGCCAGTCTAGACATACATTTCTAAGTCTTGATCTGGAACTGGACGACAAAGCAGGAGTAAAGACACTGATTTGATAGTTGCTGTGCTTATAATTTACGTTATCAGTCATCAAGCTTTTTTTTTTTCTTAAATCTCCCAGCAAGCCGACTTTACTTTCCTCGCAGCTACGGAGTTCTCTGGCTCGGTCTGGGCGCGCAGGGCGGCTGGAGTCAGGAGCCGATTGCCTGACCTATGAACGCTCTTTGTGCTTCGTTAGAAAAGAAGGGGGGAAAAGGAGAAAGAAAAAAATGATTTCCCTGTGCATCGTCCCTTGGCAGGATCTTGTACAAAATTCAATCTCTATTTTTTATGAGAAGTAAACTGTCTAAATAAATTTTATTAAGGGCAACCAATATATTTTCTGGTAGTTCCCTTTGTTCCACTTCTACGTGTGTGTAACAATCTAAAACCTATTTATTGAGGAAAAATCACTGGATCCGTCATAGAAAATCCTTTTACTTTGCTTTGAAGTGATTTCTGAAGACATTCTTGTCATTCCGAAGATTTGGGGGCCATTGCGCTAAAGCCTCGCCTTGTTAGGGACTTCAGTTCCCATGATCATGTGGGAAATGCCTTAAATTATCAACAGCAATGGGCCTGACCGGCACTTTCCCGGCTGCCCCAGGAACGTGGGAAGATGACGGGGAATAAAACTCTGGTAAATACATCTCAGGCGCTACCCAGGTGGATTCAGACATTGGCCAAAACGAGCTGCCGAGAGGGAACCGGGTGCAGGAGCGAGCTTTTTACATCCAAACCATTGTGGTTTTCCTCGCCCTGCCTGCTGTCCACCGGCACCCGGCTCCAACTCCAGCCTGCGCCCTCCCGGCTTCGACGCCCCACACTGCCCCCCTCCCACTCTCAAATTTCCCTTTCTTTTTTTTTTTTTTTTTTTTCTCCCCTTTCCTTTTTCCTTCCCCCCCCTCGAGATGCTTATGCTCTGAAGTCTTGGAAGAAATGATTTAGTTTGTTTATATTGCTATAAAAATCAAGACCAATAGAAAAGTCATAAAATGAAGCGGGCTATCAATCACGTCGCAACATTGTTATTCAGCGGTTACTAACAGAGATGGATAATCCTTTGATTTCGTCCCGTTGTTATTACTCTGATGTGTCTTCACATTAACTATTACGCATTTATTTATCGACCTGAAAGATACAACAAAACAGAATATACGAGCGAGTGCGTGTGGGAGGACGCTGCACAGCCGGCGCCGTTCCGGGGGCGACTGTGGGATGGGGACACTAGTGCTTGTGTTCACGCACGTGGATACGCACGGCCCCGCGCCCTTATCCTTGTCTTCCCAGGTCGCGGCCTCTTCTCCCTCCCTCCAGACAGGGTGTGGAGCCAGGTCGTGCGGACCAGGCCAACCTGCCTATTTATGTGAGCAGGGTTCTGGGGCCAGGCCTCCCTGTCTCTTCCTTAGCCACTTTCCCCCCACTTCTGCCCCCTGCGTTCCGGTGTGGACACCCTGCAATCCCCACCCAGGTGGACAGAAACCTCCTGCGAGTCCCTGGACGTGGACAGGCCGGTGCGTACTCCTGAGCACCGTTCTGAGCGCACGCCGCCCAGCCCTCGGCTGCTGTCCGGCCTCCTTTTGCTGTGCGCGCCCAGCGCTCTAGCTTCTAGATTTGAGGTTTTGTGAGGTGGCAAAGGAAGCTTTTATTGGGGAGACTTTGTTTGCTTTAGGTCTCAGAATTCTCCTCCCAGGCAAAGCGTTTCTCAAAAAGGGCTTCGACCGCTTGCCAAAAACCAACCCTAGCGGCTCCCAGACACGCCACGAGCCTGAGTCCACCGCTCCGGCACCCAGCCCCACATAGGCCGCGTTGGTAGCAGCTGCAGCGGCCGCTGAAGCCCAGTAGGGCTCAGAGCTTCCGGGGAAGCGGTCTCCGCAGCTCAGAAGAAACTGGTGTGGCCAATACCCTGCATTCACACGTGTGTGCATATGTGCGCGCGCGCACGTGTGTGTGCACGGGAGGAGGCGAACGGGCTGCAGGAGGGAAGGAGGAAACAAAACTGCCCCAGAGTGCGCTTTGCCGCCTCCTTTGTCTCCTTGCTCGGTCTCTGTCACACATACAGCTGAGGACACACACACACACACGCACACACACAATTCCTCTCGCATCTGCTCTCAGCCAGCGTTTTCAATGTTTTGTGTAAGTCAATTGGACGACGAACAAAAAAAGCCATTTGCTCAGTATTGTTTAAAACAGACTTCATAGGGCCACCCTTTTGTGGAAGGTTTATTTGCACTAAATGAATAATCTTAATTGCATCACTCTCGAATTAAAAATCAATGTTAATCAAGTTGGGAGTAGTAAATATCAGTTTTCATTGTGACTGGGTAGAGGGCATTTTTCTTGTGTTGCAAATAAAAATACAAGTCAAATAACTTTAAAAGGGCATTATGTTCTGCTACAAATACAATTGAAACGGATTGTTTAGGAGCAGATCAGAAACGGTACAGAATTTTGCACTTAATTTCCTCAGTTATCATTTACAATAAGAACCTCTAGGCTTGACAGCCAAGTCTAAACAGTAGTAAATTAGTACAAATTTATACTGATTTTACTCTAATAATCGTAATAAAAGCTTATAGATTTGGCACTAATTACATAAATGCCTAATGATCTTGAAAATTACTCTGGTTAGAAATATATTACTAATCTAAACTTTGTTGTTGGCTGGCTCTGAAAAATCAGAACATTAGAAATGGTTCGCTTCACTTGTGCAAAGCACTTTAAATTGTTCAAGTAGTTTAACATATTCAAGAGGAAAATAAAGAGCATTTAACTTTATTTACAGCCTTAAGTGGAGTTGGGAGCCGAGCTGAACTTAGAAACTTTGACCAAAAGAGCGAGTTAGGGGCGAGGATACGGGCGTGGGCCAAGCGGAAGAGCGGCATCAGGGAAGAAGCCGGGTGAGAAGGGTGCAGGGCGCTCGAACCCACACTCCGCGAGGGTCCCCGAAGCCGACAGCAGGCGCTGGCAGTGCCAGGGAAGCCGACTCCTCTTTGCCCTCTAGGCCCACAGTGGGGTTGGGGTTCTTATAGGCCCCTGGGCACAGCCAGGGCGCGTGGACCCTAGGCGCAGGCCTGCTGAGACACGGCGAGGTCCAGGCGCTGTCTGAAGGCCGCGGTGTGCCCTCGTCGCGTCCTGGGCTGGAGGGCTAGTATGAGCGGCAGGCCCAGAGCGCGCAGGTCGGGGCGACTCTCAGGTCACGCCAGGGTCACGGCCTGCTCTGGCCCCTGCTCTGCCCTTGCCCTAGGAAGATGCTAGCTCAGAGGCACAGAGCTACGCCTTTGAAGCGCGCGGGGCAGGCCAAAGGGAAGGAAAGGGGAGCCTGGAGAAAATCGCAGGGAAGAACTAGAGGGAGCCGGGCCCAGAAGCTCAGGGCGAGGCAGAGGCGGCTGATGCTGCTTTAGCTCCTGCTCCGGGCTGGAGCTGCCAGGGCTGCCGCCGCCGCCTCCTTCAGGCGGGCGCAGGCGGGCGGGCGGGCGGAGTGGGGGACTCTCCGGGCGCTGACATTTGCAGGCTGCCCTCCTGATTGGTCCCCTCGCCGAGCTGCTCACGGGTTCATTCAACTGTTAAGCACCTCCCCGTCTCTCTAAAGGACATTATAATGCAAGAAGCCCCCTTTTTAACCACAAACCGAATTTTCTTTCATTTAGGTGATCTATATATATCTATATCGTATAGCTTATAGCTTATATCTATTTTAAATAACTTAAAGCCGCTAAAATTTGGGGGGGAACAGCTTTCGCCCTGGAGCGGTGCGCGATGCTGTCTCACGCCGACCTCCTGGACGCCAGGCTAGGTGAGTGCGCGCCTCTCGCCCGGGCAGCCAGGAGAAGCCAGGGCAGGAAATTGTCAATTTGTTCCTTATTTTACCTTAATGCGACCTAAATGGACTAATTTCTTTAAAAGTAATTGTGCTGCATTAAAGTTTAATTTGATTTAACATCGCCTTAAAAAAAAAATCTATGGAATATGTAGATCCAAGAAAGGAGTTGGGGAATGTTGTTACTTTTTGTTTTTCTTATTTTTCTCTTCACCCCTCCTCCACCTTTTTTTTTTTTTTTTTTTTTGAAAGGCGATATACCCCGTGATAATTTGTTAGGAGGTGTTTCTCTCTTTTTTTCTCTCCTGTTTGTTTTTGATTTGGGATTTCTTTCTCCTTCCGCCGCCCCCGTTTCTCTCTCCCCACTACCCTCTTCTCTCCTCCTTT
The DNA here is from genome assembly GCF_037993035.2 of Macaca fascicularis. Classification (NCBI taxonomy): domain Eukaryota; kingdom Metazoa; phylum Chordata; class Mammalia; order Primates; family Cercopithecidae; genus Macaca; species Macaca fascicularis. The sequence goes on along the minus strand of NC_088380.1, from coordinate 81,592,915 downwards.
TCTAAGTGTGGTGTAATTTGTAAAAAATCTGGCATAAAGGAGAAGCTGCTGCCATCAAGGCGGATTTGCTAAGTGTGCTGGTTGAGAAGGAGAGACGCTAAATTCAATCTCACAGTCATCCCCCCACCCCCAGCTTCTGCAAGGGATTCGGCGTTGCCAATGGCTGTGAGGAATGCGACTTTTATTTCTTTGGAAAGAAAAGTTGAAATCTCTAAAGTTTGATTCACGGTTGTCCATAGAGTTCACTCGAGCTTCCTTAATGCTATCTGGGTTGCTGGGCTCTGGGTTTCCGGACTGGGAATCTTTGGTGATGGATGTGATTCCATTTTCCAAACACTTTCTCTGATTTGAGGGGGAGGCGGAGCTGATTTGGGTTGATTTCGGGGGGTGGAAAGCTTGAAGGCTTATTCATCTTCCGAAAGTAAGAGGGAATCGGCTGAGGGCCGGAGGTAGAGTTCGTCAGGCTGCCGAAGCGCAGGTGCCGAAGCAACCGAGGAATTAATTTTCTTTCTGTGCCGCGCACCCCTGTGTTCAAACATTTGCTCTCGATTTCCTGGGGCGCCGGGGGTACGGTTTATGGAAGGGATTCAGAGGCATGTTTCATTGCCCGGACTGGGAGTGTTTTATTGTGGGACAGACGAAAGCTTGCGCTGTTTACTCCGGGAGCCGGCTGCGGAAAGGGCAAGGGGCCGGGATATGTTATTCCAACCCGGCTGTCCAAATTCTGGGGAACCCAGCGGAGTACCCTGGGAATTTCTTCCTTAGGGCAAGCGTGGGTGCAGAGGGGGCAGAGGACGGGTTGAAGGAAGGCTGCGCGGGGAAAACAGCCCCTCCTGGCATCTCCAAGAAAGTAGTGACCGCGATCCCCTTGCCTCCTCAGGTATGAAAGATGCCGCCGAGCTTCTGGGCCACCGGGAGGCGGTGAAGTGTAGGCTGGGCGTGGGGGGCTCCGACCCCGGGGGCCATCCGGGGGACCTGGCGCCCAACTCTGACCCAGTGGAGGGAGCCACTCTGCTGCCCGGGGAGGACATCACCACAGTGGGCTCTACTCCGGCCTCGCTGGCGGTGAGCGCCAAAGACCCGGACAAGCAGCCCGGGCCCCAGGGCGGCCCGAACCCCAGCCAAGCCGGCCAGCAGCAGGGACAACAGAAGCAGAAGCGCCACCGGACGCGCTTCACCCCCGCACAGCTCAACGAGTTGGAGAGGAGCTTCGCCAAGACTCACTACCCCGACATCTTTATGCGTGAGGAGCTGGCACTGCGTATCGGGCTGACCGAGTCCCGAGTACAGGTACGCGGGGCTTGGGCTCTGGGACAGAAGGCAAGGACGGGGCGGGAGGATTTGGGCAAAGGGAGCAGGGTCTTCCCTTCCCCTGTCGAGATCCTGGGCTGCGTTCAGGCTGCCTGTGCGTTCCTGTGTCGAGTTATCTCCTTCTCTACCCGGAAACTGGTCCCCATCGCCATCCCCCAATGGACACTCAAGGCCCCTGTCTCCGGCCGGTATAGCGACATCCCGGAAGAAGCTCCTCAAAATCGAAGCCCCGCGTTGTGTCGGGCTACAGGGTTCGCCTCCTCCGCCTGAGAAGGCAACCTCAGCGCCCCCTGGGCGGCCCAGCCGAGCGAGCCCCTCAACTCCTGCTCGCGTTATTGACAAGTATTACCCCCTAATGAGTTTGCGTTAAGCGTTTGGATGAAAGGAGGAATGCAACAATTATACAGAGAACAAGAGAAAAGAGCAAATAAGGCGAATGGGCGCCTTTTAAAAAAGTGCTATACCCAGGTTTCACGGCGTGGCTTTATTAAGTATCACCCTCCCTCTGCACTCAGGCGAAATATTCCTAGCTTTGATGTTTGCAAGGGGTTTGAACTTTCGTAGTCTACCAGTGCGCTGGGTGAGCCACACAGCCGGTGAGCCCTGTTTTGTTTTGGAGTCCTCTAAGGAAGCTGGGGTGGGGGAGGGGGAATGAAGGCTTTCTGTTGTGGATATCCTGTCTGAAGAAGGGGCATTCAAAACGGGAAAGGTTGACAGGTAGTAGAGGAAATCGTTGCTGACCCCTTATTCTCCTCCAACCGCTCTCCAAGCTGTACATTATATATAACCTAGAAAATCACACCTATAACTTTTCTGAAAACTGGGGAATAAAAGTATAAGCCTAGTGAAACCCAGATTTTTTTTTCTCTCTTTTTGAAAGAATGAAAACAACATATCAAATATTTTATGGACAGGTGCCTGGAGGTGAAATTCCAAGCGCCGGTACTTACCCTTGAGCTATCCAGGGTGCTGAAAAATCTTCCTTTGCCGTCTTGGACGGTGGTATTTTCTGTACGATATCCTGGGTGTCATCAACCTGGTCAATTTGTTAAACCAGTGCTACCTACTTTTATAAAATTAACTTTAAGATCTTAGTTACTTTACATATGATCTAAGAAGTAAGCGATGAGAACGTCCGCAATCACAGCGTTGAATATTTCTGTCTCAATTCGGCATTTTAAAGACAGTCTAAACGGAAAAAATAGCGCATGCTTCTGCTCTAATAGCAAATGAATATCATTGGGGATTTAAAATGGTCAAATTAATAAAGTAATATTGATTAACATAATAATTAGCATTTTTATTCAATATAAGTCTGGGTGGTTTTTGCTAGTGAAAGGCCTAGACCATGGTCTTTTAAAATTACACACTGAAAGAGTACTAATTGCGCAACTGTAAACATGTATTAGTAATGCTCTTCAAAATTTTTATTTTTCACCTTTTAGAAAATATCTGAAGTTGAGTTTGAACCTTTACATAAATATACAATTTCAATACTTCCATCAACACTGATGACAGTGCTTGCTTGTAGGTTCAATCTCGCAAGTTAGAAATTCATAAATTTGGGGGTTTTGTCTCTTAAGAGAAATACTATCTATTAATTCTTGTTTTAAAGGGGAAAATGCTGTGTCTTAACCTAGACATACTGGCAATTAGTTTAAATTAAAATAGAACTTAGAATCACAAATAAAATATAATTGAACAACTGATTTTATGAAAAAAGAAAACGAGGTCTATTAAACTTTATTAGGTCTTCCAAAGGTTAATGACAGTTCTTCTTTTAACAGAAAAAGTTGTAAATGAAATAAAATATAAGCTATGTAACAGAAATAGTTATTTTCAAAAAGTACACAAAAGAATGTGCAAGAAGAAAGAGACAAAGTACTCTAATTGTTCCAGCATAATGTTCAAGCAAAGATAATAGCTTGAGCCTGCTGATAAACACAATTTAATAGAATGGCAATTTCAATATTTTTAAAAATAATGTTCCATAGTTTAAAAAGTAATCAGATCAACATAACCTTCTTAATTAACTTTTCAAAATGATTAACATTATGTAATGTAATGCAAAAATAATTTATGGAAAATGTATTTACTTCACTATTCACTGTACCATTGCTCCTTGACCAAATTCAAATTAAATAGTAATTGGTTTATGTTCTTATATGATCAGTACTTCATAGTTTTCTTTATAGTTAACAGATTGCCACACATTCTTTTCAGTATGTAGGCCACTGCGCTGATTAAAAATTATCTAAACATTTAATTCATTGCAATTGTATATTTTTAAAGATGCTTTTTGATTCTAGACTAAATTATCCAATATACTTATTTTTATCTTTATTTGGTATATGTCACACTTTTAAGTATTTATTAAAGCATCTCTACTCACATGGAGGCCAATTCCATGTCTGATATCGCTCCTCTTTTCTGGCTAGTGTAATAAAACCATTCCTTTTATAGCATGCCATTATTAGAAACCAATTTCAGAATTATTTATAACCTGGAATGGCTTATTAAGCAGCAATGTGAGAATCATGCAAATTATGTGATCAAATGCAATATAATAAGCATAATCATTAGTCTCTAGCATGGATTAATTAACTTTCAATATTTTATTTACATAAAAACCAAATCAGTGAAATAACTTCTGCACAGTCAGGCTTGCCTTTCAATATTTTATACGAACAAAAATAATGTGCTGTAATTCCATTGACCGTGTCCCCCAGAATGGCCCTGTCACCTGCCACATCTTAATAGGGGGACAAGCTGAGAGTATTTTCTAGTTTTCTAATGGAATGAGAAATTGCATTTTCTTCCTCTCCCAGCACTATTAAAGTGTAATGAATTCGGCCCAGAGTTCACGGCTGGCTGATCGAAATGAACCTGAGATCTAGGCTTTAATACAGCTCCCCAGATTTCCTCCAAAATCTTCACATTAATCATTTGCTGGATTCCAATGAGATCTTCATAAAGCATTTGCTTCAAGGGGGGGAAAAAGTAATATTCTCTTTCTCTCCCTCTTTTTTCTATTTCTCAGTCATTTATAGTTGGGGAATTAAACGGGCTATATATTTTAAAATACATTTACAGTATGTCTATATTACTGTAACAGCAGATATCATGAAAGTGGATTTTTAGATTCCAACCTCCATTAGATTCTCACTGTTGTATTAAGCATTTTCCAAGAAGAACTGCATTTCAAACTGAGTACAAAGTTGGCCCGTGGCTGTGGTTAATATATTTCCTGGAGTTGTCATCTGTGCATTCTAAAAATCTCCCTTAGGTTTTGCCTGCATTTTAATCCGTCATGCTCTAGTTTTCAAGTGGAAACATTCACATTTAAAAAACATATGCATCGTAGCTTGGAACGGAGGTGCTCAGACCCCATGCAGATTTTTTTCCCAGTCCCAGTAAGCCATGAAACATAAAAAAATTTGTAGCCATCATTTGACTACTAACCCTCAAACATAATTGAGCACGATTTTTCGATTATTTCTATAATATTTAGTTCTTTAACAGCTGTTCTTTTCCGCCTGTGCCTGAGCAGATCCTAGATTCAGAAACCATTCTGGTAGTCGCATTTTCTATTGAAATTCTACTGGGCTATCCCTCCCCCTCTTTCTTTTTTCTGCTCCTTCCCTTCACACTTCCTCCCCTCAAACAAACATTTTGGAATTCACTGGCACTTGCAGGTTGTTAGGAACGGGTCTTGATTTTTATAACACACCTTTCAAAACATAATCCGGGTGCTGCGTGTAAGGTATAGGAACTGTTTAGTCACAGACACTGTCCCCGAGTCCAGCCTTGGGTGGGTGCTGCACAGCGACTTGCGGCCTTAGGTCTTCTTGCTGTGCCTTCCTTTCCTCCTGAGAGTTGCTCTCCGCCTAAGACCGCTAACAGCTCAATTGGGTCTCATTGATCCCGTTCACCATCTAGAGCCCTGCTGCCTCATTAATCCGTTGTGCCACCAGCTCAGGGGCTGCAACTGGGAAGAGACGAGACCTGTTTACCCATCGCCGACACTGGGATACGCAGCAATCTGCAAAATGGGGTAGAAACCACAGGAAGAAAGTGGTAGGCGACGGCGCAGGCACGGTAGAAAGGCGAGGGCCGGCCCCAAGTTGGGGGAGTATTCTAGATGGCAACACGGTTCACACTGGTAAGCGTAGAGTACGTCTACGCTTGCCTGGGCATGAACACACCGCTGAACATTACTGGCTCACCGAGACTGAGGGCAGGTATGTCCATACCCCTGATACTTTAGCTTGCAGAGTAAACACTAAATAGGTTAGATTAACGGATGCACAACGTTTTTTGCCACGGATATGGTGGTCAAATTGCGTTGGCCAAATTCTAAGAGGAAACTCAGTACCTGAGTCGTGTCCCACATCATTTATATTTAGGCAGAGTAAACTCCAGATGACTGGATTTTAAACTGCAAGTCTTCCAAGCAGGCTTGCTGGCAAGTAATAATAATTATTATTATCGTTATTGTCATTTAAAAAGATCACATTCAAATAGGGGGAGATGGGAGTTATCTTGGATTGGCAGCTTATGTGGTATCTTTCAGGCAGAACTCTTCTTCTGTGATAGAGGGCTTGACAAGCCTAGGCAAATTAGCCTGGCAGGGTCTGTAACTCCTGGGCTACTGTTTAAAAAAAAAAAAAAAAAAAAAAGAATAGGAAGGCCGTTTTCATTTGGAGTATATTTTATCAAACTCATTTCCCTGAAAAAGGACGTTTGGGCTTGTCTGAGCAAAATTAAATTTGATTCATACATCTCGTGGTGAAATGTGACATCCTTTAATTCGTATTGGTCCGAAAATTTGTTTTTAGTTTATAGATGAAATGGGGGCGACTTGAGGGAATTGGAGGCCTTATTACTTGGGACCCTTAGTAAGTTCGTGAAAGGAATAGACTTGGCTGGGCGTGGTGGCTCACGCCTGTAATCCTAGCACTTTGGGACGTCGAGGTGGGTGGATCACGAGGTCAGGAGTTCAAGACCAGCCTGGCCAACATGGTGAAACCCCGTCTTCACTAAAAGTACAAAAATTATCTGGGCATGGTGGCGCGTTCCTGTAATCCTAGCTACTCGGGAGGCCGAGGCAGGGGAATTGCTTGAGCCGGGACCCGGGAAGCGGAGGTTGCAGTGAGCTGAGATCGCGCCACTGCACTCCAGCCTGGGCTACAGAGCGAGACTCCGTCTCAAAAAAACAGAAAAACAAACAAACAAACAAACAAACACACAAAAAAACAGGCTTGAAGGCTCCAGGGGCTCAGTGAGCTGCGGTAACTTGTTCCAGCACACTCGTACAGCCCAGAAAAGGGTGTCCATATACTGGTTTGGGAATGAGGCACGGAGAGTTGTGGCAGTAGCACCAAGCAGTATGGGAGGAATCGGAAGTCATGGTGGCGACCCAAACAACACTGTAGCTCAGTGGCGCGCACTTTCCCACGCAGATCACTGTATTAACCTCTCCGCTCTGTCAACCGTGGCTTTAGGGGTTTTCCTTTGTCTTTCGATTTTGAAACTGACTATGTCATCCACGGCCCGTCATCAATTTCCAAATTTCCAGCGTTTCTGAAAATTCTATAGCCCATCAGTGTTATAAGGCATGCTATTAAGCCACATGGGTACACATGTTTATCTTCATTTGTACACCTGTGGGTCGAGCTTTGACACATGCCTGATTGCAGACCTGTGAATCTGTGCAATGCACAGAAAGTGCAGGGGCGTGGTGAAGACTGCACACGTTTGGTGTGTTTGCACAGTGCGTAAACGCTCCAGGGCACGAGCTCTCAGGCGCGCGGGACTCCGCGCTTGGTGGGTGCAGGGGGCGCCAGCTGGCAGGAGTTGGTGGGGAGCCACAGTCTCCGACTGGGTATGGGGGCTTGTCGGGCCGGTGGCACTTGTTCCTCCCGGGGCAGAGCGGCTGTATCCGAGGCGGGTTTCTGGGGCTTAAGCCCCAACTCCCCAGCCGCCGGGCCGGTTAATAGCGCCCTGTCTGTCTCCCGCCCCGCCCGCTCCAGGTCTGGTTCCAGAACCGGCGCGCCAAGTGGAAGAAGCGCAAGAAGACGACCAACGTGTTCCGCGCGCCCGGCACACTGCTCCCCACGCCAGGCCTGCCTCAGTTCCCGTCGGCTGCCGCCGCCGCTGCCGCCGCCATGGGCGACAGCCTGTGCTCTTTCCACGCCAACGACACCCGCTGGGCGGCGGCCGCCATGCCGGGCGTGTCACAGCTGCCTCTGCCGCCGGCGCTGGGCAGGCAGCAGGCCATGGCACAGTCGCTGTCCCAGTGCAGCCTGGCAGCCGGGCCGCCGCCCAACTCCATGGGCCTGTCCAACAGTCTGGCGGGTTCCAACGGCGCGGGGCTGCAGTCGCACCTCTACCAGCCCGCCTTCCCCGGCATGGTGCCCGCCTCCCTCCCCGGCCCCAGCAACGTCTCCGGTTCGCCCCAGCTCTGCAGCTCCCCGGACAGCAGCGACGTGTGGCGGGGCACGAGCATCGCCTCCCTCCGCCGCAAGGCGCTAGAGCACACAGTCTCTATGAGCTTCACTTAATGCAGCCGCGCCCCGGCCCGCTCCGCCCCCAGCACCGCCCCCGGGGCCGCCCCGAGGCCCATCCGGCGCGCGCCCGGACCCCGGCGCCCTGCCCCGTCCAGCCCCGGCCTCCACCCCGTCTCGTTTTGTCCTCGCCTCTCTCCTCCATTCGCTCGGGCTCAACCCAAGCCCCAGCCCCCGAGGCCTCCCCTCCACCTGATTTCGCTCGCCCGCGGTCCCCCGTCTCCCGGCCGCCCCTCTTCCCTTCCCACCCAGCTGCGCCCCCGGCCCAGTCTCCAGCGCCTCAGCCCACCCTTCCCGCCACCCCGGCCTCCCCTCTCGCGCTAGCCGTGCTCGCGCCCTCCTCCCGGCCTTCTGACTGGCGGCGTTCCCACCCACACCTTCGACGCGACGCCTACGACCCCCCTCGCCCGCCGCCTCCCCTCTGGTCCAGTCTTTCCCCACACTTCGCGCCCCTCCTCCCGCGCCCGGCAAAAACCATCCTTCCCGCCATTTTACGTACCAGGGAGTCGACTCAGGATCTGAAATCAGACACCAATGGACTGGTTTGTGGGCAGAAACACACACACTCGTACTCTCGCTCACGCTCAGACGCTACACGCGCGCGCGCATAGACACGGTGCACCTAGGTCACACACGGACGTGTTCAAGGGACAGCACAATGTTAGGGATTTTTGTCTTAAAGGAGGACAAGCATCTGCTACCAACCGCCTCATCTGAGGGCCCAACTGATATAATTTGATTTATCCTTGTACTTTCCGAGATCCTGTCTTTCTTTCCTCTCCCACTACCCTACCCTTGCCCAGTCCACCCAGTCATATCCGTGCAGCCCTCTCTTGGCTTGCAAGAGAACGCTTTTATTTTTATTTTATCTTATTTTTATTTCCTTAAGCACAACTGTGTGAGGGTGTAGAAGGGAAGGCTTCTCAGGAGTAACGTGACAGTGGATTGGGTGGCTGGAGTAGACTAAAGCAGTCATGTGATGAGGAAGAAGTGATCTGACCCATTTTGATAAGTCTTTATAAGGAAGAATAAAATAAACGTGTAAGCAAAATTTTCTTTTGTAAAAGCAAAAGCCACATCTCTTTTCTGGATCCTTTAGGACTGGGGTTTGTTTGCTTCCTTTTCCGTTTCTCTCTTCTCGCTGCTCTGTGCCCTTGGTTGTTTTGTGGTGGTCCTGTCGTCCCTCGTGCCCCTCGGCCACCTGCTGGCCGCCGATGGGGGCACTCGGACATCTACAACCCTGCAACTTTGTACAGAGAAACACAATCAGCTCTTTCTGCATGTGCTGGTCAAATCCAAACCCAGAGAACAGAAGCGCTTTCTAAGAATGAACAAACATGTGAAATAGGATGTTTTGTGTAGATAAAGCATTCTTGTTACATACTGGTCAATTTGTGATATGTTTTAACTTAATGTCTGTGCTTATTTATGGAATTCGGTTTTCTTAATAAATGTTTGAGCTAATATAAAGCATATTATTTGACTTTTCCGGACAAGTTTATATCAAGTTAAATGTAAATGGATAAAATAAAATCATTTTCAGTATGTGATACAGAGAATCATGGGTTTTGGTGTGACCTTGAACGGCGGAAGGGTTCTCCTGGGGGGAGGGGAGGGGCCAGTCTTGGGAATGGTTATATTCGCTGCAGTTGGCTGGGTCCCGGCGTCCGGGACGCGTGGGCCCTTCGCCCGGCACTGGGCTTAGGTTCGGTTTCTGGGCTGCACGGTGAGGTCTCCGCGACGGGGCGGCATGCTGGCGACGTGTTGGGGCGCCGCTAGCGCCCCACGCGAGCTCTGAGCCTCCCGAGTCTTCCGGGCCAACCCAGGTTTCCGAGGCCCAGGTGGGGCTCCGAGCGTCGCTGCCGGCGCGAAACGCAGGGCGCGAGAGTTTCTTGGATGAACGGTGTCCCTGGGGCAGTGGCGCGGAGGGCGCCCCTCACGGGCTGCGTGCGCGTGATGGGGAGGCGGTGGGTGCGAGGGGACCACAATTGGCACCCTCGGCTTTCCGAGCCTGGAGCTCTGCTCTCCGGCGCCGCCCCAGCCGCGTCCGGCCCCAGGTACGCAGTGGAAGCGAGGCCGCGGCTCTTGCCTCCCCCGCGGCCTAGGCCTCCTTGGGGCTTTCCCTAAGGCAACGGCGCCCCTTCACGTCCCCAGACCCGGGCTCCGCTTCAGATACCCGGGGCCTCACAAGTAAGGGGCAAACGCGCTTCTCCCGAAGAGGCGTGTCCAGGACGACCCGCGCCTACCAGGGCTCCCCCAACCCCAGGGCTGCTCTGGTTTCCTCAGGGTCCCTGCTGGCTGCCAACTAACCTCGACTTCAGCCACGTGCTCAGGGGACAGCCCCAAAGGAGTAGGAAAAAAATGCTGTTTCTTCGGTCGGGTCGGCCGAGGGGAAGGTTGCAATGTGTTTTAAACTTGGAGGCAAATCGATATCACAGGCTTCCTTGGGAAGGCTAACCGAAATCAATCTTGTGGTTTGAAATTTAATGGTCGTTATAGGCATTGAGAGGACACCCCTTTTCCCACGGGAAGACTTCTCATTTGGTTGCCTCAGAGCGTAAACCCTAAAAAACACCCTCGTGCTGAAATACAATACAGCTGGGCTACATGTGAATTTGAGGAGCTGTTGTAATCGTTACTCAACTAAGAACACAATGGAGTCTCCTCAGAGATGAGAACAAAAAGCTCTGATTTTTAATGATAAAGTAAATCTGTTCATGTTACCTTAGGAATTTTAATTAGAGGTAAATTGGTGGGTGGGTTCACAGAATATTACACTTTCCTAAAGTTACACACTTTCCTAAAGACTATTTTTAGTACAACATTAAAATATTAAAGAAGAGAAAACATGCTTATTTTGAATTTCATACAAGAATGGAACATTTCTGTATTTGAGAACTCTTCCAAGAATTTAGCAGTACACAACCACCAACTTTCTAAAATATGAGTTGATGAAAAATACATTTCCTTGTTTTTACATTTCATCATATGCTCGCTTGTTTTATGTTAGTGCTCTTTTTTAAAAAAAATTGAAATCGTGGTTACTGTAATCTCAAGTTACATTTAAGAGATCAGCACAAATTACAGATTGCTTCGCCAGTGCTCATGGAACGTTGTTTACAAGGATGCTAATTTTACAGCTTTTTATGCTGCTATAAAGCATAACTTTATGATGTAGGAATGCAATAAAGGATGCTAAATGGAATCTTTAAAAATTGTATTTCTCAAAGGCAAGGGAAATGGGATCTTTCATTGGAAAAAAATGGGCCAACTCAGAACACTGATGAAAAGTTGCAAATCAACTCAAGTGATAGATGCTTTCAAAGATACTTATATTTCATAATGTAGTGGTTATTTATCAATATTATAATAAAAGTGTAGAGTTTTTCACTTGACCTGACTCTGGGCTAATATTTGTTTCTATAGCAATAGATTTTTGTATTAAGAATCCTGAACATTTTAAAGTTATATATGCCATTAGGTTAAGGGAAGGCAAGCTGGCCTAAATTGTTAAGGTTGACAGTTTAGCAAAGATAAAAAGAGGAGAATAAGAACCTCAGTCACAAGCCTGAAAGATTTCTGCTTTTTGAGGGAGAAAAATCTAACAACAGAATAATGCTTCATATTATATTTTTACTCATCATTAACAGTAATTCTGACTCAAAATTGTTAAAGATCTAATAATAATTAAGTAAATTTAATAAGAGAATAAAGACAATAATGTTGAATAGTATCAGAACACAAAGGAGGTAAGTACAACATGCTCGATGTCCTGCCTCTAATAATTGTACTTTTTACTGAGTAGCCTATTTGGTATTGAATACTGTCACTACATGCTAGCTGGAAACAATCCATTATGGTGTAACCATATGATTGATTTATTTTAATATACAAGTTCATCCTTGTATCTTTATTTTTTCCTCAGTATTGGTACTAAATATCATGCATGCCATACAAGTGATGGTATAGTAATGATGTGGCACTGAGCTTACCTTTTGTTGATGGTGGAAAAAATATGATAAGGGAATGCAACCTGCTGAAGATGAGGTTAGATCCTGAATACAGAACAGCATGCAGAGCAATTTGGGTAAATCAAGGTAGATGTGCATATAGACATGCAGAGGAAATACAGAGGAAATTCTAACTTTGGGACAATTTATGTTTGGTGCCCCCAATGACAGCTTTTCCCAAAAATGAAAATGTGTTTTTTATTTATATTGTGGACCTTACATTTAAATTTGTAGGATAAAGAAAAAACTTAACCCACAAATATGTGTATTCTAGTAATGGCAGTAGTTAACCTGTCAGTTGAAATAATGTAACCTTCCTTTTCTCCTTTTCATGACATAAAGATAATCTCATCTGAGGGCATTTATGTGAAGAAATAACAGCATGGCATGGTGAAACCACTGGCTCATTAATCCTGGCATCTACTTCCTACAGGGTTCCTTGATTAGTTAGATTCATTCACTGGGCATTTCGGAGTTTTTGATTTGTCACCATTGGCTAGGTTCACTGAGTTCAGGCTAAATTGAGCCAGAAGCAATGTTTATTAGTAATTTTGTAGTACAGGCTACCCTAATAATTCAGCCCAAATATCTCATCTGAAAAATATCCATTCACCCTCACTTCTAGTGTGGGTTGCAGCTGTGTTCATAGGGAATTGAAAGAACATAAGTGGGCATGTATTTTCTAAATTATTAATATGATGGCTAATAGCTGTAAACCCATCTTCGTATCCAATGCAGAAATTATGACTTATTTTAAAAATGAAAGCTGCAACAAAGGGGGGCACCCCCTGCCTGGCTTTCTGCTAAGTCTCCTCAGTGCAGAGCTTTTGGTATAGGAACCATGGTCGATTTAGCATGTGGCCATTACAGAGAGACACAGAACAATGCCTTTGGCTTTTTCTGATGTGTACACTATCAAAACAAGGCATGGATTTAGAAGACTTACTATAACGTGCTATTAAGGAGTTTTGGGTATGAGCTACACATAGGGCCATCTTTTGATTTTGATGATGGCATACATGCCATACAAGTGATGGCATGGAGACCGCAGTTCACACCCTCAGCCTTCCGCGTCCCATGCTCATGAGTTGTTTGTCTTTAAGCAGGCATAATTAGTTGTTATTACTGTTAAGCTGCATCTTCCATCCACGTGATCAAATATCCAATATATCTCAGTTTCCATCTTCAGACCCATTTGATTGGAGATAGACTTGTTGCAGTTGCTCACGCTGCCACAATCCCTCTCAGTTCTGTGTTGAAGTAATTCACAATTACCAGGAAATATATAATTAACCCACATGATATATATAGTATATGTTCTTTGCATCTTTCACTGAACTGTCCTAAGGCTTTATATACTTTTGTTCCTAGTCTTTATTGAATCTATTAAAGATAAACTCAAAGTCAGATTAAGAACTATAGATGCTCTTTAACACGGAAAAGATTATATGTGATTTTTATGAAATTAAAAATAAAAATGTTAAATTATAAAACAAAACAGATATACTGAAATTAAAATAAGTTCTTTTTAGATTTGCTGATTGTGCAATTCTGAATGAGTTAAGTGAAGCTGAACCGGTCTCTCTTTTTGCTACTCGTGCTTTATTAATTATCTTAGTCTATTCTCTTAATGCTTAGGTACTCCAACATTGATTTCAAAAATAACATTTTTAGAGGGTGTTATTTCATTACTTTACCTCCAGTACCTTACGTTTGAACTCCATTTTTTAGTTGACACAGCTCATTATCTCATTTAAATCATGGCACCATTATGAAGTAGATATTTTAACCCTTGTTGTATAGAGGAAGAAATTGAGAGTCACAAAGGCTAAGTAACTTGCCAAAGGTCACATCCCTAGTAAGTGGCAGAGATCACTCTTTAAGTTATGTTTTCGGGTCATTAAGCATTACCATTGTGTATGTAACATATAGACATTTCCCTTACTGTTAAAATATTTTCAGGGAATAAAACTAAATATCTTTACTTAGAAATTTAACACTCCACCCTTGTAATTTAAACAAGGGATACTTTGATAGGACATGATAACTGCATCAAAATAACACATGGTTTCAAGAGTATAGAAACACTCTCGTCCTACGGAACCTCACCCTCTTTCCAGAAGTTAATTCAAGATAGTTCAGCCACCGAGAAGGCTCTTAATCCTGTGAGAAATCTTTATCAATGAAGTCATCTCCTTGTGACACAAGCTCTGAGCTGAGATGGCAAGAAACTTGTGAAATAGCCCTAGGAGTACTTTGAAAGGGGTGTCATTGTAGATGGACAGGAGAGGATCCTTGGGTCTTTTGGTGCTTTTCTTTTCTGACCCTGCAAGATTTTATAGGGAGATACTTTGATGTTGCTTCTGTATATTATTAAAAGAATTACAAGTCAGCATAAACTGCATGTCCTTTTTCTGGCCTCCACATATTAAGAATCCATTGCCAAACATAGATCATAAAATCTTAGAATTTGAAGGGACCTTGAAGTCATCTCATTCAAATTTCTTGACTACAGTTGTCCCTGTTTTATTTCTCACCAAGCAGACTTGCAGGCTCTGTTTGAATGCAAGGTAGATGTCTTTTATTGGCCTGCCAGCCTCCTTCCTTTCATTGAGCCTAGTCTGTCTTTTGTCTCTTAGTTCTTTCTTCTATAGTCTTACCTCAGGAAGCACTTTCTGTCACAGCTCTTACTACTGAAATGATTTTTCCTTTTAGTCTTCTTTTATTAATATCAGTCAGTGTAATACCCCTAGGCTATGCTATGGTACCAGATAAAATTCATCTCTCTGGCTTAACACAACCAGGAATTTTTTTTTTTTTCTTGCTCACACAAATGTCACTGTGAGTAAAGCAAATCTCTAGGAGAGCTGTTCTTCATGCGGTGACCCAGTGATCCAAGCAGGTTTCATGTTGTGACTTAATCACCCCATTATGGAGTTTCCGTGGTCTTTGTGGGAGGAAGAACAAACTAGAAGTTTAAACTGGTTCTTTATGCTTTGGTCCAGAAACTTCTACTCATGGTCCAGTATCTGAGAAATTATTACAAGGCTTCCCCTAATTGCAAGAGGACTGGCAAATGTGTAAAACATGAATAGCCAGTGAATGGAACATATCTCTGCCATAATCTTATTTTCTCGGTAATAAACACTCTTAGTTTCCTCATTTAACATGTTTTTCCTACTTACATATAAGTCAACAATTTTTTTTTTTTTTGTGATTGTTGGCAAAGCATGTAGGTAAGGGTACCAGAGAAATATATAACATCCAGGCTTTTCAAGGAGCTTATCATATAATTGGAGAGATAGGACAAATATATTTTAAAAAGAAAATAATATGAGTCAATTTATAATGGATTGATCAAGTGCTAAGTACTCTGATCTATATCTCACATGCAATGGAAACTCAGAGAAGCAGGAGATCGCTGTGGGTAGAATTCCTGGCCAGGCTTCCTGGAGGAACTGGGTCTTACAGGATAAGAAGGTCACCCTTTAGGATTTTATTCTCCACTTTTGTTTTATTCTGTTGGAATCATTTTGATCTTCCCTTGTGGCTCTTATTTTCAGATCTATAAAGCATGTTCCTTGTGTTTATATATATCCTTACTAAATTCTCCACTAGCTTCTTAAATGTGGAGCCATTAACCAGATTCAAATCTCTAATGACCAAGGCAAAACATGGTGGACCACTTGCCAGACTCACTTTAATAGCTATTCATGATCTGGTAGAGTTTTAGTATCACTGATATTATATCCCAAATGGATACATTTGAGCAATGTAATTCCCCAATATCTAGCATAGACTCTGACACATATTAGGTGCTCAATAGATGCTTATAAAGTTGAATTTAGGTCAGATGTGTTGGTGTTAAAGCTCCCAGCCTACTGCACTTGCTCTGATCTATTATCATAGTGGGGTAGTTACCAATTAAAAATACATATCGTAAAGGGCTTACATCATTATTAAGGTAAAAAATAAATCACTCCCGACAAGCAAGATAATGTTTTTATTCCCACAAAAAGAGATCATCCTTGTCCTCTGATGAACACAGTGCTCACTTGGAGTAAACTAGTCACCCATGGGAAGCTAATTACCTTTTCCAAAGAACTGGGGTACCATGTAATGTCTTCGAAAAGGCAATTTAGTGAATGATGCCCTGTTATCTTGGAAGAGTTAATATGCCACTTTTAGAAACTCCAGTGACTGGATTGTCTCCCACAATGGAGGGAGGAGCACACACTTGCCAGGAAACCGGCTATCTTAGATTTCCCTGTTGGAAGACTTAAGAGCTTCATTTTCATTTTAAACCTAGTGGTTTCTTTGAGAACTGGTTGTATGTCATAAGCCATTTTAGATTTGAAGAGTGATGATGAGAATTTTCTCCTTAGGCAGAAGAACTCCAGAGGAAGACCTTGAGCTTCTGATAGGGGTTGTTTTGGGTTCAGGTTAGGAGAGTGTTGCTTCTCAGGGAGCTAGATTGTTTGTTTTTTAGTTATAGAAAACAATCCTTGTCCAGTCATGACTCTGCTATATTTGGGGACCCAGAAGAAATGCATGGTTTGGAAAACATATAGTCCTTGGTTGGCCATTACCTGTGTTTTTAGTTCAGTCACTTAGCAGTTGTGCACTTCCATTTCCTCATCTAATATCTGAAGTTATTTCCTATTGCTGACCATTTCTAGTAATGATTAACTCAACATTGTTGACTAATGTGGGGTAACTCAGTTTAAACCTAATCAAATGCCTGGACTGGTCATTGTCTAATTTGTTTCTTTTTAAGGCATTGTCCCTTTTTTTTTTTTTTTTTTTTAAACCTGGAGACAGGGGCTCTGATTCTGAGTCAAGTCAGCATTGTGTTAAGGTGGTGAAAAGGTAAGCTCATAACATCAATGCTCTGCTGAAGAGTTGCTGCCACTGACAACATCATTAGCCTCCTTGTGATAGGACCCGGGGAAGGGATTGGGACTGTGTAGGAATTGTTTTCCAGTGTAGGAAAGAAAGAGTGGAACATGCAAGGATATAACTTCTTATAGACAAATGTGGCTGTGCAAAAGAATCTTCATTCCTATCCTTAAACAATTAGTGCCATGGGGTTTGTATACCATCTAACTGAAAGGGAGAAATTAGAAAATAGACAACCTAGACATATATTCATACAGGAAGCACTCAGTAAATTTTGGTTGGATTAATTTGGTTCAGATAGTACCAGTTTCTTGTGTAAACTTAGTGGAACAAATGGCCAACGACTTAGAAGCCTGAGGGGGCAGTTCCAGCATATTTATTTCGTTGCCAGGGCAATGCCAGGTGTTTGTGACCACATGTGAGAATGAAAAGAATGGGCAGCCTAGTGGCTGCTCAGGTGAGCGCAGGTACACCGACCAGGAAGTATCTCTGCTCCCAACCTCTCTTTATGTACGCATGAAAGCTAATTGTTCAAGTCCAGGGGAAACTGGAGAGGTATGTGACGTTTTTGTTGAGCCTTCAGCTTTCTCCATCCCCCAATATTTTCAGGGTCATAGGACCTTATCTTTCAAATTCTTTTCCCCTATTAAAACAGGAAATTAGCTGGGATCATTTACATTTTGACTAAATAGACTTACAGCAATATGCTAACTTTCTATTTTAAAGTCTTTAATTTTAGTATAGAAAGAATGTTTTTATCTTAATTCATTAAAAGAACTTTTAAGCAGTAGGAGGCAAGTAAGGGTGATGTTGTGCTTAGAGTTTGCACAGGGGCATTCTGCAGTTTAAGGAAATTACACCACACCTGAGAGGAATCTACTTCAATTGTTTGGGAATGCTCAAGGAGCTGGAGCAAAAGGGGTGAAGAAAATATTCTTTCTTTGGGAGATGGGAACACAGGTGTTTGTTTTCTTATTCTTTACACTGTATATTATATATGCTTATTTCTTGGACATATTTCACAATAAGATAAGAAAAAAAGTACCAGTAGTCATTTCCTCTTTCCCCTGGGGTCCCCTCTTTAAACATCATCTTTACTAGAGTGATAGCCTACAGGTTCCCCGAGGGATTGATTGCCTCACAGCTGCTGAGTATACAGAGGCACCTTTTGGCATTGCTGACTTCTATGCCAAGCCCTGGGCTCGAGTCACCTCTGTTTCCTGGCAGTAGGACTTCCTAACCCTTGTTAAAAACAAAACAAAACAAAACACCCCTTTTCCTTTCCTAGCTCTAGTCCTCTGCTTTAAACTTCCCAGAGTTCATTCTTACTGTGTAATATCCTGCCCTGAGTTTTCTTCTTCCTTCCCTATGGTAATCCTGTTGTTCCCTCTAGACAGGTAGTCCTCATCCTCCTGGCCCCCAATCTCCACTGCATCAGAGACACTTGGACTTGGGGTCTGGTCTGGGGAGAAGCAGCAGCTGGACATGTTGCTCAAGCACCTCTCAGATAATGGAGGTGAGGGTAAGAGGGAAAATTGGGGGGTTTCCAGGGGTGTAATACGGGAAAGTCTGCCCTGGAACACAGGGATGGGTTGAGAAAATGAAACCTGAGTATGGGGAGAATCAGATTCAGGACTTTTGTTTCTTAATTTGTGTGTATTGATGAGGACTTTAGCTATTTTTCTGGCCTGAATGCATGGTACCTGATGCTTATTAGATGGCAAAAATTATTTGTTGAATAAATGATCCTGGAATGGTGTGAGGGAAATGCAATATCGACTTTAACTTTAGGTACCAGAAAAGTGAGAGAGAGGAATCAAATGATTTTCCATGTAAAAGTAAAAATCATATTGATATGAGCTGCTTATATAATCACCAAGAAGCAATTACCATGAAGCAGTTATATGTAAAATAAAATACTTCCAAATGAACTTTGAGTTCTATTTTGTAACAGTAGTAAATTCTACTAGTGTCAGGTAGGCTGTATCAAGGTGTAGAAAGGGAGGTTACTGGTCACGTAATCTTACTGTTGCTGGTTAAATTCTTCACGCAAATTATAGACCAAATTGTCATTTATCATAGCTTACGGACTGGATGCCCACCACCTTCTATGGGATCCCATTTCTTCTAAAACGTCCTTATATCACACTGAAATCATCCCCCTTCTGGCTTATCCTTGACGTCCCACAAAGCAAGTCTTCAACCTTTATTGCTTGACAGGTCCTCACATGTTTAAAGACAGCTTTTCCGGTCCCCCTTCTTTATTAAATTCTGTGAAACAATAAGGGGCTATGGTCATAGGCACTAAAGTTCCCCCAAGTCATCAAAAAACTTGTTTAGGCTGGGTGTGGTGGCTCAAGCCTGTAATCCCATCACTTCAGGAGGCCGAGGCAGGTGGATCACTTGAGATCAGGAGCTCAAGACCAGCCTGGCCAACATGGTGAAACCCCAGCTCTACTAAAAATACAAAAATCAGCCAGGCATGGTGGTGTGTACCTGTAATCACAGCTGCTTGGGAGGCTGAGGCAGGAGAATCACTTGAACTCAGGAGGCGTAGGTTGCAATGAGCTGAGATCGCACCACTGCACTCCAGTCTGGGCAACAAAGAGAGACTCCATCTCAAAAAAAAAAAACAAAAACAAAACCAAAAAAACTTGTTTAGTCATCTTTATTAAATAGAAGACAGATTTTATCCATAAAGAGCATCAGAGTGTTCATACCCTTTTTCCTATACCAGAATTTAGAGCAAGTTATTCTTTTAAATCAGTATTTCTCAGGGTCTGGGAATGGGGCTTAGGAATCTCATTTTATAGTTTGAGAACCATTGTTTCAATTGCTTCACCTGTCCAGGGACATTAAATATGATTGATGCTAACCTCAGGAATGGGTCACATCTGGAAAGCAATGTTGAGCCTTTCTGGCCACTCAGTCAATGGCCTTGGAACAACGTTAAGTCTTTTACTGACTGAATATTAACATTATTTCTCATTAGCTCTCTTATGCTCACTTACAAGCTTTCTTTTCCCCTTTTCTTTCTTAAGTCATCGATTTCTCAGTTCTCGTTACATCTCCCTCTGCAGCCCACGACTGGAATTCTTTCAGCCTCCATATCCTCAGCCCTCGAGTTGCCACTCGTATGGGTAGTTATTTGCTTCCAACATTCAAGTTTTATGAGACTATTCCTACACTCAGTCCTTTAAATTGCATTGCCTTTCAACCTTTGTTTATTTTTTCTGAAACTTTGCTTATATACGAATGTTCAAAATCCATTTATAACCTGTTGCTCCATCTGGTAATTTTCATGGGTTATGTTCCCTTTCTATCCTTTGACACATACCTACCTAATTTTTTAGTACTTATGACCAAAAACATAGATGGCATTTTGTATTTGGTTTTGTATTTTGCTTCTGTTTATTTTCTATATCGGTATATATCTTTAAATGCATAGTTTTAATGACTATGATATTTGTTTATAACTTTCTCTGATTTTTAAATACTACTTGTTTATTTTAAAAATTGTTAAATATAAGCATATTTATTCACTCAAAATGTATTTGAATGTCTGATTCTATAGATGCTCTACTAGAGTTGAGCACCATTAAGATTTAATGCATCTCTGTGTGTGTGTGTGTGTGTGTGTGTGTAGATGACAGAGACAGAAAATTATTTTAAAGAATGTTTTGTATATAACAAGTCTTCTAAGTGAAAACACAACAAATAAAAGTCTCTCACTTACTACAATGTTGTCGAATATGGTAGCCACCAGCACCATGTGGCTATTTAAATTTAAGTTAGATAAAATCAATAGTTCTCTTCCTTGAGTCACAATAGCCACATTTTAAGTGCTCAAAACTCACATGTGGCTTGTGGCTATTATATTGGATATCATTGCAAAAAACTTTATTGGACAGTGCTGACTCACAGCATTCTAGGCTAAAAAGATATAGAATAAAGTTGCCCTGCTTCTTGCTGAGTTTCATGGGACCCCATTCTGTGCTTTAGCTGTGGAATAGAACAATGAAAGTGGACAATGAGTGTCCCTGAAGACCTTTGAAGAAATGCACGTAAGTAGGAACTTGGCCTAGTCCTGAGATTTCTATCTAGATTTTAATGTAAAAACATTTTTAATGGGACAGGATGGGGAAGAAGAAGAAAGTCTTAACTACCAAGGGAATGGAATAAGAGGGGTGTGTAGTTTAGGTCTAATATTTCTGTGCTTGCTCTACACCACTACTAGAATCCATGCTTCAGTGATTTTCCATCAGTGGTAGCCAAAGAAGGCTTTTTACTTAGGTTTTAATATATCTGTATGTAAATGTTTGGGCTGTGGCTTGGTCATTTAGAGTGGGTATATGAGGGATGTGGTAAGGAGTGCAAGAGGAGAGAAACTACGACTTCAAGTAAATGGATGTGTATGCAACACACAGACATACATGCACACTAAGATTTTCCTCCAGCGATGTCATAGCTGTTTCAGAAGAACAAGTGTCTTACCACTTAGAGCTTGTCCAGTGCCTGATCTGAAATTAGCCTCACTTTCTCCCCAGGGCATCCTTAGTTCCCTGCAGATCTCAAAACCGGTTATACATCAACACTCTGTGGACCTGGTCGGATGTGCTGCTACATTAATTATAATGCAGATCATGGTTGTGGATTCTGTATGCAGATGTGCATGGAAAGCCTGCAGATGTGCACAAAGAAAAAGCTGTGGAAAGGGCTTAAATACATTGCATTGGTGCCAGGCATATTTATCACAGGCTAGTTACTGAGAATGCTGATGGATTTATTTCATGACCTGTGTGGTGTAAAGTATGCAATGAAGAGAGACTAAATTGAGTTGGTAGAAAAAAATATATACATATACCTCCTATCCCACCCCAACTTCCCCCAGCAAAAAAAAAAAAAGAAAAAAGACAGAGTGGGTTTATATAACGTTTTGAAGTTTCAAATGATGACTTAAAGGTAAGCAATTAAATTTTGCTTTGGGGACTTGCAGTTAGTTTATTTTTTTATTTTTATTTTTTCTTTGAGACAGAGTCTAACTCTGTCTCCCAGACTGGAGTGCCTGGTGCAATCTTACCTCACTGCAACCTTGACCTCCTGGGTTCAAGCGATTCTCCTGCCTCAACCTCCCAAGTATCTGGGATTATAGGCACGTGCCACCACCCCAGCTAATTTTTGAATTTTTTGTAGAGCCAGGGTTTCACTATGTTGGCCAGGATGGTCTCGAACTCCTGACCTCAAGTGATCCACCCGCCTCAGCCTCCCAAAGTGCTGGCATTATAGGAGGCGTGAGCCACCGCACCCAGTCTTTTTTTTTTGACTTGCAGCAATTTTAAAAACTGAGACTTAGAACGATAACCTGGTGTCTTAGTTGCTGGCAATACTGGAAAATCACACAAACTCATTATTACCTTGGTTTATGGTATTGACCATGAGAGGGTATTATAGTAACCATCAATTTTTTTAAATTATAAAATACTTCAAACATATTCAAATGTAGAAAAAAATAGTACAATGAACTACCATATATCTATCACCTAGATTCAATAATTGTCAAGAGTTTATCCTATTTAGTTCATTCATTCTTTTTCCCATTTAAAAAAATCTGTTGTAGTATATTAAAGCATATCTCAGACATTCTAAACATTTTAATAAACATCTCTAAAAATATGGACAAATATGCCATTTTCACCCAATAAAATAAATGATATATTTTTAGTATTTAATCCATAACCAAATTTATTTGACTATCTCAAAAAAGTCTTTAGAGTTAGGTTGAGTCAGGTCCAAACAAGGTCCATACAACAGAGTTGTTTTACGACTTTTTTTCTTTTTTAGACAATCAGTAACATTAATAAACTTGTAGAGTTGGGCAACTATCATCATAATCCAGTTTTAGAACATTACCATTACCCTTCAAAATTTCCTCCAGTCCATTTGCAGTCAATCCCTGCTCCTACTTTCACCCTCAGGCAGCCACTGATTTTCTTTCTGTTTGAATAAATTTTACTGTCTGGACATTTCATAGATTAAGTCTTTTAAAATCTAGCATAGTTTCCTCCTCTCTCCCCTTTTCCTCCTGCCGTGTACTTATTGTTCTGTAGAATGCCCTGTTTTCTGAACTTTTCTGTTCACTTCTTTCTGGTGTCATTTAACTTGTTCCTTTATCCCCTTCTCCTCCACGTTTCTTTTAAATGGAATTAGGTACAGAAGAGCACCATCCAATAAAACTTTTGCAATGATGGAAATGTTCTGTATATGCACTATCTAATGACTACATGTGGCTTTTGAGTACTTGAAATGTGGTTATTGTGATGAAGAAGCTTGTTTTTTTATTTTACTTTTTAAATTTAAACATCTACATGGGCCATAGTAACTGTGTTAGATACTGAAGCCTCTACAGGCTTAATCAGAATTAGGCCCAATATTTTTGGGCATGAATACTTCATAGATTCACATCAGGCGGCATGTAATGTTTGCTTTTCGTACTTCCAGGGATCCAATGATTGATCACTAGGTTGAAATGGTAACAGCTTGATCTCCATTATAACAATTCCTTAACAACATTTTACAGTGGAATATTATTTGGCCTTAAAAAGAAGGAAATTATGGCACATGCTACAACATAGATGAACCTTGAGGACATTTTGCTATATGAAATAGGTAATCTCAAAAGGACAAATACTGTATGATTCCACTTCCATGAAGTAACTGCAGCAGTCAAATTTATAGAGACAGAAAGTAGAATAGTGATTGCCAGGGTTGGTAGGGGGAGAATAGGGAGTTATTTTTTAATGGGTGAGTTTCAATTTTGCAAGAGAAAAGAGTTCGTAGATGGCTGCCATTGAACTGTATGCTTAAAAATAGATAAGGTGGTAAGTTTTATTTTATGCATATTTTACCACATAAAAAAAGTAGTTTCATAAAGTTTCATGTGGGCAAAAGCCTGATTGGAGTACATTTAAGTGAGAATGGAAGGAGTAGAATTGGAGAATCTAAATATAGGCAATTATTTGAAAATTTAAAATATATACAAACTCAACAAAAAGTATTTTAAAATCCACTTATATGCTAAAGATAAGCATATACTTTGAAGTTATTTTATATATCTTCCACATGTATGTATATATTAAAGAAATGTACATCGTTTAAAAAAATCCATAGGGAATATTTCCCCCTCTTCACTATCCTGAGATACCTTAACGGTGTTTAAACCACACTTATCTTGGAATGCCATATCTGGAAGAATCATACAGAGGACCTAGTTTAATCTCATTTTTTTAGAGGAGAACACAGGGTCCAGAGGTTGTGTTTACTCAAGGTAAGTAGTGGTAGAGCTGGCAAAACGCCTATCCAATTTGATGTCCTTATCACTGCACCCAGCTGCTTCTAGTAACCCTCTTGAAAACTCCTTCTACCTCTTGCTTTCCCTGTATCTCTCAGTGTTTTCATTATTCGTCTAGATACCAGGCTTAAAATATGGAAATAGTCATTAATTTCCTTTCCTTTTTTTTTTTTTTTTTTTTTTTGAGACGGAGTCTCGCTCTGTCGCCCAGGCTGGAGTGCAGTGGCGCAGTCTCGGCTCACTGCAAGCTCCGCCTCCCGGGTTCACGCCATTCTCCTGCCTCAGCCTCCTGAGTAGCTGGACTACAGGCACCAGCCACCGCGCCTGGCTAATTTTTTGTATTTTTAGTGGAGACGGGGTTTCACCGTGGTTTCGATCTCCTGACCTTGTGATCTAACCGCCTGGGCCTCCCAAAGTGCTGGGATTAGAGGCGTGAGCCACGATGCCCGGCCCATTAATTTCTATTCTCCATTCTTCTTCTGTCTCACATCTAATAACTTAAGTCCTGTGGAAGTTTTCTTTGTAGCGTCTATCACACCTTCCTCTATTTCCTCATTTTAGTGATGCTACAATTGATCAGTGGGTTCAAGTGTTGATAGCCTTACCTTCATTGTTTAATTCCATATCAACTTTTTATCTAATAATAGTTTCACTCATTGATAATATTACTCTTATCCTAATTCAGAGCCTTATTCTTTCTTGCTCATCCTCCTGAGCTCTTTGCTTTTCTCTCCATGTGTACTACTGCTTGGTTTGTCTTCTTAATCTATCCTTCTAATCCTGTTTGTGTCTTACTCAAAAAGTTCTCCATGGCCTTCCTACAGAAGTCACAGTTCGGTAGTATGTGACCTGCAAATTTATTTTTAGTTACTGGCAAAGTGCTTTTTTTTTTTTTTCTTTTTAATTGAATGCTTTAGGGCAAGGCTGCATGACATCCTATTGTTTTTTTAAAACTTTCTTTTCTTTTTCTTTTCTTTTCTTTATGACAGGGTCTCACTCTACCATGTAGGCTGGAATGCAGTGGCACAGTCATGGCTCGGTGTAGCCTCAAACTCCTGGTCTCAAGTGATCCTCCCTCTTCAGCCTCCTGAGTAGCTGGGACTAGTGGTGTGTGCTACCACACCTGGATACTTTTTTCATTGTTTGTAGGGACGGTCTCGCTGTGTTGCTCAGGCTGGTCTTGAACTCCTGGCCTCAAGTGATCCTCCCTCCTTGGCCTCCAAAAGTGCTGGGATTGCAGCCACCACACCCAGCCTCTATCACATTTATCTAGCTCAGTCACTCCAGTCATTTACACTTCCTGTTTGTTCCTGTATCCATTTGAGTTGGCCATCTTTCCTGATATTTAGCATGGTGTTCAATGCACTAAATAATGTCTGCACCCTATTTTCCCAACTTTGTTTCCTCCCCTGTAGGAAGCCTTTTTTCTTTTCTTACCCTACCTCTCCTTTTCTCACCTCTTACCCTTATCCCAATACCTTGCAATCAGCTTATCAGACACCTTATGACCAGTTTCTGGCTCCATGTGTGAAATGAATGGATGGATGAGTTTTTCTGGCACTAGTTAGGCTCGTATAATCTCTGTCTTCGAGGAACTCATAGACTATGCAAAAGATTGGTATGTAAACAGCTAATTTTGATAGCAGATAAAAAAGGGTAATTGTAAAGAGGATTGAATTCTGCTTGGGAGGTATGAAAGGCAAATTCTGCTTGGGAGGGCCACAGCTTTCTCTAACTGCTCCAAATCATTGACTTCTTTCTTTGTCCTTTGACCATACCATTTCTTAACACATACACACACTTCTTTTCATTCTTTATATTTCCAGAATTAGGTGGCCGTCTTCTTGAGAACAGTAATCATATTTGTATTTTATTTACCTATATCCTTCTCTGTTATGATAGGTTCTCAAGTTTTTGTTTAAAGTCTATCGGTCAAAGTTTTTTTTTTACCTATCGTATTGTTTTAAGCACAAAAGGTTTATTGGATAGATAATGGAGACTCACTCACAGAAATGACAGGAGGCTCGAGGAATAGGCTTAGAAAATGGACAGGAACCACGAGGGCCCCAGAGGCTAGGCAGCCTTAGCAATCTGGCCAGCCAGCTGCTGTGTCTGTGGATACTGCCATCCTCAGTGCATTCCTCCATCAACCAGTCCTATCTGAGCCTCTGTCTTTGGGTCATTCTCCCAAACTCTAGAGTTCTAAGCAGCTCTGCCTTTCAGGGAGTACAGAAACAAAGGATCTGTCCCTTTTGGTCCCGTAGAGCAAAGCCTCTCACAAGACCATACACAAAATGGAAGAGGATTTGATATTGGGCAACTTCCACCACACGCCACCCCCGGAGGGAAACAACAACAACAAAATACCCACTACTAATGAAGAAAGAGTATATGTAACCCCTGCTTTGGGAACTCTGGCAGAGAAGTGACTTACGGCGAGGATCCTTGGGCGTGTGGCGTGGTAGGGAGAAGAAGGTCAGTGGTGAAGGCTTTGAGAATTTAGGGCAGACAACAGTAAGGAGCAGACAGAATGTATGCTAACACAGCAGAAGCAGAAAACCGTCCAGGTCAGATGAGGAGCCCAAGGACAATCTTCATCATTTTATTTAGGGCTGGTTCAATCAGTAGCATTTTTGGCAGCTCATTAGGAGGTAAAAGTTGACTCATCAAGTTGGAGAGGGTAGAATGGTTAATAGTTAAAATATAAAAGAGTCTATAGTAGAAAGCCTTCGTCCCACCTCTGCCCCCATACCAAAATTCTCCTTCTTAACAGGTAGTCATTATTATGTTTCCTGTGTATCCTAGAGATTTTTTAAAAATGCATTAAGAACCAATTTGATTATATGTTCTTTCTCCTTTTAGTGCACAAATGGTAACATTCTGTTTCCCTGTTCTGTACATTACTTTTTTCATATAGTGTACATTGGAGAGATTTCTACCTCAGTACATAAAGAGCTTTCTCTTTTTTTTTACAGTTATGTAGTATTTCATTGTATGGATGCAATATAATTACTTGAGTCCCCTATTGGTGATCATTTAGGTTGCTTTTCGTCTTTTCCTATTATAATTATGCTGTAGTGAATAATGAACATTTATCATTTCATGTGCCTGAATACATTCATTGGATAATTTCTAGAAGTAGAGTTGCTAAGACTTTTCCATTTTTAATTTCATAGATGATGTCAAAACATCCTCCACAAGGGCTTAACAAGTCCCAATAGCAATTTATGAGAATGCCAGTTTGCTTAAGACTGAGGATGACTTTTAAAGATTCAGCCTTGAAAGACTATATTTTCAGAGATCATTTCTTAGTTCATTACTAGAGAAGTTTCTCTGAGCATGTAAAGCACCAGAACTAGCTGAGAAAGAAATCAAGAAGGCAATTCCATTTACAATAGCTAAAAACAACACAAAAGCAGGAATAAATTTAACCAAGAAGGTGAAAGACCTCTACAGGGAATACTTCAAAACACTGATGAAAGAAATGGATGAGGATACAAACAAATGGAAAGACATCCCATGGTTATGGATTGAAAGAATTAATATCATTAAAATAACCATACTGCCTAAAGAAATCGTCAGATTCAATGCAATCTGTATCAAAATAGCAATGTCATTTTTCACAGAAATAGAAAAAAAAAATCCTAAAATTTATATGGAACCAGAAAAGAGCCTGAATAGCCAAAGCAATCCTGAGGAAAAAAGAACAAAGCTGGAGCCATCACACTACCTGACTCAAAAATATATTGCAAAGCTCTATTAAGCAAAACAGCATGGTATTGGTATAGAAACAGACATACACGCCAATGTAACAGAATAGAGAATCCAGAAATAAATTCACATATTTATAACCAACTAAGTTTTGACAAGGGTGCCAGGAACATACATTGGGGAAAGGACACCCTCTTCAATAAATGGTACCGGGAAAATTGGATATCCACATGCAGAAGAATGAAACTGGACCCCTGTTTCTTATTATATACAAAAGTAGGCCTAAAACTATAAAACTATGGGAAGAAAACACAGAGCAAACACCTCAGGACATTGGTCTAGGCAAAGATTTTATAGCTATGACTTCAAAAGCACAGACAACTAAAACATAGACAAATAGAACTGTATTAAACTATTATGAAAAGCTTCTGCATAGCAACAGAAACAACAGTGAAGAGACAACCTGTTGGATGGGATAAAATATTTGCAAACTATGCATCTGAGAAAAGACTAATGTCCAGAACATGCAAGGAACTCAAACAACTCAGTAGTAAAAAGCAAAACCCATATAATCCCCATTGAAACGTGGGCAAAGGACATGAATAGACATTTCTGAAAAGAAGTCGTACAAATGTCCAACAGGTACATGAAAAAATGCTCAACATCATTAATCATCAGGGAAATGCAAATCAAAACCACAATGAGATATCATCTTACCCAGTTAGAACGGCTATTATTAAAAAGACAAGGGCTGGGCGCGGTGGCTCATGCTTATAATCCCAGCACTTTGAGAGGCTGAGACGGACAGATCACGAGGTCAGGAGATGGAGACCATCCTGGCTAACTTGGTGGAACCCTGTCTCTACTAAAAATACAAAAATTAGCTGGGCTTGATGGCGGGCGCCTGTAGTCCCAGCTGCTTGGAAAGCTGAGGCAGGAGAATGGCGTGAATCCAGGAGGCGGAGCTTGTTGTGAGCCGAGATTGCACCACTGCACTCCAGCCTGGGCCGCGGAGTGAGACGCTGTCTCAAAAAAAAAAAAAAAAAAAAAAAAAAAGACAAAAAACTAACAGATGCTGCTGAGGATGCAGAGAAAAGGGAACTCTTATATACTGTTGGTGGGGATATAAGTTAGTACAACCACTATGGAAAACAGTATGGAGATTTCACAAAAACAAACAAACAAAAAGTAGAACTACCATACAATCCAGAAATTCTACTACTGGGCATTTATCCAAAGGAAATGAAATCACTATATCAAAGGGATACCTGCACTTGCGTGTTTATTGCTGCACTTTTTATAATAGCAAAGATAAGGAATCAAACCTAAATGTCCATCAAAGGATGAATAGACAAAGAAAATGTGCTATATGTACACAATGGAATACTATTTGATCATAGAAAAAAATAAAATCATGTCATTTGCAGCAACATGGTTGGATCTAGAGGTCATGATGTTAAGTGAAATAAGCCAGATACTGAAAGACAAGTATCACACATTCTCACTCGTATGTGGGAGCAAAAAAAACTGATTTCATGGACATAAAGAGTAGAATAGGCCAGGTACGGTGGCTCATGCCTGTAATCTGAGCCCTTTGGGAGGCCAAGGCAGGCGGATCACCTGAGGTCGGGAGTTTGAAACCAGTCTGACCAACATAGAGAAACCCTGTCTCTACTAAAAATACAAAATTAGCCAGGCATGGTGGTGCACGCCTGTAGTCCCAGCTACTTGGGAGGCTGATGCAGGAGAATCGCTTGAACCCGGGAGGTGGAGTTTGCAGTGAGCTGAGATCATGCCATTGCACTCCAGTCTGGGCAACAAGAGCGAAACTCCGTCAAGAAAAAAAAAAAGGGGGTAGAAAGGTAGATACCAGAGGATGGGAAGGGTGGAGATGAAGAGAGGTTGGTTAATGAGTAGAAATGTACAGTTAGATAGAATAAGTTGTAATGTTTGATAGCAGAGGTAGGGTGACTGTAATTAACAACGATGTTTTGTATATTTCAAAATAGCTATGAAGAGGACTTGAAATATTCCCACAACATAGAAATGATAAATACTTGAGGTAATGGATTCAAATACCCTGACTTGATCATTACACATTCTATGCATGTGACAAAATATCCCATGTGCTACATAAATATGTACAAATATTATGTATCAATAAAAAAAACTAAAAAGTTTTTAAAATAGATTAAGCCTTGAAGTTTATGAATAGGAAAAGGAGCTGGGGAGGAATTACTTTTCACTTTATTTCCATTCTGTGTCTCTGAGGGAGGCATCAGGTAAGAAGAGATGAGCCACTGGGTGGTGAACTTGAAATGAGGGTGTAGCTACATTTGGAAAAGTAGCTTCATATTGAAGCAGCAGAGACTTTCCCTCCCTCATCCTTAAGTGCCAAAACCTTAGTCAAATTGTAGTGAAGGTTTTCTACAATGCATCTTCAGGCTAGTTTCCTCATTCTCTTAACCTCCTTGCAGTCTAAGTACTTCATTTATAAATAATACATTTAAAATTAATATTATTTATAGTTTCTCTGCTTTACTGACATCCTTGCAGCTCTTTCTAATAAAGATTTTGAGAAAATACTATGCTATTATCCCTCTAGAAAGTCAGAAGGAAAGCAAGGGACTGATTCCCAGTAGCTGAAATAAAATGATTTTCATCTTTCAGGCCCATTTTAGTTTGGGGTTCATCTCAGCTAGGTATATCTTGACAAAATAAAAATTTAATAAAGGGTCAGGTTTTTACTCTAAAATTTTTCTTCTGATAATTAAAAAAAACTATTTTAGGCAATAGTACTGTTCCCACCAATAGTACTGTTCCCACCAATAGTACCATTCCCCAAACTTTATTATTTTATTGGTTTCATGCTTCAGTTTCAGCCTTCACTTATAATTCCTTTGGTTTCAAGAGAAACATTTCCCATAGTCATCTTTATGAACTTCCAGAACTCTAGTGTTTGAATTTTTCTTGAACACCTTTTCTTACTATGCTCTTCTTGAACTTACTCTGACTTAGATGATGACTAGATACACACTGTTTATGGCCTTACACACACACACACACACACACACACACACAGACACATACAGAGTTAGATAATATATCGACAGAGAAAATTTTAACTATGTAACTTTTTTTTTTTTTTTTTTTTTTGAGACAGTGTCTCATTTTGCCATCCAGGCTGGAGTACAGTCGCTTGTTCTCGGCTCTTTGCAACCTCTGCCCCACCGAGTTCAAGCGATTCTCCTGCCTCAGCCTCCCGAGTAGTTGGGATTACAGGCGCCTGCCACTGCGCCCAGCTAATTTTTGTATTTTTAGTAGAGATGGGGTTTCACCATCTTGGCCAGGCTGGTCTTGAACTCCTGACCTCGTGATCCACCCGCCTCCGCCTCCCAAAGTGCTGGGATTATAGGCATGAGCCACTGCGACCGGCCTTAACTATGTAAAATGTTTACACAGTAAAAAATTTTTTAGATATACAGCTCTGAGTTTTGACAAATGTACATAGCCATATAACTACCACCACAATCAATATATAGGATATTTTTTATCACCTCCAAAAATCCCCTTATGCCTTTTTGTAGTCAATCCCTTCTCCCTGCTTTAAACCCCTGGTCTATTTATTGTTTCTAAATGTTTCATCTTTTCCAGAATAACAAATAAGTGAGATCATTCAATACATGGTCTTTCAGTTTAGCTTCTTTCACTTAGCATGAAGATTTTGAGATCCATCCACGTTGTGGCACGTGTCGGTTTTTTCTTGCTCAGTGGTATTCCATTGTATGAATCTACCAAAGGTGTTGTTATTTAGTGTGTGATTCTGAAGAGTGATTTGAGTGTATTGGTAAGGTTTGAGTACACAGATCAGTAATTTCAATTAATCCATGGTCAAACTCAGGTTTGACCTATGAAAGTTTACTAGTACATTCTGGCACAGGGGTTTTAAATTTTCTTTAGGAATAGCCCATGTAGAAGACATCACTTCAGTTATATCTGAAGGCATGAGGAAGGAGAATGCCATGATCCACAAGAGAATGTTACAGAACAATGTGTGACCATAACCACAAAACTCAGAGTTTCTCGATAAACTTGTCTTGCTCTTTTCTATATTGTCTTTCCTCTCCAGTGCCATTGTGGACCCTTGACAGTTATTTGTTGAGTAAGCAGAATCATCCCAAAATGCTATCGGATTGTGGCTTTAATATATCTTGCCCCTAAAGCATAGGGCTTTTAAAATCACTGTGTACTTTATTGAATTGTGTGTTCTCCATGCCACCTTCCCCCCACCACCAACAAATAGCTGTAAAGAAAGAGGGCTAGCCTCTTACATTAGCATTTTCTTCTTTTCATCACCAAATGCTGAAGACTCTTTTTATTTATTCACCTCTCTTCCCACCATGGGACCCTGTGTATTGGAATATTTTACCTATCATATAGCATTTATTAACTAAATAATCTCCTCATTTGGAAAATCAATCAAGGATATCTTGCTAGCTAGCTGTCTATGTAGCTATCTATGTATCTGATATTAAGAGCTTCTGGGCAGGGCGTGGTGACTCATGCCTGTAATCCCAGCACTTTGGGAGGCCGAGGCAGGCAGATCACCTGAGATCAAGAGTTCAATACCAGCCTGGCCAAAATGGTGAAACCCCATCTCTACTAAAAATACAAAATTAGCCAGGCTTGATGGTGGGCGCCTGTAATCCCAGCTACTCAGGAGGCTGAGGCAGGAGAACCACTTGAACCCCGGAGGCAGAGGTTGCAGTGAGCCGAGATCGTGCCACTGTATTCCAGCCTGGGCAAGAAAGAGAGACTCCATCTCAAAAAAAAAAAAAAAAAAAAAAAAAGAAGAGCTTCCGATTAGCAAGAGATAACCATTGTAGATGCATGGAGTAGACATCATTCTATCAATAGAAAAAAATATATATATGTTTTAGTTAACCTCATTAAAGGAACATATGCAACTGGTTTTAGGCTTTTTAGAAACATTAGTAATAGCTTGAAGTGCCTCAAGCTATTACTAATATTTCTAATATTAGTAATTGCATGTCCCTAAAGGTCTAAAGACTTCAAGTTTGAAATTACTGTATTTTCTTTTGTCCGGAATGCCTGATCTAAATATTAACCAAATGCGAAGAGAATCTTGACTTGTGGCTTCCTTGACTTTGGCTTCCTTGACTTGTGGTTTCCTTAAGGCCACAGGAATTTAAAATACTTCAGGACAGACTTTGGCTTTATGTTTCCGCTCTCAGCAGCAGCATTAACATTGAACCATAATTGTCTGTGCAAATCTAGGTTGAGTCTATGAACAAGCGAAAAATACTGTATCAGACTGTACTTTTCTATTGTTAATGTCAGACAACTCAACTGAAGCTAAGTTACAAAAAAAAAAAAAAGGAAACTTACTGATTCATGTAACTTCAAAAACCAGCTTGGCTTCAGGCATTACTTGGTTGGGGCTCAAGTGTTGTTCACTGAGCCTAGTTCTTCCTTTGTTATCTCTCACCTCTGACTTCTGCTGTTCGTGTTCTGTTCTCAAGCAGGGTCTTCTCTGTGATTCTAGGATGGCTGAAGCAGCTCCCGTCTGCATCTTTTCAGGTTTAAGTCTAGTGGAAAAGAGAGAGGCTCTTTCCCAAGATTCCCAACAAGAATTTCATTGACTCTTATTGGTTCTGACTGAGATTTGTGGTCATCTTGCACAGGGGAGTAGTATGTCCAGGGAAATGATGCACTGATTGTTTAGACTCAGGTCACTAAACCTAGATCTGAAGCTCAATGCAAAGCATATGGACTGATAACTGGGGAGGGACAACTTGTGATATTGTTATCAAAGGAAGATGGAATCGAAGGATGATAGCCCAATTCCAACTGTCTAGACACTAGCATTTAACCCATGCTTGTTATTTTCTATTTGCTAGGCAGTGTGCTAGATACAATCACAAATGTATTTTCCTTTAATTTTATTCTTACAATGTCTCTATGAGATAGTTTGTTCTCCTTCAGTTTTACAATTAAGGAGATTATCTGAGAGGTTAAGTCACTGCCCAATTTCATTTCAGTGGTAATAGCTGGGACCAGGATACTAACTAAAGTCTTTCTGAATCCAAGTGTGGCATATTTCCCATTACCTCCTCTCTGATGTTCAAAAAAACACTCTGAACGATAGTTGCAGCATCACTATAAAATGATTGTAACCTCTCTAAGTTAAATTATTTTGAAACACTCATCTGGATGTGTTCAAAAAATAGTGTTACATTATTTTAAGCTTATTCCTTGCATAGGTTCATATGGTGTACATTAATTCATTCATTCAATAAATATTTGCTGAGTGCCTATATATGAGTCAGGTACCACCCTTGGGACTGAGGATAAAGCAGTGAACAAAACGAATCTATTTCAAGGATCTTACATTCTAGTATAGACAAAATACTTAAAGAGGTATATAATATTGGGTGATCATGAGATTTCCCTTTATTTTAGATTACTGAAGGGGCTCAAGCCCTCATAGGTATTTGCTGCTGTAGTCAGAACTGCGAAATTTCATCCACAGTTTGCCTAATCATGACTCTGATGAAACTACTTATTGAGGGCCAAACTCAGATCAGAGCCAGAAGCAAGGTAGAGAACTAAATGAAGAAACTATCTAAAATCAGTCAAGCTGTAAGGAAAGCTAAATGAATTAAACACTCATTAATATTCAAAGTACCTTTTCCTCAATTTTCGGGATTGTTTTTAAAGAGTTCTTCTCCACTATCCCCCCAGCCATTACCTTCCCTCCCCATACAAAGAATTATAGGCTCATTAGAGCAGTGGTTCTCAAAGAGTGGTCTGCAGACATCCGTGGGTCCCCTTTCAAGAGATCCAGGAGGTTAAAACCATTTTTTTGTCTTTTTTTTTCTTTTTCTTCTTCTTTTTTGGACAGGATCTCTCTCTGTCACCCAGGCTCGATTACAGTGGCACAATCATGGTTCACTGCAGTCTCAACCTCCTAGGCTCAAGCCATCCTTCCACCTTTAGCCTCCCAAGTAGCTGGGACTACAGGCGTGCACTACTATGCCTGGCTAAATTTTCTGTTTTTTTTTTTTTTTTTTTTTTTTTTTTTTTTAGAAATGGGGTTTCGCTGTGTTGCCCAGGCTGGTCTCAAATTCCTGAGCTTAAGCAATCCACCCCCTTGGGCTCCCTCCCAAACTGCTAGGATTATAAGCATGAGTCACTGTACCTGGCTAAAACCATTTTCATAATAAGACAAGAGTTATCTACCTTTTTCACTGTGTTGACATTTGCCGTGATGGTGTAAAAGCAACGGTAGATCAAATTGCTCATGTTTCAGAGTGAATCAATACAGATGGCACAAAACTGTGCTAGTTGTTGTTGTATTTCTGCTCACAGTAGAAAAAGAAACCAGGTGTGGTGGTGCTTGTAACCCCAGCTACTTGCGAGGCTGAGGCAGGAGGATAGCTTGAGCCAAGAATTCAAGACCAGCCTGGGCAGCATAACAAGACTCCATTTCAACTTAGAAAAAGTTTAAGAATATTTTGATGAAGCAGTGAAAACAAGAAGTCTCAAAGTAATAATAATAATTTTTTTTCCCCAAGTTGGGAACTGCTTCTACTTAAAAAAGAATTCAGCCAGGCGCTGTGGCTCACGCCTGTAATCCCAGCACTTTGGGATCACGAGGTCAGGAGATCGAGACCATCCTGGCCAACATGGTGAAACCCTGTCTCTACTAAAAACACAAAAATTAGCTGGGTGTGGTGGCACACGCCTGTAGTCCCAGCTGCTCGGGAGGCTGAGGCAGGAGAGTCACTTGAACCT
The DNA here is from genome assembly GCF_037993035.2 of Macaca fascicularis. Taxonomy (NCBI): domain Eukaryota; kingdom Metazoa; phylum Chordata; class Mammalia; order Primates; family Cercopithecidae; genus Macaca; species Macaca fascicularis. Next base: position 81,557,252 of record NC_088380.1, on the reverse strand, counting down.
GGGAGGCGGAGATTGCAATGAGCCAAGATCACACCACTGCACTCTAGCCTGGCGACAGAGCAAGACTGTCTCAAAAAAAAAAAAACTTCTACATTTTATATCAGGATTAAATGTTATATTAGTGTAAAGACAGGAAAAATTAAGGATGGTCTTACAGTGGTCAAATGGAGTCATTTTGTTTTTTATGAGACTGAATGATGGAATTTGACCAATAGGTTATGGCATTAAGCCCACAGCCAGTACTTATAAAACAACAGAGGTAATAATTAAGAAAGTCTGGATTTCCAAATTTTATAAAATAGCATCATATTGCTCAGGACCACTGGCATTTAAAGAAAAAAATAAACATTCCACAAAATTGTCTATTTTCTAGTTAAACTGATGTTCCATAACTGTATCTGAAAAGCTAAGTTGTAATTTTGAGGACACCATGGATGAAAGAGAAAAAAATTACTACCACTAGTAACAGATGTGAAATTACATTAGATAAATATAATCATTAGTTTCAGTCTCACCCTGGTTAATTTGTTTGTGGAAATGTGCAACCCATTATTCATTAGATAATTTTTCACACATTGATTAGAAAGCCATGTCGAATTGTGACCCTGCACATTTGGGCTTACCTATCTTGCGATGAAGCATACCACTTACAATAGTGGAAATGGGGGACAAAATATTTATCTCAAGCTGATTTTGTGCCAATAAATAAAGTAAATCAATAGCCAGTGAAGTGTGAACAACATTTCTCTGCTGTATAATATGGTTTTGGGGGCAATTTGACATGCTACAAGGGGAAACAAGGGTCTTGAACAGAAAGGTAATAAAAGCAAATCATGCTGGTAACTGTTATTGAAGTCCTGTATTTTTCTATACTTGGGCAGCTTTAAGATGTGAAAAATAATGCACATAAAATTATAAAAATATTGAGGCAACTCTCCCCCATATTTATAAACATTCTTTCTTATAGCTGAATTTGATTTTATTGGTCATGCACTCTATACCTGTGACAAATCTTCTCTATTTTCTATTTGATCTAATTTAGTACACAAATTCAAATACCTTTAAAGAATTTATAGCAAATGAAGCACAAAGACCTTAAATTTCAAATAGATTTTGTCAGCACTCAGTAAGATCTCATCTGAATTTTACTTTTCAATATTCAGATAGCTACTTACAGTAATCAGAAACCTCTCAAATTAAAAAAATGTTTTTTCTCCTCTGTAAAAAGCTTTGGGGATAAATCCTTATTTCCTCATCTTTCACCTTTCTTACTATTCCAGACCCTGCAAAACCACAGACGTCTTCTTTATCCAAGTCCATGAATCTGTTTTCTAATACTCTGAAGGAGAATAATGATATAAATGCATTTGTAAAGTGTATCTTCTTGTCAGTTGGAACCTCAGAGGTTGTCTTTTAAATTAAGATGAAAGTAACACATTTTTCCACATAATGCAGGCTGCATTCATATAATTAATGGTTAATTAAAAACAGCTTTTTTTTTTTTTTTTTTTTTTTTTTTTTCCTGTAGCTCAGACAGGGAAGGGCTCTGTTACGTTACCATAGAAAGGAGAAGATTGGGCTGTTTGGTTTCTAGAAGGAGGCTTCTAGCCTGTTGATCTAAAATCATAGCCAGAGAAACCTGCAGATTCAAAGAAGAAATGGTTACTGGTGTCATAGAAACAGTGTTTTGCTGCTCAAGCATGTTATTTCCTTGATAAATTCTGTGTACCATTGTTAGAAATTTTAAAAATCATGGATCACAGACATTTTTATAATGTATGCCAAGATGTATTTAATTATTTATTTTCAATGACTTGATTTATGTGAAGAGTCCTGAAAATTGTATCTATGTATCTATCATCTATCTATCTACATGTCTATCTCTTATTTTGAGATAATCCTCCCTGCTTTTTTATTGGGACAGGGCTTCAGTCTACTATAGATTAATTTTAGAAATCTAGATTTAGGCAGATTTAATATATAACTTATGAATAAAATAAAAATTCTGTTAGCTCTAATTGTCTGTTTGAATGTCAATTAGCAGGAGTATAAGCACTTATGAAATCTAACATAAAAGAGAGACCATGGGTGAAATAGCATGAGCATTAGACTGAAAATCAGATCTGTATTCTAGGCCTCGCTCCATCACTTAAGTCATGCAATCCTTCTGTTCTTGGTGGATTAAGTGCGTTCTAAATTTCTTCCAGCTTTAATATTCTATGCATATAATATTTTTATAAAATAGTAGCATATTATACATGGAAGAATGAACTTTGTGACTCAGATAACAGTTTATTTTTATAACTGCTTTGTTTACATTTTCTATATTATAAACATTTTCTTGTGTTCTTATGTATTATATTATTTATAATGACTGTATCATATTCCATTACATGTATTTACTGTAATTCATTTAATCATTCTCCTGTTGCTGGACACAATCAAAGTTACCATCATCTCTCTTTTGTAATGCTGCCATAGTTTATTACTTGGTTTCCCCTTTTCCACTCTTGCCATTTATAGTCTATAATTTCTGTAACCAAATAAATCTCACTCCCTTTCCCTCTCTCTCTCTCTCTGTCTCTGCCTCTGTCACTCACGGCAATTCAGATACAACATTCCTCTGCTGAAAACTCTCCAAAGGCTCTGATCATCCTTAGAGTAAAATAAAAAGTCATTATGTGGCCTAAAGAGCACTGTGTAATCTGGCACCTGCCTACTTCTGGAACCTTATTTCTAATACTCTCTGCCTCACTGCACTCTATGCATTGTTATCCTGGCTGTTTTTCAACTCTCTGAGCACGTCCCCACCTCAGGGCTTTTGCTGCTGGTGTTTCCTCTGCCTGGAACTCTCTTCTTTCTGATATTCACGTGATTTGTTCTTTCAATTCCTTTGGGTCTCTTACCTGAGAATGTGGGTCATGACAGTTAATTGCTAGCAATGTGATTTATGGTGAACACCTGTTTTTGTTCACCTGTGGCCCTGGCCATACCAGATTAGTTTGACCTCTGAGGTGGAGGGACTGGAAACTGATTAGCTAAGGTCAGTCACAAGGGTTCTCCATGTCTATGTGACTGACTCTCCAATAAAAACACTGGACACCAAGGCTCAGGTGAGCTTCTCTGGTTTTTCTCATGTTAGCAGTACTTTGCTTGCATTGAAAACATCATTGCTGGGAGAATTAAATGGTGTTATTTCAACTACACTGAAAGAGGAATCCTGGTTTCCTCTTTTCCAAACTGAAAGGTTGATCCTGGCTTCTCCTGGACACCTCTGTTGCCCTTTTCTTTTGCTGATTTTAATCTGTATACTTTTGCAGTGATAAACTGTAATGGTGAGTATAACAGCTTTTCCAAGTTCTGAGTTCTTCTAAGGAATCATCAAACCTGAGGGTGGTCTGGAGATCTGCTGATGCAAATAATAAGTTCACAGAGAGAGAAATTTGAATAATAATAAATTCTTGACTATCTAAAACAAGGCAAGAAAGAAAAATAAGGAACAAAGAACAAATAACACAGGTAGAAAATATAAATTAATATAGGAGATTTAGACCCAGATATTATCATAGTTACACTAAATATAAGTTGAATAAATAATTGAAAGATAAACTATCACACTCAATTTTTAAAAATCTAACTATATGCTGCTTATAGTGCCATACCTTAAGTACAGGGACATGAAAGACTGAAAATAAAAGGATAAGAAAAGATATTTCAAGTACATGTAATCCACAAGAAAGGTGACAGTAACATCAGATAAAGTAGATTTTACTAAGACAAAGAAATTCATTTCATAATGAAAGGCCAATCCCACATAGTCCTAAATTTGGCCTCAATACATATCAAATAAAACATATAAAAATATAAATAGATAGTTTCACAATCATAATTGGAGATTAATATACTTTACAGTCACCAATAGAAGAGGCAGGGAAAATAAGTAGAAATATAAAAGACTTGAACAATCTTGATTCAATGGATATAATTACAACCAGTATTTAACAACCTAGAATGTACATTCTTTTAAGTGCACATGGAACATTTACTAAAATTGATCATATGGTGGAACACAAAGCGAGTTTCAGCAAATATCAAATGACTGAAATCATACAAAGTCTGTTTCTGACCATTGCAGAATTAAAGTAGAATTTAATAACAGAAAACTAATAAACCCCCAAATATTTGGAAATTAGATAACATTTTCTGTATAACTTAAGGGCAAAAGAAGAAATCAAATTGGAAATTAGAAAACATTGAGCTATACAATAATAAAAATACAGCAGATTAAAACTTATGAGATACAGCGAAAGCCAGGCTTAATGGGATGCTTTCAGCTTTAAACACACATACTGGAAAAAGAAAGGCTGGCTATCAGCAAACTAAGTATCTATCTCATGAAATTAGTAAAGGATCTGTGAATTAACCCAAAGTGGAATAAGAAAAGTAATAAAAATAAGAACAGAAAGCAAGAACAGAAAACATAGGTACAATAGAGAAATAAATACAGCCGAAAGTTGTTATTTGAAAAGGCTAATAAATTTGATTAACTCCTGCTAATATTAATGAGGAAAAAAACAGAGAAAGCACAAATGACCAATATCAGTAACAAAATGAGACAACGCTATAGATCCTAATTATTAAAAAGGTAATAAGGAGGATGTTATATATATTTATATGTCAAATACAAATTTATACTTAAACATTTGAAAATTTCAATAAAAGTGAAAATTGCTTGAAAAAACTTAGGAAAATGGAATCAAGGAGGAATAAAAAATGCAATTCTTTTTTCTATTAAAGAAATTGAGTCTAATTAGAAGAACCACTCGGAATGAAAAATAAAGTTTCAGATGACTTCTCTGGTGAATTCTTCCAAACATGTATTTCCATTAATATTGAAAGTAATATTTCCAAACATTAGGTAGTCCAAGTCTTACATAAACTTTTCCAGAAAACAAAAAAGAGGGAGCACTTTCCAACTCATTCTATGAGACCAGCATAACCTTTCTAACAAAACCTGACAAAGACAATACAAGAAGGAAAAATACAAGCCAATCTCTCTCATTAACAATGTAATGAGAAAATATTTCACTTAGCATAAGTTGTTGCCACAACATCTATCAAGAGGAAAGGAAGAAATATAGACCTGTTCCAAGGGAGGATTCCTCCCTTATCACACAGGCCACTAGTCCCTACTAGCTGCTCTTCCCCTTGCTGTCCTGAGCAAGACTCCTTGGCTGCCAGCTATTTTATCTAACATAGCTCACTCTCAGTTCCCCTCTGCTCTTCCTCTTTGTCAGCTCTGACCTAGTTTCCCACTACCTTTTACTCAAAGTACCCAATTAAAGGTGTCTGTGGGAAGCCCTATCCTTCACGACTTGTAAGGCTGCTTTGTTTTGTCCTCTTTCTCTCACTCCATGTGCCATCTGTGTGGTCCCTTGGGGCAAGCTGTATCCCTCCTCCTGGGAGTTGTATGTCTTAATAACTCTGATGTGTTTCCTCTACATCCTGTTTGGTGTTACATGCTCAGTCATGTGAACCTATCATGAAAGGAGATGCCTGCTAATCCACTGCAGACATTGGTAAGGCAATCAAAACAAACAGAGACACATAGTTGTAAAAATCCAGAATTAAAATATTAGCAAATCTAATCCAGCTATCTATAAAACTGATAATATATCACAACCAAGTTGGGTTTATTCCAGGAATGCAAGGTTAGTTTAACATTTAACAAGTCAATAAAATTCACATTAATAAAATTCATAGAATAAAAGACAAAAAAACCTCCTCCATATGATTATCTCAATAAACAAAGAAAAAAAGCATTGATAGAAAATCAACACATTTTTATGAAAGCTCTTAGGAAACTAGGAATAAAAGACTATAACCCAAAACTCATACAGAATATCTACAAAAATATTATGTAAACATCAAACATAATATTGAAATATTGAAAGTTTTCCTTCCTGAGATAGGGAAAAAAGGGTGCCAGCTCTCACCGTTTCTATTCAGAATTGTACTGAAGTCTTAGCTAGTGCTATATGGCAAGAAAAAGAAATACTATAAGGATTGGAAAGGAATAAATAAAAATGTCATTGTTAATGAATGACATGATTATGTATGTATAAAATTTTAGAAGTACAGATAAACTTAAAATTAGTAAGTGAATTTGGCAAGAACAAAATTAAAAAAATCAATCATATTTTTATGTAGTGAAGAATTATAAAATGACATTTTAAAATCATAATTTTTCTAATACCATGGAAAACACTTAGGAATAAATCCTAAGAAATGATGTAAGAGATCTCTACACAGAAAACTCCAAAATATTTCTGAGAGAAAGACATAAATAAATGGGAAGATATACCATATGTAGAGTTGGAAGAGAACATAGTTTCCTCCAAATTGATCTCTAGATCCATTGCAATCCCACTCAGAATCCAAGTCAATTTTTTGTTTTTGTTTTTTAATGTAATGCAATCTCAAACCCCTGGAAGCTTTTTTAAAACTTGATAAGCCGATTCTAAAATGAGTAACTCTGACAGTCTTGAAAAAGAACAAAGTTAAAGGATTTATATACTACTGGATATTAAGTCAAAAAACTACAGTAAATATGATAGAATAAAACTGGATGATATAGATATACAATTCATTCTCATTATTCATGGATTTAGATTTGCAAATTCACATACCTGCTAAAATTTATTTGTAACCCCCAAATCAACATTTGCTGCTTCACAGTCGTTAGAGGACATTTGAAGAGCATTGAAAAATTTGAATTGCCTAAAGTGCATATTACCAGCTGAGGTTGAACAAGGTGTTGGTTTCTCTCATATCTAAATAAGTGTCCTTTCTGTGATCAAGTGCCACGTTTTTCACTTTTTTGTGGTTTTTGTTGATGATTTTGCTAGATTTTTGAGTTAGACTCCATCTCAGAGAAAAAAAAAAAAAATTCAGATTTGTGCACTTTTCTGTATGTAAGTGATACTTCAACCAAAACATCTGATTTTAAAAGTTTAGATAGTAGTCCGGGAGTAGTGGCTCATGCCTGTAATCCTAGCACTTTGCGAGGCCGAGGTGGGCGGATCACGAGATCAGGAGATTGAGACCATCCTGGCTGACATGGTGAAACCCCATCTCTACTAAAAATACAAAAAAATTGGCCAGTCGTAGTGGCATGTGCCTGTAGTCCCAGCTACTTGGGAGGCTGAGGCAGGAGAATCGCTTGAACCTGGGAGGTGGAGGTTGCAGTGAGCCAAGATCCTACCACTGCACTCCAGCCTAGTGACAGAGCAAGATTCTGTCTCAAAAAAAAAAAAAAAAAAGTTTAGATAATAGTAAAGAAGCAAAAAAAATTTGATTTCATGCATGTTTCCAAATATCATATAAACTATTTTGCAACTTGCTCATTTTTCTCAACATTTAAAAAAAACGGCTTTATTGAGGCCAGGCGTGGTGGCTACACCTGTAAATCCCAGCACTTTGGGAGGCCGAGGTGGGCAGATTGTTTGGGTCCAGGAGTTCAAGACCAGCCTGGCAACATGGTGAAACCCTGTCCCTACAAATAATACAAAACTTAGCTGGGCATGATGGCACACACCTGTAGTCTCAATTACTGGAGAGGCTGAAGTGGGAGGATCAACTGAGCCCAGAAGGTAGAGGCTGCAGTGACTGTGATTGCACCACTGCACTCCAACCTGCGTGACAGAGTAAGACCCTGTCTCAAAAATAAATAAATAAATAAATTAATTAATTAAAAAGTAAAAGGGTTTTAATGAGATATAATTACAGACCATACAATTTACCCATATAAAGTATAAAATTTGTTTTTAGTATATTCACAGATATCCATCACCACAATCAATTTTAATAACTTTTTTTTGCAAATAAAATGTTATTTATTATTTGTTTAACTGAACTGTCATGGTTTAGTTTATAATTTTTAAAACATTTCTTAAAATGTTTAAAATGCAGTATATACTTGCATGGCTTATGAAGTCTTAGATAGAGTTATATTACTTGAATTGTTCAAAGTTCAATAAATTTTAAATTAAAAAGAGCAAACTATATGTATTTTTTTCCATAAGTTATTGGGGTACAGGTGGTATTTGGTTATATGAGTAAGTTCTTTAGTGGTAATTTGTGAGATTTTGGTGCACCCATCACCCAAGCGATATACACTGAACCATATTTGTAGTATTTTATTCCTTGCCCTCATCCCTTTCTTGCCCCCAGGTTCCCAAAGTCCATGGTATCATTCTTATGCCTTTGCATTCTCATAGCTTAGCTCCTACATATCAGTGGGAACATATGATGTTTGATTTTCCATTCCTGAGTTACTTCACTCAGAATAATAGTCTCCAATATCATCCAGGTCACTGTGAATGCTGTTAATTCATTCCTTTTTATGGCTGCATGGTATTCCACTGTATATGTATACCACAGTTTCTATCCACTCATTGATTGATGGGCATTTGGGTTGGTTCCATGATTTTGCAACTGTGAATTGTGCTGCTATAAACATGCATGTGCAAGTATCTTCTTAGAATAATGGCTTCTTTTCCTCTGAGTAGATACCCAGATCATTAGTTTTGGGCATTTTTTAATATGTTTGTTGGCCATTTGTATATCTTCTTTTGAGAATTGCCTATTCATGTCCTTAGCCCACTTTTTGATGGGATATTTTTTTTTTCTCTCTCACTGATTTGTTTAAGTTTGTTGTAGATTCTGGATATTAGTCCTTTGTCAGATGTATAGATTGTGAAGATTTTCTCCCACTGTGTGGGTTGTCTGTTTACTCTGCTGACTGTTTCTTTTGCTGTGCAAAAGCTCTTTAGTTTAATTAGGTCCCAGCTATTTATCTTTGTTTTTATTGCATTTGCTTTTGAGCTCTTGGTCATGAAATCCTTGCCTAAGCCAATGTCTAGAAGGGTTTTTCCAATGTTATCGTCTAGAATTTTTATAGTTTCAGGTCTTAAGTTTAAGTCCTTGATCCATCTTGAGTTGATTTTTGTATAAGGTAAGAGATGAGGATCCAGTTTCATTCTCCTACATGTGGCTTGCCAATTATCCCAGCACCTTTGCTGAATAGGATGTCTTTTCCCCCATTTTATGTTTTTGTTTGCTTTTGTGAAGATCAGTTGGCTATAAGTATTTGGCTAGCCAATTATCCCAGCACCATTTGTTGGAAAGGGTGTCCTTTCCCCACTTTATGTTTTTGTTTGCTTTGTCGAAGATCAGTTGGTTGTATTTGTATTTTTTAGTTTCAAGTCTTTGTCTTCTTAAATTTGTTTAATTATCTTCTTAAATTTATTTATTTGTCTTCTGAAAATTATTTACTTCTTAAATTTAGTGCTTTATTATTTAAGATGCTATTATAAGTTAAATTGCTTTCTTAACTTCATTTTTGAATATTTCATTGCAAGGATAAAAAAACTGATTTTGGTTTTTTGCAACCTTGCTCAACTCATTTATGAGTTTTAATAATTTTTTAGTGTATTCCTTAGGATTTCCTACATGCCAGGCTAAATCATCTGCAAATAAAGATAATTTGACTTTTTCCTTTCTAATCTATATGCCTTTTATTTCTTTTTCTTCCTTAATTGCCCTGTCTGTAACCTCCAGTACAATGTTGAATAGAAATGGTCATAATGAACCTCTTCATTTTGTTCCTGATCTTAGGAAGAAAGCATCCAGTCTTTCTTTCACCAGTGAGGTTGATGTTGGCTATGTTTTTTTTCACAGATGTCTTTTATTAAGTTGAGGAAATTCTTCTCTATTCCTAGTCTGTTGAGTGTCTTTATCATAAAAGGGTGTTGGATTTTGTCAAATGATTATTCTGCATCTATTGAGATGATTATGCAGTTTTTTTATTCTAATGATATGATGTATTACATTAATTTATTTTTGGAAGTCAAGTCAACCTTGCATTTTTGGGATTAGTCTCACTTGGTCGTTGCATATGTTGCTGGATTTGGTTTGCTAGTATTTTGTTGAGAATTTTTGCATCCATATTTATAAAGATATTGGCCTGTAATTTTCCTTTCCTGTGATGTATTTGTCTGGTTTTGGTATCAGAGTAATACTTGCCTCATAAAATGAGTTGGGAGAATGGAAGTGGTCCCCCATTAGCTATTTTTTTGGAATTGGTATTACTTCTTTTTTTTTTTTTTGAGTCAGAGTCTCACTCTGTCGTCCAGGTGTTCAAGCAATTCTCCTGCCTCAGCCTCCCGAGTAGCTGGGATTACAGGCACCCACCACCATGCCCGGCTATTTTTGTGTTTTTAGTAGAGACAGGGTTTCACCATATTGGCCGGGCTGGTCTCAAACTCCTGACCTTGTGATCCACCCGCCTTGGCCTCCCAAAGTGCTGGGATTACAGGCTTGAGCCACCGCGCCCAGCCTGGTATTACTTCTTTAATGGTTGATGAAATTCAGTGGTGAAGTCAACTGGGCCTGGGAATTTCACTGTTGGTAGTTTTTTTTTTAAATTTTTAATTATTATGGATACATAATAGGAGTATATATTTATGGGGTACCTATATAATGTTTTGATACAGACATGCAATGTATATGTGGGTAGCTTTTTTTTTTTTCTTTTTTTCTGAGATAGGATTTCACTCTGTCACCCAGGCTGGAGTGTGGTGGTACGATCTCAGCTAACTGCAACCTCTGCCTCCCTGGCTCAAGTGATCCTCACATCAGCCTCCTGAGTAGCTGAGACTACAGACATGGGCCACTATACCTGGCTAATTTTTTTTTTTTTTTTTTGGAGAGATGGAGTTTCACCATATTGCTCAGACTGGTCTTGAACTCCTGAGCTCAAGTTTTCCAACTGCCTTGGCCTCTTAAAGTGTTGAGATAACAGGGACGGCACTTGGCCTGTGGGTAGTTTTTTAAATTACCAATTCAGCCTCTGCACTTGTTATATGTCTATGCGATTGCCTACTTTCTTGTTGAGCCAGAGTTGGTAATTTGTGTCTTTTAGGAATTTTGTCCATTTCATCTAAGTTATGTAATCTATTGCATATAATTGTTCATAATATTCTTTGATAATTCTTTTTACTTCTATGAGTTTGGTAGTAATCTTCCCTCTTTCATGTCTGATTCTAGTAAGTTGAGTCCTCCCTTCACTCTCTGTTAATCTAGCAAAACGTTTGTCAATTTTGTTGATCTTATCGAACAACTATCTTTTGATTTCACTGATTTTCTCTAATTAAAAAAATTGTTTCATTTATCTTTCATCGAATTTTATTACTTATTTTCTTCTTTTGCTTCAGGCTTAGTTTGCTTTTCTTTTTCAAGTATCTTAAGGTGTTAGGTGAGGTTATTGATTTGAGATCTTTCTTCTTTAATGTGGGCTTTTGCAGTTATGTATTTCCTTCTAAGCACTGCTTTAGCTGCAGCCCATGAATTTTGGTATGAAGTCTTTCTTTTCATTCATCTGAAAGTATTTCATGATTTCCTTTTTGATTTCTTCTTTAAGCCTTGGGTTATTTAGGAGTATGTTTTATTTCCAAGTATTTTTGAGTTTTCCCATTTTTTCCCACTATTGATTTCTAATTTCATCCCATTATGTTTGGAGAACATACATTGTATTATTCCTATCTTTGTAAATTTACTGAGATTCATTTTGTGGCCTAGCATATGGTCTACTGAAGAACCCTCCACATCCACTGGAGAAGAATGTATACCGTTATTGTTGGGTGAAGTGTTCTCTAGAAGTCTGTTATGTGTAGTTGGTTTATAGGGTTTCTCAAGTCTTCTGTTTTCTTGTTGATTTTCTGTCAAGTTGTTCTATCCATTATTAAAAGTGGGATATTGAAGCCTCCAGTTATAATTGTTGAATTGTTTCTCCCTTCATTTATGTCAGTTTTTGCTTTATGCATCTTGGTGTCCATTTCAGAAGCATATATGTTTATAATTATTATGTCTTCGTGATAGATTGACCTTTTATCATTATAAAATGTCCTTCTTTATTTCTGATAATATTTTTTGTTTTAAGGTCTCTTTAGTCTGTTAGTAGTAGTATCTGTTATTCAGTTTTTAAGTGATTGCTGTTTGCATAATATATAATTTTTACCTTTTTACTTTCAATCTATTTCTGTATTTGAATCTAAAGTATGTCTCCTGTAGATCATATTTTTTTATCCAGTCTGACAATCCTTTTGATTGGATTGTTTAATCCATTTATGTTTAATATTATTACTGCTATAGTTGAGTTTTCATCTGTCATTTTACTTTTTATTTTTATTTTATTTTTTATTATTTATTTATTTTTGAGACAGAGTCTCGCTCTGTTGCCCAGGCTGGAGTGCAGTAGCGCAATCTCGGCTCACTGTAAGCTTCACCTCCCAGGTTTAGGCCATTCTCCTGCCTCAGCCTCCCAAGTAGCTGGGACTACAGGCGCCTGCCACCATGCCTGGCTAATTTTTTTGTATTTTTAGTACAGATGGGGTTTCACAGTGTTAGCCAGGATGGTCTCGATCTCCTGACCTCGTGATCCACCCACCTTGGCCTGCCAAAGTGCTGGATTTACAGGCATGAGCCACCATGCCCTGCCTACTTTTTATTTTTTATATATTTTTTTGTTCCATTTCTTTTGTACTGCTTTCTTTTGCATTAAGCGTATATTTTCTAAGGTAGTATTTTCATTTCTTTCATGATTTTTTTCACTATATTTTCTTGTGATTTTTTGTGGTTGCTCTAGGATTTACCATATGATTTGGTTTGGCTCTGTGTCCCCACCCAAATCTCACCTTGAGTTGTAATAATCCCTATGTGTCAAGGGCAGGACCAGGTGGAGATAATTGAATCATGGGGGCAGTTTCTCCCATGCTGTTCTCAAGATAGTGAGTGAGTTCACATGAGATCTGATGGTTTTATAAGAGGCTTTCCCCTTCTCTCGGCACTCATTCTTTCTCCTGCCATCCTGTGAAGTGGTGCCTCCGGCCATGATTGTAAATTTCCTGAGGCCTCCCCAGCCATGCTGAACTGTGAGTCAATTAAACCTCTTTTCCTTATGAATTACCCAGTCTAGGGTATGTCTTTATTAGCAGTGTGAGAACAATCTAATACACCATGTACACATTTACTTATCAGAATAAACTTCAGATTTATACTTGTTTAATTTCAGTAATGTCTATCAATGTTACTCCTATATAACTCTATTCTTTTTCTTTTATTTTTGTAGCATTATTGTTCTACATATTATAGCTATTGATGTCACAAACCTAATAATACATTTTTACAATCATCAATTTGTGGTCATTTCCTTAGCCCAATGTAGCCTAACTTCCACTCACATTTTTTTTGCTGCCATTAGCAAATATATTACACATATATTATATTTCAATATGTTATAGGCCCAACAATACATTATATACATCTTATTTTATACAATTAATTTTTAAATCAGTGAAGAGAAAGGGGAAAATATGCAGTTATACTTCTTTTCTGATTACATAATTAACTTCACAATGTTTGTGAGTGCATGTGTTTGAATTACCATCCCGGGTCACTTATCCGGAGAACCCGCTCCCGATGTTTAGCATGGGTTCTTTTCTATTTCCCGTGTCTCGGCTGGGTTGAGAAATAAAGAGAAAGAGCACAAGAGAGAGAAATTTAAAGCTGGGTGTCCGGCGGAGACATCACACCTCGGCAGGATCCGTGATGTTCCCCAAGCCCTAAACCCAGCAAGTTTTTATTAGCGATTTTCAAAGGGGAGGGAGTGCACGAATAGGGTGTGGGTCACAGAGATCACATACTTCACAAGGTAATAAAATATCACAAAGCAAGTGGAGGCAGGGTGAGATCACAGGACCACCGGATGAGGAGAAATTAAAGTTGCTGATGAAGTTTCCGGCACGCATTTTCATTGATAACATCTTATCAGGAAACAGGGTTTGAGAGCAGGTAACCTGTTTGACCACAATTTATTAGGTGGGAATTTTCCCATCCTAGTAAGCCTGGGAGCATTATAGGAGACTGGGCTTATTTCATCCCATGGGCTTCCACCATAAGAGACGGGATGCCTTAAAAAGGGGCAGTCTATAGGCCTAGCTTCAGGACGCATTCTCTTTCTCAAGGATGTTCCTTGATGAGAAAAAGAATTCAGCGATATTTCTCCTATTTGCTTATGAAAGAGGAGGAATATAGCTGTTTCCCTCCGGCTCACCGGCGGCCAGTTCAGTTACCTGTCTTGTTCCCTGAACATCGCTGTTATCCTGTTTTTTTAAAAAAGATGCCCAGATTTCGGCCGGGCGCGGTGGCTCAAGCCTGTAATCCCAGCACTTTGGGAGGCCAAGAGTGGCGGATCACGAGGTCAGGAGATGGAGACCATCCTGGCTAAAACGGCGACACCTCCTCTCTACTAAAAAAAGCAAAAAACTAGCCGGGCGTGGTGGCGGGCGCCTGTAGTCCCAGCTACTCCGGAGGCTGAGGCAGGAGAATGGCGTGAACCTGGGAGGCGGAGCTTGCAGTGAGCTGAGATCCGGCCACTGCGCCACAGCCTGGGAGACAGAGCGAGACTCCTGTCTCAAAAAAAAAAAAAAAAAAAAAAGATACCCAGATTTCATATTCAAACACACACGCTCTACAAACAATTTGTGCAGTTGACACAATCACAGGGTCCTGAGGCGACATTCATCCTCCTCAGTTTCCAAAGAAGATGACGGGATTAAGAGATTAAAGACAGGCATAGGAAATCACAAGGATATTCATTGGGGAAGTGATAAGTGTCCATGAAATCTTCACAATTTATGTTCAGAGATTACAGTAAAGACAGGTGTAAGAAATTATAAAAGTATTAATTTGGGGAACTAATAAATGTCCATGAAATCTTCACAGTTTATGTTCTTCTGCGGCGGCTTCAGCCGATCCCTGCATTCGGGGTCCCTGACTTCCCCCAACAGTCACTTGTTTTCAGCATGTAGAACTTTAGTATTTCTTGTATGGAAGATCTACTAGTAACAAATTATCTCAGTTTCTGTTTTCTGGAAAAGTCATTATTGTAACTTATTTTTTGAAAGATAGCTTTTGCTGTTTATAGGATTCTTGTGTGACAGGGTTTTTTTTTTTTTTTTTTTAAGCACTTTGAACATGTTATTCTACTATCTTATGGTCTCCGTAGCTTTTGTTGTGTAGTTGCTGTTAATCTTATTGATTTTTGTTGTATAGTTTGCTGTTAATCACTTGTAAATGATGAGTCATTTTTCTCTTGCTACTTTCAAAGTTTTCTCCTGGTCTCTGATTTTGGCATTTTTAGTGTGATGTGTCTATTTACGGATCTCTTTGAATTTATCCTACTTGGAATCATTGTACTTCTTGGGTATGTAAGTTAATGTTTTTCAATAAATTTGAGAAGGCTTCAGCCATTGTTTCTTCTATTTTTTCTTTTCCTTTTTCTTTCTTCTCTACTTCTGCTACTCCCATTACACATGGTGGGCAAGCTTAGTCATGCCCCACATTTCTCTGAGGCTCTGCTCATTTTTCTTCATCCCTTTTTCTTTCTTTGGCTTACATAATCTCAATTGATTTATCTTCAAGTTCACTGTTTTTTTCTCTGCCAGTCCAAACCTATTATGGAACCTCTGTAGTGAATTTTTAAATTTTCTTTTATTATACTTTTTAATTTCAGAATTTTTGTTTGGCTCTTTTTTATAGTTTCTATCTCTTTATTGATATAATCTATTTGATGAGACATTATGATCATAGCTTTCTTTACTTCTTTCTTTTTTTTTTTTTTGAGACGGAGTTTCGCTCTTGTCACCCAGACTGGAGTGCAGTGGCGCGATCTTGGCTCACTGCAACCTCCGCCTCCTGGGTTCAAGTGATTCTCCTGCCTCAGCCTCCTGAGTAGCTGGGATTACAGGCTCCCGCCACCAGGCCTGGCTAATTTTTGTATTTTTAGTAGAGACAGGGTTTCGCCATATTGGCCAGGCTGGTCTTGAATTCCTATCTTCAGGTGATTCGCCCACCTCAGCCTCCCACAGTACTGGGATTACAGGTGTGAGCCACCATGCCTGGCCCTTTACTTCTTTAATTATGCTTTCCTTTAGTCCTGTTAACATATTTATAATGGCTACTTTGAAGTCTTTTCCATTAAATCCAACATCTGGTTGCTCTCACCAGCAGTTTCTGTTGCCTGCTATCAGATGTATGGGCCATACTTTCCTGTTTCTTTGTATGACTTGCATTTTTTATTTGGAAAATGGACATTTTAAATAATATATTTAGTACTCTGGATACTAAACTCCCCTCCCCCAGGTCTTACTGTTGTTTGGTTTGCTTGTTTTCTGAGTCACTGGTATATTTTAGTGAATCCTACCCTCTAACCACCTAGCTCCCTACAGTGTTAAGCCTCTTAAACTCTGACATTATGGCTAATGTCTCTATTGTTTTCTACAATTCCCGGGGGGTACAAATTGCTCTGCAACTGTATCCAAATTGTGATGGTTTGACTTATGATTTTTTTGACATTACAATAGTGCAAAATAATATGCATTTAGTAGAAACTGTACTTTGCATTTTGAATTTCGATCTTTTCTCGGGTTAGCGATTCGCAATATGATACTCTTGCAATGCTGGGCAGTGGTAGTGAGCCATTCTGTTTTTCACTTTCAGGACAGTACTCAATAAGTTACATGAGATACTCAACACTTTGTTATAAAATAGGCTTCATGTTAAATGATTTTGCCTAGCTGTAGGCTAAGGTAAGTGTTCTGAATGAGCATTTTTAAGTTAGGCTAGGCTAAGCTATGATGTTCAGTAGGTTAGGTGTATTAAATGCACTTTTGACTTATGATATTTTCCACTTACAATGGGTTTATTGGGATATAACTCCATAATAAGTTGAGGAGCATCTGTAGTTTCTGAGGTCAGTGTTTGATATTTGTTCTGATCACAGGAGAACTTCTCCCAGCTTTCTTATTCCACATTTCCTTCTTGCAAACTAGTCACTTACAGTCTAGTCTGTATCTTCATTAAATCCATGAATCTCCTTCCAATTGCATTTCACCACAACCTCTCCTGTTCTTGAAGGTACCTGCGCCCTGTTACAAATGCAACCAGTTCAATTGCAAAGAGATCAGGCCTGCTTCTCCTCACAAGTGAAGTCTCTGAACCAGTGCTCCAGAGCTGGGGCTGGGGACAATGAAAAGCTTCTGAGTGACAACTCTGCTTTAGGAACTGAACACTCAGTGGAAGGGGTCCAGCAGCCTGAGGTCCTCTTGGCTTGCCTTTCCTGGCATGGAACCACTGCCTCATGAGCTGGGGCAAGGCCAATCAGCATTCCAGTATCTTAGATGTGCTGAGATAGGGCCTATATTCCAGGAGTTGGGGCTGGAGAGAAGGGAGCCCTCAGTTTTTGACCACAGTTCCCCAGTACTTAGCCTCAGTAACAGGTTGCTAGGGGTTGGATGGAAATGCTAGGTTTCTCATGTAGGAAAGCAAGCCCTCCAGCTGGGAGGTGGGGATAGAGAGAGCCCTGTGTTCTGAGCTGCAGCAATGTTGAGTGGAGTCTCTGTCTTATTGAGCTGGGAGGAGGAGGGAGAGAGCACTCTTGGGTCAAGTAACACAGACTCTGGCTTTTTTACTGAGTTTACAGGTTTTCCCTAACAGATGTTTCTTCGTTTGCTGTTTTCGCCCAGGAGCATTTCCAGAGGCCCTAAATGATTGATTTTTAATAATTTCACCAATGTCACTGAGGGTGGGTCAATGGAACTCCTCATGCTGTCACACTGTCATGCTGGAAGCTGATCTCTCAGGACTCCTTTGATCTCTCAACATTAAAAAAAAATCTATCCTTGTTGATGTATATAGTTCTAGTTAACTCATTTTCACTACTGTATACAATTCTACCACTACTATATATTATTCTATTTTATGAATAAAAGAGATTTTATTTAGCTATTTGCCTACTGAGGTTGCTTTCACTCTTTAATTAGGAACAGTGCTGCAAGGTATATTCTTGTATATATCTCCTAGTGCACACGTGTAAAGTTTCTCTAGGGTAAACATCTAGCAGTGAAATTTCTCAGTTGTGTGACCATATGACCAACTTTATTTAATATCGCCAATATACTCTTTGAAGTATTTAGATGAATTTGTATTCCCTCCCTCCTCAGCAATAGTTTGTGTTATCAGAACTGATAATATTTTGCAATTCTGATTAGTGTGAAATGATTCTCTTTGTTTTATTAATTTGCATCTCTTGATTACTACCGAGATTGAGCAATTTCTCATATTTTATTGATGATACTTGTTTCCTATTTTGAAAAGTATCTTTATTTCCTTTGCCCATTTTTCTTTTTCTAGGAAGGGGGCAGGGGAGTGGGATGGTGTGAGGATATTGTTTTGTAGGAAATCTTTTTTACATTGTGGTACAAATTCCTTGTTTGTATATGAATTGCGAATTTATTCTTCCAGTTTTTAGAACTTAGCTGATTGACCTAAAAGTGACACATGACCCAAGCTTGCCCAACACAATTTTTTTCCCCTGAGAATATGAAAGAAATTTAGAACACAGAAGGCAGACACTGGGAGTTAAGTTTGTGGCTGGGCTGAGGAGAAAAATCATGGTCTTCTTGTGAAGTCCTCAGTCATGTCCTGTTTCCTTCACTTCCAATGTCAACTCTTCCTTTGATTCTGTGAAATATGGCAGTATCCTTTCAATACCCACCTACCTAAAAATTATTATGCTGTGTGGAGTTCAATTGTTGTTGCTTCTAACCACAAAAACGAATATTAAAAATAACTTTAATATAACTCTCAAATTTCTGGCTTAGGTAATTAGTCTGAGAGTGATGTCATTAACCAAAAATCAGGATGATAGGAGCAAGCAGGGAGTAGCATTTGAGGAAAGATAGTTGATGCAGATTTGCCATGTTTAGTTGTGCTACCTGTGAAGTATCCAAGTGGAACTGCCCAGAAAGAGTGTGAACAATGTGAGAAAGAAAAAGGACCAAGAACAGAAACCTAGCTAATGCTAACTCTTAAAGAGGTAAAGGAGGCCATAAAGAGATCTGAGATGAGGTAGCCAGAGATCATGGTGGTGCGAGAAGGAGATTCAAGAAGTGGGGAACAGAGAACAGAATAAATGAGTAAGAGACCTGAGTTTAGGGAGAGAGTGGCTTATATTAGGTCAAGCAATATTTGGCAGTGAGGGGTCATAAATGGTGTTGCCATGGTCAGTGTTTTGGGCTAGAAATCAGACTGCAGAAGGTCAAGAAGTCAATGGGACATTAGGAAGTGGACAGTGTGTGTAGAGCCATATTTTGAGGAACTTAATGTGAAAGGAAGAAGACATAAGACAATAGTTAGAAGAGGTGTCAGGTTGAGGGGGGGATTGAAGGTGTGGGAGAATTGTGCATGTTAATATGTAAGGGAAAGGACCAGAAGGATAAGCAGAAAAATAGGCAAAAGAGACAATGATTTTTGGGAGACAGGAGGGAATGGGGCTGAACATAGATCGAGGGGTTCTTCTAAGAGGGAAAGAGAGTAAGGGTGTGTTTTGTCACATTGCAAATAGTTATTCACTGTGTAAGACATGCTATGAAGTATTACAACATGATAAGAGGTTATCCAGGAGAGAACTATTAAATCTCTGTCTGTGGTGTCAGAAAGCCTCCATCCAGAAGGTTCATTTTATTCTTATATGACCGACTGACTGCCTGTCAGCATAGCCTGAGTACTCAGAACCACAGACATTAGCTTTGTCACTTTATGGTTCTTGGGATCAAGGATTTTGTAGACTCAATGCATTTTTAGGCTCTTTTTGCTCAACTATAGGAATATATGATAGTGCAGAAAATAAATCTTGCTTCTTCCATTTCTTCATGCACAAATTCCATGAGGAAAGTCTCAGTTCTTCGTCAAGGTTACTGTATGAACAGAGAAGTTTCTCTTGTAATACTTCCCAACATTTTTCTACGTCATGACACACGGAAAAAAAAGGATAGTATTTTTCCTGTACGCTGGGGGTGAACAGGTTGCACAACTGGTATCAGGGACTCCTCCCTGAGTATCCTAAGTGTTTCAATAGGATACACACCTGAGCACACCTGCAACTTATTTGGTGTGCTATAGCATTATTTCAACTGGGATGTCTGCCCTAAGGTTTTCCCTCATGCTTTTTTTTTTTTTTTTTTTTTTTTGAGACGGAGTCTCGCTCTGTCTCCCAGGCTGGAGTGCAGTGGCCGGATCTCAGCTCACTGCAAGCTCCGCCTCCCGGGTTTGCGCCATTCTCCTGCCTCAGCCTCCTGAGTAGCTGGGACTACAGGCGCCCGCCACCTCGCCCGGCTATTTTTTTGTATTTTTTAGTAGAGACGGGGTTTCACCATGTTAGCCAGGATGGTCTCGATCTCCTGACCTCGTGATCCGCCCGTCTCGGCCTCCCAAAGTGCTGGGATTATAGGCTTGAGCCACCGCGCCCGGCCATCCCTCATGCTTTGATCTCTTTTCAGTTTCTGCTATATGATAAAGGACTTCCCTCTCACCACTAAAATCCTTACCAGAACTACGCAACATGTCATGTAGGAGGATGCTTAAATACTGAAAGCACATGGCTTGCTCTGCCCTTACATATCTCCTTCATAAATGTCTATATTATCTTAACTGTCTACATTCAAATATACTGTATAGGTTTCTAAATTATCTCATTGCAAAGTTCTTTCCTATTTCTCACTATATCAACTCTGGTATTAGTGTCATAGCTTATTCTTTTCCTCTTTTTCTTTTAGAAACTATGAAGGTATTTCTTTCACAAGTTAGAGTGGTATAATGATAGGAGAAAGCATGTTCATTACACTAGACACTATACTGCAGTATATATCTAATACATTATAAATAAATTTCAGTGTGACAAAACTGTTCCTATATCCCAGTAGGAAATAAGATATGTTTGTTTTTTTTTTTTAATTTTCTAAATGCATTTTAGGTTGTTCTCCCATGGATAGAGGCTTTTATGAAATGTGATTTTTGTAATTTATTTTTAACGCCTCATTTCTAGTTGTGCATAATTTTATGTTTGGTCTCTGGAGATTAAGAAGTATTATTAACTCTATATCCTTTGTATTTAGACAAAGTTGTGGGAAGACAAGAACCTGGACTTTCTTGTTTAAACTATGACAAGGAGAAAAATACAGGAATGTATTATGCATGGAAATGTTGAGTTGTATGGGAAATTGTGTTTTAAGACCTACTGTAGATCTATGTCGGTGTCTGTGAAAGAGAGGATAATTAGTGCCTGCACTCTCAGTCATATCAGACTAAAGGTAATGGGGTGTAAGAAATGGTTCATTAGGCTCTCTCAAGTACTTTTACTGTGTCCATACTATTTATACCAGCAGAAAAAATTCAGTCTTTAAAATCAAGTCAAAGCATTAGCCTTAGATTCTTCAATATGAGAAATAACATTGAGTCATGATCCTTTGAAGTCAAATGAAAAAAATATACATAAAAAACCTACATAGTGTTTATTGGCTTATACGTCACCCACACAGAATACTTACAATGTCTAACCTCCTCCCTCTTGACTGCTGGCTGCACACCCGATATGTCTCCAGGAGCTTGGTGTAGAATAAGAGGTGAGTCAGAAACCAGTTTGCTAAACACAATCACTGCCGAAATAGGAATTTTATTATTTATTTATTTATTTATTTATTTTGAGATGGAGTCTCGCTCTGTTGCCCAGGCTGGAGTGCAGTGGTGTGATCTCAGCTCACTGCACCCTTTGCCTCCCGGGTTCAAGCAATTCTCCTGCCTCAGCCTCCTGAGTAGCTGGGACTACGGGCACGAGCCACCATACCCAGCTAATTTTTATATTTTTAGTAGAGACGGGGTTTTACCATGTTTGCCAGGCTGGTCTGGAACTCCCGACCTCAGGTGATCTGCCTGCCTTGGCCTCCCAAAGTGCTGGGATTACAGGCGTAAGCCATCGCACCAGGCCAGGAATTTTAACTGAAATGGAACTTGTTGTGAAAAGTCACTTACCTGGGGTGGATGGAGAAACCTGGGGAGGAAGCAAGCAATAATGAGTAGGGTTCTCTCTTCTAAAAAAGTCGCCTGTGATGGTGGATATGAAAATAAGGTTAATTAACAGAGGTTATAACGTCTCTCATGAACTTACTCAAATACTGCTTAGAGAGGTGTTGAGGCAGAGGTATTGGAAAGGGGTGGAGTAGTGTGTTTGATGCTGTCTAGACCACATCTAGTTCTGGTGGAAATTTCTGAAGTTAGTCTCTTTCAATCTCTTTCCCCCCTTATCTCCCCCACTTTCTATAAATCTGGGATGCACTTCTGAGCTTTAAAGCTGATGCTGTGCATACTTTAGTGGCTATAGTTGGAAATTCTGTGGCTGCAAGCAGAACAATTCTTCAGCCTATGGAAAGAAAAAGGAGGTACCATGAAGAGTTAGTAGGGCAAGATCTAGCAGAATTTGCAATTTGGGATAAGCTGCATATCTCATTCTTCTGTGGTCCCTTCTGCATATATGGAGAATAAAGTTGAATAACCTGTAATTCCTATATGAGTGGAGTCTATAAATGTTCTGGTAATGTCTTCAGAAACTAATTATATTAAGAGAATCTGATAGGTGCGGCAAATCGCCATGGCACATGTATACCTATGTAACAAACCTGTACATTCAGCACATGTATCCCAGAACTTAAAGTAAAATTTAACAGAGAGAGAGAGAGAGAAAGAGAGAATCTGGTAGTAAATTAGGTCAGGCCTAATTTACTTGTGCTAGTTTAGTCTCTTAATATCCCATTAGTTTCTGGATCCCCTAAGCCTTGCAGGTAGCTGGGCAAAAGTAGTGAAAACAGCTCTGTCCTGGAGAGGAAAGAACCTTGTAAGTTCTTTGAGGGTAGTGACATGTCTGAATTGTGGCTCTGTGGCATCATGTACAATTGTGAGTGAATGAGTACATGCTCTTTTACTTTGATTGGTATGCTAGGAGAGGGAGATTTGAAGACGGGAAGAGAAAACATAGGAAATACATAGGAACTGCTCACTCCTTTGTGCATATTGCAGAGACCCTGTTTTATACATCACTGTTGAGTTTGATCTAATGAAAGATAGACTGATCTAATGAAAGATACACAATGAAATGAAATACTTTGGATTCCTGAAAAACTCAATCCCTAACAGATATTTTGAGAAATAAATGCCAAACAACTAGCTTGAGGGATTGTTTAATGAAATTGACTACTTTGAGACACTGCCTTGATTGAAATCATTGTTTCGGAAATGGTAAAATTTCACTATAGTGGGGAAGATGGTCTTATAAGCAAACTTTTCAGTACATTGGATGACTGGCTACCTATTCATCCACTCTCCTTAAGATTGATCTTGTCTTCACTTATTCTTGAAAAAATGTCAGGAAATTGTTAGGTAAAAAATTGTCATTGGAAAATGTCTATAATGACTCAACACTATTTATAAGATGGTAGGAGTTCCAAATTGGGTTAAAAGTTCACAACATGAAACAAAATAAAAGGCCCTTGAAGAAACTTTTTTTTTAGAATTATGGCTTTTGTAAAGCAGCAACGATTACTGAATACTCTTGAGAGCTTTTAAGATTGCTGTTAATTCACATAGCTAGAACAGATACATGTAATTTGAACACAAGATTTGGAGACAAAAGACCTTGATTCAAGTTTCAGCATTGCCACTTGCTGCTGTGTCTCTTAATTTCTGAGTACTTTATTCATTTGTGAAGTGGGTAGAATGACATGAAAAAGTAGTGTATCATACAATGGATGTGCATTGTTAGTTCCAAAGTGCTGTACAAGCAGCAATAGGAATAGCGTTGTTACTAAGATAACTTTTATAAAGTGAACATTCTTCTCCCTTTTTTAGCCTATCTTCCTAACTCCCTTTCATATTCTTTGGTTTTTCAAGATTGATTTCATCCTGAACACATTAACCCACTAAGCCTAGAGAAACGTGGTTTTTAGGCCTTCTGTGGTTGCTTGCAGAATGGTGTGGCTCAGAAGCCTACCATTTTTCTTGCTTATCCAGGCACTAAGAATGCAAATATTAACCCAGTTTCTTCCATTGGAAAAACACTTTCCCCCTTTCCCTGAGAATTGGGATTTAAACACATTAAGAGCAATTAGTACCTGAGCCAAGAATTCAGATTTTGAATAAAGCTGACATTTGCTCCTGGACGAGAGAGTGAAAAATGGTCCATAAAGTTTCTATTAACTTCAAAAGCAGCAACATCTGCTCCGATCCACAAAGCTTCAAAGTCTACCATGGAGGAAGAGAGTGCTCTCTGTGAGCTAAGAATCCAGCCAGCAGTCAAGACCATAGTCTTCCTAGTTTGGCATTAAAACACTGAAGGAGGGCATCATTTCCAGCAAAAACTTGGAGCAGTTTTATGAAGTAAGATGTGAATGCAGTGTTATGGTTGAGGCTAGCTGAGAAAACTTGGGAGTGTAGCAACCTGAAAAAAGTTCTGCCCAATGTATTTATTTCAAAAAGGTTATTCCAGTGTCTTCCCCTCTTTCTCTTCCTCATCCTCATTTTTAACTGCTTCCTCCTCCTTATGTTCCTCCTCTTCTTTTTCTTGGTGGATTTTTTTTTTCCTCCCACCATGAATATTTGCACAACTCAGTGTAGAAGTTTGTATCCTATACCTCTTTAGGGCTGCTTGCTGATGGAATATTTGTGTATTATCTATTAAAAATGACCCAATATTTTCCAAACAATACTGCAGTTTTCTCAGTTACGTGAATTTCCCCCCCAAAATTTAGGGGAATTCTGGACCATTTGGCAATTAGTTAAGGATTATATTTCCTTATTTTTATTAATTTTATGTAAAGTGGGATTTATCAGTGGAGCATTCATTGACACTGACTTCAATTTATTCTGATGAAACTGACTGACATCTGTGTGTGCTGTTCATCAGTCATAATTTAAACCATTCTTAATTGCATTAAATGTAAATTAAGACATTCAATTTCAGCCATTATTTTTCATAAAACACTGTGAACTGAGTTTTAGTGGGTCAAGAGATCTTACATTCAAGATAAATAGGGTAAATTCAAAACTTACCATTTATGTTCATATTTCACCCTTTGTCGACGATTTCTTTCGTTGCTTACTAGATTGGAACAATTAATTTGCTCTCTGAAGAGACGGATGGCTAAGGAAGATGTAACTGAAGTTTTTAACAAATGATTTTATCATTTTTAGAGCTTGCCTATGTTTGAAATACATGATTTTAAAACCTTTAATTAACTATCTATCTAAACCTAATGATAATTTGAATTGAAAGTGCCACACTAAGTTCTCTGATTTGGAACTTGTACCTTTAAATCCTTTGATTTTAAGAATTTAGGATTACATTTTAAAAAATGGCTTAGCTATGCTAATATAAACTTTCAACACTATATCTTAGAATATAAATGTAAAAATTAGCAACATCTGTGATGTAGGACATAC
The DNA here is from genome assembly GCF_037993035.2 of Macaca fascicularis. Taxonomy (NCBI): domain Eukaryota; kingdom Metazoa; phylum Chordata; class Mammalia; order Primates; family Cercopithecidae; genus Macaca; species Macaca fascicularis. The sequence goes on along the minus strand of NC_088380.1, from coordinate 81,531,806 downwards.
TAGATGACCTAATATATATAGTAAAGCATAATCTTCCCCACTTCCCTTCTGGATAAGTATTGCATTTTCCAAATAATGTACCCTAGTTTCATTTGTAAGCAACTGTTTCTAACTCCTGCAATTCTTCCCATTGAATCATGTTTTAATCATATAATTATTAGATGATAATGATAATTTTTAATAGTAAATAATAAATAGGCATTGTATGATATATTTTAATGAGAATATTAAACTATGGTTAATAGTCACCCCTAAAGAAAAATTCAAATAGTATAGCCTATGATGGAGAACCTGAGCAAAATCAGGCTCAGGTGAAAGTCACACTGTTAGCAACAATTAGTTTTCAATGGAATAAAATATCAAATAGCTGTGGTGGAGAGACTGGATTTGACTGGGTACCTGATACTTATTTTTATCTAGGGAGGTATCGGGATACTTTTAGGCATAGAGTTTTTGTTTTATTTGTCTCTAAAAAATAATCGTCTCGATGTACATGACTAAATACCAGATTATTCTTAGAGAGAAAAGAAGTTCCCAGGATCTTCTGGATGTGCTCGTATGCTGAGGTTATACTGTACTGTGCAGTAGCCACAGGTGATGTAGATGTATTTAAGAAGAACATGCTGTGCCATTCACCCCAGTCAATGGTGAGAGGTTTCCTTTAACAACAAACTAGCTACAACTTTGCCATGCATTAAACCCCTTTGTTTTCCAATGAAAAGTTGGTCAACAAAGAGAAGAAAACTGTCACACTTGCCTTAGTAACTTCTGTAGTAAAATTTTATATGACTGTTATATACGACATTTACATTCCCATGTCAGTTCAACTGATGGAAAATGAAGTGTTGCAATAAGTCTGGAGATGGGTAGTGATGCAATCATTCTACCAGTTTCTTGCTATTAATATATGTCTCTTACTCATTTTTAAAGATAGCATAAATGAGAGTACTGAATATAAATGGCTTTTGTAAGTCATCCAGGTCAGTGAAGCATGTCATTGTTTGCAACCTGAGTTCCATGAGAGCTCCGGGTGGTTGATAGGCATACTGTATATTTTTCTCATAAATGAAAAATACAAACAATACTCACAGCATTTAATGAATATTATAAAAAACACAATATTAGTTTCCACAGGAAAAAATTAGTTGCATGTACTTAATAATATGACCTTAGTGTGTCATCTTTAAACTATGTAAAGCCCATATAGAAAGGCATTGTATAATTTATTTCTCCAGATGTAACATTAACAAACATTTTATTATGATTTATTTTTTGGCTCCTTGAAAGATGAAGTAAGTTCCTTAGTATTAGCATTGCTAATGATTTTAATGAGGCATTAAAATGTTGCAGTATTGTAGGAACATTTTTCTTTTTTAAAAACATTATTTCATTAATATTTCACAGGACTTTTAATGTTAAATTGATGAAAGAACCTGAAAGCATAATCCACAAAGTGTCAAAGTGCTTGAACAGTGGGAAAGAACCAGAGAAAGGCAGGGCACAGTGATGGGTTGAGGTCTGATGAGATGTCCCTGCCCTGGGACCACTCTGTGACATTGCAGTCTCTTGTTGCTGAAATGAATACAAAACAATTTTCTCTTCTTGCTCAGGGTTTTTCTGCCTCAGTCTGCAGAAATCTGGCACACATAGCACAGACTGTTTGTACTTCCAGATTAAGGGTGGGAAGCCAGACACACAAAGAGCTTTTCTAGGAGAAGATAGTCTGTTGATTCACTTCTGTGTAACAGTAACCTTCCTCATTGGATATTTATCATTTGACTCCTATCTACTACATGCTATTTAATAATTCTTGTGTTTCCATGGCATCTTAGAGTATGCAGAATGCTTTCATGGGCATTATATTGTTCAGTCATCACAAAGACCCCTGTGAACGATGTGGCCTTTAGGGGAAATTATTTTCTCCCCCAAATCATAGTACCTGTGTGAGGAGTTGCTATTCAGCAGTTACTGCAAAGTGACTGCTCTTCAAAGTATATAGAGCAGAAGACATAGGGACAAGCAGTTTCATTCCTAGCTAGCAGAGCTCTCATATGGGTTCACAATCCCAGGAAGAATGGGTTATTTTAGACATTTGAGATAGTTTAAACAACAGATGATCCAAGGACTAAGCAACCTTTACAGCTGCACAGTGAAAATCCTGGCACAAAGGGGAACTGTTCTTGAATAAATTCTCCAATGTCACAGGCAAAAATAGCCCTTGTCATGGTTTGGCCTCAGCAGCTGTTTGTTCTGCCTGGATCAGAGCATGGCAGAATAGTATTCTGGCTGGACAGTATCACTATCTTGTACATTTCATTATCCATAAGCCTGATACTGCCCTTAAGCAGCCCTCAAGGCTACACCTTAAAGCTCTATATACCCTGGAAGCAAACACTTTTATCAGTTCTTGCTTTGGAGGAAGTGTGTTTCAGATCTTTAACACGGTCTCTAAGTCAGTATAGCTGATTTAGACTCAACTCAGCTGGGGGTTGTGGAACCAGAAAAAAAAAAAAAAAAAAAAAAAGATCTCTTGCTATGAAACCAAGTGCCGGGATATCCAACTCTTTTTTTTTTTCATTCCCTAGGCACTGATTTTCAACATGTGGTCCATGGACCCTCCATACTTGAATCGCTGGGGTGGGATGAGGTTGGGTTTGGGATGAGAGGGGAGGAGTAGGAGATGAATAAAGGGAGAAGGAGTACTTATTAAAATGCATATACTTGGACCCAAACCTATTGAGTCAGACTCTCTAGATAAAGATTTGGGGAATCTTCATTTTAAACAGGATTCTTAGGTGATTCAGAATAGCGCTGGTTCCTTGTTTTGATTTTTTTGGCTAGTTGGTTTAGGGTAATTGTATTGCGTTTACTTCAGTACTTAATTAGTTTGTAAAGATAACATTTATTACTAATTAAAAATAGTTCTGTTGATGCAGCGTTTGTACTACCGCTTGAGAATGAGGGGTTTGCACTAACCCTGTAATGTTGGTATGTACATGGGTCAAGTAACTCTGTGAGGATGGAAGTGGTACTCTTGTTTCAATCTCGGCATCAGAAAGCCTTCTTGCAAATATACAGGCAGTCGTAGTTGATCACAGTGAACAAGCCAAGAGTGCAAATCTCTTTTTTTCTGGTGGCTTAATGACACCTACCCAAGAATGCTAGGAGGTGTACAGAAAAAAACTAAAAGCTAAAATGCAAGCCGGTCACTTATTCTGTGTGTTAGCTAATATAATAAAAGCTCCATTGAGGAGATGGCTTAATACCTTGACTAAAATTAAATTTTTGTGTTATCTGTGGATTTCAATTATTCATGCTATTCCAAAACTCCAAAGCATGAAAAATCTAGAGCTACTTATTACCTGTTCTAGTAGAACCTCCAATAAGTATGTGGAAGCCAACATCAGTATAAATAGAGCAATGGACTCTGTCGCTCTACCTCATTTGTTTTTAGCATTTTAATAGGGCTCAAATTTTCAGTGTGTAGTTCAAGATAAGAAAGTTGGTTCATGTACTACCATATTGGCTCTCCTATGAATGTTGGAACATATTTTTTCCCCACTGACATGAGCTGATAGAAGTGTCTCATTCCATCACATGGAGTGCCATTTAACTCTAGTGACTTCTGGTGCCCCTCAGATCATGCTGACTGTCAGGAAAACCAGACCCCCAGGCCCAGACACGTGCACAGACTTTGATTGCAGTCAATTCACGCACCCTGAGGCATAGCAGGTCTGTGTGTCAGAAGTAGTGGGCAACATAAAAAACAAGTCACTTATTACCCTGACATAAACAAATGCTGATGTCCACTCTACTTTCAAAAGCATATTCTTTTAATCCCTCTGTCCCCCACCACACAAGCGTGCATATGTGTGCACCACACCCTCAAACTCACTGAGTAAATAAATCCCTTTCTTTAAAAAATGGCAGCTAAGGCCCAGAAATATTGGAAAGGAAACTCTCTAATGAAACATGTGTCTTGGCTTGCTTTAATAAGCCTTCAAAATGGACAGTTTGGTTGAGGGGGAATTTTTATTTGCATCTTATTTTGTCCTAGAATGGTTTAGGTACTCATCACTGCAACTAATATGCATAAATTAAGAGTTATCTAAAAGATTATGTAGTATTGATATAAATAGAGACCCAGAGAGATCTAAAGGACATACAGGACAGTGAGTAGAGAACAGGTGCCCTTAACTACACAAACACATAAAGATTAGAAAATAGAAAAATAGCTCAGTTCTAGGCAGATGAGTTAGATGGCCTCTAAAGTCCTTTCTGCCGCTCATGTTCTATGATTCCATGGTGTGTTGGCTAAGACAATAAGCTTTGGAAAGACTGCCCAGGTTTGAATTTCAGTGCTTCCTTTTGTGAATGGTGTTAAGCTCACAAGAGGAAGAATTGAAATTCAAACCGGGACAGTCTTGACCATAGAGAGGAAAATTATTTCACCTCTCTATGTTTATTTCCTTGTCTAAATAAAGAGTTTTATGTTAAAATCCTCGTAGGGTTGTTGTGAGAATTAAATGAGTCAATACTGCTATGCAGTAAGAATTCAGTGGGTTTTAACTAATTACAATAATGTGTTGAATACCTATGATATGCCTTCAGATGTTATGAGGAGAAACATGAAAACAAATTTTTGGTGTAGTTCTTCTTTTCATGACATTTACACTCTATCTATGGAGAGAAGATTTACAAAAATGTAATAGGAGAGGAAGTATAAAACAGCATGGTACTGACTTAAATCACAATAGGAGGCAGAGAAGGAAAAAAATATAGAGGGAAGAGTGTATGGCCAGAGGACACTAGGTAAGAAGGTCAGATGGGGCTCATCTTTAAAGGAAGGAGGAGGTTTATGTTGATGGGTAGATGGAGAAGGAATATTTGAGTCTTTTCCCTTTTAAATCCCTGATAGTCAATCTATCACCAATTTCTTTCTCTTTAATATGTCATTCAAATCTAAATAGTCCTTTCTACTCTCATTGCCATGATTGCAGTCCAGGGCCTCATGACCTTAAGATGGAATGATGCAGGGGGCTCCCAGCTCAGGGAAAATGAATGGAGGAATTGACACGAGAATAAGATTGAGAAGACTGTAGTTGTCTGACTAAAAATGAGGTCTGAAAAAGTAAGGTGGGGCTAGGTTATGGAGACTTTTAGGAATTGGCAAAGGACATTCAGCTTAATGTGCCTGGCAGTAGGACACTGTTAGAAATGCACTATGATAAAATTGGTATTTAAATGCACTGTACGTGTTGAAAGTGGAAAGACTAGAGACATGAAATCAATTGAAATCATGGTTCCAAGTCTAGTTGTGCATGAGAATCAACTGGGGAGCTTTATCCCCCAAGTCTTCTGATTCAGTAAGCCTGGGGCAGCCTGAGAATCTGTGGTTTTGCAAAATTCCCTCAGGTTATTGTGCTCTGCATCCAGGATATGAGAAGCACTGAGCTGGGAGCCCACTGCCTCATTCCAGGCTTGAGGTCATGTGGCCCTGTAGTACAATCACAGCAACGGGAATAGAAAGGACTATTTAGATTTGAATGACATATTAAAGAGAGAAAAGAAATTGGTGACAATTTGACTATAGGGGATTTAAAAGGGGAAAAGTCTCAAAAATTCCTTCTAAGTTTCTACTCTGATAGAAGAAAAGATAGTTTGAAATACATTATGGGACTGTTGAGTTTGAGTATATGGTAGTTCACTTAACAGTGCATATTCTGTAGGCAGGTGGAACCTGAAGACTGCAGCACAAAGCAAAGGTCAGGACTGGAGATAAGGATTTTAGGGTCACTGGCATACAGTTGGTGGTTGAAGCCATTAGAGTGGCTATGCTTACCAAGGTGAATATGTATAGAGAGATAAAAGATGAGTGTTAAGAGTAGAACCTCATATTATACCTATCTACCATTGGGCAGTAAAAGGATTTCAGCCAGGAAAGGAGACAAAGAAGTTAGGCCATTTAGAACGTAAGATGATTGAACTAGAAGCTTTTGAAAGTTTTACAAGTGGTGAAAAACTATGTAGACCATCTGAACAATGTCCATGAAGTGTTAATGGGATGTTCTATGTACAAAATATGAATTTATTGTGAAAAAATGCAATTCATTAAATATATATATATATATATATATATATATATATATATATATATATAGACAGAGGCTTACTATGTTGCCTAGGCTGGTCTCAAACTCCTGGCCTCAAGCAATTCTCTTGCCTCCACCACTGAAAGCGTTGAGATTACAGGAATGAGCCGCTGTGTCTGGCCAAGAATGCAATTTGATGGTCAACCTTTCTATCAGTTATTCAATGGTTCTGGTGCAAGGAGTTGAAATGGCAGAGATGTGAAATAACAACATAAGGATCTGATAGGTCTCCTTTAGGGGATAGATGAAGTTCCTACAGAACCACCTACTATGTTTGGTGCTGTCTTTATACTTTACATGTATTAATTTAATCTTTACAATTGCCTGAAAAGGTAGGTATAATTATGCATATTTTATAGATGAGAACATTCACACTCATAGTGATTACATAACTCACCCAAAGATATATAATGAGGAAGAGGAATAATTGAGATTCTAACCAAGACTTATTCCAAAGTATGTGTTCTTTCAGACAACTTATCAAAAATTTTCAACTGACCTACCTAGAATGGCAGAAGAGAATGCATTCACACTCGGGGGGATCAAAAGCAGTCTACTGAAAGTAGGAATTTTTTGAATTCTATGTTTTAAAAATTCATGCACATTTTGCATTCTATTTCTTACTTTATTTTAATATAAAAATAATGTTTTAAATCATTGAAATTCCCCATCCAAGAAGTACCATGTTTCTCCAGTGTCTGCAGTATGTCCTGGCACACTGCCTGGTTCCTCGTGGGAGTACACAGCACTATATCGTAACCACCTTCTAGTGCCTGGTACATACTAGGCACTCAGTAATGAGTTGGTGAATTAATGTCTGAATCAAAGGGCCATAAAAGTGAGCTGCATGTACCTTTTACTGGGAAGGCAACTTTCCATGGAATGCCTTCAAATACTTCAAGACATGGATGAAGTTTATATCCTGTGACTTACTCTGTGGTTAGATGAGGCACACTAACGTTATTCTATATTGAGAGATCTGAGTAGTATGTGTAGGGGAGTGCTGTTTTGGTGAGGTTGGCTGTAGAGGGGTCTTAGATGAGAATTAGGTATAGCATGTGGTCTTGCTGGTGGGAGGCAGATACAGAGAGAAATCAGAAACTATAAAGTGAGACTTCTGAATATGAGAGGGACCATCACCACCTGTATGTGGTGATTGAAGTGGAGATTCAGGAAGTCAGCCCGATATTAATGTTAATGATAAAATCACCACAAATACTCATAACTTTCAAATTTCATCAAGCTGAAGACTGCTACCATGTTGTAGATAAGCATTTATCATTCATTCATTCAACAAACATGTATCGAGCGTGTATAATGTGTCAGGCATAGGGCCAGGGAAGATGTTTATAAAGATAAAATAGATGTGGCACTTGCTCTTAAGGAACTTACAGTCTATTGCAGGAAATAAGATAAAACGTGTCCCTCATACAAGATAAACAGCAATAACTAAGGAATGCACAAATCAAATATTGTAGAATTTCATGGAAGAGCTTACTTCTTGGGAGAATCAGGAATTGCATCTGGAGGGGACAGCATTTGAGCTGAGTCTTAAAGGATAAATAGGATTTGGTCACTTTATAGATGTACTAATAATATGTTTACTAGCCTCTTGGCATGAATTACTGTCACTGAGGCCCAAATGATTTTAGAAGGCAAAATTTACCTGTATTTGTTTTTGTTTTGCTGCATGTATGGAATACCCGTTAGTAGTCAAGATGCCTAGCCAATATGATGCTTAGGCCAAGATGTCACATTTTGTCTCTAAATTCCTCTCTTTCTATAACAATTATCATGTCATTTCGTGTTAGAAGGAAAAAGTTTGGACGTATGCAATTTTCTGTTGAAGACATCATTAAATAACAGAATTTATTAACAACTACAGTTGAAACAAAGGACACATCAACTGATTGTTAGTTCCCTGCCACCAAATGAAGATATATTATCGGTATTTGTGTTAAATATTCCATTTTAACAGTGCAGATACATATTCATTAGCAGGCAGAATAACCTTAGAGTTGGCACTTTGCAAATGCTTGTTATTTTTGCCAAGTCTGTGCAGGTTTTAAAACTTTGTATTACCTTCTGCATGTAATCTCAGAGTCTGTCATTCACATGTAGAAAACTCACCTCTCTATTTAGCCCGTGGTTGGTGAGAGATAGACATTTACAGGGCCCCTCTGCCCTTGAGCTGTTCCATTAGTGCATGGAAAGCACCTTGCAGCCTGTGACAAGCGCAGCAGATCGGCACTAAATCAAAAATCAGTGCCAGCCAGGGATCTAAGCCACCATGAAGGTCACAGCCATCAACTGCATGCCATCTCAATCCAAACAAAACACATTGGATACAGGGGGATTTTCACAACTCACAATAGGTGACAAACATTTCATGTTAGAGTAATCCATAGCAGTGAAACTGGGAACTGACCTTTTAAGTACTTTTGAGTATTTAATCAAACTTTGAAAAAGCTGGAAGTAGTTTTTGGTAATATTTTACATTTATAAACAAAATATAACAAAATAAAACCTCTATAGCATGTTGTTACTGCATTCAGGATTTCGATGAAAAAATCATTTTTTTGTTTCAAAAGAAAACACATGTTTTTAAGATATAAAATCATCAGAAACATTATATAAATATAGTTTTTATTTGATTTCTTGCTTTGAAAAGTGTGTCATTGAAACTCACTATGAAGTGAACAATTTGTACTGTAAACTGCCTAGTTTAGCTTATTCTGAGAATTTATAATTAGCATCTATATTAAATAGAAAATATTTGGTCTTAGACTGACTTTATTTCAAGTTCACTTTCAGCAATCCAATTCAAGTTGAAGTTGCTGAATTTGAGCCTATAATATTAATAAGATTTCTGTATTGTCCAAGGAAGATTTCTAGTAATAGAAACATTATTTAAATGTTGTAGATGCAATTCTCTTTTTACTTCCCACTAAAAAAAAAAAAAATCAAGAAAGAAAAATGTATCAGAACTAAATAATGAACTCTCTACTTCATGAATTTTATGAGATTCTGAGAATTAATTATCTAGGTTAATAAGAAGTGTTGGATAGCCAAGCAAAGTAAACTGGATTTTGCTAAATTAACTTGGAAAATTCCTGTGCTTCACAAAATGAAAAACTTATATGCAAAATTATTTTCATAATTGAACTAGCATAGTAGTGATCTGATTGAATTATATCACACTGCTATAGGAGGAGGGGATGAGGCAAAAGCTTAGTTCTGCTTTTGATGAAATAACTGACAAGAGGCTAACATAATACACTTATACATTATTCCTACTAAAAATAGCTTTTGTGAATGATATTCAACAAAACAATGGATACAGAGAACAGAGTAAAAATGAAATACTTGTTACCATCTAATCACATTTGGAGCAACCAAGACTATTTTAAGAATATGCCATTTCAGAAACAAATGCTTCAACCCAGCTCTCTCTACCGTTGAGTGAATTCATGGTTAATTTACACTAGCTGGTGAAGAAGTTTCATGAAACTATGAAAGCAAGGCAATCTAGCAGGAGTGTATGTAATGGAAGAATGCCATCTGCTGGTGAGCCCTATCAAATCCATAATTAGGAAAACCTGAGAACACATACCCTGTAGACAAGGAAGATTCAAAGTTTGAGGAAGCATTTTTAATTCTGAGAAATCTGCCTTCATTAAGCTGATGCATACCTTTGATATACATTATTCATTTTAAATTAACTTGATTACTAATTTCCTGGAATCACTAGTCAGGAAAACCTTGAAAAGAAATCGGCGCAAAGGGCTTTTTTTTTTTTTCTTTTTGCCAATTTACAAAGTTTTTATATTCATCATTCATCAGTAGTCAGTCAGTGAGTCTGTTCTATTTAAAAACTCTGGCTTTTCACTTAATGCATCCCATCTGTTTCTGAAATAAATTGCAATAATCCGTGTTTAATTTTAATCAATGTATTACTAAATATGCAAATTATATTAAAAGCCGTGGTTTGAAAAAGCTTTCATTTGTAAATATGGTAGCTTAAAACAGGAAGCATATCTAAAAGCCATTTAGCTACAGTAGCCTAACTCTAACACTGTAGCTGATTTATAAAGCAGATCACAAGTTGATCTTTCTCCCACAAGGGGATATGTAAAACTGTTGCATATCAGATTTTGTTAACATCTGATGGGCTAGTGCTTACAGTGTAAGAGACTCGTACTTCAGCAACCGTGTCTTTCACATTTAAATTAAGGTAATCTTATTCCATTCTACATCTTTCTAATTTTTTTATACAATCTAGCGTATGAATTTGCGTGATTGGTTTATGAATCACAGTTAAAGCAAATTGAGCAAGCCTTTCAATCAATCTTAAAATTTTAGTGTCTACTTTGCTTGTGATTTGCATAATTAATTGTGGAAGGGATCCTTTGGGAGGCTCCCTTTTCCCCCTTTTTCCTTTCCTACCTTGTGTCTCATACACTGACTAGACAGATTGGGAATGATACTGGAGTTCTTTTAGGCCTGCTAGATGACTTTGTTAGGAATCTAGAAATTATGTATTGCTTTGTTCTCTCTGATCTGGCTGGACCAAGAGGTAATTCTGAAAATTAGGTCTGTTATCTGCAAAACAATTCAGTAGCATGACTGTGATTGAATTGTGTATACAGTTTACCAAGCAATTACCTTAAAGGAGGATTTCAGAACTCTTTCCTATATAAAAGTCATGAGTATGTAGGAATACACACACACACAAGAACACACACACTCATGTAACAACATTATATATAAAGTTTTATATATAACATTAGATATAATGAAAATATATATAATGCTGACATATAACAAATTATAGATATGTTATGTATATATCAACATTATATATATAACAACATTATATAAAAATCATGTCCATATATTGAATTCTGTCATCTACTAATTGTTGTACTGGATTGGGTAGTACATTACCACAAGTATGGTCTAATTAGTGCCTTGCTAAAGCAGCTTCAAGAATTTTGCCAGCCTGTTGTTAAACACAGTAATTATTAACAATCAAATTGTATAAACTTATAATTTAAAATTTATATTAATGTAATAACTGCTCAAAAACATCACTTTCTAATTATGGTGTACATTTTAACATCTATACTCTTAAGGTTATTTACTTCCATCTTTTGTATCCGTGTGGTACATTTCTCCCCAACTCTACATTTAGTGATATCAAATTGGTAGCTTGAAATTGGCCACAGTGGGATTATTTACACAACAGAAATTGGCAAATGCTACAAAGCAAGTCAAGGCTATTTCCGTCTCTATACAGCTGATTGTTAACTATTTACCAGTGCACCACTGTCTTTAACTATAATACACACAGAGCAACTCAATACATGTGTCTGTTATTTATTCTTGAGCTCTCCTAAAATAGTAGTAACAGCTTTCATAGACCTCTTTACAAGACGTGAAATGTATATTTGATTCCCTAAGGAATCTTAGCCCACAATTTCTTGTTAGCTTTAAAAATTAAGGCTTTTGGCCGGGCGCGGTGGCTCAAGCCTGTAATCCCAGCACTTTGGGAGGCCGAGACGGGCGGATCACGAGGTCAGGAGATCGAGACCATCCTGGCTAACACGGTGAAACCTCGTCTCTACTAAAAAATACAAAAAACTAGCCGGCGCGGTGGCGGGCACCTGTAGTCCCAGCTACTCAGGAGGCTGAGGCAGGAGAATGGCGTAAACCTGGGAGGCGGAGCTTGCAGTGAGCTGAGATCCGGCCACTGCACTCCAGCCCGGGCGACAGAGCGAGACTCTGTCTCAAAAAAAAAAAAAAAAAAAAAAAAAAAAAAAAAAAATTAAGGCTTTTTCCCTTAGTGTAATAGATAATTTGGAAAATACAGAAAAAATATTTTTTTAATTACTTTATTATTTTGAAAGGCTAAAAGTAATCACAAATTCATAATTTTCTACACAATTCGTGTCTTGCATATTGGTTTATCAGACAACTTATTGCTGAGTTTAGGAGACTGCCAAGCAATGCGAAGATTAGAAAGTGCTGGAAAATTAGTTTGTGGAATGAACTCACTGCAATAATATAAATAGTAGAAACATGCCAAGGACCATCTTTGTTAGAAATAAACTTATTTCTCTATGCAGAAGACTTATTAATCATACCTCAGGATGTTTAATAGTGTAAACAAATTAAAAACCTCAGCTTGTGATCCAAGGTCATTTTCAAATTGGATATGACCTCAGCCTGCCCCAAGAGGGCTAATGATGTAAAAATAAGTAGGGCCCAGTCCTCTGGGGAACTCAGCGCAGGTCAGCCAGGCTCTTTTGGTGAATGCACCAATCTGCTCTGCCTCCACAGGCCTTTGTGTAGCCAGACTCCCTGAGAAAGGTGGGCTGTCTGCTGTTGCCTGGCACATATGTAAGAATTTTCTTTTTCAATTTCCTTTTCTATTTTTCTTAGATTTATACTCATGTACAAGAAAAGGCTCATAAGACACTAAAAATATCACAATGGTAAATTTTCCTTTCCTAAACAGAAAGAGAATTCAAGGGTAATGATTTTTCTTTATAAAAGTTAAATATTAATTTAAAATATATTAACATTTGAAGAATAGCATTTTAACGATTACCTACATACCTACTCCTTTAAAAAAAAAAATTGGAAGTTCCCTGTGTGTTCATCTCTTCCCTCCCTACTTAAAGGTAATCGTTACACTGACGTGGGGTGTTTATTTGCTTGTTCTTACTCGCTGTGTTGCCATATTTTTTCTTCTAAACAATATGTTGTTTACTGTTGTATGCTTTTGGCCTTTATATGAAGAGCATCATACCGTATACATTCTTTTGTAACTTCATTGCTTCTACTGTAAGTTATTACTTTTAACTCTCACCTAATAGTCCATTGTATGAATTTGCCACAATTTATTCATTCTCCTGTTGGTGAACATTTGGGCTGTTTTCAATTTTTTTCCTAATATGAATAGTGTCACTATACTATGAACATTACTACACATGTATTTTGGTGTATATGTGCAAGAGTTTCTTTAGGTATGTGCCTAGGAGTGGAATTGCATGCCTTTGAATCTACTAAGTAATGCCAAATTGCTTTTTCAAAGCGATTATAGTGATTTCTGCTGCCACTAGCAGTGTACAAGTGTTCTAGTGGCTCATGCTAACACTTAATATTGTCGGAATTTTTAATTTTTGCAAGCTTTGCAGATGTGAAATGTCATCTTACTATGAGCATCTTTTATCTTTTTATACTTTTGGCTACTTCTGCCTCCTCTTTGTGAAATGCTTGCTCAAGTCTTCTGTCCATTCTCTATTGGACTGTGTTTCTCTGGTGATTTATAGTAGGTCTTTGTATATTCCGGGTACAATTTTGGGGGGGGGTCATACAAATCACTTCTCCCAGAGTGTGGTTTACTTATTTAATCTCTTAATTTTTTTTTTTTGGTAAACAGAAGTTTTTAACTTTAATACACTGGAGTTAAATTTATCACTTTTTCTTTATGGTTAGTACTTTCTGTGCTATGTCAAGTAAATATTTCATTACCTTGAGATCATAAAGATATTCTTCAATTTTGTATTTTAAAAGTTTCATACTTTTGCTTTCAATATAACCCCTAATCCACAAGGAATTTTTTGTTTATGTGTATAAAAGGGATCTATAATAAAGAATCTAATTCCATTTTTGATGTTTGACTACCAACAGCTTTCAGGCTCCACCCCTCCCCATTTCCCTCTTGCCCAGCGTCTGGCAAAGCTGATTCCCCTCCCTTGGTGCCAAAGAAAAGTTCAAATCATCCCTCATACCAGCCCCATCACTGACCACATTAAAAATCAAAGACCCTTGTCCCTCCCTCCCTCAAGCCATTTAGAACTGATTTGGGTGCCTGTCCTGTGCTGACCAGAAAGCCTCATCGTGTGTACTAAACTTTTAAAATACCTTCTTGTTGTATATGTGGTATCAACAATCTTGATATCTGAACCAGTTTTGGATGGGGGCATTGAGCTCACCTTTCACGGGGCAACCACAAAAATAAGACCCAGAATATACAACCACAAAAATGAGACCCAATCTCACTTTTTCCCCGACGTGAATAACCAGCTATCTTAGTGATATTAAATTTAAAACTCCACGAACAATACAAAAATTAGCGGGGTGTGGTGGCGCACGCCTGTAATTCCAGCTACTCGGGAGCTACAAATAGGAGAATTGCTTGAACTCGGGAGGCAGAGGTTGCCGCGAACCGAGATCACGCCACTGCACTCCGGCCTGCGCAATAGAGCGAGACTCCACCTCAAAACAAACAAAAAGTCAGTCGGGTGCAGCGGCTCACGCGTGTAATCCCAGCACTTTGGGAGGCCAAGGGGAGTGGATCACTTGAGGTCAGGAGTTCTAGACCAGCCTGGCTAACATGGTGAAAACCCATCTCTACTAAAAATACAAAAATTAGCTGGGCGTGGTGGCACGGGCTTGTAATCCCAGCTATTTCGGCAGGCTGAGGCAGGAGAATTGCTTGAACCCGGAAGGCAGAGGTTGCAGCGAGTCGAGATCGCACCACTGTTCTCCAGCCTGGCGACAGAGAGAAACTCCATCTCAAAATGGAAAAAAAAAAAAAAAAAAAAAGAGTCCATCTTTTCCCCATCACCTTTGTTAACAATCAAACCTGTTTCTGGGTTCTGGGTTCTCTATTTTCTCCTGTTGGTTATTTGTGCTATTTCTGTGCAAATGCCACTATCTTAACTGCTCCAGCTTTATAAAACACCTGTTTTCTGGTAAGGCAAGTCTCTTCCTTCTGTTTTTCTTCTTTAGCAGTGTTTAATTCTTGGCCCTTTTCTTTCCATATGAATTTTAGAATCAGCTTGTTAGTTTCCACAAAGAAACCTTGTTAGGATTTTGATTGAAATAGTATTGAATCTTTACATCTTTATGAATTTGTCTTCCAATCCATGATTACAAGATTTATACTCCATTTATTTAGTCTTTTTATCTCTTTCAAAAAAAATTTTATAATTTCTTCATAAGGATCTTACCCATTGTTTGTTAGATTCATTTCTAGGCACTTTATATTTTTGGATGCTGTTGTAATTAATGTCTTTTTTAAAGATAATTACACCTAGGCGGGGTGACTCATGCCTGTAATCCCAGCACTTTGGGAGGCTGAGGCAGGAGGATCTCTTGAGCTCAGGAGTTCAGGACCAGCCTGGACAACATAGCGAGACCTTGCCTCTGCTAAAAACCAAAACAATTAGCTGGGTGTGGTGGTGTGCACCTGTAGTCCCAGCTTCTTGGGAGACTGAGGTGGGAGGCTCACTTGAGCCAAGGAAGTTGAGGCTGCAGTGAGCCATGATCGTACCACTGCCCTTCAGCCTGTGTGACAAAGTGAGACCCTGTCTTAATAAATAAATTAATTAAATAAATAAAAGATAATTGTAGATTAATATGCAGTTTAAGATACAATGCAGAAAGATCCTTTGTACACTTTGCCCAGTTTCCTCCAATGGTAATCTTTTTCAAAATAATAGCATAATATTACAACCAGAAAATTAATACAATTCACTGATTTTATTTAGATTTTTCCAATTTGAATTGTACGAGTGTGTGTGTTAAGTTCTATACACTTGTATTTTTTTTTTTTTAAACAGGGTCTTGTTCTGGCAACCACTAATTAGTCCTCCATTTCTAAAATTTGGCACTCCCAAAATTTTATTTGCATGGAATAATGTAGTGTGTAACTTTTTGGGGTTATAAAGTTACATACTATATTATTGTACTCAACAAAATTCCCTAGAGACATCCAAGTCATATGTATCAACAGACATTTATTTTTATTGCTTAGTAGAATTCCATGCTGTGCATATACCACAATTTCTTTAACCATTCATCTGTTGACGTCCAGTTTTTAACAATAACAAATAAAGCTGCTATAACCCTTAATATTTGGGTTTTTATGTTAAAATAACTTTCATTCCTGTGGCATAAATGTCCAGGAGTGCAATTATTGGGCTGTATGGTAGTTGCAAGTTTAACATTTTAAACAACTGTTAAACTCTTTTCCAGAGTGGCTTACCATTTTACATTCCCACCAGTTATGTATGAGTGAGCCAGTTTCTCTGCATCCTTGCCAGCATTTGGTGGTGTTATTTTTTAAAATCTTAGTCATGTTGATATGTGTGTGGGGGTATCTCATTGTAGTTTTAATTTAAAGTTTCCTAATGGCTTATGATATTGAATACCTTTTCATGTGCTTATTTTTATCCTCTTTGGTAAAATGTCTGTTTATATATTTTGTTCATTTAATAGATTATTTTTTACTGTTGAGTTCTGAGAGTTCTTTACATATTCTAGAATTTAAAATATGTAAGTTCTTTGCTAGATATTTGGTGCTATGATTTGAAAGATGGCATTCCCTCCAAAATTCATGTGTTGAAACTTAATCACCATTATGATGGTATTAAGCGGTGGGGTCTTTTTGGGATGTGATTAAGTCAGGGGGACTCTCCTCTCATGAATGAATTAGTGCCTAGCTGGAGGGAACTAGCTTAGGCCCTTTTTGCCCTTTCCATCCCTTCAGCTATTTGAGGACATAGCATTTGTCCCCTCAGGAGGATGCAGCAACAGGGCTCCATCTTGGTTGAAAGTGGAGATACCAGACGCTGGTGATTAAATCTTGGAATTCCCATCCTCCAGAACTGTGAAAAATAAATGTCTGTTCTTTATAAATTACGCAGTTTGAGGTATTTTGTTATAGCAGTACAAAAGGACTAAGGCGTATGACTTGCAAATATTTTCTCCTGGTGTGTAGTTTTCCTTTTCATCCTCTTTATGTAGCTTTCACAGAACAAACATTTCTAATTTCAGTGAGGTCTAATTCATCAGTTTTTCTTTTTTATGTATCATGCTGCTGTTGGTGTCAAGTCTGACAACTACTGGCTCAGCCCCAGAACCTGACAACTTTCTGTTATGTGTTTTGCTGAAAGTCTTATAGGTTTATATTTTACATTTAAGTCTGTGATCCAATTTGAGCTCATTTTTAAAATATAAAGCATGAAATTTAGGTCTAGGGCTTTTTTTTTTTTACCCCCATATGGATATGCAATTGTTCCAGCATCATTTGTTGAAAATGGTTTTGCGCCTTTAAATTTCCTTTAAATTGGTTTTGCGCCTTTGTCAAAAGTCAGTGTAGCAGACTGTGTGAATCTATTTCTGAGTCTCCTGCGCTGCTCCATTGATTCATGTGTCTACCCCTCTGCCCACACCACACTCTCTTGATTACAGCAATTATAGAGCCAGGTTTCATATGGGTAGAGTAGTTTCTCCCATTTCTTTGTCTTTCTTCTTTGTCAAGATTGCTTTAGCTATTCAGTGCCTGTGCCTTTTCATATATATTTTAGCATAAGCTTGCCTAGGTCTATGAAAAAACTATTGCTAAGATTTTGATAGGAATTACACTAAACTATAGACAAATTTGGGGAGAATTGACAGCTTTTACTAAAGTGAATCTTCCAGTTCATAAACATGATATATCTCTTCATTTGTTTAAGTCTTCTTTGACTTTCACAAAATCAGCATTTTGTAATTTGTAGCATATAGATCTAGTGCATGCTAAGTAAATGCATAAGTATTTCATTTTCCTTGGAGTGATTGTAAATTGCCCTGTGTTTTTAATGTCAGCTTCTGCATGT
The DNA here is from genome assembly GCF_037993035.2 of Macaca fascicularis. Taxonomy (NCBI): domain Eukaryota; kingdom Metazoa; phylum Chordata; class Mammalia; order Primates; family Cercopithecidae; genus Macaca; species Macaca fascicularis. The sequence goes on along the minus strand of NC_088380.1, from coordinate 81,513,979 downwards.
TCACTGTTACTATAATTGATTTTTATGTGTCTTTATATTTATTTGAATTACTAACATATTTAGATTTATTTTGACAATTTTATTTAGTGGTTTATATTTGCCCTACCTTTTCTATGGTCTTTCTTGTCCTCCCCTGCATCAATTGCATTTTTTTTTCTCATTCAATTTTTTTCCTGCTAGTTAGGAGATTTTTTTTTTTATTATATTTTTTGAGACAGAGTCTTGCTCCGTTGCCCAGGCTGGAGTGCAGTGGCGTGATCTCAGCTCACTGCAACCTCCGCCTCCCCAGTTCAAGCAATTCTCGTGCCTCCAGCCTCCCAAGTAGCTGGGATTACAGGCTCATGCCACCACGCCCAGCTAACTTTTGTATTTTTAGTAGTGAAAGGGTTTCACCATGTTGGCCAGGCTGGTCTCAAACTCCTGACCTCAGGTGATTCACCCACCTCGGCCTCACAAAGTGCTGGGACTACAGGTGTGAGCCACCACGCCCGGCCTTTATTTTGTTATTTTTTGAGGCAGAGTCTTACTCTGTCACCCAGGCTAGAGTGCAGTGGTGCGATCTCAGCTCGCTTCAGCCTCTGCCTCCTGGGTTCAAGCGATTCTCATGCCTCAGCCTCCCAAGTAACTGGGATTACAGGTGAGCGCCACCACGCCAGGCTAATTCTTGTGTTTTTAGTAGCGACAGGGTTTCGCCATGTTGGCTGGCTGGCCTCAAACTCCTGACCTCAGGTATCTTCCTGCCTCAGCCTCCCAAAGTACTGGGATTACAGGCATGAGCCACCACCACATCCAGCTAGTAAGGAAATTTTATGCTATATTATTTTCACTTTGTTAATCATTCTAAAAATAGCTTTCAAATATCATTTATCAAAATCTAACATTAATTAATATGTTTGCCCCCTTCTTAAACATATAAAATCCTTAGGACATTTTATTTTATTTTATTCTTTCTTTCTGAAATTTTATTTTATAATTTCAAATTTTATTCTCAATTCACAGGGTACTGTGCAGAATTGTTATGTGAGCACATAGATGATGCTGAGGCTTCGGGTGCCAATAATCCTGTCACCCAGGTAGTGAGCATAGTACTCAACAGGAAGCTTTTCAGCCCTTGCTCGCCTCTCTCTCTCCTTCCTCTAGGAGGCCCCAGTGTCTATTGTTCCTGTTTTTATGTCATGTGTACCCAGTGCTTAGCTCCCACTTATAAGTGAGAACCTGTGGTATTTGGTTTTCTTTTCCTACATTAATTTGCTTAGGATAATGGCCTCCAGCTACATCAATGTTTCTGCAAAGCACATGACTTTATTCTTTTTTATGGCTGCATAGTATTCCATGGTATACATGTACTACGTTTTCTTTATTCAATCCAACATTGATGGGCATCTAGATTGATTCCATGTCTTTGCTATTGTGAATAGTGCTGTGATGAACATATGAGTACATGTGTCTTTTTGGTAGAATGATTTATTTGTCTTTGGTTATATAATCCAATAATGGGATTTCTGGGTCAAATAGCAGTTCTGTTTTCAGTTTTATGTGAAATCTCCAAACTGCTTTCCACAGTGACTAAACTAATTTACATTCCCACCAACTGTGTATAAGCATTCTCTTTTCTCCACAGCCTTGCCAGCATCTGTTAATTTTTGACTTTTTAATAATAGCCATTTTGACTAGTGTCAGATGGTATCTCATAATGGATTTGATTTGCATTTCTCTGTTGAGCATTTTCCCATATGTTTGTTGGCCACTTTTTTATCTTCTTTTGGGAAGTGTCTGTTCACGTCTTTTGCCTATCTTTTAAAGGTAATGTTTGTTTTTTTACCTTTTAAAAAACAAACTTACAAATTGTTTAAGTTACTTACAAATTCTGGATATTAGACCTTTGTTGGATGAATAGTTTGCAAATATTTTCTCCCATTTTGTAGGCTGTCTGTTAAATCTGTTGATCATTTCTTTTGCTGTGCAGAAACTATTTAGTTTAAGTAGATCACACCTGTCAATTTTTGTTCCTGCTGCAATTACTTTTGAGAATTTAGTCACAAATTCTTTCCCAAGGCCGATGTCCAGAATGGTATTTCTTAGATTTTCTTTGAGGAGTCTTGTAATTAGAGGTCTTAGATTTAAGTCTTTAATCCACCTTGGGGTAATTTTTGAATGTGGTGAAATGTCGAGGTCCTTTTGTTTCCTTCTGGTTATGGATAGCCAGCTGTCTCAGCACCATTTGTCGAATAGAGTCCTTTATCCATTGTTTATTTTTGTCAACTTTTTTGAATATCAGATGGTTGCAGGTGTGCAGCTTTTTTTTCCTGGGTTTTCTATTCTGTTTCATTGGTCTATGTGTCTGTTTTTGTACCAGTACCATGCTGTTTGGTTACTGTAGCCTTATTAGAATAATTTGAAGTTGGGTAATGTGATGCCTCCTGCTTCGCTCTTTTTGCTTAGGATTGCTATGGCTATTTAATTTCAGAAGTTTTTTCTAATTCTGTTAAAAATGACATTGGTAGCTTGACAGGAATAGTGTTGAATTTGTAGATTGCTTTGGGCTATGTCCATTTTAATAATATTGATTCTTCCAATCCATGAACATAGAATGTTTTTTCATTTGTTTATGTCATCTATGATTTCTTTCAGCAGCATTTTGTAGTTCTCCTCATAGAGATCTTTCACCTCCTTAACTGGATGTGTACCTAGGGTTTTTTTTTTCTTTTTTTTGAGACGGAGTCTCGCCCTGTTGCCCAGGCTGGAGTGCAGTGGCACGATCTGGGCTCACTGCAAGCTCTGCCTCCTGGGTTCACGCCATTCTCCTGCCTCAGCCTCCCCAGTAGCTGAGACTACAGGCGCCCACCACCACGCCCGGCTAATTTTTTTGTATTTTTAGTAGAGGCAGGGTTTCACTGTGTTAGTCAGGATGGTCTCGATCTCCTGACCTCATGATCTGCCCGCCTCGGCCTCCCAAAGTGCTGGAATTACAGGCGCGAGCCACTGCGCCCGGCCCCTAGGTTTGTTTGTGGTGTTTGTTTTTTTTTTTTTTTGGAGGGGCTTAGTAAAATGGAATTACATTCTTGATTTGGCTCTCAGCTTGAATGCTGTTGTTGTATAGAAATACTATTGATTTTTGTACATTGATTTTGTATCCTGAAACTTTACAGAGGTCATTTATCAGTTTTAGGAGCCTTTTGGTAGAGTCTTTAGGGTTTTCTAGGTATACAATCATATCATCAGTGAAGAAAGATAATTTGACTTATTCTTTTTATTTTTTTTTAAATTTCCATTGGTTATTGGAGAACAGGTAATGTTTGTTACATGAGTAAGTTCCTTAGTGGTGATTTGTGAGATTTTGGTACACCTATCACCCGAGCAGTATACACCGTACTCTATTTGTAGTCTTTTATCCCTCACCTCCTTTCCCCTCTTTCCCTGAGTCCCCAAAGTCCATTGTGTCATTCTTATGCCTTTGCATCCTCATAGCTTAGCTCCTGCTATAAGCAAGAACATACGATGTTTGTTTTTCCATTCCTCAGTTACTTCACTTAGAATAATAGCCTCCAATCTCATCCAGGTCACTGCAAATGCCATTAATTCATTCCTTTTTATGGCTTAGTAGTATTCCATCATATATATACATATACCACAGTTGTTTTTTTTTTATCCACTCATTGATTGATGGGCATTTGGGTTGGTTCCACGATTTTGCAATTGTGAATTGTGCTGCTATAAACATGCGTGTGCAAGTATGTTTCCCATATAATGACTTCTTTTCCTCTGGATAGATACCCAGCAGTGGAATTGCTGGATCAAATGGTAGTTCTACTTTTAGTTCTTTAAGGAATTTCCACACTGTTTTCCATAGTGGTTGTACTAGTTTACATTCCCACCAGCAGCATAGAAATGTTCCCTGTTCACTACATCCACACCAACATCTACTATTTTTTGTTTTTTTTATTATGGCCATTCTCGCAGGAGTAAGACGGTATCACATTGTGGTTTTGATTTGCATCTCCCTGATCATTAGTGATGTCAAGCATTTTTTCATATGTTTGTTGGCCATTTGTGTATCTTCTTTTGAGGATTGTCTATTCATGTCCTTAGCTCACTTTTTGATGAGATTGTTTTTTCTTATTGATTTGTTGAATTCATTGTAGATTCTGCATATTAGTCCTTTGTCAGATGTATAGATTGTGAAGATTTCTTCCCACTCTGTGGGTTATCTATTTACTCTGCTGACTGTTCCTTTTGCTGTGCAAAAGTGCTTTAGTTGAATTAAGTCCCAGCTATTTATCTTTGTTTTTATTGTATTTGCTTTTGGGTTCTCGTCATGAAATCTTTGGCTAAGCCAATGTCTAGAAGAGTTTTTCCAATGTTATCTTCTAGAATTTTTATAGTTTCAGGTCTTAGATTTAAGTTCTTAATACATCTTGAGTTGATTTTTGTATAAGGTGAGATATGAGGATCCAGTTTCATTCTCCTACATGTAGCTAATCAATTATACCAGCATCATTTGTTGAAAAGGGTGTCCTTTCCCCACTTTATGTTTTTGTTTACTTTGTTGAAGATCAGTTGGGTGTAAGTATTTGGGTTTATTTCTGGGTTCTCTATTCTGTTTCATTGGTCTGTGTGCCTATTTTTATACCTGTACCATGCTGTTTTGGTGACTATGGCCTTATAGTATAGTTTGAAATCAGGTAATGTGATGCCTCCAGATTTGTTCTTTTTGCTTAGCCTTGCTTTGGCTATGAGGGCGCTCTTTTGTTTCTATATGAATTTTAGAATTGTTTTTTCTAATTCTGTGAGGAATGATGGTGGTATTTTTATGGGAATTGCACTGAATTTGTAGATTGCTTTTGGCAGTATGGTCATTTTCATAATATTGATTCTACCCATCCATGAGCATGTAATGTGTTTCCATTTGTTTGTGGCATCTATGATTTCTTTCAGCAGTGTTTTGTAGTTTTCCTTGTAGAGATCTTTCACCTCCCTGATTAGGTATATTCCTAAATGGTTTTTTTTTTTTCTTTCTTTCAGCTATTGTAAAAGGGGTTGAGTTCTTGATTTGATTCTCAGCTTGGTCACCATTGGTGTACAGAAGAGCTACTGATTTGTATACAGCAATTTGTATCTGGAAACTTTGCTGAATTCTTTTATCAGTTCTAGGAGCTTTCTGGAGGAGTCTTTAGGGTTTTCTACATAAATGGTCATATCATCAGCAAACAGCGATAGCTTGACTTCCTCTTTATTGATTTGGATGCCCTTTATTTTTTTCTCTTGTCTGGTTGCTCTGGCTAGGACTTCCAGTACTATGATGAAGAAGAGTAGTGAGAGTGGGCTTCCCTGTCTTGTTCCAGTTCTCAGAGGGAATGCTTTCAACTTTTCCCCATTCAGTATTACGTTGGCTGTGGGTCTGTCATAGATGACTTTTATTATACTGAGGTATGACCCTTGTATGCCGATTTTGCTGAGAGTTTTAATCATAAAGAGATGCTGATTTTGTTGAATACTTTTTCTGCATCTATTGAGATGATCATGTGATTTTTGATTTTAATTCTGTTTATGTGGTGTATCACATTTATTGACCTGTGTATGTTAAACCATCCCTGCATCATTGGTACGAAACCCACTTTATCATGGTGGATTATCTTTTTGATATGTTGTTGGATTCGGTTAGCTAGTATTTTAGCATCTATGTGCATCAGGGCTATTGGTCTCTAGTTTTCACTTTTGGTTATGTCCATTCCTGGTTTTGGTATTAGGGTGATACTGGCTTCATAGAATGATTTAGGGAGGGATCCCTCTTTCTCTATCTTGTGGAATAGTGTCAATATGATTGGTATCAAATCTTCTTTGAACGTCTGGTAGAATTTTGCTGTGAATCCATCTGGTCCTGGACTTTTTTTTGTTGGTAATTTTTAAATTACCATTTCAATCTCACTGCTTGTTATTGGTCTGTTCAGTGTATCTAATTCTTCCCGATATAAATTAAGCTAAGAGGGTTGTATCTTTCCAAGAATTTATCCATCTTTTCTAGGTTTTCTAGTTTATGTATGTAAAGGTGTTCATAGTAGCCTTGAGTCATCTTTTGCATTTCTGTGGTGTCACTTGTAATATCTCCCATTTCATTTCTTACTGAGCTTATTTGGATTTTCTCTCTTCTTTTCTTGGTTAATCTTGCTAATGGTCTGTCAATTTTATTTATCATCTCAAAGAACCAGCTTTGTGTTTGATTTATCTTTTTTTTTTTTTCAGGCTTCATTCACTTTATTTTTCTTGTATAAAAACCCTATGTTGTAGCCATAGCTGGAGCTTGGGTCCTCTGCACGGAAACTCTAGCATGGGTCTTGACGAGGTGGTCAGTGAATTCCTTATAGGGAGACTTGGTGAATACAGTCTCCTTCTAGAGGTCAGGGGTCAAGTAGCTTTAGGTCTGAGATGGCATCAAAGGTGGTCTTGCCTAAGTTGCCCAGGGTGGCAATGCAGTCCCTGGCTGAGGTGTAGTAGTCATCAATACCAGGCATCATCAGCAACTTCTTGCGCACAGGGGCTGAGATGATGCCAGTGCCCCTGGGCACAGGGATAAAGTCACCAGCACAGAGCTGCAGCGGCCTGTCACCTTGCAAGGGATGGCATGGGGCTTTCCAATCTTGTTCCCCCAGTAGCCTATGTGCACAGGGACAATGGAGTGCTTGGCCAGGATCATGGCCCCAAGGATGGCAGTGACCACCTTCTTGGAGCACTTAACACCCAGACCGTCGTGGCCATTGTAGTCCCCGATGGCAACAAACGCTTTGAACCTGGTGCTGTGGCCAGCGTGGGTCTGCTTCTGCACTGGCATAACCTTCAAAACCTCATCCTTGAGAGAGGCCCCCAGGAAAAAGTCAATGATCTCAGACTCCTTGATGGGCAGGGAGAATAGCTCTCCAGGGATTTCATCTTCATGTCCTTGACCAGATGGCCCAGCTTGGTGACGGGCATCCACTCCTTGTCCTCACCTTGCCTCTGCAAGCTCCGTGGCTGCAACCCTGGCCCTGGATGCTACTGCCAAAGCCTCCCAGGAAGCCACCGTGGTTCCCTATCCCAGGGCCCCTGGGGCCTCCAGCCCCGCCTGCCCCTGCATTGCATCGGTGTCATTCGCCATTTGGTGTTTTCTCAAAGAAGCTGATTTATCTTTTGTATTTTTTTTTTAATTCATTTAGTTCTGTTTTGATCTTGGTTATTTCCTTTCTTCTGCTGGTTTGGGTTTGATTTGTTCTTGTTTCTCTAGTTCCTTGAGGTGTGACCTTAGATTGTCTGTTTGTGCTCTTTCAGACTTTTTGATGTAGGCATTTAGGGCTATGAACTTTCCTCTTAGCACTGCCTTTGCTGTGTCCCAGAGGTTTTGATAGGTTGTGTCACTATTGTCGTTCAGTTTGAAGAACTTTTTAATTTCCATTTTGATTTCATTTTTCACCCAGTGATCATTCAGGAGCAGGTTATTTAATTTCCATGGATTTGCATGGTTTTGAAGGTTCTTTTTGGAGTTGGTTTCCAGTTTTATTCCACTGTGGTCTGAGAGATTGCTTGTTACAATTTTGATTTTCTTAAATCTATCCAATTTCGATTTTCTAAATCATATTTGTGGCCTATAACATGGTCTATCCTGGAGAAAGTTCCATGCACTGTTGAATAGAATGTATATTCTGCAGTTGTTGGATGGAATGTTCTGTATATATCTGTCAAGTCAATTTATTCCAAGGTATAGTTTAAATCCATTGTTTCTTTGTTGACTTTCTGTCTTGATGACCTGTCTAGTGCTGTCAGTGGAGTATCGAAGTCTCCCACTATTATTGTGTTGCTGTCTATCTCATTTCTTAGGTCTATTAGTAATTATTTTATAAGTTTGGGAGCTCCAGTGTTAGGTGCATATATATTTAGGATTGTGATATTTTCCTGTTGGACAAGCCTTTTGTTGTTATATAATGTCTCTCTGTCTTTTTTAACTGCTGTTGCTTTAAAGTTTGTTACGTCTGATATAAGAACAGCTACCCCTATTTGCTTTCGTTGTCCCTTTGCCTGAAATGTCTTTTTATACTCCTTTACCTTAAGTTTGTGTGAGTCCTTTTGTGTTAGGTGAGTCTCTTGAAGTCAGCAGATGGTTGGTGACTTCTTATCCATTTTGCCATTCTGTATCTTTTAAGTGGAGCATTTAGGCCATTTACATACAATGTTAATATTGAGATGTGAGGTACCATTCCATTCATTGTGCTATTCCTTGCCTGTATACCTTGATTTTTTGTTTTTGTTTTTTAAATTGTAGTTTTGTTTCATAGGTCCTATGAGATTTATGCTTTAAAGAAGTTCTGTTTTGATGTGTTTCCAGGATTTGTTTCAAGATTTAGAGCTCCTTTTAGCAGTTCTTGTAGTGGTGGCCTGGTAGTGGCAAATTCTCTCAGCATTTGTCTGAAAAAGACTCTCTTTCCTTCACTTACAAAGTTTAATTTCACTGGGTACAAAACTCTTGGCTGTTGTTTTGTTTGAGGAGGCTGAAGATAGAGCCCCAGTCCTGTTTAGCTTTCGGGGTTTCTGCTGAGAAATGTGCTGTTAATCTGATATGTTTTTCTGTATGGGTTACCTGGTGCTTTTGTCTCACAGCTCTTAAGATTTTTTTCTTCATCTTAACTTTAGATAATCTGATGTCAATGTGCCTAGGTGATGATCTTTTTGTGATCAATTTCCCAGGTGTTCTTTGTACTTCTTGTATTTGGATGTCTAGGTCTCTAGCAAAGCAAGGAAAGCTTTCCTCAATTATTCTCCCAAATATGTTTTCCAAACTTTTAGAATTCTCTTCTTCCTCAGGAACACCGATAATTCTTCAGTACGGTCGTTTAACATAATCCCAGACTTCTTGGAGGCATTTTCTTATTCATTTTTCTTTGTCTTTGTTGGATTGGGTTAATTCAAAGAACTTCTCTTCAAGCTTTGAGTTTCCTTCTTTCACTTGTTCAATTCTATTGCTGAGACTTTCCAGAGCATTTTGCAATTCTCTAAGTGTGTCCATTGTTTCCTGAAGTTTTGATTTTTTTTTTAATTTATGCTATCTATTTCCTTGAATATTTCTCCCTTCACTTGTATCATTTTTCAGATTTCCTTACATTGGACTTTGCCTTTTTCTGGTGCCTCCCTGATTAGCTTAGTAACTAACCTCCTAAATTCTTTTCTGGTTAAATCAGGGATTTCTTCTTAGCTGAATGGATCCATTGCTGGTGAGCTAGTGTGATTTTTTAGAGGTGTTAAAGAACCTTGTTTTGTCATATTACCAGAGTTGGTTTTCTAGTTCCTTCTCATTTGGGTAGGCTCTGTCAGAGGGAAGGTCTAGGGCTGAACACTGTTACTCAGATTCTTTTGTCCCATGGGGTGTTCCCTTGATGTAGTACTCTCCCCCTTTTCCTAAAGATGTGGCTTCCTGAGAGCTGAGATGTAGTGATTGTTATCTCTCTTCTGGATCTAGCCACCCAGCAAGTCTACCAGGCTTTGGGCTGGTAGTGGGGGTTGTCTGCACAGAGTACTGTGATGTGAACTGTCTGTGGGTCTCTCAGCCATGAATATCAGCGCAGTATTTGGGGTGTCTCCTGAGTCCTGCAAAAGCAATCCACTTCCTTCAGGGGTCTGTGGGTCCTCTCCGGTTTCCTGATTCATTCCTGCAGTCATTCTGGAGCAAAAATTCATGATGCGAGATTCACATGCTGCTCTTTCCATCCGAGTTGGAGCTGAAATCTAGTCCTGCCTCCCATCTGCCAATGACTTCTTTTTTCTATTTAGATGTCTTTTATTTATTTCTCTTGTCTGATTGTTCTGGCTAAGACTTCCAGTACTATGTTGAATCTTAGAACATTTTAATTCTAATGATACCACTCCTGGCTTACATACTCTGTCTTATATGTTATTATGTTATTGTTATATAATATAATTTTATCATTTTTGTTTATCTCCACAAAACTGTATCATTTTTATTTTATAAGAATCAGTGTTTTGTTTTCATTCTATCACATACCTACATTTTTTTCTTTTTACAGCATTTTTTATCCCTTTTTTCATTTCCAACTTTTAAGTTCAGGGATACATGTGCAGGATGTTCATGTTTGTTACATAGGTAAACATGTGCCATAGTGGTTTGCTGTACAGATCATCCCATCACCTAGGTATTAAGCCCAGCATCCATTAGCTGTTTTTCCTGATGCTCTCCCACCTCCCACCCTCTACCCTCCAATAGGCCTCAGTGTGTGTTGTTCTCCTCCCCCTTGTATCCATGTTTTCTCGTCATTCACCTCCCACTTATAAGTGAGAACATGTGGTATTTGGTTTTCTGTTCCTGTGTCAGTTTGCTGAGGATAATGGCTTCCAGCTCCATCCATGTCCCTGAAAAGGACATGATTTTGTTCTTTTTTATGACTGCATAGTATTCCATGGTGTATATGTACCACATTTTCTTTATCCAGCCTATTATTGATGGGGATTTAGGCTGATTCCATGTCTTTGCTATTGTGAATAGTGCTGCAATGAACATATGTGTCCATGTATCTTTATAACAGAATGCTTTATATTCCATTGAGTATACATCCAATAGTGGGATTGTTGAGTTGAATGGTATTTCTGCCTCTAGGCCTTTGAGGAATTGCCATACTGTCTTCCACAATGGTCGAACTAATTTATACTTCTACCAATAGTGTAAAAGTGTTCCTTTTTCTGCCAGGTGTGGTTGCTCATGCTTGTAATCCCAGCACTTTGGGAGGCCAAGGCAGGGAGATCACCTGAGGTCAGGAGTTTGAGATCAGCTTGGCCAACATGGCAAAACCTTTTCTCTACTAAAAATACAAAAATTAGCCTGATGTGGTGGTGGACGCCTGTAATCCCAGCTACATGGGAGGCTGAGACAGGAGAATCGTTTGAACCCGGGAGGCAGAGGTTACAGTGAGCCAAGATCATGCCACTACACTCTAGCCTGAGCAACAGAGCAAGACTCCATCTCTCTCTCTCTATATATATATATATTCCTTTTTCTCCATCCCCTTGGCAGTATCTGTTGTTTTTTGACTTTTTAATAATAGCCATTATGACTGACATGAGATGGTATCTCATCATGGTTTTGATTTGCATTTCTCTAATGATCAGTGATGTTGAGCTTTTTTGCATATGTTTCTTGACTGAATGTATGTCTTCTTTTGAGAAGTGTCTGTCATGTCTTTTGCCCACTTTATAATGGGGTTGTTTTTTTCTTGTAAATTTGTTTAAGCTCCTTGTAGACTCTGCCTATTAGACCTTTGTCAGATGGATAGATTGCAAAAATTTTCTACCATTTTGTAGGTTGTCTGTTCACTCTGATAACATATCTACAATTTTCTTTGCATGTCAGACTTTCCACCTGAGATTACTTTCCTTCTGCCTGAAATGCATACATAGAATTTTCTTTAATGAGAATTTGTTGGTAGTAAACTTTCTCAATTTCCTTTCCCTCCACTGAATTATATTAATTTTCCCCTTGGTCTCTAAAGATATTTTTCTTGGATAATTCTAGATTAATAATTATTTTCTGTTACCAGAGTCAATATATAATGTTCTTTGTCTTCTGGTTTCAGTTATTGAAAATTTGGCTATCAGTTCATTGTTTTTCCTTTAAAGGTAACATGACTTTTCTCTCTAGTTGCATTTAAAATCATTTTGTCTTTGGTGTTTTGCCATTACTATGATATGTGTAGGTATGAATTTATTTTTATTTTTATTTTTCCCACTGAGGACTTGTTGGGCTTTATAAGTTTGCGGATTGTTGTTATCATAAATGTTGATGAGTTCTCAGCCATTATTTCTTCAGTTATTGTCTCATCCCATTTTATCTCTTCTGTCCTTCTGTCATCTGATTACATGTGTTTTAGACCTTCTTGCTCAATGCTCTATGTCACTTAACTTTCTTTTATACTTTCTATCTCTTTTTCTCTTTCTGCTTTATTCTGGGTAATTGAGCTCTACCTTCCAGTTCACTAATTCTCTCTTTAGCTGCCTTTAATCTGCTATAGAACTTACTAAGTTTTAAATTTCAATTATTATATATTAGTTCTTTTTCAAATTTTTACTTAATAGTTTATTTTTTCCTTTTTTAACTCATGTTTTAATTCTCTTGGTTCACTGAAGACATTAACATATTTATTTTATATTCTATGATTGGTACTTTAGTGTCTGAAGTTTTCATATATTTGATTTTGTTCTTTGTTGTTTCTGCTGGTTCTTACTCATAGTACCTTGTTTTCCTGTGTATTTTGTGAATTTTCATGATGGTGAATTGTTATTTCTTAGAACAGTGAGAATTCTTTAAGGTCTGACTTGAAGGTTAGTTATTGCAGAGATTTATATTTGATTCTATTATGTGTCTGAGAACTAAATTCTTGACTTGAGGTTTCTTGTACCACCTATGTAGTGTGAAGTTAGGATGTAGACAGGGAGAAAGCTGTTGTGGTTATTAATACTTAGGTTTTTTCCCACTTTCTATTCAACACTAAGGTCAGACCCATTTCCCTGAAGTTCTCTTTAGGGGTTTGGGGGAAGAGAGTTGTGATTACTTTTAGTATACTATTACTTAGAAGGTGTAGCATTTTGTCATCCCATTTTTATTGGAAGAATCACTTATTATGCTTTCTAACTTGAGAAGACCTGGTCTTTTTCTCCTCCTTCCCAATCCCCGGGAGGCTGTGGAAATCTAAGGTCAAGGTCATTTAGTTAGATATATAACCTCAAGAGAAAAGCAGGTTTCAGTATGGTATGTACCTTTCTGGGTTTCCATAGTCACTTAGTTTTTGACTTCTGAATATTCCTTAATGTCTTGCTTGGCTCTTGTTGCATTTAAAAAGGAAGTTTTAGCCCTTTTCACGAGATGGTGCCAAAAGCAAAGAAGGAAGCTCCCGACCCTCCTAAAACTGCAGCCAAAGCGATGGCTTTGAAGGCCAAGAAGGCGGTGTTGAAAGGTTTCCACAGCCACAAAAAAAAGAGAAGATCTGCACGTTACCCACCTTCCGGCAGCCCCAAACACTGTGACTCCAGAGGCAGCCCAGATATCCTCAGAAGAGCACCCCCAGGAGAAACAAGCTTGACTGCTATGCTATCATCAAGTTTCCACTGACCACGGAGTCTGCCATGAAGAAGATAGAAGACAACAACACATTTGTGTTCACTGTAGATGTTAAAGCCAACATGCACCAGATCTAACAGGCTGTTAAGAATCTCTATGACATTGATGCGGCCAAGGTCAACACCCTGATTTGGCCTGATGGAGAGAAGAAGGCATATGTTCAACTGGCTCCTGATTATGATGCTTTGGATGTTGCCAACAAAATTGGGATTATCTAAACTGAGTCCAGCTGGCTAATTCTAAATATATGTACATATTTTTACCATAAAAAAAGAAGTTTTAGTATTTTATTTAGCATTTTAATGTTTTCAGTTCGTGGTTAGGAAGATATCTAGTCCACCATACTTCTAGAAATGGAAGCTCATTTTTCTTTTGAAGGTAATTAAAGTGAAGGTTATAGTCATCCTCATTAGTAATCACAATGACTTGAAATCATTTCTTGTACCTAAGATAGATACTTTAGCACAAAATGAACAAAGGTCATATAATTAAAGAAAATTATCTTTCTCATATAGATAATGGGAGGGGAGGAAAGTAAAATGTTAAACAAAAAGCAAATGTTAAACCAAATGGTAACATTAATATTATTATTGCTTCTTTACCATTTTTGCACAATTTTCAATCATGATATATGAGATACTCCTTGCAAGAATTCTATGAGTTGCTGTTTTATTGTAAAATCAGAGTACCCTAAGAGTTGAGGCTGAGGGTTGTAATAGTTGCATTATATTCTGTTGCATTGATAAATATTTTTCTTCTTCTTTTAGTTATTAAAGTTAGTTCCGATTTTTTTTTGTTATAAAGACTACTGTTATGAACTTTGTTGACATGACTTTTTGTCACTTTATTTTTTTCTTATAGGAACAATCTTAAAAATAGTACTTCTGGGTAATAGAGTGTAGACAGCTTTAATTATTAAAAGTCTCATTTATGTGTGTTGGCTTGAGATTATGCATCCCTCAAATTTAGCATAATAACTGTTAGTGAATCACCAAGATCGTTGTAAAGTTTATGGTATAGCAGTAGCCTCAGATTTTGTACTGGTAGGGGTTTTAGAACAATTTCTTTTTCCAGGGCTTTGGCTCCCATTTCGTCTGCCAATTTGAAACCAGACATTCTCCTTTTAGTCATCAAAATACCACCTTCATTAGTTGAAGCCTGTATACCGTAAATGTGAAACAGCTTTTATACAACTTTGTTGGAATATAGCAGTTTGAATTTTCCTTCCTTCCTTCCCTCCCTCCCTCCCTCCCTCCCTCCCTCCCTCCCTCCCTCCCTCCCTCCCTCCCTCCCTTCCTTCCTTCTTTCCTTCCTTCCTTCCTTCCTTCCTTCCTTCCTTCCTTCCTTCCTTCCTTCCTTCCTTCCTTCCTTCCTTCCTTCCTCTCTCCCTCCCTCCCTCCCTCCCTCTTTTCTTTTTTTTTTTTTCTTTTTCTTTGACAGCATCTTGCTCTGTCACCCAGGCTGGAGTGCAGTGGTGTGATCATGGCACACAGCAGCCTGAAGCTCCCTGGGCTCAGGTGATCCTCCCACCTCATCCTCCCTAGAAGCTGGGACTACAGGCATGTGTCACCACACCTGACGAATTTTTGTATTTTTTTATAGAGACAGGGTTTCACCATGTTGCCCAGGCTGGTCTCAAACTCCTGGGATCATGTGATCCTCTCAACAATTTGAATTAACACAAAACTATGTTTGAAATGTAAGAATGTCATTAGCTCTTAGCAGTATGTTTTAAAAGGATCATTAGGTTACTTGGGCCTGGGTAGCATAGCTTAGAAGTGTCTAGTCGGTCTCGAAAAGTTTCAAGAGTTTAGATTTTTTAAACTTGTATTTCTGTGACAATATATCCCCAAGGCAGCTTGAGACAAGACCAGTTGGGGTTCGTGTTTCTGCTGCTATTGCATATGCTGTGATATGTTTGCAGAATTATCAAAGCAAGACTCATCCCATGGGGTCCTGCCAGCTGCTAGAGTAACATTTGACACCCTCCTGCTTTACAGTGTATCGGGAATTCTGTCAGGAGTGATGAGATGCCATAGCCCTTCATTTCCCTCTTAGCTGGTTATCTGCCCTTTTTCTGCCTCACTGGGTTGAGGAAAGCTAGGTAATATTCTTAGAGATTACTTATGTTTTACTTTGTGTTTTATTTTGTGAGCCTTTTCTTTATGTAAAGGCCCAGTTATGCAGCAGGAAAAGAACCTACTCTTGTTTCCATCACTGGGAGGAAAAAATGTTAATCAGACTGTCATGAATGTGCTGGGAGGGTGGTTAGATACCACTTTAGAATCCTGACCCTGAGCTGTCAGGAACACTCACTGGATACAATCCCAGTTTGTGTGGTTATCCTTCTATCCTAAATATTACCATGGTTACTATTTTTGCCATTCTTGTTACTATTATGGTGTTTTCTTTTAGCTGTTAGTATAAAATACTGTGCTAAGCCTTTTAAAGCAACCGTTTGAAGTTGGTACTATTTGTTGTCCTCATTTAACAGGAAACAGAGGCTTAGAGAGATTAAGTAACTTGTCCTCAACCACATGCAGCAGTCAGGGTTCAAATCCAGACTTGCTCTTAACCAGTTTTGTGTACTGTATTGCCTATCTAATAAAAAATAGTCCACCTTCTGAAACCTTACTATTCCAAGTACACCCTCTCGACCAGCAGGACTGGAATCACCAGAGAACTCATTAGAAAGGCAGAATCAGCCCCACTCCACCCCAGACCTACTGAATCGCAATATACATTTTAACAAGATCTGCCAGGTGACTCTCACGCACATTAAAGCCTAAGAAGCACGACCCAAAACAGAATATAAAAAAGGCAGATTAACTTGATTAGGGAAGACATTCCAGAGCACATAGAATATGAACTGGTATTTATAGAAGGCTAATTTCCACTTTTGTCTATGGTGCAATGAATTCAATGCTTGTATCTACCCAAAATTCTTATGTTGAAACCCTTATCCTCGGTGTAATAGCATGTGGAGGTGGAGTCTTTGGGAGGTAATGAGGTCATGAGAGTGGAGCCCCTCATGATGAGATGAATGCTTTTATAAAAAGAGATACCAGAAAGATGATCTCTCTCTCTTTCCTCCCGTGAAGATACAGCAAGATGGCCACCTGCAAACCAGGAAGAGAGCCCCTACCAGGCTGGTACCTTAATCTTAGACTTCTCAGTCTGCAGAATTGTGAGAAATAAATGCTTGTTGTTAAAGCCACCTAGTCTATGGTATTTGTTATAGCAGCCCAAACTCACTAAGACAGATGATGTGAAATAATACAGAAAAAGACTCCTGAGAAAAAGCAAACAAAAACCCCTCTAGTTTACCAGTCATTACTTGAGTGGCCAATGTAATTATCCTGATTTCATTACAGGGCACATAGAGGATATTCAGAACTACTTTAAAATTTGTTACAAGACCAGCTTCTTAGCATGGAATGCAAGCCTTCCCAACTGGCTTCAATGTACATTTTTAAAGAATGAAATCCCGTCTTTTTGGAATCTTATGCAGTCATAAAAAAGAATAAAATCATGTCCTTTGGAGCAACATGGATGTAGCTGGCAGCCATCATCCTAAGTGAATTAATGCAGGAACAGAAAACCAAATACCACATGTTCTCACTTATAAGTAGGATCCAAGCACTGGATACACCTGAACATAAAGATGGAAACAATAGACACTGGGGAATACTAGAGTGGGGAGGGAAGAAGAGAGGCAAGGGGTGAAATGAAATGCTACCTATTTGATTTTATGCTCACTACCTGAGTGACAGGATCATTTGTACCCCAAACCTCAGTGTCACACTACCCATGTAACAAACCTGCACATGTACCTCCTGAATCTAAAATAAAAGTGGAAGTTATTTAGAAAAGAAAATAAATCATGTCTTTTGCAGCAACATGAGTAGAATTGGAGGTCGTTATCTTAAATGAAACAGGTCAGACACAAAAGATGAATATTGCATGTTCTCACTCATAAGTGGGAGTTAAATAATATGTACAGATGGACATAGAGAGTGGAATCATGGACATAGAGAGTGGAGAGATTCAGTAGGGTGAAGGAGTGGGAGGGGATGAATGATGAGAAATTATTTAACAGGTACAATGTATATTATTTGGGTGGTGGATACCCTAAAAGCCCTGACTTGACATCTACACAATCTATGCAGGTAACAAAACTGCACTTATACCCCATACATTTATACAAAAACCCCCAAAATACCCATACATTTTTAGTTCTAGTCCCATATATATTTTCATCTATTGTATACTCCAGTCACATTTAAATAATCTCTCATTTACTTATTCATCTATATAATACCTACTTGTTGAGCACCTACACTTACCAGGCATGCTGGAAGCAGCATGTATGAAATTTTCTGTATTCTTGATGCTCTTGCTGAGGCCTTGATGCTGGAGAGACTGACCCTCCCAGGGCTAGCTAATTCCTAGAGAGATCAAACGACTCCGCTGTGAGCATGTCTTTAACATACAGACCAACCAATCCAGAGCCCACTCCCCCAAACATCTCCTTTATCAAACTCTCACACACCAAGCCAATATTTCTCCTGCCCTGAATGACCCGAGGGCCAGGTACTGAACAACTAGGGACCACTGCAACAGCCCAGAGTCCATCAAAATTATTCAAACTGTCTCATCATTAGCTTGCTCATTATACCTACCCTGCTGCACCCACTCCTTCCTGTGAAAACCCCAATAAAGGCTCTGGGCCATGTTTTCTCCTCTTCCTCTTCGGCCTCCTGACGAACCGTGGTCAGATTCCCTATGTGGATCTGCATGGCATGCCAGGCCTCCTATTTCCAGGGATTGGTGAGTAAAAACTTGTCCCTTCACATCAGTCAATACGGGGCCTATGTGTCTTACCATACCTGATGAAAATAAATCCCAGTCACATTTTCAGAACGCAATGGTTAACAGTGGTTGCTCTCATGGAACCTAAATTCTAAAGCGGGAAGATATGGGGGAAAAAGATGCAGGCAAGGTTGGTAGGTATTCACTTGAAATGCACCAAAATGTCTGTACTGATTATTACAGCCAATGTTTGTTTTGATTGGTCAGTGCTCATACCATAATACCACATATGAACTTTTTGAATAGCACCTCTGGATATAGGCAAACCCTAATCCCATTTTTCTTATTAGTCAAGTGTCCATAGAGAATAAAAGATGAGGCAGGAATTAAAACCTGTCTTAGAACTCAACGTCCAGTGCCTTTTCTCTTTTAAAATACAGTTTGGAGCTATAGTCATCCATCACTAAATGACAGGAGTACGTTCTGAGAAGTGCATTGGTGGTTTCATCATGGTGCGAACATCATAGAGAGTACTTGAATAAACTTCGATGGTTTAGCCTGCTATACATGTAGGCTACATGGTATAGCCTATTGCTCCTAGGCTGCACACCTGTACAGCAAGTGACTGTACTGAATACTACAGGGAATTGTAACCCAATGGTAAGTATTTGTGTACCTAAACATAGAAAAGGTACAGTAAAAATATGGTATTATAATCTTATAGGATCACCATCATATATGTGGTTTGTCATCGACTGAAATGTTGTTACATGGCGCATGACTGTACTTAACTCTTAAGCCCCTTTGACTTTGTTTGTGATGCCTTTTTTTCCTCATCTTTGATTTCAGAAATTTTATTTCTAGTTTAACTGCTATATCTTCACTGGAGTCTTCTCTACTCTCCCCAGATAATTTTTATTACTTTTTTTTTTTTTAACACTTTGCTTATGCATCTCTTAGAGTCCTTGTTTCATTTATAGGTAGTTTTTATCTGTCTCTTTTATTGCACTCGAAGCTCCTTGATCTCAAGGAGGATATTTATATTACAGGGATATAGGTCCCCAGCACCTAGCACAGCACTGCACACAGTAGGATCTCAGTAAACATTGAAATTAAATGACTAATTAATCATCAGGAGACTTGCAGGGGCTTGCTTTTTGGAATCTAAATTCTGAATATAACTCTCCTCAGATGAGCATAAACTTGGATGTATACATAACAAATGAAGATATTTGCATTCAGCCAAGAAAACAGGGTAGCATTCTTTAGTGGCATTCCCAAGGAATGGGAAACTGATTAGACCAATCACCTTCAATTTTCTTTGGCTCAGATTATGATGACCAAAGTTCATTGTGATAGTAAAATCCTTGGGCAAAAATTTTGACTGCAGAACTATCCATCCTTATAAGGGCAGATGAAAGAAAAACAATATGCACTGTAAATTTCTCAGTAGAGCTAAGATTGTCTTACACCAGCTAGGTAGGCAAATCTTAGCAAGTAGGCTTCATTTGTTCTCATTTTCATAATTTAAACTTCTGCTGTTAAGCCTATAACATAATACTCTAATCTAATCCATGGGCAGAGGCAATTTGGTCTTGTCATCTGGCAGCCGTTTATTAATACTGGTGACTGGGAAAGACTAGACAAATGAATAAAGATGGTTTTTGTGAGTCCAGGATAAATGGTTGAAGCTAGGCCAACTGTTCCCTTTCCTGTCATTATGGAGTTGAAGACCCTAGAATTTTTGTGATTCAGGTAACCACTATGAGAACTACTTAATCGGTAGGATGTGGTAGAAAATAAAGTCATTAGTATTAGCCCTGTGTGCTAGTCATCCCTGCCTCTTAGCTGTGACTACACAGAGATATATGTGTGCACAACACAGTTGTAACTGACATCAAAGCGAACATCATGGAATAGATTTCCAAGAAAGTTTTGTTGTTACCTTAGGGTCTGATATGACTTTTGACCTTCTAAACCTTGGTGTTTATGAGAAACATCCATACAACCACCCTTTGCATGGATATAGCACATTTCTCCCCAGAGTGACATGGAGTGTTCCGTGCAGAAGGGGAAGATGGAGTGGGAGGATCTGGCCGCAGACAATTAAGAGCTACAGTTCTTCTCCACAGCAAGCATAGAACATAAGGGCAGCAATTTAGGATAGGAAATGAAAGACGCTGGGTCCAGCTGAGACTGTAAGGGGAATTCAGCAAGATAGAAATGACCTGACTCAGACTTTGTCTAGCTAAAATTAACCATGACTCTTAAAAAAAGAAAAAAACTCAAAAATGACTGGATCCATGAACGTCTTTGGTATTTACCCAGAACAGTTACTGTGCCAGATAATGTTTAAGCATAACTATTGGGTTCACAAGTGTAGAATATAATCTTTAAACTATTGAGTCTTAATTTGTACACATTTTATAAACACAGTCAAAACATCCCTCTTTGTCTGGGGAATAAAGACACTAAAACCACCGCACATCATTTATTGTTTTTAGACTTTGATCCCTGAGAGCAGGACCTACTTCATGTTGGTGTCCCCAGCTCCTAGGCTATGCCTTTCTCACATTAAATGCTCAATAAGTGTTTGGTTAAACTGAAATTTTGAGGCCAGGTGGGTGGCTCATACCTGTAATCCCAGCACTTTGGGAGGCCGAGGTGGGAGGATAACCTGAGCTCAGGGCTTCAAGACCAGCCTGGGCAATACAGTGAAACCCTGTCTCCACTAAAAATACAAAAATTAGCCAGGCGTGGTGGTGCATGCCTGTAATCCCAGCTACTTGGGAGGCTGAAGCAGTAGAATTGCTTGAATCCGGGAGATGAAGGTTGCAGTGAGCTGAGATCACACCACTGCACTCCAGCCTGGGTGACAGTGAGACTCTGTCTCAAAAAAAAAAAATTGAAATTTTGTAGGTGCTTTATTCAAAACTGGTTTTCATCATCTCTGCTTAGTTACCCTTACTTCTTCTTCTTTTTTTTGTTTTTTTTTTTGTTCATATAAGGTCTTTCCCCCCCCCCACATACAGTGGTGTAGTTGCAAATTTGTCCTAGAATATTATCTGAAATTTTATGGTTTGAATGAAATTTTTACATAGGACCTATGTAAATTTGAAGATTCTGATCCATAAAGAATATTCTAGTAGTTTATGGGATTATTTTTAATAAGCCAAGAATGCTACATTTATTTTTAAAGCAAACAATAAGTTTTTAAAGTGTCTATTTAAACTTGTATTCTTGGGGTAGAATCTTTAGATTCAGCTGGAGTGGTGAACATTTTTATCAGAATATTACATTGTATTGTATAGGTTAATATTCATACAATACCTGTAACAGGAGTATGCCTTTCAAAACCACACACATAGATGATATTTGTAGAAGCTTATTTCTTTGGTGTACTGTAACAACGCCACAAAATAATTCTGTAGCACTTGCAAAGGAAGATGCAGTGTTGGGGAGACCAGCTCTTTAATATGTGGAAAAGCACAGGCAGCACATAAAGAAGTAGCCCCTGAAAAGGGAGCCCGGAAAAATAAATCTGATAAGGTTTGGGGATGTGAAGGGGCCCCTACACTAATCTGAGAGTGCTGTAGATTAGCAACAATAACAATATATTTAGTATATTATTTTGCTCTTTTATTTCTCCTTTGAACCTTAGGAGTGGGGAATTGAATTAATTATATTCTTCTGTTCACAGCACACAACCATCATCATCCATTTCAGGCTCCTATCCCTTCAGTCCCTCCATCCGGAGCCCTGTTTCCACTTTCCTCCCTCCCCAAGCCATCCCCTACTCAAAAGTATTTGGGATAGGTATAGATGTAGGTAGATATACATTGTCTATACTTGGATAAGTATGTGTCTGAAAAATATATCTTCATATATGTGTTTTACATTTACATAAAGGGCATAGATATAATTGTATTACTTTTTCCCAGTCAACACTACTAAAAAACCAATCCATGTTACTCTACTTTTTTTACAGTTCATTGGTTCTGACTACCTATCTTTCCTTAATATGTATGTATCAGATTTTACTTATTAGTTCCTTTTCTAACAAACACAGAGGTTGCCTCCAACTACACACTACCAAAAGTAAATAAATAAACAAATGTTGCAAAGAACAGCCTGTGCAGAGATCTGTGAGGAATTTCTTTGGGTAGATATTTAGAAGTGGGGTTGCCAGGTGGTAGGCAGAATGCTTACTGAATTTCATAGGAAATACTTCACTCTCCCAAGAGAGCTTGCTGGTTTATAGTCCCACCGGCGATGCATGAGCAATCCTATTTCCTGATATGCTTGGCCATATGTATGCAATATATTTTTTACTTTTAAAAATTGTGAAATACAAAATACATGCAAGGAAGTGCATAACATAAACATACAGCCTAATTAGTAAAAAGCAAAAATTTAGGCATCCCAGTAAAGAAATAGAACATTGCTAGCATCCCCCAAATGAAAAGCCCCTTTCCCAATCATAATCCCCTCCTTTCTCCCAAGCGTAACCACTATCCTGATTTTTATGGTAATCACTTCCTTGCTTTTCTTTTTACCTTTACCACCCAATAATTCATATTTACTGTATAATTTTTAAAATATTTACTCTACAATTTAGTTTTGCCTGTTTTTGAGTTATATATGTATTCTTTTGAGTCTGGCTTCTTTCATTTGCTATTATGTTTAGGAGATTCAACCATGTCTTGTACTGCTGTAGTGAGTGCGTTTTTGGCTGTTGTATAATGTTCCGCTGTGTGATTATAAACTACCCTATTGTTTACTTATCCACTCTACTGTCTGTTGATAAACATTTGAGTTTCCAAAAGTTTTTAGATATTATAAATAGAGTTGTTATGGACATTCTTATACAAGACTCTTGGTGCTCATGTACACTCATTTATGTTGGATATATACCTACAAGAAGGATTGCTGGATTGTAAAATATCAAGATATTCAACTTCAGTGAATAATGACTAACAGGTTTCCAAAGTGGTTGTATTAATATCCATCTCCACCAGCAGCATTTGAGAGTTCCTGATATTTTAAGTTGCTCTATACTTGTTATTGTACCTTTTCCCCCTGAACTTTTATTATAAAAAATTTCAAACATACAGCAAAATTGAAAGATTTTATTCACACTACCTGAATTCTATCATTAACTTCTTTTAGCATTTAGAACCTTCTAAATCCTCTCCCTTGTTCCATTTTTAAATTTTAAAAATTGAATTGGAATTTACATACTGTAAAAGTAATCATTTTAAAGTAAATAATAAAGTGACATTCACAATTAGTCATTCACATTATTGTACAACCACTATCTCTGTCTAGTTCTAAAATGTTTTCATCACCTCAAAATAAAACTCCGTAACTATCATGCAGTTAATCCCATTCTTCCCTCCCCCTAGTCCCTGGCAACTACTGATCTCCTTTCTGTTTCTATGGATTAACCTTTTTTGGATATTTCATATGAATGGCATTATATAATATGCGACCTTTCGTGTCTGGCTTCTTTTACTTAGCATAATGTTTTCAAGATTCATTCACCTTATTGCATGTATCAGTATTTAATTCCTTTTTATGACTGAACAATACATTTGAGCTATTGTGAATAATACTGCTATGAACATGTATAGCCCACATTTAGGCTATTATGAATAATGCTGCTATGTACAAATATTCATATGAGTACCTGTTTTTACTTCTTTCGAGTACAAATGAATTGTGGGGGCATATGGTAATTCTATGTTTAACTTTCTAAGGAACCATCAATTGTCTTCCACAGCAGCTGAACATTCCCACTACCAATGTACAAGGGTTTCTATTTCTTCATATCCTCACCAACACTTGCTATTGTCTGTCTTTCTTGGTTATAGCCATCCTAGTGGGTGCAAAGTGGTATCTTATTGTGGTTTTGATTTGTATTTCACTAATGATGTTGAGCATCTTTTCATGTGCTTGTTAGCCATTTATATATTTTCCTTGGAAAAACATTTAGTCCAGTCCTTTGCCCATTTTAAAATTAGGTTGTTTGTCATTTTGTTGTTGAGTTGTAAGAGTTCTTTCTATATTCTGGATGTGAGACCCTTTTCAGGTTTACAATTTACAAATGTTATTTCCCATTCTGTATGTTGTCTTTTTACTTTCTTCTTAATGCCCTTTGATGCACAAAAGTTTTAAATTTTGATGAAGCCCAATTTACCTATTTGTGTTGCTGTGATTTGTGCTTTTGGTTTTATATCTAGAAATCCATTGCTAAATCTGAGGTCAGGAAGATTTACCCGTTTTTATAGTTTTAGTTCTTATATTTAGGTAATTGATGCATTTTGAGTTAATTTTTGTATACTAAGTGAGGTAAGGGTGCAACTTCATTTCTTTAAAGATTAAATCAATGATTTATTTTGTATCTTTTCTTTTTCTTTGTTATAGTGTTTCCATTTTGTTTTTTTGTTTTTTTTGATACTTTAGGTTCTAGGGTACATGCGCATGATGTGCAGGTTGTTGCATATGTATACATATGCCATGTTGGTATGCTTCACCCATTAACTCGTCATTTACATTAGGTATAGCTCCTCCCCAAGCCCCATACCCCATGACAGGCCCCAGTGTGTGATGTTCCCCATCCTGTGTCCAAGTGTTCTCATTGTTCAGTTCCTACCTGTAAGTGAGAATATGCAGTGTTTGGTTTTCTGTCCTTGTTATAGTTTGCTCAGAATGATGGTTTCTAGCTGCATCCATGTCCCTACAAAGGACATGAACTCATCTTTTTTATGGCTGCATAGTATTCCATGGTGTATATGTGCCACATTTTCTTAATCCAGTCTATCATTGATGGACATTTGGGTTGGTTCCAAGCCTTTGCTATTGTGAATAGTGCCTCAATAAACATATGTGTGCATGTGTCTTTATAGCAGCATGATTTATAATCTTTTGGGTACATACCCAGTAATGGGATTGCTGGGTCAAATAGTATTTCTTGTTCTAGATCCTTGAGGAATCGCCACACTGTCTTCCACAATGGTTGAACTAGTTTACAGTCCCACCAACAGTGTAAAAGTGTTCCTATTTCTCCACATCCTCTCCAGCATCTGTTGTTTCCTGACTTTTTAATGATCACCATTCTAACTGGTGTGTGATGGTATCTCATTGTAGTTTTGATTTGCATTTCTCTGATGGCCAGTGATGATGAGTATTTTTTCATGTGTCTGTTGGCTGCATAAATGTCGTATTTTCAGAAGAGTCTGTTCACACCCTTTGCCTAGTTTTTGATGGGGTTGATTGATTTTGTCTTGTAAATTTGTTTAAGTTCTTGGTAGATTCTGGACATTAGCCCTTTGTCAGATGGGTAGATTGCAAAAATTTTCTCCCATTCTGTAGGTTGCTTGTTCACCCTGATGGTAGTTTCCTTTCCTGTGCAGAAGCTCTTTAGTTTAATTAGATCCCATTTGTCTATTTTGGCTTTTGTTGCCATTGCTTTTGGTGTTTTAGACATGAAGTCCTTGCCCATGCCTATGTTCTGAATGGTATTGCCTAGGTTTTCTGGTTTTTATGGTTTTAGGTCTAACATTTAAGTCTTTAATCCGTCTGGAATTATTTTTGTATAAGGTGTAAGGAAGGGATTCAGTTTCAGCTTTCTACATATTGCTAGCCAGTTTTCCCTGCACTGTTTATTAAATAGGGAATCCTTTCCCCATTTATTGTTTTTGTCAGGTATGTCAAAGATCAGATGGTTGTAGATGACTAGTATTATTTCTGGGGGATCTGTTCTGTTCCATTGTTCTATATCTCTGTTTTGGTACCAGTACCATGCTGTTTTGGTTACTGTAGCCTTGTAGTATAGTTTGAAGTCAGGTAGTGTGATGCCTCCAGCTTTGTTCTTTTGACTTAGGATTGTCTTGGCAATGCAGGCTCTTTTTTGGTTCCATATGAACTTTAAAGTAGTTTTTTCCAATTCTGTGAAGAAAGTCATTGGTAGCTTGATGGGGATGGCATTGAATCTATAAATTACCTTGGGCAGTATGGCCATTTTCAAGATATTGATTCTTCCTATCCATGAGCATGGAATTCCTATCCATGAGCATGGAATGTTCTTCCATTTGTTTGTGTCCTCTTTTTTTTCGTTGAACAGTGGTTTGTAGTTCTCCTTGAAGAGGTCCTTCATATCCCTTGTGAGTTGGATTCCTATGTATTTTATTCTCTTTGTAGCAATTGTAAATGGGAGTTCACTCAGGATTTGGCTCTCTGTTTACCTGTTATTGGTGGATAGGAATGCTTGTGATTTTTGCACATTGTTTTGTATCCTGAGACATTGCTGAATTTGCTTATCAGCTTAAGGAGATTTTGGGCTGAGATGATGGGGTTTTCTAAATATACAATCATGTCATCTGCAAACAGGGACAATTTGACTTCCTCTTTTCCTAATTGAGACCCTTTTACTTCTTTCTCCTGCCTGATTGCCCTAGCCAGAACTTCCAACACTATGTTGAATAGGAGTGGTGAGAGAGGGCATCCCTGTCTTGTGCCAGTTTTCAAAGGGAATGCTTCCAATTTTTGCCCATTCAGTATGATATTGGCTGTGGGTTTGTCATAAATAGCTCTTATTATTTTGAGATACGTCCCATCAATACCTAATTTATTGAGAGTTTTTAGCATGAAGCGCTGTTGCATTTTGTCAATGGCCTTTTCTGCATCTATTGAGATAATCATGTGGTTTTTGTGTTTGGTTCTGTTTATATGATGGATTACGTTTATTGATTTGCCTATGTTGAACCAGCCTTGCATCCCAGGGATGAAGCCCACTTGATCATGGTGGATAAGCTTTTTGATGTGCCGCTGGATTCAGTTTGCTGGTATTTTATTGAGGATTTTTGCATCGATATTCATCAGGGGTATTGGTCTAAAATTCTTTTTTGTTGTTGTCGTGTCTCTGCCAGGCTTTGGTATCAGAATGATGCTGGCTTCATAAAATGAGTTAGGGAGGATTCCCTCTTTTTCTATTGATTGGAATAGTTTCAGAACAAATGGTACCAGCACCTCTTTGTACCTCTGTTAGAATTCAGCTGTGGATCCATCTGGTCCTGGACTTTTTTTGGTTGGTATGCTATTAATTATTCCCTCAATTTCAGAGTCTGTTATTTGTTTATTCAGGGATTCAACTTCTTACTAGTTTAGTTTTGGGAGGGTGTATGTGTCCAGGAATTTATCCGTTTCTTCTAGAGTTTCTAGTTTATTTGCATAGAGGTGTTTATAGTATTCTCTGATGGTAGTTTGTATTTCTGTGGGGTCGGTGGTGATATCCCCTTTATCATTTTTTATTGCATCTCTTTGACTCTTCTCTCTTTTCCTCTTTATTAGTCTTGCTAGTGGTCTATCAATTTTGTTGATCTTTTCAAAAACCCAGCTCCTGGATTCATTGATTTTTTGAACGTTTTCTTGTGTCTCTATCTCCTTCAGTTCTGCTCTGATCTTAGTTATTTCTTGTCTTCTGCTAGCTTTTGAATGTGTTTGCTCTTGCTTCGCTAGTTCTTTTAATTGTGATATTAGGATGTCAATTTTAGATCTTTCCTGCTTTCTCTTGTGGGCATTTAGTGCTATAAATTTCCCTCTACACACTGCTTTAAACGTGTCCCAGAGATTCTGATATGTTGTGTCTTTGTTCTCATTGGTTTCAAAGAACATCTTTATTTCTGCCTTCATTTCATTATGTACCCAGTAGTCATTCAAGAGCAGGTTGTTCAGTTTCCATGTAGTTGAGCAGTTTTGAGTGAGTTTCTTAATCCTGAGTTCTAGTTTGATTGCACTGTGGTCTGAGAGACAGTTTGTTATAATTTCTGTTCTTTTACATTTACTGAGGAGTGCTTTATTTCCAACTATGTGGTCAATTTTGGAATAAGTGCGATGTGGTACTGAGAAGAATGTATATTCTGTTGATTTTGGGTGGAGAGTTCTGTAGATGTCTATTAGGTCTGCTTGGTGCGGAGCTGAGTTCAAGTCCTGGATATCCTTGTTAACTTGCTGTCTCGTTGATCTGTCTAATATTGACAGTGGGGTGTTAAAGTCTCCCATTATTATTGTGTGGGAGTCTAAGTCTCTTTGTAGCTCTCTAAGGACCTGCTTTATGAATCTGAGTGGTCCTGTATTGGGTACATATATATTTAGGATAGTTAGCTCTTCTTGTTGAATTGATCCCATTACCATTATGTAATGGCCTTCTTTGTCTCTTTTGATCTTTGTTGATTTAAAGTCTGTTTTATCAGAGACTAGGATTGCAACCCCTGCTTTTCTTTTTGTTTTCCATTTGCTTGGTAGATCTTCCTCCATCCCTTTGTTTTGAGCCTATGTGTGTCTCTGCATGTGAGATGGGTCTCCTGAATACAACACACTGATGGGTCTTGACTCTTTATCCAATTTGCTGGGTGTGTCTTTTAATTGGAGTATTTAGCCCATTTACATTTAAGGTTAATATTGTTATGTGTGAATTTGATCCTGCCATTATGATGTTAACTGGTTATTTTGCTCGTTAGTTGATGCAGTTTCTTCCTAGCATCGATGGTCTTTATAATTTGGCATGTTTTTGTTGTGGCTAGTATCGTTTGTTCCTTTCCATGTTTAATGTTTCCTTCAGCAGCTTTTGTAAGGCAAGCCTGGTAGTGACAAAAATTTCTCAGCATTTGTTTGTCTGTAAAGGATTTTATTTCTCCTTCACTTATGAAGCTTAGTTTCGCTGGATATGAAATTCTGGATTGAAACTTATTTTCTTTAAGAATGTTGAATATTGGCTCCCACTCACTTCTGGCTTGTAGAGTTTCTGCCAACAGATCCTCTGTTAGTCTGATGGGCTTCCCTTTGTGGGTAACCCGACCTTTCTCTCTGGCTGCCTTTAACATTTTTTTCCTTCATTTCAACTTTGTTTGAATGTTGGCCTGCCTTGCTAGGTTGGAGAAGTTCTCCTGGATAATATCCTGAAGAGTGTTTTCCAACTTGATTCCATTCTCCCCATCACTTTCAGGTACACCAATCCAATGTAGATTTGGTCTTTTCACATAGTCCCATATGTCTTGGAGGATTTGTTCATTTCTTTTTACTTTTTTTCTCTAAACTTCTCTTCTCACTTCATTTCATTCATTTGATCTTCAATCACTGATACTGTTTCTTCCAGTTGAGCAAATCGGCTACTGAAGCTTGTGCATGAATCACATAGTTCTTGTGCCATGGTTTTCAGCTCCATCAGGTCATTTAAGGTCTTTTCTACACTATTTATTCTAGTTAGCCATTCGTCTAATCTTTTTTCAAGGTTTTTAGCTTCTTTGCGATGAGTTTGAACATCCTCCTTTAGCTTGGAGAAGTTTGTTATTACTGATCATCTGAAGCCTTCTTCTCTCAATTCATCAAAGTCATTCTCCATCCTGCTTTGTTCCATTGCTGGCGAGGAGCTGCGATCCTTTGGAGGAGAAGAGGCGCTCTGGTTTTTAGAATTTTCAGCTTTTCTGCTCTGGTTTCTCTCCATCTTTGTGGTTTTATCTACCTTTGGTCTTTGATGATGGTGATATACAGATGGGGTTTTGGTGTGGATGTCCTTTCTGTTTGTTAGTTTTCCTTCTAACTGTCAGGACCCTCAGCTGCAGGTCTGTTGGAGTTTGCTGGAGGTCCACTCCAGATGCTATTTGCCTGGGTATCACCAGTGGAGGCTGCAGAACAGCAAATTTTGCAGAACGGGCAAATGTTGCTGCCTGATCATTCCTCTGGAAGCTTCGTCTCAGAGGGGCATTCAGCCGTATGAGGTGTCAGTCAGCCCCTACTAGGGGGTGCCTCCCAGTTAGGCTACTCGGGGGTCAGGGACCCACTTCAGGACGCAGTCTGTTCTCAGATCTCAAACTCTGTGCTGGGAGAACTGCTTCTCTCTTCAAAGCTGTCAGACAGGGACGTTTAAGTCTGCAGAAGTTTCTGCTGCCTTTTGTTCAGCTATGCCCTACCCCAGAGGTGGAGTCTACAGAGGCAGGCAGGACTCCTTGTGCTGCGGTGGGCTCCACCCAGTTCAAGCTTCCTGGCCACTTTGTTTACCTACTCAAGCCTCAGCAAAGGCAGGCACCCCTCCCTGCCACCTTGCAGTTCGATCTCAGACTGCTGTGCCAGCAGCGAGTGAGGCTCCGTGGGTGTGGGACACTCCAAGCCAGGTGCGGGATATAATTTCCTGGTGTGATGTTTGCTAAGACTGTTGGAAAAGCTCAGTATTAGTGTGTCCAGAATTGGTGGGTTCTTGGTCTCACTGACTTCAAGAACAAAGCCGCGGACCCTCGCAGCAAGTGTTACAATTTTAAAGATGGTGTGTACATAGTTTGTTCCTTCTCGTGTTCAGATGTGTCCAGAGTTTCTTCCTTCTGATAGATTCATGGTCTTGCTGACTTCAGGAGTGAAGCTGCAGACCTTTGCAGTGAGTGTTACAGCTTATAAAGGCATTGTGGACCCAAAGAGTGAGCAGAAGCAAGATTTATTGTAAAGAATGAAAGAACAAAGCTTCCACAGTGTAGAAGGGGACTGAGCCGGTTACCAGTGCTGGCTCAGGCAGCCTGCTTTTATTCCCTTATCTGATCCCAGCCACATCCTGCTGATTGGTCCATTTTACAGAGAGTTGATTGGTCCGTTTTGACAGAGTGCTGATTGGTGCGTTTACAATCCCTGAGCTAGATACAGAGTGCTGATTGGTGTATTTACCATCCTCTAGCTAGACTTAAAATTTCTCCAAGTTCCCCTAGCTTAGCTAGACACAGAGCACTGACTGGTGCGTTTACAAACCTTGAGCTAGACCCAGAGTGCTGATTGGTACATTTACAATCCTCTAGCTATATATAAAAGTTCTCCAAGTCCTCACCTAAGTCAGGAGTCCAGCTGGCTTTGCCTAGTGGATCCCGCACCAGGGCCACGGGTGGAGCTGCCCACCAGTCCCATGCCATGCACCTGCACTCCTCAGCCCATGGGTGTTCGATGGTACTGGGCGCTACAGGGGTGGCATCTGTTGGGGAGGCTCAGCCCCGTGGGAGCCCACAGTGGGGGAGGGGGGCTTGGGCATGGCAGGCTGCAGGTCCTGAGCCCTGCCCCACAGGGAAGCAGCTGAGGCCCAGTGAAAACTCAAGCATGGCATGGGCGGGCCAGCAGTGCTGGGGGACCCACCACACCCTCCACAGCTGCTGGCCTGGGTGCTAAGCCCCTCACTGCCCAGGGCTAGTGGTGCCAGCCGGCCACTCCAAGTGCAGGGCCTGCCGAGCGCACCCACCTGGAATTTGCGCTGGCCCGAGAGCCCTGCGTGCAACCCCAGCTCCTGCCCCCGCCTCTCCCTCCACACCTCCCCGCAAGCAGAGGGAGCTGACTCTGGCCTCGGCCAGTCCAGAGAGGGGCTCCCGCAGTGAAGCAGCAGGCTGAAGGGCTCCTTGAGTGTGGCCAGAGCAGACGCCAAGGCTGAGAAAGCCCGAGAGCTAGCAAGGGATGCTGGCATGTTATCACCTCTCATTAGGGTGGGAGTGACCTGATTTTCCAGGTGCAGTCTGTCACGGCTTCCCTTGACTGGGAAAGGGAATTCCCCAACCCCTTGCACTTCCCTGGTGAGGTGATGCCTCGTTCTACTTTGCCTCAGGCTCCATGGGCTGCACCCACTGTCCTGCACCCACTGTCTGACAAGCCCCAGTGAGATGAACCTGGTACCTCAGTTAGAAATGCAGAAATCACCTGTCTTCTGCATCGCTCATGCTGGGAGCTGTAGACTGGAGCTGTTCCTATTGGGCCATCTTGGAACCTCTCCAGCTTCATTTTTTTGCATGTGAGTATCCAGTTGTCTCAACACTAGTTCTTGTACCATTAACATTTAACTGTGCTTGTTTTATTATATTTCTACTCATTCATCAATCCATCTTACTTTTTTGATACCTTTCAAAATAGAGTTCTTCAATCACTTTCTTCTAAATTTTTTCAGCATACATATCATTAAATAGAATTCAATATTTGTTTACAGTTTATTTTTAATGTAAATTTTACATATAATTATATGTATTATATATACATTATAATTATATGTATTATATACAAAATTATATGTATATAATGCATAAATCTTAATTGTTCTTTTTCTAGGTTTTGACAGCCACATATGACCATATATCCAAAACATTTATCAAGATATAAAACATTATTGCCATGCAAGGATATTCCTCCCTGAATTTTCCCAAACTCCCAAGAGCAGAGGAAGTTTTTTTCCACTATAGATTAGTTTTGCCTATTCTAGATCTTCATATAAATAGACTTGTTCAGTATACTCATTTTTGTGTGAGGCTTATTTCACCCAGTATAATTTTTTGAGATCATCCATACAGTTGATTGTATTAGTAGTTTGATTTTTCTTAGTGGTAAGTGATAATTCATTTTATAAAGATGTTTGTCTATTCTTCTATTGTTGGACACCTGGGTTATTTCCAGTTCAAGGCTCCTATTAATAAAGATGCAATTAACCTTCTTGTCCAAGTCTTTTTCTGGATATATGTTTTCATTTCTCTTGGGTAAACACTTAGTAGTAGAATTGTTGGGTAATAGGGTAGGGGTACCATTTTCCCAGCAAAAATGAGTAAGAGTTTTGTTTGTTCTACATTCTTGCCAATATTTGAGGTTGGTAGTCTTTTTAATATTAGCCATTCTGGTGAACATGTCATGGTCTCTTATTGTGGTTTTAATTTTGCATTGATGACTAATGATGTTGAGCATCTTTCCTTCTCTCTCGTTTTGTATGTGACTGTTTTTTTCTTATTGCTTTATTCTTTTCTGTATCTTGATAGAAGCCTTTATGACACATATGTAAGATGTATCAGTCATTTCTATGGTTAGTGTTTTCCAAACTAATATTATCCCATGCTGCCAACTAAAATATTTATTTGTTTTGTTTTTCATGCTTAGGTGTACAAATAGCTTGAAACTAATTTTGGTACATCGTGTAAAGAAGCAGCAAAAATTTATTTTTTCCATGTGAATATACAATTTTTCCACAACCATTTTTCCTTTAAAGATCACTATTTCCCCACCATTCTATGAGCTGCTATTTTTCATAAACCATGTATTCATTTATGCCTGGATTTGCTTCTTGACTCTCCATGTTCTGTCATTGATCTGTCTGTCTGTCTTCACACCAATACCACATTGACTTAATTCTGTAGCTCTATAATAAATCTAGGTATATGATAAAGCAAGTCTTCTCACTTTGTTCTTCTTTTCCAAGATTGTCTTGGCTAATCTTGGCAATTTGCATTTTCATAAAAATATTATAATCAACTTGTAAAGTTTTAACAAAATTTGGGGTTTTGATTGTGGTTTTATTATTTCTCTGTATCAGTTTGGGGGAAAAGTGACATCTTTATAATTTTGAGCCTCTGAATCCATGAACATGGTGTATTTCTCCATTTATTTAAACCCTTGAAGTTTTTTCTCAGTAATAGTTTAGCGTTTCTCTGTGTAGAGGTTTACAAGTTTTTAGATGTATTCTTGTTTGCTTTTTTTGATGTTTGTTATAAATGGCATCTTAAAGTGTCTATTTGTTTATTTGTTGTTGGTATATAGGAATAAATTGATTTTAGTTTATTGACTTTGTAGTCAGCAACTTTACTAAAATTGCTTTTTGTGTCTATTATTTTTTTCTGTAGATTATTTTGCATTTTATATGTATACCATTATACATGTCAGCTATGGATATGAGTTTTATCTCTTTCTTTCCAATTCTTATACCCTTTAATTTTTTCTTGCCTTATTGTACTGGTACAGTACAAAGTTCAGTACAAAGTTGATAGAAGAAATGACAGTGGTCATTCTTATCTCATTCTACATTTCAAGGGAAAGCTATCAATATTTCATTAAGTATAATGCTATAGGTTTTTAAATAAATAATCTTTATTGGATTAAGCAAGTTCACTTCTAATTGTAGTTTCCTGAAAGTTCTTTTTTAAAAAAATGATGAGATACTGAATTTTGTCAGGTAATTTTTCTCTATCAAAATGGTAATATGATTTTTCTCTTTTACTGTGTTAATGCTCTGAATTTTACTGATTGGTTTTAGTGTGTTAGTGCAGCCTTGCATTTCTGTAGTAAACATGTCTTGCTCGTGTTGTGTTATTATTTCTATGTGTTGTTGAATTTTACTTGCTAATATTTTATATTTGGCATTTCAAAATTATGTACCTGAATGAGGTTGGCTAGTAATTTTTCTTTTTCAAAATGTTCTTGTCAGGCTTTGCTATTAAGCTTATTTTAGCCTCACAGAAGAAGT
The DNA here is from genome assembly GCF_037993035.2 of Macaca fascicularis. Classification (NCBI taxonomy): domain Eukaryota; kingdom Metazoa; phylum Chordata; class Mammalia; order Primates; family Cercopithecidae; genus Macaca; species Macaca fascicularis. Next base: position 81,479,732 of record NC_088380.1, on the reverse strand, counting down.
TGAATGATAGTCTTTATTTTCCTATTTTCTGGAAGAGTTATATAAGATTGACATTATTTCTTCCTTGACTGGTGGAATTAGCCTGTGAAGCCACCCTGGCCTGAAGCGTCCTTGGTGGATTTAATGTTCTTTTAATAGTTAATGAGGTATTTAGATTTTCTACTTCTTGTGTCATTTTGGTAAATTGTATTTTCTAAGAAGTTTGTTTTATCTAAAGTTTTGATTTATTGTCATAAAGTTGTTAGTAGCCACCTCTTAATATTGTTTTAATAGTTGGTATATGTAGTAATTTATTCTTTTCTATATATGTGTTGTAAATCTCTGCCTTCTCTCTCTTCCTGCCTTGGTCATTCTTACTGTACAATTATCAACTTTAATAGTGTTTTCAATTTACCTAGTTTTTCTTTATTGAAACTATGTTGTAAGTTTTTTTAATGTTTTACTAATTTTGATATAATCTTTATTATTTTCTTCTTATTTTGACTTTAATTTGCTATTCTTTTCCTAACTTCTTGTGACTAATACTTACCTCATTAATTTTTAGTTTTACTTCTCTTCTGGTGTGCATTTAATGGTGTACATTTCTCTTAAAGTATTCCTTTAAACTACATCTTACAAGTTGTGATAATTTTGAATTTTCAGTTCAAAATATTTTCTATGACTTTTTCTTTGGCTATTATATCATTTAGAGGTAGATTTTTTATTTTCCATATAGATGGAAATTTTAAAGTTTTAAAAATATTGACATTTAGCCTAGTTGCATCATAGTCAGAGAACATACTCTGTCTCATATCAGTTCTTTGAAATTTGTGGAGACTTGCTTTGCAACACATGCTCCATTTTTGAAAATGAAATTTTAAAAAACTCAATATGCATTTTAGTTTTGGGGCATAATATTCCATTTGTATCAATCAGGTCAAGTTTCTTCTTCTTTTGTTTAAATTGTATAGTCTGTGTATTCTATCAGCTTCTATTCATGATTGTAGTTTTGTCTGTTTCTACCTCTAGTCCTGTAACATTTGCTTTATATATTTGAGTTCACATTATTAGGTGCCTACACATTTATAATTGTTATATCTTCTGTATGAATTGGGTTCTTTACTATTAATGAAGTATTCCTTTATATCTCTAATATTGCTCTTTTGCCTTAAATATGACTGCTTGATATTACTAGATATATCAGCTTCCTCTGTAGATGTTTGCATGGTATATGTTTTTCTTTCCTTTCACTTTTAATACTGTAAAATCCTTCTTAATGTGTATCCTTTTTGAACAATACAGAATTAGATTTAAAAAAAAATCTGGTCTGACAGTCTATGTTTTCACTAGAGTATTGAGTCCACTAATATTTATTTATCATAATTACTGATATTTCTGCTTTGCTAGGAGGACTTGGAATTTGGCTTTTACTGAACTTAGGCTAATAGGACGACCTTTCTGAGATATTTACTATGAGCTCAAATTTTCTAGGTATGTCATAATTATAGAGAAAATTTCCATTTTTGTTTAAAAATATTCCATAGATGTGGAAAGAGAGAGAAGATGTGGAAAGAGAGAGAAGATGTGGTTTCAAGCTGAAATTCAAATAAACTAGATTCCATATGGGATAGCTATTGGAAGCACTGGCTAAGAAAGGAGCCATATCAAATTTTGAATATAGCCAAATCCAATCATCATGTTAGCATTGATGGAGCAAGAAAATATCTAGACTTATTGAATTATAATTGCAGCTGTATGAATCACACACCACTATATATATAGCAAGTATGATTTTATCTGTGATATAAAAAGGCCTTTTTAATGGGATTTTACTGTAATTTTAATAGACTGGAGAAAGTAATGAGGGAGTCATAGCTTGTGTGTATTGGGGTGAAAAAGCAGGAAAGATATCTGTAGTAATCATTGAAGTGTTAAAAATATATTATGGCTGGGATCAGGATTAGGGAGGTGTGCCTGAAGTTAATGACTTATATATAAGGCCCTTGTAACTAAGGTACCAGTTCAGAATAGAAGTTTATAAAAAGCAAGAAAAATCGGATTGCTGAATCCAAATATAGAATACTATTTTGCAGTAAAATAGAAATACATATTTTAAATGACTAAAATAAATATAGAAAGATATTTTTGAGACAAATAAGGAAACATTGGTTATTAGATGATATTAAGGAATCATTGTTAATTTTGTAGCTGTGACCACGTTGTAGTATTAAAAAAAAAGTCCTTATTTTTTTGAGAACACATAGAAGTATTTAAGGTTGAAATGACATAAACATAATGTCAGAAATTTGCTTTAAAATATTTGCAGTAACAAAGAAAAAGAAAGAACAAAAAGAGGGATAAAACAAGTGTGCCAAAATGTTAAAAGCTATTGAATTTAATCAATGGGTAGTATGAGAATGTCTTATACTATTTCCTCTGTTTTAGTGTATGGTTAAAATTTATAATAATTTTTTATAAGGAGTAAAATATTGCTAGAAAAGCACTATATATTCTTAATGTTAACACATTTAAGTATTTTCATGATGGATAAAATTTTATGTATATTTTTCAACTGACTAAAGGCTAGAAAATGAAGCAGGGAATGCTAAGGGTGGTGCTGGCATGTGTTGCAGTGGAATGGGTACAAGCTTGGTTATAAGCTTCAAGCTGCCACTAATGAGCTCCACTCCTTTGGCAGTATCCTTATACCTCTCTGGGCCTTGGGCTACTCTTTTGTTTCTAAGATGGGGCATTGTCCTAAATGAGCTCAAAAGTCTTTTTCTAGGTCTTATTACCTATGGTTCTGAATGTACTGCACTTGGAATCTTTTGTTTCCTGGAATTGGGAATGTATGCAAGATACTAGGTTTCCGATGGCACCCCTCCAAATTTTGGTGGTCTTAAGGAACCCCTGCAAGGTGAAGGGAGAGAGCTGAGGGATCAAAGGTCTAGACCTTCCCTAAACCCCAATTTAATAACCCAGCTCAGCCACTATTTAATTTTTTCTCATGGGTCCTGTTTTCTGCCAGCATCCCTAGAAAGAGTTGGTCTCTATGCCCACTGTGTATGGTTATGTTTGCAGCTCCTGTTCTGTCTTACTGCATGTGCTTTCATACAGACTGTGAGTGCTTCAAGGTAGGAACTTTCTATTTCATTTTTGTGTCCTTAAGTACCTAGGACACAGTCTGGCATGTGAAGGGGCATACAAAATATTTGCTGAGTGAATGAATGGATGAATGAATTAAAACAAACTAAAATACTTTGTGACATTTAATTTAATTTCATGGAATATAATGAAAAGAATATGAATTCATTTTTACTATGAAGTTTAGGAAGCTTTGGCTTTCCAATGGGGTACATTCTTCTTGGCACACCCACTCACTTTCTCTGTTGTCTTCTTATTCCACCCCCTTCAGTAATCTTCAGCAGGATTCATTTGATCAGAAAGCATTAAGTTATGTCCTCCCCTCATCGTCGAAATTCCTTTAGCTGTAGTTTTAAAACTAGGGCTGAGGGGGCAGGAGGCTGGGGGAGTCATAGGTGAATTATGGTGCATCCTCCAGATGACTGATTTTCTGCAAATATTTAGGGAAATGTCATATAATTGGCAAATGAAGCATTATTTTATATTAAAACAAATTCAGATACATTTTGGAGTAAAATGTTCAATGAACACGAAATCCTAAGCTAGGCCTTGAGACTTCTGGGAATCTTCTAGGCTAAGACTGTCCTCTCCACTAAGAATGTCAGCGATTTATTTAGGTATTTGTATTTGAGGTAACCTGTGAGGATGCCAACCCGGCAGATATAAAGATAGAGTGTGGCTCTGTGGGGTGCAGGAATAAGAGCTATGGAGTTGACGAAAACTAGACTGAAAATGGTACCTTTGGGACAGCTTCACAGAAAAAGCCTTGAGGAAGACAAAAAAAAATTGTGTCTTATTTATTTATTTAGAGACAGGATCTGGCTCTGTCACCCAGGCTGAAGTACAGTAGTGCAATTATAACTCACTGCAGCCTCAAACTCTTGGGCTCAAGTGATTCTCCCATTTCAGCCTCCCAAGTAGGTAAGACTACAGGCACACACCACCACTCTCAGCTAATGTTTCTTTCTTTCTTTTTTTTTCTGCCAGAATAGGGTCTCACTATGTTGCAGAGGCTGGTCTTGAACTCCTGGCCTCAAGCTATCCTGCTGCCTCAGCCTCCCAAAGTGCTGGGATTACAGGTGTGTGCCACTGCACTTGGCCTGATTTATTATTTCCATGGTGCTTTGGTAAAAAATGCCCAAGTTGTGCTGACCTAAGACACGTATAAAATTCCCAATGTAATAATTAAAGAAAGCAAGTTACCTATTCTGTTTTTAAACTGTCATATTTTTATTTGCTAACTACACCTCAGTAAAGCTCTGGGGGAAAAGCTGTCATATTTTATTTAGGACTGGCTTGATTGTTTTGTCCCTGTGTGTGAACACATGAACACTGTTGTTTTAGACTGAAATATAATTTATAAAAAGTATTAGAAAACACGTTTAGAAAAATCATAGTCAGTGTGTATAAGATTGTTTTCTTATTAAATAGAAGATAATTTGAAACAATTGTCAATTCCCTAGGTAACTAGATGCTCCCTTTCTCTTTAATAAAAGAATCAGATAATTCAAATCCTCTTAGTTCATGCAAGTCTGGCTTTTTTTTCTCTCTCATTTTTTTAGATTTCAAGTGAGTGGGCATTTACTTCAGTCAATGCAGTCAATATTCAAGGTTCAAAATTGTCTTATTGAACTGTCAATTTGGTATTTATTCTTTATAGTCACTTTTTTTTTTTCTGGCATGATTATGGGTGTATTCAAATCCATTTCTCATCATTGGCAAGATTGTTAAACTGAAAAAGAGCCTGGTATTCCAGGTGTCTGTGTTGCCTGAAGTGACACTTACTAAACCCAGATATATTTCTAATTCAGCTTACTCAAAAAAAAAGTTAAGCACTGATCAGTGCAAGGCACTATAGGCGTGACACTAGTATAGTTTGCTGAATATAGTAGGTAATCAGTAAGGGCCTTGAAAGTAGGAATAACAGTAACAAACAAAGCACGTAAACTCTCTGCATTTACTCCTTTGTCTGTAAAATAGACGTAATTATTTCCCCTCAGAAAAGTTGTAAAGTAGAATAAATTTACCAGGCACAATATAAAAATATTAAGGAGTGAAAAGTTATATGGATTATTCTAAAAGGTAGAAAATATATCTTTTTTTTTTTTTGATGGAGTCTGGCTCTGGCTGGAGTGCAGTGGCACGATTTCAGCTCACTGCAACCTCCGCCTCCCAGGTTCAAGCAATTCTCCTGCCTCAGCCTCCCATGCAGCTGGGATTACAGGAGTGCACCACCATGCCAGGCTAATTTTTATATTTTTAGTAGAGATGGGTTTTCACCATGTTGGCCAGGTTGGTCTCGAACTCCTGATCTCAGGTGATCTGCCTTCCTTGGCCTGCCAAAGTGCTGGGATTACAGACGTGAGCCACCGCGCCCGGCCAACTTGGCCACCTTTTCAAATGCATGTGGTGTTTTCCATTATTTACTTTTTGAATTTTCCTTTTCTTTGATGACTTTTACAGTTGCTTGTATTCCTTTTCAAAGGAATGCTCTGCACCTGTTACCTTCATTTTCTCACTACACGTTACACATCCCTTCTTTAATCCCTTGTTGTTTTTACCAAAACTACACTTTCAAAATCTTCAGTGGCTCCTTTCTGGTCAAAACATTTGGCCCTTGCTCAAATACCTCATACTCCCTACTCTTTTAATTTTAATTAAATTTTTATAGTCGTCCCCTTTGGAAAACTCTTTACTTATCTTGGCTTTTATGGTAATGTACTTCTTGGCCTTCTTGCTATTTCTTGGATGGTTGTTTCTGTTTCTTTCTTTCTTTTTTTTTTTGAGACAGAGTCTCACTCTGTTGCCAGGCTGGAGTGCAGTGGCGCAATCTTGGCTCACTGCAACCTCCGCCTCCCAGGTTCAAGCGATTCTCCCACCTCAGCCTCCCGAGCAGCTGGGACTACAGGTGCTCGCCACCACACCTGGCTAATTTTTGTATTTTTAGTAGAGATGGGGGTTTCACCATGTTGGCCAGGATGGTCTCGATCTCCTGACCTTGTGACCCGCCTGCCTCAGCCTCCCAAAGTACTGGGATTACAGGCGTGAGTCACCATGCCTGGCCTCTTTCTGTTTCTTTTAAAGATTCCTTCTTCCCTGGTGTTCTTTAGGGCTGTCTTCCTCAAGACTTTTTCTGTGGAAATTGCTGCTGTCTCAAAGTTTCCATTTTCAGTCTTGTTTTCCTCAACTCCATAGCTCTTACTTCTGGACCCCACAGAGCCACAGCCTGTCTGTACATCTCCCTGGATGGTGTCCTCACAGGTTCCCTTAAATACAAACAGGTGTGAAATTGAAAGCATATCAAGTCAGCGTCCCTTCCTAACTTCACCTCTGATGTTTTAGTCACCTATTGGTCATGAAGTTCCATTGATTCTTCTAGGAAAACTCCTGCAATTGTTTCAAACTTATGAGGAACCATGTGATTCATCCAGTTACTAAGCTTGTAGGTGCAACCAGGATTCAAGCTGAAGTCTTAGAACCTGAAGACTAAAGACCTACGGCTTAAAAAACTCACAGCATCTTAACAGAAATCCTTGGTACCGGATATATTCCAGAACTCAGAATTTTTTCAAGTGTATAAAGATAGTGATGTATATATGCTATTAATAAGGTAATACCCTTCTGGGGCAGCATGGCAGACATAATCACATAAATTAATATTTCTGCAGTAAAATGTGTGATTATTCTCATGGAATGTGATCAGTCAAGACTATAAAAAGCCTCTAGTCAGTTTAGGTTAGGTTTTGCCACAAAATGTGGTCAGGTCAGGTGAGGCTTTGCTACCAAGTACATTATAGAAAGATGTCCATTTTGAGAGCTTTTTGAATTTTTGGAATTGTGGATAAGGGATTGTGGACCTCAAAAAGTAATTACCTGGAATTAATGTTTGTAGTTTTGATACCATATTTTCACTGGGCAGATAGGCAATTTTCACCATAATCATCTAGGGAAACAAAATATTTTCTTACCTTAAAATAGGGGTCCCCAACCCCAAGGCCACAGACGGTACTGGTACCGGTTAGGAACCAGGCCGCACAGCAGGAGGTGAGTGGCAGGGGAGCCGGCCTTACGGCCTGAGCTCTGCCTCCTGTCAAATCAGCCTGGGCATTAGATTCTCAGAGGAGCTCAGACCCTACTGTGAACTGCGCATGCGAGGTATATAGATTGCATGCTCCTTATGAGAATCTAACTAGTGCCTGATGATCTGAGGTGGAACAGTTTTATCCCCAATCATCCCCCACCCACCCCCAGCATGGAAAAATTGTCTTCCATGAAACCAATCCCTGGTGCCAAAAAGGTTGGGGACTGCTGGCTTAAAAGGAACCTTAGGAGACAAGGAGATACCTGGGACAATACCAACTTGTTTGGGCGAGACTTATTTGGGTTGCCAGTCTCCTGACATATAGACTTCCTGAATGTCAGGGGTTGAGGATGAGAAACTCAGGTGGTATTAATGAGTTCCTGCCAGTAAGATGTCCTGGAGGAATGTTTTCAGATACTTATGAAGTTGCTTAAGTGCAACTTTGTCAGACTCCAAATTCCATTCATTATCAAACCTAGTTTTCTGCCCTGTATAAAATAAAGTCTATTTCTAGGTCTTGATGGGTTCAGTTATACCTAGCATAATCTGCACAAGTATAATCTGAACCTACTTACCTCCAAGTAACTCTTTAACAACTATAATGTACTCTGTAATAATTGGGAACAGGGCAATGTGACCTTCAGCTTTATGGGGTTCAGATCTGAACGGAAGTTCATTCTCAGGGCGGATGAGCAGCTGAGGAGGAGTTTGCAGGGAGAATGTCAGGAAAGGCTCAATTTTTTTGTAAATTTGGTGATAGAGATGGTCATTCTGCATATAGCAGTGTATAAGGCACCTCCTTGTTCAATGGGGTGTCAGGTCTTTGAGCTCTGTATCATTTGTTGGTATCACTTGTGTGATTTCTAGCAAGTTCATTTCTTGATGATTTGGTTTTCTCATGTGGAAAATCAAACTAACCATGCTTACATCCTACTGCCTCACAGAGAAAGTGTGAAAACTAATGGGTTAATGCTGGAAAAGAGCTTAAAGAGCTTTAGATACAAGTAGTTATCAATCATAGCATAGAATCATTTGGACTTTAGAATAATGGTTCTAAAGAGATTACAAAAATACTGTCAATGCACGTTTATTAGAGTAGACCCTTTTTCAAGTTACAGCTGTAGTTTCTAATGTAGCAAATTAATTTTATTTAATCAGTCCATTCTAAATGGGCCTGGACTCTGTCGGAGAGTGATCTTACACCAAAAGGGCAAGATACATGATCATCGTGGCATTCTCATTTGACTGTTAGGTCTCTAATTGTGCAATTTTTCCCAGTTAGGCTGTGGGCCCTCTGAAAATAATACAAGGAGAGTAACTTAGAGGCCTAAAAACATTTTTTAAGTGTTTTTTTTTGAATTACTAAAAATACAAAAGTTTCACATACTGGAAAAATATATTGAAATAACATATTTTATTAAGCATAATTTAAAAAAATATTTTCAATGAGCAATCCAAGGGCTTAGATTAATTAACCTTCTGGAGCTTTGAATATAATAGCTTTCTCGTATATGTTTATCGGAAAGTTATAAGGAAAAATTCATGAAAACATTTAAGTACATGCCTAGAATTGAAATACTTTGAAATGGACTTCACATTTAACATAAACACTTAAACTAATTTTAATAAAGATGAAAAATACGTGATTTTAAAAAATATTTTTAATTATTCAACCTAAATGCAAACCAATGTGGTTTTTCTAGAACAAAAATTTAAAACCTGGTACAAGTTTCATAAGAAACTATTTTCAGGTCTAATATTAAGTAATTACTTCACAATAAATATAATTTTGTTTGAACTCTTAGTACATTATGTTAAAGATAATTTGCTAGAGCAGTGGGTAGATTAAATTTGAAAAAAATAAAGACTAAATAATTGGAGATAAACTGCAACCTAAACTTACAATTTAATTATTGTGTTGATTATTTAGCAAATAAAGTGAGAACAAAAATAATGTCCTTAGAAAGTCATACAGTATAATTGATTATGGTGTCTACTACTCAAGTATAGTTTGATAAGTTTGGTCTACATACTTTGAAAATAATTTATAGGAGGTTTAGGTATTAAAACTCATTATATATGCAAGTACATAGGAGAGTAATTTAAACAAGTTTATTTTACTGAATATAAATAACCAGGCAGAATACCCTAATAAATAATTATTTTCCTTTTTGTATTCATTACAGTAATTCATTGTTGAATTATATTGGTCAAGTACCTGAAATTATATTTATTGAATACACAAATTTATTATTTGATATTAGCTGAAAAGTTCTCTTTTCATACCTATTCCTAGCATTTCGCTAAAGACCTTAAAAGTGTTTTTCAGTTTAATAAATGTAGTGTTCCTGCTTTAAACGTTAGAGAAACTGAGTCTTAGAAAATTAGCAATTTATTGCTAATTAGTAAGAAAATTAGTAACAATTGCAAATAAGTAAGCTGATAAGAAAATTAGTAACAATTGCAAATAAACTACTTCTCACTGAGATTATTCATTTGGAATTAAATTTATACTGCTCATATATATTTATTTAAACATATATTACTGGATTCTTAAAGTAGTATCCTTGAAACTTCTTTTGGGAAAGTTTGGTTTATAAACTATTTAATTTGGAAAGTGGTTTATCTTATTTTAATCCAAACACATTTCAAATCCATAGCCATTCCTGAAGAGAACTTACTCACAATGAATAAATAAACAAATTAAGAAAATAGTATTTTTCATATTCACATTTATCATTGGAGTGAGCGGAATTTCTTGTTAAAGTGGATTCTGATCTGTGCTATATGAAAACAAATGACTTAGGGAAAACAAGGCTATAATGCCACCTGGGGGCTTTTAAGGACATCACAGTTCACTAAAACTAATAATCCTATAGGGTAAATTCCAGTTACCTCCATTTGCCCTTCAGAATAATCATTACCATTTATTTTTTCCCTTTTCACTGATTTTTATAGTGATTACAGAAAAGGAATAATGGTTCAAAATATTATCCTATTTTCTACAATCTACACTATCAAGATATTTCTTTCCTGTAACCAAGCAACATTCTTCCTCTTAGGAGATAGCATAGGTACACTATAAGATGTCTACAATTGTATGTTACGTTATGAGATATAACAGCATTACAGGGTCAAACCAAAAAAGAACAAGCTTAAACAATAAAAAAAAAAATCCCATATACGGATATGTATCTATGGCAGTGAAAACATTCTCTCTTTTTTTGTTAATCTTAAAAACTCATAGAAGAGTTAGTCACACCAGCCAAGCCACCTCAGGGAGGTAGCATATGAGAAGTGGTTACAGTGCAACACTTTTTTTGAGGGAGCTCATTTGCATTCATAATTTGGTAGTCTTTACGGAATGCCTAATGTTTGCTGAATATTGTTAAGAAAAAAGAAACGCCCTCTGTGCTGTCAAATGATAGTATACACAATACACATGAGATGAAAATATATAAGAGCTGCTGATGTCCTTATCTACAGTATTTTTGTTTGTTTTATAACAAAATGTTTGTTTATTATTATTATTATTTTTTACCATTTTGGCTATCTTATGCTTTAACTGTATCTTTCCCATTTGGGTGTTTTTCAAATTTCTGTTGCTATAAGCAATATCATGTTTAATTAAAAGCTCATTATTCTATTTGTGAATTTATTCACATCCTTTTTTTCTTTCCATGAATTACCTGTTAGCTTGATAGATATATATATAGATATAGATAGATATAGATAGATATTAGATGTTCAATAAATATGAATAAATGTCAATATTTTAGAATTTTCTAATTGTCCCAACAGAAAAGATATATCATAAAGGAAAACGAAAAAAAGCTGAAATAGACAGTGACATCTCATCTGTGAGATGAAGGATTTGGTTCATGTGCACATGTTCAGAGAACTAAGCATGGTTTAGCTGCAGCAGGGGTATTTAAACAAGAAGAATAAGTTTGCAAGTGAGTCTGATCTGTTATTTTTTGTTTTTGTTTTTGTTTTTCCATCAGCTGGTCACTATAGCATCTGCTATAAGCTCTGGTTAGAAGTTGATGAGATTTGTGATGTTTAAAGATGAAGATTTATAAATTATATCTGTAGGTTATTTGAACTGTATTACATTACTATGGCAGAAAGTAGTAGCAGTTCCACCAGATCCATTTTTATTGTTACCAATAAAATTTTTATCTGAGCATTTCACTGCTCAGAATAGAGGTTACATCCCCCAGCTTCCCTTGCAGCTGTCTGTGTCCATATAACTAAGTTCTGGCCAATGGGTTGTAAATAGAAATATCCTGTGGCAACTTCTGGAAAACATTCTTTTCTTTTCTTTTTTTTCTTTTTTTGGAGATGGAGTCGCGCTCTGTCTCCCAGGTTGGAATGCAGTGGCACAATCTCGGCTCACTGCAACCTCCAATTCCTAGGTTCCAGCGATTCTCCTGCCTCAGCCTCCCGAGTAGCTGGGACTACAGGCGCATGCTACCACACCCGGCTAATTTGTGTGTTTTTAGTAGAGACGGGGTTTCACCGTGTTAGCCAGGATGGTCTCAGTCTCCTAACGTTGTGATCCGCCCCCCTCAGCCTCCTAAAGTGCTGGGATTACAGGCGTGAGCCACCGCACCCGGCTGGAAAACATTCTTAAGAGACAAGTGGCACACACTATTTGCCTCTTCTTTTCATTCCTTCATCAATTCTGCTGTCTGAACAAAGCTGCTGTTGTCTCAATACAGAGGCCACACAGAGTAAAGCTATAGAGAAGAAGCCAAAGTGCCTTGCACCATGGAGTGCTAAAACAGCCCTGGACTATTACCTAGGAACGATCTCCCTAGAAGGGAGAAATTAACTTCTATGATGGCACTCTTATTTTGGATTTTCTACAACTTGCAGCTAAATCTCTTCTCCTCGGATATAATTGCTATGGGAAATGCAGATTCATTTATTGATTAGTTACTGAAAAAGTATATGTTTTAAAATTAATTTTTATATAATATATTCATGCATTATTTACCACATTCATTTTGTCCATCCTCTCAGCTTAGAAGCATCATGACAGTATTAGAAAGGGTACCGTTACACAGTTTATAGAAATGCAAATAATAAACATAAGAAAAATATCCAGCCTATAACTAAAAATGCAAATCAAAACAATAAATTATTCTTTATCTAGTAGTAACTTAACAAAAACATTTTTAAGTTCCCAAAACAGATAGAAAAAGGAAACTGGCCTACCATTTCACTGCTTGTCACAACATAACTTGAAGAGCAATTTGAAACTATGTATCAAGAGCCATAAGAAGATATTTGCCTTTTGATCCAGAAATTCTGTTTCTGGTAAACAGTTCTAAAAAAAATTGTGAATACTAAAATGTTACATGCACAAAGATACTCACTGAGGCATTATTAATAACGTTGACAAATTGGAAACAATCTAGTCCAATATAGGGACTGGCTAAGTAAGGTATAACCATATATATTGAATAGATTATCAAATGACCATTGAAAATGAGGGTTATTTATTTACTCATTTAAAAAATTTATGTGTTGGTATACAATGGCATCTCAATAAATATAATCATATACTGCTTAATGATTTTTTTTGGTCAGTGACAGACTGCATATATGACGGTGGTTCCACAAGATTATAGTGGAGATGAAAATTCCCATTGCCTAGTGATGTCAAAGTGCAATGCATGACTCACGTGTTTGTGGGCATGCTGGTGTAAACAAAGCAGTCATATAAAAGTAGAGCATATATAATATGTACCCTATATAATACTTGATAAGAATAATGATGTTACTGCTTTATACATTTACTATGCTCTTCTTTTTATTGTTATTTTAGAGTGTATTCCTTCTACTCATAAAAAAAAATGTTAACTGTAAAACAGCCTCAGGAAATTTTCCTGATCCTTCAGGAAATTTTCCAGAAAAAGGCATTGTTGTCATAGTGGATGACAGTTTGCCCCGACAGCCTCCTGATGGGACAAGATATGGAGGTGAAAGATAGTGATATTGATGATCCTGACTCTGTGGAGGCCTAGGCTAGTGTGTATGTTCGTGTCTTAATTTTTAACAAAAACATTTAAAAAGTAAAACAATAAAAATAGAAAACTCTAAAAATAGAAAAAAGCTTACAGTTTACAATGCATGTCTTAAGATGTGTTATTAAAAGTCAAAAAATTTTTAAAAATTAGAAACTTGATAAAGTAAAAAAATTATAATAAGCTAAGGTTAATTTATGATTGAAGAAAAAAATTTAAAATAAATTGAGTGTAACCTAAGTATACAGTGTCTGTAAAGTCTACTGGAGTGGACAGTAATGTCCTAGGCCTTCACATTCACTCACCTCTCACTCACTGACTCACCCAGAGCAACTTCTAGTCCTTGAGGCTACATTCATGGTAAGTGCTCTATACAAGTAGACCCATTTGGCTGGGCGCGGTGGCTCAAGCCTGTAATCCCAGCACTTTGGGAGGCCGAGGTGGGCGGATCACGAGGTCAGGAGATCGAGACCATCCTGGCTAACACGGTGAAACCCCGTCTCTACTAAAAAATACAAAAAACTAGCTGGGCGAGGTGGCGGGCGCCTGTAGTCCCAGCTACTCGGGAGGCTGAGGCAGGAGAATGGCGTGAACCTGGGAGGCGGAGCTTGCAGTGAGCTGAGATCTGGCCACTGTACTCCAGCCTGGGTGACACAGCGAGACTCCGTCTCAAAACAAACAAACAAACAAAAAAAACAAGTAGACCCTTTTAAAAATCTTTCATACTGCATCTTTACTGTACCTTTTTTATGTTTAGATACACAAATACTTAACACTGTGTTACAGTTGCCTACAGTATTCAGTACAGTAACATGCTGAATGGATTTGTAGACTAGGAGCAATGGGCTAGACCATATAGTCTAGGTGTGTAGTAGACTATACCATCTAGGTTGTGTAAGTACTCTCTACAATGGCACAATGACAAAATCACCTGATGACACATTTCTCAGAACGTATCCCTATCATTAAGTGACCATTACTCTGTTTATCAAATGTGAGTGTCTACTATGTTCCAGGGTTTGTTCAGGTTACGTAACGACAAGCAAAAGTAGGTAGACATGGTCTTGGTTCTCACAGAGCTTATACCTTATGGGAGAGACAGATGGTTTAGAGACACTTATGGTTATTGCTGTATGGGAAAAGGAACATGATTCTATAAAAGCAAATAACAAGGGAACCTGACCTAGTCTGAGATGTTAAGACAGGCATTGCTAATTAAAGATGTGACCTTTGCACTAAGACTTAAAGAATGGAAAGAAGTTAATGAGAAAATGGATATGAACGCTATACATTAACATGGAAAATGTCTAGGCTATAGTAACTGGGAAACACATAGTAGAAAAATGAATCTGCAATATGATTATGTGTGGATATAGAAACAGAAAAAAAAAAGACTGGTGGGAATACATCAAAATGTTAAGAATGATTTAAAAGGTGGTAAAATTTTAGGTGATTTCCCGCCCATATATTTCCCTAATTCTGTATAATGTGCTACAATTACTTGTATGAAAAATGTTTTAAAGAAATGCTGTTTTTTTCTGTTTGAGTAACAAAATGATCAGCATAACATGTGTAGGGAAGCTTTGACTCTTAGAGTACAAAGAAGGAAAAAAGTTATAGTTTTTTGTAAAGCAAAAGAAGAAAAATAAATGTTCGATTATGCAGTCATTGACTAAGCAAAGCCCTCTGTGGACATATGCATAGGGTATTAGAATTTGGCTACTCCAAGTTGAAAAGTGGAGCAGAAAAGTGTTTTTTCTTTTTCTTTTTACCATTCAGAGGGTCTTCTGTAGTCAAAGGACCTAGAAAAATAAGTTGGGCTCACGAACATTTAAAAAGCAGGCTTAAAAGCTGGCAAATACCATATGGAAATGATTAACGGTTTTTGGAAATTGTTCTGTTAAAACATGTTTAAATTTTAATGAAGAATAAAAGGTATACTAGCCCTTTTAAAGGGCTGGTTTAGAAAACTCTTGGCAACTTCATGTCATGTCTAGTATTGTGTGCAAAGTAACTTTTATACTTCCCCTGAACGCAAGGAGGAAGGAAGCAGATGGATGAATGAGGAATAGTAATTTAGTTCCCAGGGAAACCCTTTGCTAATTGGAAAAAAAGACAGGATCTGTGGCTATGGCAATGCATCTAGACTGTTGTGAATTCTTCTGCAGTTATTTTCTACCCTAGGAAGAAGACGCATTATAGATTTTTCTTTTTCAGTTTAAGAGCTAATTTAGTTATCTAGTGAATGCTGACCACTAGAAACAATAAGAAAGGCCATGCCACTGAAGAATTCAAGTTTCATTGGCAGGTGCGCAGACCTAGAGAGTGCCAAGCAGTAACAAGACACTAAAATCTATTAATCAGGCTCAGGAATCTTTACAAAAGTTCATTAAACAGAGGTTAATGCAAGAAACTATGTACAGAAGTACAAGAATTAGAAAGTACATGTGCCATATAGTTTACCCCAAGAATATGAAGGTGAAACAAAACCATATATGTTCAAAATATGTCAATTACTTAAGTGTATTTTAGCATCTGTGGAACAAAATCATAATAATTTAAATTAACATTCTAGATTTCAGTCAGGTAGGGAAAATGACAAGCCTTTTCATTCTGTCTTAATCAGAATATTTCCATTGCTGCTTAAGACTCCCTAAGAGAAAAGGCATCTTTGAAACCTTAGCACTTGAAACATGTTTAACTTGTAAGAATAAAATATGTGAGTACCAAATAAAATAATGCATTTATATATTAATTTGATTTCAATGCTCAGAATTTTAAACATCATTTTCCTACCAGGAAAGTTGAGGTCCCACCTGACCAATTTTTTGAGACGGAATCTTGGTCTGTGGCCAGGCTGCAGTGCAGTGGCACAATCTCTGCTCACTGGAACCTCCGCCTCCCAGGTTCAAGCGATTCTCCTGCCTCAGCCTCCCGAGTAGCTGGGACTATAAGTGTGCGCCACCACACCTGGCTAATTTTTTGTATTTTTAGTAGAGACAGGGTTTCACCATGTTGGCCAGGATGGTCTTGATCTCTTGACCTTGTGATCTGCCTGCCTTGTCCTCCCAAAGTGCCGGGATTACAGGCGTGAGCCACCTCCCTCGGCCCTGCCTGACCAATTTTATGTCCAAAGACTTAATTTCTCACCCTGTCTTCCTGACTGCCCCATCATACACACACACACTCTCTCTCTCTCTCTCTTTCTCACCCCATATAATTACAGACCAGGGCTTTTCTTAACTTTGTGGGGCACATTACAATCATCTGGGAAACTTTTAAAAATCTGTGTCCAGGCGGCTCCCTATGCCAATTACATTAACTTCTGGGTGGAACCCAGGCATGAATATTTTATAATGTTCCAGGTGATTCCAGTGTGCAGCAAGGTTGAAAATCCTTGCTCTCCATACACAAGTAAGCTAACAAAATTATACATTTATTTTAGCATTTTCATACTTTATCTAGATAAAGGCATAATATTGTTGTTCTGTATCTATAGATACTGGCTATGAATGCCCAATGGGATATTATATTCATTGATAAACTGCTTAAATCCTAAGGATGGTAGAAGTAGAATAGGTGGTAAAGTAATTATAATATACATTACCGATTACTGATTTAGGAAGTGTCTTACATGTGCTCATCTGTAGTATTAATAACTAGGGTGGCTCTCAGTAAGAATCCAAACTTAACTAATGCTTCTTGGTAACCTAAATGGAGATTTAGTATCTTGGAAGTCTTACCAGCATTCTAAATAGTCATAGTGATAGTAACAATACAGCAATTAAGCTCATCTATTCTTGCACCTTTCTGGCTGCTGACAGTGAACTAACCTAGGCCGACCTTTACTAATAGAACTGCAGATGTAATAGAACTGTGGATGGATGTTTGAACAGATTCATATTGTTAAACATTGCTCCACCGGTTACATACAGAGAAAAGAAAAATTCTTTGCCTGTGTTGTTCACAGATTTAATGTGATACACTGTTGGCTGACTGTGGTTGATTAATAAGTCATTAAATAAGGATCTGAAGCTAATTCAGACAATGGAATATGTTATGGTGGATTTCTGTCATCATGAATGCACTCATTACAAATACTATAATTATGAATGAAAAGTCATTAGAGATAAAGACAGATAAATTAATTTAAAATTCTACTGCATTCTGCTTAATTCCACAAAATCTACAACAAACTGATTAGTAGGAATGCGCAATCCTTAGCAGAACAATTTTTTGAATAAGAGCACAGGATAGTCTATTGGTGTAGTGGCCTATATTGAAAAGATGTCAACTGGAGAGAATGCACTGGTTGTATTTGTTAGAGGGGAAAGTAAGAGAAAGCTTTAAATGAGAATTGTGAGCTGGAGGATCTTTCAGTGCAGAGTCCTAAAAATTATGATAAGTAACACTTTGTTAATAGAAATTATATTTGTAGGGACATAGTTTTTTCTTTAATTCTAATTTTAAAAATTGAATTTGGGCTGGGTGTGGTGGCTCACTCCTGTAACCCCAGCACTTTGGGAGGCCAAGGCGGGTGGATCACCTGAGGTTAGGAGTTTGAGACCAGCTGACCAACATGGTGAAACTGTTTGTCTACTAAATTAAAAAAAAAAAAAAAAGCTGGGTGTGGTGGTGTGTGCCTGTAATCCCAGCTGCTTGGGAGGCTGAAGCAGGAGAATTGCTTGAACCTGGGAGGTGGAGGTTGCAGTGAGCCGAGATCGCACCACTGCACTCCCGCCTGGGAGACAGAGTGAGACTCCATCTCAAAAAAAAAAAAAAAAAAAAAAAAAAAAATTGAATTTGGAGTCAGAAAAACCTAGATTCAAGTCCTGGCTTCATTACTTAACAGGCAATATAACAGTATAACCATTGCTAAGATACTTTACATTTTTGAGATTCAGTTTCATCATCTCAAAAACGTAGCTGTTTCTCCTGTTAACTTCATAGGGTGGTTGTGAGGAAAAATTAAGACAATGGAAAGGGATGGAAACTGGAAAACACTAAACAAGTGTGCAGCAGACATTATTGCTAATCCACCCAATAGCCAATCCTCCCTTCATTCTTGTTGGGCAGAACCATAATTTTATTTGTGTATTCACTCATTTCCTAGTTGGTTAAGTCATGATTAATCTAATGTAATCCTGGTGATACGGTTTGGCTCTGCGTTCCCACCTGAATCTCATCTTGTAGCTCCCATAATTCCCATGTGTTGTGGGAGGGACCTGGTGGGAGATTACTGAATCGTAGGGGCGGGTCTTTCCCATGCTGTTCTTGCGAGAGTGAATGGGTCTCACGAGATCTGATGGTTTTAAAAACGGGAGTTTCTCTGCACAAGCTCTCTCTTTGCCTGCTGCCATCTACGTAAGATGTGACTTGTTCCTCCTTGCCTTCCACCATGATTGGGAGGCCTCCCTAGTCATATGGAACAGTAAGTCGAATAAACCTCTTTCTTTTGTAAATTGCCCAGTCTCGGGTATGTCTTTATCAGCAGTGTGGAAATGGGCTAATACACCTGGTGATCTCAGTTCAATGCTAGCAGTTAGTTTAGGAAAGGGGAAGGGAATCCAAACCTGGCCAATGGACATGAGGGGAAGTTTCTCAAGAGGTTCTGTTAAAGAGTTACTCTCATATACTGGTAGAGTTGCAAGATTCAATGACAACTTCAGGTTGCCAATAAATATCTTAATGGCCTGAATTTTAAAATCAGCCTTGTTGAAATATAAATCACATATCATATAATCTACCCATTTAAAGTATACAATTTCATGGTTTTTAACATATTTACAGATATGTGAAACTATTACCATAGTCAATTTTAGGTTTTCATCACCTCAAGAAGAAACCTTACATCTTTTAGCTGCCATTGCCGTGTTACCTCTTTACCCACCCCTAAGCAACCACTAATCCACTTTCTGTCTCTATAGATTTCTCTATTCTGGACTTTCATATGAATGAAATCACAGCATGTGGTCTCTTGTGACTGCCTTCTTTCACTTCGCATAATGTTTTCAATGGTCATCAATGTCGCAGCATGTGTCAGTACTGTATTCCTTTTTATGGCATAATATTCTATTGTATGGTTATACAACATTTTGCTTATAAATTTGAGTTCTTTCCCCTTTTGAGTATTACAAATTATGCTGCTATAAACATACATGTACAAGTTTCTGTGTAAATATATGTTTTTGTTTCTCTTGGTTATATACCTAGGAATGTAATTGCTGGGACCCCTTCATTTCAGGGAATTCAAAGGGGAAGTCCAGGGAATTCTCAGGAAGATGGCAAAGGAAACCCCAGGGTGACAGTTGTGTATCAGACCTAGAAAACAACCAGTTCAGATAGAAGCAGCAAGTCAGAAGTCTTGATGAAGGAGGTCTCCAGCAATAAAATTAAACTGGTATTTTCTATTATTGGTGCAGTTGATTGAAAGATTATATTGAGAGCAATAAGCTAAATCATAGGCCAGCTAGTTCACCCAGAGAAAAGGGACAGTTAAGAAGAGTTCTCCTGGGGACAGAACAAACCTCAAACACTAGCCTCAAAAATGATCCCTGCCTGAATTTAATTGGCTCAGACCACAGAACCATTTATACCACAGGACATTGTCTAAAACAATCAGCCAGCAATTAGTGGAGACCAAAAAAAGGGGCAGAAGGTTTTAAAGAGAAATCAGATAAACAAAGAGAGCCCTGCTAAGATCAGTCATTCCAGGGTGACCGTCCCATGCTCAAGGCTGCACTCTGTGATGAGTACAGAAGCTTCACACTGTGGCGGGAGAGAGACCACTACAATAGTTTAGCCAAGCTACTAAGTACACAAGCAAACAACAACATAAACAAGCTCCAGACAAGCGAGGAAATAAGTATCTAGTGTCAAACAATATATTACCAAAAATGTTCAGTTTTCAATAGCAACAAATAATCGTGACACAAGCAATGAAACAGGAAGGTGTGACACACACACAAGAAGAAAAAGCAGGCAACAGAACTGCCAGTGAGAGCGTCCAGATACTGGGTTTAATAGATGAAGACTTCAAAACAGCCTTTATAAATATGTTCAAAGAACTAAAACCATGTGTGCAGAAGTAAAAGATGCTATGATGACAATGTCTAATCAAATAAAGAATACCAATAAAAACATAGACATTTTTATAAAAGGGCCAGGTGAGGTGGCTCATGCCTGCCATCCCAGCACTTTGGGAGACCCAGACAGGTCAATCACTTGAGCCCAGGAGTTCCAGATCAGTCTGGGCAACATGGAGAAACCCTGTCTCTACAAAAAATTAGCTGGGCTTGGTGCTGTGTGCCTGTAGTCCCAGCTACCTGGGAGGCTGAGGTGGAGAATCACTTGAGCCTGGGTGGTCGAGGTTGCAGTGAGCTGTGACTGCATTACTGCACACTCCAGCCTGGGTGACAGAGTAATATCCTGTCTCCAAAAGCAAAGCAAAGCAAAGACATTTTTGTAAAAGAACCAATGGAAATTTGAAGTAAAAAAGTGAAATAACCAAAATAAAAAATTGACTGGAGAGGCTCAGTAGATTTGAACTGGCTGAAAGAATCAGTATACTTGAGAACAGATTGATAGAGGTTATGTAAGCCAATGAACAAAGAGAAAGAAGAATGAAGAAAACTGGACAGAACCTCAGAGAAATGTGAGACACCATTAAGCACACCAGCATACATGCAGTAGGAATTCCAAATGCAGAACAGAGGAAGGAGCAAGAAAAATATTTGAAGAAATAACGGCTGAAACTTCCTAAATTTCATTAAAAATTATGCAATAAAGATACATAATAAACTCTAAGTAGAATTAACAAAGAGATCCATACCTAGTCACACCATGAAGAAGAAATGGAATTCTATTACTATATTTGACTCAATAGTGAATAACATTTTCCACCTAATATCACAGCCGTAACACTGTAAACACTGAATATTGACTGACAAAAAATCTGTTATATCTATATTGAGAGTATAATGAAAAGGAACATTGGCAATACAGGTAGGCGATGAGGTGAGGAAGGTTTCATGTGAAGGCTTGGTGGGGAAGGCTTTTAGTGTTAGTGCTCATCTAACATAAGAAATCAAAGATGGCAAAATGATGACATGAGACAACAAGTATAAGATTTAGTAGTATTGCATTTTGTCAGAAAAATAAAGGCAAATTACAAAGAAGCAGCTACAGCTTTGAAAGTGGTTGCCTCTGGAAGCAGTATTGGTGCTGGAAATGGATGGGGCAGTGTATTTATGTTTTATTTTTAATTTTGGTAAAATGTATACTATATTATATTTGACGTCTTTTCAATTTTTAAGTGTACAGGTCAGTTTTTAAAAATATGCCCACATTCTCGTGCAACCAATCTCCAGAACTCTGATGATTATTTTTAAGCTAGGTCTCCTTAGAACTTACTCCTTCAGTTTACTCATTACTAATTTGCATGTGCTCATCTGTTACCCTTCAGTTGTTCTTCTTAAAATGCAAGAATTTACTCAATGTTATCCTAAAGCCTAAAACATATTTCTTTTTTAAAATTATACTTTAAGTTCTAGGGTATATATGCACAATATGCAGATTTGATACATAAGTATACATGTGCCATGTTGGTTTGCTGCACCCATCAACTCGTCATTTACATTAGGTATTTCTCCTAATGCTATCCCTTCCCCAGCCCCCCACCCCCCGACAGGCCCCAGTGTGTGATGTTCCCCATCCTGTGTCCAAGTGTTCTTATTGTTCAGTTCCCACCTATGACTGAGAACATATGGTGTTTGGTTTTCTGTCTTTGTGATAGTTTGCTGACAATCACAACAGAACATATGGTGTTTGGTTTTCTGTCTTTGTAATAGTTTGCTGATGGTTTCCAGCTTCATCCATGTCCCTACAAAGGACATGAACTCATCCTTTTTTATGGCGGCATAGTATTCCATGGTGTACATGTGCCACATTTTCTTAATCCTGTCTGTCATTGATGGACATTTGGGTTGGTTCCAAGTCTTTGCTATTGTGAATAGTGCCACAATAAACATACCTGTGCAAATGTCTTTATAGTTGCATGACTTATAATCCTTTGGGTATATACCCAGTAATGGGATTGCTGGGTCAAATGGTATTTCTAGTTCTAGATCCTTGAGGAATTGCCACACTGTCTTCCACAATGGTTGAACTAATTTACACTCTCATCAACAGGGTAAAGGCGTTCCTATTTCTCCACATCCTCTCCAGCATCTGTTGTTTCCTGACTTTTTAATGACCATCATCCTAACTGGCATGAGATGGTATCTCATTGTGGTTTTGATTTGCATTTCTCTGATGACCAGTGATGACAAGCATTTTTTCATGTGTCTTTTGGCTGCATAAATGTCTTCTTTTGAGAATGTCTGTTCATATCCTTTGCCCACTTTTTGATGGGGCTGTTTTTTTCTTGTAAGTTTGTTTGCATTCTTTGTAGATTCTAGATGTTAGCCCTTTGTCAGATGGATAGATTGCAAAAATTTTCTCCCATTCTGTAGGTTGGCTGTTCACCCTCATGGTAGTTTCTTTTGCTGTGTAGAAGCTCTTTAATTTAGTTAGATCCCATTTGTCAATTTTGGCTTTTGTTGCCATTGCTTTTGGTGTTTTAGTCATGAAGTCCTTGCCCATGCCTATGTCCTGAATGGTATTGCCTAGGTTTTCTTCTAGGGTTTTTATGGTTTTAGGTATAACATTTAAGTCTTTAATCCATCTGGAATTAATTGTTGTATAAGGTGTAAGGAAGAGATCCAGTTTCAGCTTTCTACATATGGCTAGCCAGTTTTCCCTGCACTGTTTATTAAATAGGGAATCCTTTCCACATTTGTTTTTGTCAGATTTGTCAAAGATCAGATGGTTGTAGATGTGTAGTGTTATATCTGAGGCCTGTGTTCTCTTCCATTGTTCTCTACATCTGTTTTTGTACCGGTACCATGCTGTTTTGGTTACTGTAGCCTTGTAGTATAGTTTGAAGTCAGGTAGCATGATGCCTCCAGCTTTGTTCTTTTTGCTTAGGATTGTCTTGGCAATGTGGGCTCTTTTTTGGTCCCATATTAACTTTACAGTAGTTTTTTCCGATTCTGTCAAAGAAGTCATTGGTAGCTTGATGGGGATGGCATTGAATCTATAAATTACCTTGGGCAGTATGGCCGTTTTCACGATATTGATTCCTGCCATCCATGAGGATGGAATGTTCTTCCATTTGTTTGTGTCCTCTTTTATTTTGTTGAACAGTGGTTTGTAGTTCTTCTTGAAGAGGTCCTTCACATTCCTTGTAAGTTGGATTCCTATGTATTTTATTCTCTTTGTAGCAATTGTAAATGGGAGTTCACTCATGATTTGGCTCTCTGTTTGTCTGTTATCGGTGTATAGGAATGCTTGTGATTTTTGCACATTGATTTTGTATCCTGAGACACTTTGCTGAAGTTGCTTTTCAGCTTAAAGAGATTTTGGGCTGAGACAATGGGGTTTTCTAAATATACAATCATGTCATCTGCCAACAGGGACAATTTGACTTCCTCTTTTCCTAATTGAATTTCTTTTATTTCTTTATCCTGCCTGATTGCCCTGGCCAGAACTTCCAACCCTATGTTGAATAGGAGTGGTGAGAGAGAGCATCCTTGTCTTGTGCTGCTTTTCAAAGGGAATGCTTCCAGTTTTTGCCCATTCAGTATGATATTGGCTGTGGGTTTGTCATAAATAGCTATTATTATTTTGAGATACGTTCCATCGATACCCAGTTTATTGAGAGTTTTTAGCATGAAGGGCTGTTGAATTTTGTTGAAGGCTTTTTCTGCATCTATTGAGATAATCATGTGGTTTTTGTCTTGGGTTCTGTTTATATGATGGATTACATTTTTTGATTTGCATATGTCAAACCAGCCTTGCATCCCAGGGATGAAGCCCACTTGATTGTGGTGGATAAGCTTTTTGATGTGCTGCTGGATTCGGTTTGCCAGTATTTTACTGAGGATTTTTGCATCGATGCTCATCAGGGATATTGGTCTAAAATTCTCTTTTTTGTTGTGTCTCTGTCAGGCTTTGGTATCGGGATGATGCTTGCCTCATAAAATGAGTTAAGGAGGATTCCCTCTTTTTCTATTGATTGGAATAGTTTCAGAAGGAATGGTACCAGCTCCTCTTTGTACCTCTTAGAATTCGGCTGTGAATCTGTCTGGTCTTGCACTTTCTTTGGTTGGTAGGCTATTAATTATTGCCTCAATTTCAGAGCCTGTTATTGATCTCTTAGAGATTCAACTTCTTCCTGGTTTAGTCTTCAGAGTGTGTATGTGTCCAGGAATTTATCCATTTTTCTAGGTTTTCTAGTTTATTTGCATAGAGGTGTTTATAGTATTCTCTGATGGTAGTTTGTATTTCTGTGGGATCAGTGGTGAAACCTCCTTTATCATTTTTTATTGCATCTATTTGATTCTTTTCTCTTTTATTCTTTATTAGTCTTGCTAGTGGTCTATCAATTTTGTTGATCTTTTAAAAAAAATCAGCTCCTGGATTCATTGATCTTTTGAAGGGTTTTTTGTGTCTCTGTCTCCTTCAGTTCTGCTCTTAGTTATTTCTTGCCTTCGGCTAGCTTTGAATTTGTTTGTTCTTGCTTCTCTAGTTCTTTTAATTGTGATGTTAGGGTGTCTATTTTAGATCTTTCCTGCTTCCTCTTGTGGGCATTTAGTGCTATAAATTTCCCTCTACACACTGCTTTAAATGTGTCCCAGAGATTCTGGTATGTTGTGTCTTTGCTCTCATTGGTTTCAAAGAAAATCTTTATTTCTGCCTTCTTTTCATTATTTAACCAGTAGTCGTTCAGGAGCAGATTGTTCAGTTTCCATGTAGTTGTGCAGTTTTTAGTGAGTTTCTTAATCCTGAGTTCTAATTTGATTGCCCTGTGGTCTGAGAGACAGTTTGTTGTGATTTCTCTTCTCTTACATTTGCTGAGGAGTGCTTTACTTCCAACTATGTGGTCAATTTTGGAATAAGTGCAATGTGGTGCTGAGAAGAATGTATATTCTGTTGATTTTGGGTGGAGAGTTCTGTAGATGTCTATTAGGTCTGCTTGGTGCAGAGCTGAGTTCAAGTCCTGGATATCCTTGTTAACCTTTTGTCTTGCTGATCTGTCTAATATTGACAGTGGGGTGTTAAAGTCTCCCATTATTATTGTGTGGGAGTCTAAGTCTCTTTGTAGGTCTCTAAGAACTTGCTTTATGAATCTGGTTGCTGCTGCATTGGGTGCATATATATTTAGGATAGTTAGCTCTTCTTGTTGAATCGATTCCTTTACCATTATGTAATGGCCTTCTTTGTCTCTTCTGATCTTTGTTAGTTTAAAGTCTGTATTGTCAGAGACTAGGATTGCAACCCCTGCTTTTTTTTTTTTTTTCCTTTCCATTTGCTTGGTAGATCTTCCTCCATCCCTTTATTTTGAGCGTATGTGTGTCTCTGCATGTGATATGGATCTCCTGAATATAGCACACTGGTGGGTCTTGACTCGTTATCCAATTTGCCGGTCTGTGTCTTTCGATTCGGGCATTTGGCCTGTTTACATTTAAGGTTAATATTGTTTTGTGTGAATACGATCCTGTTATTATGATGTTAGCTGGTTACTTTTCTTGTTAATTGATGCAGTTTCTTCATAGAATCAATGGTCTTTACAATTTGGCATGTTTTTGCAGTGGTTGGTACCCGTTGTTTCTTTCCATGTTTACTGCTTCCTTCAGGAGCTCTTGTAAGGTAGGCCTGGTGGTGACAAAATCTCTCAGCATTTGCCTGTCTGTAAAGGATTTTATTTCTCCTTCACTTAGAAATTCTGGGTATGAAATTCTGGGTTGGAAATTATTTTCTTTAAGAATGTTGAATATTGGCCCCTGCTCTCTTCTGGCTTGTAGAGTTTCTGCCAAGAGATCTGCTGTTAATCTGATGGGCTTCCCTTTGTGGGTAACTGGACCTTTCTGTCTAGCTGCCCTTAACATTTTTTCCTTCATTTCAACCTTGGTGAATCTGACAATTATGTGTCTTTGGGTTGCTCTTCTTGAGGAGTATCTTTGTGGTGTCCTCTGTTTTTCTGAATTTGAATGTTGGCCTTCCTTGCTAAGTTGGGGAAGTTCTCCTGGATAATATCCTGAAGAGTGTTTTCCAGTTTGGTTCCATTCTCCCCATCACCTTCAGGTACACCTATCTAATGTAGATTTGGTCTTTTCACATAGTCCCATATTTCTTGGAGGCTGTGGTCATTTCTTTTTACTCTTTTTTCTCTAACCTTTTCTTCTCACTTTATTTCATTAATTTGATCTTCAATCACTGATACCCTTTCTTCCACTTGATCAAATCAGCTATTGAAGCTTGTGCATGCATCATGAAGTTCTTGTGCTATGGTTTTCAGCTCCACCAGGTCATTTAAGGTCTTCTCCACACTGCTTATTCTAGTTAGCCATTCATCTAACCTTTCTTCAAGGTGTTTAGCTTCCTTGCCATGGGTTTGAACATGCTCCTTTAGCTTGGAGGAGTTTATTACTGACCTTCTGAAGACTACTTCTGTCAACTCGTCAAAGTCATTCTCCATCCAGTTTTGTTCGATTGGTGGCGAGGAGCTGTGATCCTTTGGAGGAGAAGAGGTGCTCTGGTTTTTAGAATTTTCAGTTTTTCTGTTCTGGTTTCTCCCCATCTTTGTGGTTTTATCTGCCTTTGGTCTTTGATGTTGATGACCTACCGATGGGGTTTTGGTGTAGATGTCCTTTTTGGTGTTGATGCTATTCCTTTCTGTTTGTTAGTTTTCCTTCTAACAGTCAGGTCCCTCAGCTGCAGGTCTGTTGGAGTTTGCTGGAGGTCCACTTCAGACCTTGTTTGCCTAGGTATCACCAGCAGAGGCTGCAGAGCAGCAAATATTGCAGAACAGCAAATATTGCTGCCTGATCCTTCCTCTGGAAGCTTCATCCCAAAGGGGCATCCATCTATATGAGGTGTCTGTTGGCCCCTACTGGGAGGTATCTCCCAGTTAGGCCACACAGGGGTCAGGGACCTGCTTGAGGAGGCAGTCTGTCCATTCTCAGAGCTCAAACGCTGTGCTGGGAGAACCACTGCTCTCTTCAGAGCTATCAGACAGGGACATTTAAGTCTGCAGAAGTTGTCTGCTGCCTTTTGTTCAGCTATGCCCTGCCCATAGAGGTGAAGTCTATAAAGGCAGTAGGCCTTGCTGAGCTGTGGTGGGCTCTGCCTAGTTTGAGCTTCCTGGCTGCTTTGTTTACCTACGCAAGCCTCAGCAATGGTGGACGCCCTTATCCCAGCCAGGCTGCTGCCTTGCAGTTCAATCTCACACTGCTGTGCTAGCAGTGAGCAAGGCTCTGTGGGCGTGGGGCCTACTGAGCCAGGAATGGGAGAGAATCTCCTTGTCTACCAGTTGCTGAGACCTTGGGAAAAGTGCAGTATTTGGGCAGCAGTGTCCCGTTTTTCCAGGTACAGTCTATCATGACTTCCCTCGGCTAGGAAAGGGAAATCCCCCGACCCCTTGCACTTCCTGGGTGAGGCGATGCCTTGCCCTGCTTCGGCTTGCCCTACGTAGGCTGCACACACTGTCCAAGCAGTCCCAATGAGATGAACCAGGTACCTCATTTGGAAATGCAGAAATCACCTGTCTTCTGTGTCGATCACGCTGGGAGCTGCAGACCAGAGCTGTTCCTCTTCGGCCATCTTGCCACCTCCTGAAATATGTTTCTTGAGGACAGGGACTACAAGGTTCAAATTTTAAAGATTTTAGTGTCTTTTTTGGTTTTTAATGTAATGTCTCACAGCACATTCTAGTTTGTCTGCCCTTCCTTGTACATATTAGAAGCAGCTTGTCTATCTACAAGAAACCCTGCTGGGATGTTCATTATGATTTGCTATCTGAACCTAAAGATTGCTTTTTAAGAACATTTTATACTATGAATTCAATTTGTAAATGGTTATGGGACTACTTAGGTTACCTATTTGAGCTTGAACAGATTTTGATAATTTGTGATATTTGAGAAATTGCTCCATTTCATCAGTTGTTAAATTTTTGTGTGTAGAGTTGTTTATAATACTCTCTTATAATCCTTTTAATGTCTGTGGGGCCTAAGTAATATCCCTGCTTTCATGCCTTATACTGCTAATTTTTATCTTTTATTTTTTTTCTTTGTCAGTCTTGCTAGAGGCTTATTAATTTCATTGATCTTTTTAAACACCAGCTTTTGGTTTTATTGATTTTCTCCATTTAAGTTCACTGACTCTTGCCTTGTCATCTCCATTCTGCTACTAGTTCATCCACTGAGTTTTAAATTTTGGCTATTCTATGTTAAATTTAAAATTTTCCATTTGGTTCTATTTTATATGTTCTATTTCTTTGCTGATACATTGTGTTTTAATGTTTGTTTCAAGAATGTTTATAATTGCCATGCAAGCATTTTTATAATATGTTTTAAAGTCTTCGTGAGGTAATTCCAACATCTGTAGTTTTGTCATTGGCAACTGTTGATTGTATTTTTCCATGTGAGCTGAGACTTTTGTGTTTCTCCATATGCCAAGTAATTTGGGCTTATACTCCTAGACCTTTGGAATATGACACTATGAATCTTGGTTTTAAGTCCTATGGAGACTGTTGGCATTTTTCTTTTAACAAGCAATTAACCTGACTAGGTTAGGCACAAGTTTTAATTCACCTTCTGTGAGCTGTGGCTCCAATGTTTGTTCAGTTTTAATGCCTTTACAGTGTTATCTGTATTTGTCCCACCTAGTAATTAGTCTTGGACCTGGGCAGAATTCTATTAGCTCAGTTTTCAAAGTCTTTGGCACACTAATTAGGTTAAGAGCCTTGCATATGAAGATAAGGAAGGTGAGCCTAGATGTTCATATAACACTAATTGGGGTTGCTTTCCTGAACTCTTCTATTTCCACTCTCTCTCTGGTACTTTCTCTTTCTTTGGGGTTTCCCTTTTTGGAAACCACCCACTTTCATAATTGCTCCACCTCTGGTGCCAGTTAGTGGAAGGGTAGAAAGATGGGAAAAAGCAGGTCTGGGTTTGGATGCACTCTTTTGCAGCATGAGCTCCACTGAATGGAGAGGAAGTCTCCCTTCCCTTAGAGTTTTGGCTCCTGCAGTCTCTTGTTGGTAGCCACTGTAACAGCTGCCACCATTGCTGTGGGATATCTTGGAGTCTGAGGCATGAGAGAATGGACAAAAAGGACAGGAAAAGACCCAGAGGATTCCTGCATTCTCTCTAAGCTTTGGGAGTTCCTCTTCCTGCAGTTCCAGCCACAACTAGAAGCCACAACTAGAAGGTACACCTTTCTCTTTCTGTACCACAGTGCTCCTTTCCAGATTTGAGGTTGCATTGGATTCAGGCTGGGGAAGCTGCTGAAGAAAAAAAGAAATGCTGACTTGCTGGTAGTTTGAATTCTGGTATTCTTCCCCAATCCACCTTTTCCAGAGTCCTCAAAGAGTTACATCATCTATTTTGTTCAAAGTTTATAGTTTTGTTCAATTGGAGAGAAAGGGTGATGTGTGTTTATCCTATCTCACTCAGAACTGGACTTTTATTAAGTTTTCAGGGTTCTTTATATATTCTGGGGACAAGTCCTTTATCACCTACATAATTTGGAAATATTTTCCCTAGTCTATGGCTTATTTTTTATTCTCTTAACAGTGTCTTTTAAAGAACAGAAGTGTTAATTTTGATGTAGTACAATTTATCAATTTTTAATTTTATGGATTGTGCTTTTGAGATCAAATCTTTAAAAAGTCACAAAGGTTTTTCTTTTTTCCTTTTTTTTTTTGACAGGGTCTCACTCTGTTACCCAGGCTGAAGTACAGTGGTATGAACATGGCTTACTGCAGACTCTAGCTCCTGAGCTTAAGTGATCCTCTTGCCTCAGCCTCCAAAGTAACTGGAACCACAGGCACCTGCTGCCACACTCAGTTAATTTTAAAACTTTTTGTAGATATGAGGTCTCACTATGTTGCCCAGTCTGGTCTTGAACTGCTGGGCTCAAGCAATCCTCCCACCTCAGACTCCCAAAATGCTGGGATTATAGGCTTGAGCCACCGTGACTGGCCTTTCCATGTTTTATTCTAGAAGTTTTATAGATTTAGGTTTTACATTTATGCCTATGATTAATCCTGTATTTTGCATATGGAATGAGATATAAATTGAAGTACATTTATTTGGATATGGATACCAAATTGTCTATTACCATTAACAAAAAGACTTTTTCAAAAGTCTTTCTATACTGATTGCCTTTACACTTTTGTAAAAAAAAATCAGTTGTCCATATATATGTGGTTTTATTTTGGTACTCTATTCCGTCCCATTGGTCTATTTATCTCTTTTATTGTGGTAAAACATACTAATATGTCATTTTAACCATTTGTAATTGTACAATTCAGTGGCATTAAATACATTCACAATATTGTATAATCATCACCACTATCTATACACAAATTTTTTTCATCGGTCTCAACATAAACTCTGTACTCATTCAATAATAACTCCCTATTTCCCCCTCTCCCATCCCTGGTAACCTCTATTCTATTTTCTGTCTCTATGAATTTACCTATTCTAAGTATTTCATATTAGTGGAATCATACAATATTTATTCTTCTGTATTTGGTTTATTTCACTTAAAATGATGTTTTCAAGGTCCATCTATGCTGTAGAATATATTTAAAAATTAATTCCTTTATGCCTAAGTAATATTTCACTATATGCGTATGTTACATTTTATTTATCCATTCCTCTGTGGACGGACATTTGGGTTGTCTCCACCTTTTGGCTATTGTGAATAGTGCTGATGTCAGCATTGGCCCAAATATCTGTTGAGTCCTTGCTTTCATTTCTTGTAGATATATGCCAAGAGGTGGACTTGCTGGGTCATATGGTAGTTGTATGTTTAACTTTTGAGGGTCTGCTAAACGATTTTTCACAGTGGCTGCTCCATTTTACATTTCTATTAGCAATGCACAAGGACTCCAATTTCCCCGTATCCCTATCAATACTTACTTTCCATCTGAAAACAATTATAGGCATCCTAGTATGTGTGAAATGGCATGCCACTGTGGTTTTGATTTGCATTTTTCTAATGACTAATGATGTTGAGCTTCTTCTCAGGTGCGTAAGGGAATGGCCATTCATATACCTTCCTTGGAGAAATGTCTACTCAAGTCCTTTGCCCAGTTTTATTAGGGTTTTTTTGTTGTTGTTGTTAAGTTGTAGGAGATATTTATATATTATAGGTATCACTTCCTTATCAGATGTATGATTTGCAAATATTTTCTCCCATTCTCTAGGTTTTCATTTTCTTGAGAGTATCCTTTGATGCATGAAAGTTCTTAATTTTGATGAAGTCAAATTGGTTTATTTTTTCTTTTGTTGCCTGTGCATTTGGTGTCACAGCCACTAAATTTTGCCAAATTTAATGTCATGAAGATTTTCCCCTCCAATTTTTTTTCTTCTAAGATTTTTACAACTTAGCTTTTAAGTTTAGGTATTTGACTATCATAATACTTGTGTGTGGTAAAAGATAAGGATCCAAGTTCATTCTTTTATGTGTAGAGATCCAATTTTCCTAGTACCATTTGTTGAAAAGACTGTCCTTTCCCCATTGGGTGGTCTTAGTACACTTGTCAAAAAAATTGACCATATATGTGAGAGTTTTTCTCTAGGCTCTCTGTTCTATTCCATTGGTCTACATGTCTGTCCTTGTGTCAGTACTATTACCTTAACTTCGTAGTTGGGAAGTGTGAGTCCTCCAACTTTATCTTTTTTTTCAAGATTATTTTGGCTATTTGGGACCCCTTGCAATTCCATATAAATTTGAGGATTATTTTTCCATTTTTAGGAACAAGATTATTGAAATTTTGATAGAAATTGCATTGAATCTGGAGATTGTTTTGGGAAATACTGATAACAATGTTAAGTCTTTCTATCCAAGAGCTTGGATGTCTTTTTATTTATTTAGGTACTCTTTAATTTCTTTCAGCAATGTTTTGTAGTTTTCAGTATAGAAGTCTTTTGCCTCCAGGGTTAGATTTATTCCTATATATTTAATTATTTTAGATGCTATTGTAAATGGAATTGTTTTATTAGTTTCCTTTTGGATTGTTCATTGTTGGCAAGTAGGAACCACACTAATTTTTTTTTTAATTAATCTAGTATCACTTAGCTGAATTTATTTACTATCTCTATACCTTTTATGTAGATTCTTCAGGATTTTCTATATATAGGGTCATATCATCTGCAAATAGAGCTTTACCTCTTCCTTTCCAATTTGGATGCTTTTTACTTCTTTTTGTGTACTAGCTCTGGCAAGAACTTCCAATACAGTGTTGAACAGTGTGATCAAAGAGGACATCTTTATTTTGTTTCTGATCTTAGGGGAGAAGCTTTCAGTCTTTCACCATTGAATGTGATGTTAACCATGGGTTTTTCATAATTACTTTTTATCATATTGAGAAATTTCCCCTCTATTTCTGGTTTTCTGAGAGTTTTATTATAAAAGGGTATTGGATTTTGTAAAATGCCTTTCTGCATCAATTGAGATGATCCTGTGGTTATCTTCATTTGTTTTATTAATGTGATGTATTACATTGGTTGATTTTTTTATGTTGAATCACTCTTCCATTCCTGGAATAAATCTTATTTGGTCATAGTAAATAATACTTGTTAATATGCTGTTGGATTTAATGTGATAATATTATATCAAATATTTATTCATTTATAGTCATAAGGGACATTGGCCTGTAATTTTCTCTTCTTGTGATGTTTTTATCTGGCTTTGGTGTCAGGGTAACGCTGGCTTTGTATAAGGAGTTAAAAAGTGTTTCCTCCTCTTCACTTTTTGGAAGAATTTGAGAAAGATTAATGTGAATTCTTCTTTAAATGTTTGGTAAATTCATCAGTAAAGCCATCTGGTCCAGGACTCCACTTTTTGGGGAGGTTTTTGAATACTGTTCCAATCTCTTTACTTATTATACGTCTGTTAATATTTTCCATTTATTTTTGAGTCAATTTAAATAACTTGTGTATTTCAAGGAATTTATTCATATCTTCTAGGTTATCTAATTTGTTTGCGTACAATTGTTCATAGTAGTCACATAGTCCCTTTTCTCTCTGTAAAGTCGGTAGTAATGCCGTCACTGTCATTTTCAATTTTAGTTATTTGCATTTTCTCTTTTTTCCTTTGTCAATCAGCTAAAGGTTTTTAAATTTTGTTAGTCTTTGCAAAATACCAACTTTTGGTTTCATTGATTTGCTCTATTTTTTCTATTCTCTATCTTGTTTATCTCTGCTCTAATTCTTATTACTTCCTTCCTCCTACTAGTTTTGGGTTTCATTTGCTCTTCTACTTCAAGTTCCTTATGGTATAAAGTCAGGTTATTGATTTTAGATTTTCTTTTTTAATGTAGACATATATACCTATAAATTTCCCTTTACTGCTTTTACTGCATCCTATAAGTTTTGTCGTGTTGTGTTTTTGTCTCTAGGTATTTTATAATTTATTTTGTGCTGCTTTTGCGTGTGACTCATTGGTTGTTTGAGTGTTTTAATTTCAACATATTTGTGAATATTCCAGTTTTACTTCTGTCACTGATTCCTGTTGTGGTTAGAGAAGGTAATTCGTGTGATATCTATCTTTTAAAATTGATTGAGACTTATTTTGTGGCCTAACATATGATGTGGTCTAAGAGAATGTCCTACACGTACTTGAGATGAACGTTTATGCTGATATTGTTGGGTAGCGTGTTCTTTATATGTGTTAGATGTAATTAGTTTATTGTGTTTGTTTATGTCCTCCATTTCTTTATCTTCTGTCTGGTTGTTCTATCTATTATTGAAAGTGGGCAAATGAAGTCTGCTACCATTGTTGTAGACTATATCTCTCTTCAATTCTGTCACGTTTTGTTTCATAAATTTTGAGGGTCTATTATTAGGTGTGTAAATATTTATAATTATTATATCTTTTTGCTATATTGACTATTTTATTAATATATAATATAATGTTTGTTTGTCTTTGGAAACTTTTTTGATTTAAAGTCTATTTTTTCAGATATTAGTACAGCCGCTCCAGTTCTCTTTTGGTTACTATTTGCATAGAATATCTTTTTCTGTTCTTTCCCTTTTGATCTATTTGTGTCTGATCTAAAGTCAGTCTTTCATAGATAGCATATAGTTGGATTCTAGAGTTTGGGTTTTTTGTCAGTCTGCCTTTTCTTTGGACAGTTTAGTCTATTTATATTTAAAGTATTACTGATAAAGAGGAATTTCTATTTTGCTATTTGTTTTCTATATGCTTTATAGTTTTTTGTACCTCATTTCCTCTATTACTGCCATCTTTTGCGTTTAGCTTATTTTTTGTAGTAAATGTTTTGATTCCCTGATCATTTCCATTTACATATATTTTACAGGTATTTTTGTGTTTACCATGAGAATTACATTTAACATCCTAACGTTATAACAATCTCATTTTAATTTATACCAATGTAACTTCAATAGCATACAAAAACTCTGCTCCTATATTGCTCCACCCCCACCCTTTCTACTGATGCCACAAATTACATCTTTATACATTGTGTGCCCAGTAATATACTAATCTTGTAAAAAGTTCTTTCTTAGCTGTCCTAAGAGGAACCAAGGGAGGAAGTGTTCACCCCTGGACCAGTGCTTTAAAGGATCAGCAGAATGTTCCTTACATCAGAGTAATGTGGCAGTGGGCAAACCCTAAAGAACATGAAGCAAACCCTAAAGAATGTGGATAATCAGAAGGATAAAATTTAGGCTATTTGCACAACCACATTGTCTCATTTGAAGATATTCCTTCCAGAACTGAATTCCTGATGTCTCTGGGCTTTGTTTTACTAAAGATAAGTCCCTCTTTCCCAGGGGATAGTCTCTGTTTTGGTCTGTCTTCAACTGTATGCAGACTGCAATTTGGGGCTAGCACACAGAAGGCAACATGCTCCTGATCCTTGGGAGTGTGTTCTTGCCGAGTGCACTCAAAGGAATACAAAGATGAATTATAGGCGATTCCAGTTCCAGAGGGACTGTAAGTTTGTGCAGCTGCTCACGACTAACTTACCTTAAAGTGGAATATATGGCTCTCTCTTATTGGTGACTGGGATATTCTGCCTTGTCCCTCCAGAGCAGCATTTTATGTGATTCCTTTCTGCTTCTCTAGTGCATCTGTGTCTAACACATGTTTGCTGAATTAATGCATTTGTTGGGACATCTGTAGGTTCCCTACAACAATTTACTGCTAGGAGGATTATTTGAACCTAACAAATACATATGCAAATATATATATTTACATTTTTGCAAACATGATATGTATAAGTAGTTCCTAGATCAGCGATTTTCAGACCTTGCTACTCATCAGAATCACCCGAGGAACGTTCCCAAAACCCTGATTCCTACTTTCCAACCACAAAGATTATTTCTACGTTCCAACCACAAAGATTATTTTAATGAGTCTGAGGTGGAAACCAGGAATCTACATTTTCAAAACCTACCCAGGTAATTCTGATATGCAGTCAGCATAGAGAA
The DNA here is from genome assembly GCF_037993035.2 of Macaca fascicularis. Classification (NCBI taxonomy): domain Eukaryota; kingdom Metazoa; phylum Chordata; class Mammalia; order Primates; family Cercopithecidae; genus Macaca; species Macaca fascicularis. The sequence continues at coordinate 81,443,925 of NC_088380.1, read as the reverse complement.
CCACAGCCCTTTGACTACCTAAGAAAATTTAGTAGTCAAAAAAGGTATATGAACTGCCTTCTATTCTTGAGATTCTGTTAGTATAGCATACAGTCAAGAACACTACCAATGCAGTCACTTCCTAGCTGTTATCTTTAGACAAATTACCTAATCGTTCACAGCTTCAGTTTCTTGATGTGTAAAATAGAGGATATAGGTTTACCATGAGGATTTATGTAAAGCTTCAGCGCAGAAGCTGTACTATATAGCACACGGTAAATGTTGGCCAGATTTATTCAGCTGTACACATAAGCCACTGGATTTGTCTGGATGCAGAAGTCTACTGCGGTACACCTTCTTCAGCCAGCTCTTGGGAAAGCGGGGGAGGTTTCCTGGTACCCCAGGAAGTGGAGGATACTAAAGCCATGTCACAGGGAGGGGGGACTATTCTTGGTGCGCGCTTGCTCGCCGGCGTCTAGTTGCTGCTCCGCACGCGTCCACCAGGGGCCGCTCGAGCTACCTAAGCTCCGTGGGCTACCCGGCGGCGCCCCCGCGCGTGCTCACTCGGAGCAGCGCGCGCCCCGCAATCGCCGCAGCCGTCTCCGCCTCCGGCCGCTGCTCCGAAGTGATTGCCCAAACCAAGCCTCTGTGGCTGGGTACGGAAGCGCTTTCGGGACAAATATTCTCCCTCAACTGTGGTCTGCATTCCTTCGGCCGGTGGGCTGATCTGGGGCGGGAAGTATTAGAGTCTCAGTTGCGCTGCAGCCGGGGAGGAAGGAGGAGGCCGAGCCCGGGGTGGAGTTCTGGCAGACGGGCTAGACCGGGCGAGACGCCGCCGCTGCCCGGATGTTGCGATGGCTGATCGGGGGAGGCCGAGAACCGCAGGGACTGGCCGAGGTAAACCCCGGGCGGGCCTGCCCTGCGCCCTCCGAGCTTGCTGGAAGGGCGGCTTCGTTCCGGTTCGGCCTCCCGGGTTTCCGACCGCGGGGACCCGGGCGGAGGCGTGGCTGGGTGCTGAGTTAGTTCAGTTCGCAGTCCTCACGCCGGTGGGGGCGGAGGGCGCGTGAGCGGGGGCTCCTGGGACCGGACCTGGCGGGCCCCCAAACGCACCCTGGAGTTGCAGACCCCCGGCTCCGTTCCACGGCTAGCCGAATCGTGAGACCCTGGCTCAGGGTCTGCAGTCCTGTTGGGACCTGTGACAACTTAGGGCTTCTGGCTACCGAAACTATCTTCATTTCCACTTAAAAAGTATCCAATTTAGCTAGAAACGAACGAGTTGTGACCGCAGCTTTCCACTTTTGGTTTGAATTGGTGCCTCTTCCTAGTGTCAGCTGATCCTAGCTCAGGGAATATAAAATTAATTTACTTATCCAAGAACCAACAAAGGATATAATTATTTTTAAAAAGTAATAATTTGCTTCAAGGTCAAGAACATGATTTTCTAATTAACTGCTGTTTTTGGTTTCATAGTCACACACTCTTCATGGGCCCTTATTTGAACAGACCGTGTGTAATGAGATTTACATTTGAAATGTGAATACAATAATTTTTGCAGTCTTGAAAATTTTGAGGTCCGGAATTTATTTCCTATGCCACACAAGAACAGATTTGTGAATTCCATTTTATTTCTCATAGGAAGTATTTGTTTAGATTGTTAAAAGTAAGAAATTGGATTGTTGAGAGTAGGCAGTCAACTGTTTTAACTTCCTCATGTCTTTGCAGTTGACGGAATTGTCTGTTTTTAAAAATTTCTTGTTTCAGATTAATCCTAAATCCTTGAGATTGTGGAAGAATTGTGGATTACTAAATAGCCACATATTGTATATACGACATTTTGGATAATTCTGTTTTAACCTGGTTCTTTGGTGAATCGTGTAATTTGATTAACCAGGTCTCCCATTCCTGGCATGTTTTCATTGGAGGGGAAGCAGTTTATACAGTTTTCAAATTTCTCACCGCAACCTCTGCTAGAAGGAAGACAGAATAAATACAAAATTAATGCTTTGTGGTGATTTTTTTTTGGAAGACATTTATGCATGTTTTAAATTTATATATTTCTTCATATGAAGGTAAATTCAGTTGTATAACTGCTGTGAATTTGTACATTATCAGAACCTATGATTTTCCCTAATTTATGCAAGAACTTTGTATCCAGGCTTCTCGTTTAAGCAGTGGTTCTCAACTGGGGTGATTTTTGCCCCGCAGGAGACATTTGGCAATGTCTGGAGACATTTTTGATTGTCATGCCTTGCAGAGCGGCAGTTCTACTGCCATCTAATGTGTATAGACCAGGAATGTTGCTAAATATCCTACAGTGCACAGGACAGCGCTCAACAACAAAGAATTATCTGGGCCGGGAGCGGTGGCTCACTCCTGTATTCCCAGCACTTTGGAAGGCCGAGGGGAGCGGATCACTTGAGGTCAGGAGTTCAAGACCAGCCTGGCCGACATGGCGAAACCCTGTCTCTACTAAAAATACAAAAATTAGCTGGGCGTGGTGGTGCGAAAAAAAAAAAAATTATCTGGCCCAAAAATATCAGCATCAAGTTTGAGAAGTCCAGAGTCAATTTCATGCCTTCCTTTATTCATTTAGCAAACACGTGTTGAGTGCTTGTAATGGATGAGGCACTGTTTCACTATTTTATGTCTTTGATGTGCAGTTTAGTTTCTGCCGCATTTTAACTGAGAAACACGCTTTCTGAAATGCTGAGTTGGATTGGCCCATTAATTTTTTTAAAGTGAGGTTTAATAGGATGCAATTTACATAAAATAAAATTCACCCTTTTGTAAATTTATTGTAATTTGAAAATACTGAAATTCTTGATTCGAATTTGTGGTAGGAGAAGTGTTTTATGTGGAATTGGTAGTTATTTAGTTGATATAAGGAGAAATAATATTTATTATTAGAACATGATATCTTAAAGCTTTTAAAAATCTTGTGTTCTCAGATGTATACCATGCAGTTGTATTCCAATATGGTCTTACAAATCATTTTATCTCTTTTTTTGTCTTTTGTTTTTTGCTTTTTTTTTTTTTTTTTTCAATACAAGAAATCTCCTTTACAGACAATAGGTGAAGAACAAACCCAGAATCCCTACACTGAACTGCTTGTACTAAAAGCTCATCATGATATTGTACGATTTCTGGTACAGTTAGATGACTACAGGTAAGAAACTATAGTGATCTAATTGACTATTGTGTGGGAAGAGGTTTTAGGAAATTTTATGTTAAACACCTTTAAAATTAATACATCTTTTCTAAAAATTTTAAAACTGATCATTAGTAACATTTAGTAGATATTAAAATTGGCCTCTGATGAAATACGTATCTGGAGTCTTTTTTTGCCCAAAGTCACGGTGTCATGTCTGGTGATTTGAGAGTTTGTTTGTTTGCATTCTCAGAAATATTCTTAATAGTTTAAAAGAAGTGTATGACTTTAAAATTTGGGTGGGAGTTATAACAGTATATCAAGGAGAACCTGTCTTTGAGAAACAAATATGATAAATGTTTAAGTATCAGGTACCTACCAGGAATGTTTTATTTTTAGTGGAAGGTAAGGATTTAATCCAAAGTTTTTGTTATTGGTGAAACCACTTGAAAATGTACATTATTCTGTACTTCCTTGCTAACATGTATAATAGTTGTGTTTAATATATTTGCAAATAAAGGTGAAGGTATATAGGTTTTAGGACTGTAGACTATTATTGATCTGTATATATGTATATTAAACCCATATTCAACTATATATTTATCCTTTATAGCATGTTTCACCATAACAATTACATAATTAGTGGTGTAACTCAGTATTTTCATCCTCTCTAAAATGTAAGCTTCATGAGAATGAGACTGTTTTTCTTATTCACCATGTTTTCTTAGTACCTAGTACAGTGCCTTACATGTAGCAGATAATTCATAGATGGTGGCTGAGTGAATGAATAACTCCCTAGACTACTAAGCATCTACATTGTGTGCCATCCTAATCCCCCAACTTCATTTCTGTTGTCTCTACAAGTTTTTCTGCTTTCATCTCTAATTTTCTCTTTTGCCTTTGCTGTTTTTTTTCTTTCATTTTTCAGTCCATGGATGAGTGTTACTGTGATTATTCCTAACTCTGACCACCACTTCTGCTATTAACCTTGTCTTTCCTCTTCTTTCTTTTTTTTTTAAATTTAATTTTTTAAAATAGAGACAGGGTCTCACTATGTTGCCCAGGCTGGTCTCGAACTCCTGGGCTCAAGCTGTCTTCCTACCTCGGCCTCCCAAAGTGTTGGGATTACAGGCGTGAGCCACCGTGCTCAGCCTTCTCTCCGCTTTTTAAATGTTACTGGTATTTAGTTGCTTTTACCATGTGCAGTGCAGTTCTGACATTACCTGGAGTTAGGTCAAATTCCACAGGTGAAGGGCATAGTCTATACAACACCCCTTACCGGAGACACTAGCTGCAAGGCATGTATGGGTTTGTAGGCCACCTGCATGTCCACCTGCTGGCTACAAGTTCCCACTGTTCCCTCAGGTCTGATAATTCACTAGAAGGACTCACAGAACTGAGAAAAGCACTATACACAGGATTACAGTTTTATTATAAAAGATACAAATCAGGACCTGCCAAATGAAAGGATGGATATAGGGCAAGGCCTAGGGGGTCCCACATGCAAAGCTTCCATGTCTCAAGACTCCTCGCCCTCTTGGCACATCAGTGTGTATCACCAATGAGTGAGCACACTTGAACTTTGGGTGTCCAGAGCTTTCATTCGTAGGCATGATTGTTTGAATCACTGGTCACATAACTGAACTCAATCTTCAGTCCCCACCCTCCCCACCATGGCTGGTAGCACAAAGCCCATACCTTTAAATCACGTGGTTCATTTTTCCAGCTTGGCCAGCCTCTTTCCTGATGTTATCTCAGGGCCCACTGTGAGTTGTTCCATTAGCATAAACATAGGTGTGGTCCAAGGGACCCACCATGAATATGAAGACATTTTTACCACTTGGAAAATTCCAAGGGTTTAGAGACTCCCTTCTAGGAACCAGAGACAAAGTCCAGCAAAGTTATTAAACAGTACTGTGTTTCTTAACTTTTGCTTGAAAAGATTTGTCTCATGTATATTACTGGCCTGTCAGCACTGTTTTCCTATTGTGGTGCAAGTCAACCAAATCATGACATGTTAATCATCTGGAGCCTTTTTTTTGGCAGTATTACTTGTTGCTGTGTCCTGAGAGACACTCCATTTATTTAAGTGGTCATTTTTGTGGGGAACTGATTATTTCTGGAAAGGTAAGATTTTGGACAGCTAAAGTTTTCTTGTGCTATATTTTACCCGAGTAAGTTGCTAGATTAAAGAAAATCTGGGGCCGGGCGCAGCGGCTCACGCCTGTAATCCCAGCACTTTGGGAGGCCGAGGTGGGCAGATCACGAGGTCAGGAGATTGAGACCATCCTGGCTAACACGGTGAAACCCCGTCTCTACTAAAAATGCAAAAAATTAGCCGGGCGTGGTGGCGGGCGCCTGTAGTCCCAGCTACTTGGGAGGCTGAAGCAGGAGAATGGCGGGAACCTGGGAGGCGGAGCTTGCAGTGAGCTGAGATTGTGCCACTGCACTCTAGCCTGGGCGACTGAGCAAGACTCTGTCTCAAAAAAAAAAAAAAAAAAGAAAGAAAATCTGATAATTTCTTATAATCACGAATACTTGGATGTTAAGGAATCCTAAAGTTATTTTGTCTAGGAAAGTTAAATAATAAATACACAGAATGTGATCAGGTTGTGGACTTTAAATGTTTATATAAATTGTTAAGAGTCCATGTTCATTGTTGTCTTTCCTCTGTGAAATACCCTCTTGGCTATTCCTATCCCATAGTGAGAAGATGACTCTGTAGAAGCAGCCAGCCTATAGAATAATGGTTAGTGTACAAACGCTGACATGTATTTGGTTCTGTTTTCCCCACGGTGGTGCTCACATATACTTTAGCTGTTTAATGATAGAGTAAATATTCTGTAAAGAGTAAAAAGCCATATGTGAGTATGTTAGTTATCTATTGCTCTATCAGCTATCACGCCAAACTTGCTGGCTTAACACATCCCCATCTATTTAGCTCATTATTCCGCAGGATGGCAATTTGGGCTAGGCTCAGCTGGGTGAGTCTGTCTTTGCACCAAGAACAGCTGATCTGGGCTAGGTTCACTTATGCCTCTGTCAGCTGGTAGATTGGCGGGGGCTGGCTGGTTCATGTCAGCTGAAGGTCTTAGCTGAAATGACTGTGGTCTCCCTCCATGTGATTTCTCAGGTGCTTGTTCACATAATGATCATGGAGTTCTAATAGCAGCAGAAGGGCAAGCCCCAAAGTAAGACGCTTTTCAAGTCTCAGCTTGCATCATGTTTGCTGCTGTTTCATCAGCCAAAGCAAGTTAGGAGCTGGCACAAATTCAGTGAGTGGGTAAATAAACTTGACCTCTCACGGTAGAAGTAACTAAGTCCTATTGCTAATGGTGGTGGGAATATTGGGCAGGGGAATAATTTGTGGCCAGTTTCTGATCTACCACAGTGAATCTGAGATAGACGAAGAAGCCTGCTTTTTGGCTTTTGTAATGCAATGATGATACGACTTCATGATTCACATTTAATTCTTTGAAAAGTCATGATCAAATTTACATATCAAGTATGAAGTTTTTCAGTCATTTGCTGACCTGTAGAACTTTCAGTCTGTATGTTGTTTTTAAAAATTTAATTCTGTAGTGTACTAAAAAAAAAAAAAAAAAAAAGTCATTCTTGGTAAGGACACAGGAAAATCTACGAAGTATAAACATATTATGAACAGAATTAAGAACTGAATGTTTTTACTCTTAATAGTTTAGAATTATCTTTACCACTGCATATGTACATTATGCATTGTCAAATTAGAGAAATACCTTTCCAGTTTTTAAGTTTTATATCGTTACACTTTTTTTGTTTCTTAGTTTTTGAAGACATTACACTTTGTTTTTTTTTGGTCAGCTGTTATAATCCAGGTTTCACGCTTCAAGTCTTTAGATAATATCATCTTATTGAAAATTTTGCAGAAGGATTTTCTTGTTTTCTCGGTGGCTCAGCTAAAATCAGTGAGTGGAAAATTTTCTCAGATTGGTTTTTGAAGATACCCAATAAATCCTGTATAACCTAACAGACAGCTGCCTTTTCTTTTTTTCTTTAGTATTTTTTGAACATGAAGTGAGGGTCATATTGATTGGGAGATCACTAAAGAAGGCTAAGCCTCAGCAACAGTCTTCCAAAAAATGGACTGTGCTAAAATTGCATGTAATACTCTAGCATTTGACACATTAAACTAAACTGAGTTCATAACACATTTTAAGAAGAGTTTTCTCTGTTGCTCATTTGACCATTGCTCCTTCAGGAAACAGACAAGGTTGTGTAGGATGGTGATCATGACTGGAAAAGAATCAGATGACCCATGAAGTGCCAGACTGGAGAACAAAATGTGCCTCTAGGATGGTTGGTGAAGCTGTACATTCACAAGAAAGTAAATAAACTCAGTATAGCTTGATCCACTAAAAGTGAACAATATGCTGATTTTTAAGGAAATATTCTCAAGCTAAACATACTCTTTCTTATACACTAACCTTCAGAGAATAGAAATCAGTATAGTTCAGATCCTAGGATCTGGGTCCCCTGGGAAACAGTCAGTATAGTTTAGATCCTTCTAGTACCTGGGTTCCCTGGGAAGGAGACACTAAAACGGGGTTAAGCATGCAATAGGTTTATTAGAGAGAAAGCCAATGAAAGGAGAAGGGAGGAAGCAGAATTGGACAAGAGGAGCTGTCTCAGACTCTGATGCAGATGTGACAAAGTCTCTGCCAGCCCAATGGAGACCGCTGGAGGAAAGGTTGCTCTTTAGAGTTCTCTGCTGGATGTAAATAACTAGGGCTTTGTACTTCTGCCTTACTTGGTTATTTGCCGAGGGTCCTTCATGAAGAACATGCACGTGGCTTCTATCTTGCTTAAATCCCAGTGACTAGGAGCCAACTGAGCTAGTATAACTGGCTTGAAAGCAGAAGTGGATCCTGAAGTCAACAGCTGGAGGCAGGCAGATAACTAGATTCCTCACAGCTGGGCAGTGAGTCCTCTCTTGAAAGGGGATCTGGGAGGCAGGTGTTGGTGTTTGCTACGCTTCCATAGTTGCAAGGTGGTCTATTTTATTTTTAACTTCCATGAACATACTCATTGGCTATGTCTTTGGGCAGCTTTTTCAGAAACCGTAATTATGCCATTGGTTAATATTTGATGGCTTGAAAAAGTTAATACTATTTTTAGAGCTATTCATGTACTTATGCCTGGAAAAAAGGGTATAAGCAGAATCCTTTTTATCACAAATTCTGACAGCTACAATATTAATAACAGACTCCATATCTGGCAGTTTTTTATAAAGCACTTATATCCAGTGTGACATTGACTTTAGACAACTTTATTATAGTAAATTTTACTGAAATCTGTTAACCAAATAACTTTTCTATTTCTAAAACCCCTAATCCGCCATGTGTGGTGAACGTGTTGACTGAATTTCTGTTGTTTTGGATCGTGCCCTGAATCAAGTTAGGGAATTATGGCAGTGTCATCACACAGATGCATGTGCCACCCTTGCTACTTTTCTCCTTGTTTCTAGTAATTTTGTCCTTTTGGCTTGTGTTTTGGAGCTGTAGCTGAATTTTGTTTAGTTGGATAAGATGTTGCAGGGTTTGGGAGGATGACAGGAGTGAGTGAAAAGGTAATTGCTGCTTCATGCAGTAGCATAGAATCAAATGTTGGGATAAGGACAGCAAGTGTCTAACAGTATTTCAGTTTCAAATTCGTCACCTTAGCAGTAAAACTCTATAATTTCTAGAAAAAATCAGTCTCTCTCAACTACAAAATACCCTTACTAGGCATTTGAAAATTATTTTCTTGATCTAAAGATCTACATCTTTAGAATGTAGCTTAAAAAATCCATCTGGCAACTTGAGCATGGATACGGGAAATAACTGCAGTGAATTGCAACATATCACATATGTTTAAATCCATGTGTTCATAATGATACTTCACAAAGAGAACTCACCTTTGGAGAATGCTGGGGAACTAACTCATTATTTTGAAAACTGGTAGATAAAGGGGCAGAGTCAAGATCTATACTGCCTTTCTTATATAAACTGTGTCTTGGGATCAGTAATAATTGAGAAGAAATTTCTCTTTATAGAAGAATTCAGGCTAGGAAGAATGATAGAATATTGTAATTTTGCAACCTCTAATGTGTAGGGGAGGAAAACACTTTTCTTTTACCTATCTTAGATTCATTGACCAGGACTCTACAACAGAGACATACAAAAGACAGGTTAATGAGAGAAAAAGAAGTATATCGATGCATACATTGTATACACACACACACAAACGCACGAGTACTCAAGTTTAACTCATAGGGGTGGTTAAAACTTGGGCTTAGGCTGGGCATGATGACTCAGCCCTGTAATCCCAACACTTTGAGAGGCCGAGGTGGAAGGATTCCTTGAGCTCAGGAGTTTGAGGCTAGCCTAGTCAACATGGCAAAACTGTATTTCTATTAAGAAATACAAAAATTAGCTGGGTGTGTTGGTGCACACCTGTGGTCCCAGCTACTTGGGAGGCGGAGGTAGGAGGATCACTTTAGCTCAGGAGGTTGAGGCTGCAGTGAGCTGTGATTGGGGCCACTGACTGTAGCCTGAATGACCGAGTAAGACCCTGTCTCAAAAAAGAAAAATAAAACTTTGGCTTATATAGTATCTTAGCAGAACAAGAAATTTGTTGAGTGACAAGACAAAGGAAATGGACTTTGAGTTTCTTGGGGTGGCAGATTGTGAGAAGGCAAATATATGATGGAAACTGATGGTAGAGAAGGGCTCATTAATGAGGTTGGTTTGTGTAAACTCTTGGTGTCATCTAATCTGTGATAAAGGTTTTTATCCCCCTCCTGGTATGGGAAGTGGGGTAGAGGTTTTAGGGGGGTACTTTCACAAGGGTGATTTGTGGTTTTTTTTCCCAGGTAGATGTGGGGAGGACAGAGCTCATTCTGTGCCTGCATTTTCTCAGTTGCCTTAAGCCAAAGATGATAATGTCAGAGTGGCATAGTTTGGGGTTACATGCTCTGAACCCCTTCAAATGAAGTAATGAATTTAGGCAATGATTATTGATGGCCTAAATCATAACATATACACATATACACACAAGACAGCCAGAAATTATATTTCCTGATGGAGTATACAATCTGCCTCTGGGGTAGTCTTACCAAAAGTCAGATTTGGATCTATTTAGTCTCTAGATTTAACTATCAATTAACAAAAAATACAGAGGACAGAGGTGCATGTTGGATAACAACACAGGAAAGGTAGCCAGCAAAATCCAGACTGTGAGAACTCCACAAGACAGGTGACCTTTTTTTCAACAAATAAATTGCAAGGAAAAATAGATGGAGAAAAAAATCATTAGAATAAAAGAGATATTAGAGATATATCAACCAAGTATACTATATAAGCCTTATTTGGATCCTGCTTCTAAGTGTTTAAAAAAATGTGATCAGGTAAATTTGATCCTTGACTGGGTATTTGATGACGTTAAGGAAGTAAATGTCAAGTAAGGAAGTAAATGTTAACTTAGGTGTGATGTAAAAGAGTTCTTAGAGATGCATTCTGAAATACGAAATGAAATACAGTGACTAGGATTTGCTTCAAAATAATTTACAGAGGGGTTGGATTGGGTACAGATAAGACACTATTGGCCATAAGCTGATAATTACTAGAGACAGGCAGTGAGTACATGTGGCTTTTTATTATGCTCTTCTCTCCACTTTTGTATATATTTAAATTCTCCATAATGAAAAGTTAAAGATCTGTATTTGAAATAGAGGAAATAAAAATGTCAATTTAAAAGGTATTTATGCCTCTGTATGAAATAAAATGTTTTCTTAGATATTACTAGTGTTTTGAGTGTTCAATGGAGAACCACCCTTGTTTCTCTTTGAGAACAGAATTTATTGAGAATAGATGCAGGAATCATACAGATGAACATGAACATATCAGCTTCATAAAGTAATAACCGATACAAAGCTGGATTACAGGATATGGCTCTTTGTTGTTTTTTTTTTTTTTTTGAGACGGAGTCTCGTCCTGTCGCCTAGGCTGGAGTGCAGTAGTGTGATCTCCGCTCACTGCAACCACTACTTCCCGGGTTCAAGCGATTCTTCTGCCTCAGCCTCCCTAGTAGCTGGGACTGCAGGTGTGTGCCACCACACTGAGCTAATTTTTGTATATTTAATAGAGACGGGGTTTCACCATATTGGCCAGGCTGGTCTCGAACTCCTGACCTCGTGGTTTGCCTGCCTCGGCCTCCCAAAGTGCTGGGATTACAGGTGTGAGCCACCGTGCCTGGCCAGGATGTAGCTTTAATATGCACCCACAGTGGGTTTCCTTACACTTCAACCTGAGTCACGTAGACTTTTTTAATGAATCCCTGGGGCAACTGAACAGTTGCTGGCCTCCCATTCAGATACGGGCTTACCTCAAAAATAAGAGCAGACTAGTATGTTCTCTGTGAACAGATGAATCTTCAGAAAACCCACAAGGGGCCGGGCGCGATGGCTCGTGCCTGAACTTTGGGGGGCCAAGGCGGGCGGATCATAAGGTAAGGAGTTTGAGACCAGCCTGCCCAACATTGTGAAACTCCATCTCTACTAAAAATACAAAAATTAGCCATGTGTGGTGGCAGGTGCCGGTAATCCCAGCTACTCGGGAGGCTGAGGCAGGAGAATCGTTAGAACCCGAGAGGTAGAAGTTGCAGTGAGCTGAGATCGTGCCATTGCACTCCAGCCTGGGCAACAGGTCAAGACTTCATCTCCAAAAAAAAGGGCAACAGGGCAAGACTTCGTCTCCAAAAAAAAAAAAAAAAAAAAAACAGAAAACCCACAAGGGTCTGAACTGAGCATGCCTAATTCATTGTCTCAAGCAAGTGGGGCAGAGAGAGACCAAGAATGTTTCTCTAATAATAGGAGTCCTCCATGGAAACTTGAGTGCAGGGGAATGGAGGTTCACCTAACAGAAGTCACAGAGATTTTTTTGGTATTCTAATACTGTAATCTTGATGTGCAGTTTAGCTTTCTATTTGTGATTTGGGGAGGGAAGAACTTACCAAATGTTTTACCTTTGCAAATAACCATGGGAACTATGAAATCTTTATTTGTGAGCTAAAAGACCTTAGACTTTTAGATGTTAGAGTTGTGTTAATATAATACATTCTTTTTTAAGGAAAAGAAATTAATGTTGAAGTAGATCTAATTAAGGAATTAGTTGTGTCAGCATCTATGGCTCCTGAAAATGCTTTGAAATTTCCTTCAGCTGCTTTACAAGTCTCTCTCTGGATGCTTCTCTAATTTTCTTCAAGTAGTTCTAGCATACAAACATATACTTTAAATGAAAATTGTGCTATTTTTTAGTTTTGTCTCATTTCTAGCATTGTAGCAGCATTTTTTCAGTGTTATTTTATTGTAAATAAATGTAATAATGACTTCAGGCAATGATTATTGATGGGTGTTAACATCACACCCACAAAAATGACTGCCAGAAATTATGTTTCCTAATGGAGTATACAAACTTTATTTTTTACAAATCTTTATTAAGCTTTGCTGTCGTCTCAGCCACTGTTGGAAGGAACGAGAGAACACTTTCTCAGAGATGTTCAAAGAAAAGGTGTTTAGAGGGAATTATTTTTATACATTAAGATGGTTGTAAGTGAGAGTTCTCTAAGGATTCATGATCTAGACCCTATAGCATCACTTAGTAATGTTGGACTGTGAGTTCTTGAAGGGCAAGAACAATCTCTTGATCTTAATTCTCAGAGTTAAGCATCTATATAGTTAGTGCTTAGTAAGTATTTCTTGAATGACCGAGTAACTTATGGGCTATCATAATAAATTTAGTTCTCATAATTAGGGGATGAGAGGATGGAACATTCTAGAAGGTCTGCCATAGGTCTTTGTTAAACCATGTTTCACCTTGTTGAACTTGTTTTTCATGAATATAATTTTTGCTTAGTCATTTAATTTTGTAGTCTCAAGGAGTATTTTTAAAGACTTGGGTTTTTTTTTTTTTTTTTTTTTTTTTGAGATGGAGTCTTGCTCTGTTGCCCAGGCTGGAGTGCAGTGGCGTGATCTTGGACTTGGTTTTAAGTTAAAAAAAAAAAAAAAAAATGAAATATATGGATAAGAATTGGACAGGAATATGAAAAAATACAGAAATGTACTTTTGTGTGGCAGGTTTCTGGGTTTTAAATTTTTTAAATTTCTATTTTTTGTGGTAGTATATTTACATTAATTATGATGAAAGGAAAATATGGGGTTACATTACTGTCATTAACGAATCTATTTCACAGAGCCCTTGAACACTTAAATGTTTGCTTATGCATTCATTTATTCATTCAACAAGCGTTTCTTTAGCACTTAAAACCTGCCAGAGGTAATCAGAGATTCATTAGACTGGCAAGTGCCGTGTTATAAAGATAAAGATCAATAAATATGGTAATTCTTATAGTTCATGATTCTAACAAGCATATTTTTTTCTATTTTAACATTTCTAAAATTTGGACACATCATATAATTGTGTCTTTCAATTGTAATTGGCAGTATGTTTTCCTTAATGATAAATAAGAGTGTCTTACAATTGATGTCTTAGATTTGATGAAATATGGTATATTTCTAAACATTCATTAAGTTTTAAGATCTCAAAGCGAGAACCACATGTCAGGTGTCTTGACATTTCCCTAACTCCTAGCACGGAATCACACTAAATACATTTTTTGCTGATCGGTAAAGAAACGTTTCTGTCAAAATCTTATTTTTAGGCTTAAGTTTTTGCCCTCTATTAGAGTGTTTTTAAAAATTAGTATGTAAAATGTTTTCTGGCAATATTATTATTCTTCCATTGGATAGAATAGCTTAAAACTTATTGACATTTTAATCCTTTTTTATTTTATAGTTCATTACTTCTTTTCAGCAGTTACAATTAGGAATTCTTGGGTTGTATTTCCATTTCTGATTTGCAGATGGTTGAAGTGTATGCTTGACTGACTAGGATTTAGTTTAAGATAAACTGATATAGTATAGCTAGTTTTTCATTATCCATCATAGTAGGATGGATAATTGTAATTTGTGAATGATATCTCAACCCTTTATTCGTTTTTTTATGACAGGTACTAATATGTATCAAAGTTATACTGGTTTGTATTTTAAAGCTTAACGTTTCCTCTTTAGGGGAGGTAGTAATAAATATTGAAATGGCAAAAAAAAAAAAAAAAAAAAATGGTAGCAATAGAATATATATAAGAATAGAAGGCCTGAATAATCTACCAACCAGGTAATTGACCTTGGAGCAATAAAAAATTGGCTGTGATTTCATGCATTACTGTTGAGCCTTATTTAGATTTAACTTTTGTTCTCTACTGATTGAATTAAAGTTTGAGGTGAAATGCTCTGTATCCCATTTCTAAACTCTCAGCTGTTCTCAGTCATCTCTCATTGTGAACTCATGAAAGTCAAACATGATAAAACAATCATAAGAAGTTAAAAATTAGGGTTAGAAAAAAAGTATGTATTTTAAACTTGCAATCTTCTAAATGGCAGAAAAGCAATTATAAGAGTTTAAAGAATCAATAGAAATTGATGTTTTATACCAAAGAACACTTAAGACCTTGAGTCCTGCCCTCCCCACTATCACTATATGAATAAAAAGAAATCAATAGGCCCAGAAACATAAGCTGCTAAAGATTTATTTCCAGCAACTATTTTTGATATTCAGGGTACTATTTACTAATCTGATTGAGAAAATGTAGATTATTAAGCATAGGAAATCTATTTTTATTTTTAAAATGATCATTTTCTTTTTAATCTCTAGATCTTTTATATCTCACATTTTAAAATAAGAATAAATGATAGGCGTGAATTTAAAAATAACTATGTGATTTTTAGCCAGTTACCTAAATTTAAAAGGTCCTTTCCATTAAAAAGATAGGTAGTTCTGTATTTAAAAATTATTAAAAGACTTTGTCAGACTGTATTTGATCAATTTCATATCTCCTGAATAATCTTAGTTCTACCAGTAATAGATGTACTCAAAGGGTTTTGAAATAAGAACTGAGTATGGGAATTGTCTGAGCCAGTGAAGGCACTGAACTTTGAAACTGAAGTTAAGAAATTTGAACATGAAACTCAGTTTGGAGTGTTAAGGAAAGTATTTCATGACTGAAGTAGGGGGATTTTGTTATAAAGGGATAAAATTCATTAGAACAGATGCTCACATAGCATCTGTTAATTATCGGGGGACAGTTATATGTCATTCATAGCTGGCTCTCTTTAATACCACTTCTTTCTCTTTTACTAAAAAAAAGAAAAAACCTCGATTTGAGTGAAAGCGATATTATGGGGATAGCTTTAAATTGATTCTGAATCATTAAAAATTATTTACAAACTTGTGTACAACATAATAAATTATTTGACATGCTTACAATGTGATTATTGTATCCTGTTTTGTTGGGTTAGTATAATATGATGATGGTGAATTTTAGTATAATATGATGATGAATAATCCTGTATGACAGGTTATTCCTCTTGATAGTGTTTGTGTTAAGGGTATCTTCTACTCTACAGAATTTGGTTGTTGTCCCTGTGTATATGGTGAATGGGATGTAAAAAGGAGAGAGAAGCTATAGTAGAGTGTCACAGCTCATTTTTCATGCCATGAGACAAACTTTACCTGTGCATTTCAAGCATCTTCACTAAAAAACAACAAAAAACCCTAAAAAAGTCCTCAAACCTTCCAAACCAAGAACAAAGCATTTATGTGGAAAGACTAAGGAGTTGAACTGAGCAAAGGATAGATCTTGACTTTAAATACAATTATTTACAGACAGAATAATAAAGTAATGAATTTATCTAACGTTGTGATCAGTTCCACCCCTGGAATATCACTTCCTATCGCTGAAGCCACTTCTCAGCTTGATTTCATTTCACTTAAGTCAAGGGTTTCTTAAAATCATAGAATTTGAAAGCAAAGAAGGACTTTAAAGATTATTTTTACATTTCTAGCAGGTTATTCTGTGTAAACCTATAAATGTCTTATTTATCTTTTGATCTTTCATACCTGGCACAGTACCTGGAATGTGTTTCATAAATATTTTTAAAATTAGCTCAAAGAACTTGATCTTCGTTAATATTAGTAAGTCAAAGTACCACTAATAAGGTTTGATAGTTCTTAATCTTAGTAATTAAATGTCAACAGTTATTTTTTTTTTCTTGACCCTTTTTCCCTAACCAGATTTGCATCTGCTGGTGATGATGGAATTGTAGTTGTGTGGAATGCTCAGGTGTGTATTGATTGTGTGTGCATTGTGTAATAAAGATATGATTATATAGTTGAGTATGTATTCATATAAATACTATCTGGGGATACATTTGCATATCATTATCATTAATTGACACATTAATATTTGAAAAGAGCTACTTAGGATAAATCCATATACGGTGGGGACCAGTATTTCATAATGAAGAGGGAAAGTTTTTTAAATTAAGATTTTTTTTCCAGCTGGGTGTAGTGGCTCGTGCCTGTAATCCCAGCACGTTGGGAGGCCAAGGCGAACAGGTAACTTGGGGCCAGGAGTTTGAGAACAGCTTGGCCAACATAGCAAGATCCTGTCTCTACCAAAAATACTAGAAATCAGCTGGGCATAGTGGCACACACCTGTAATCCCAGTTACTCAGGCGACTGAGGTTGCAGTGAGAGGAAATCATGCCACTGCATTACAGCCTGGGTGACACAGCAAGACCATCTCGGGGAAAAAAAAAAAAGTTTTTTCCTAAGAAATGCCAAAGTATGAAAATTCAAAAAATACAAAATTTTAATCTTATTTAACAAAATTTAGGTTATCAGTAGCTATGCCCAGACTTCCAAAATGAATAAATGAATTGTGTTGATTTTTGTGAGACACACAAGTTTTCTTTCAAGATTGCTTAATAGCATAATGTGACATTTTTCTCATGTTTGACTTAATGTTAAAAAAGACTTTTTAAAAAATAAATACTTAAGGCTTCATCAGTTTCTTCAGAGCCTCCCTTCCTGATCATTTGTTACTCAAATTGTTCTTTTTTGAAGTGTTTATCTTCCTCTCACCTTTATTTTGGATTGTTACCTAGTCTGTGTTAGATCTTTATTTTTCAATGGCTTTGCCTGTGATAAAAGCAGTTCTTCAACATTATTTTCACCACATTCATGAAGTCCTGCAATCTTGGAAAGATTTGCCATTTACATTGTATTTTTGCATGTATACTACTTGGTAAATTAGTGAGAGACTGATAGATGAAGACATTGGATGGATAGGAATAGATGTCAGTGTTAAATAGCGATGGAGTGGAGACTAACTTTCTAAGTGGTTAATAAATGAGTGGATATATATACTTACGTGTATGTAGATACATATACAGTTGTTATGCTGACTTTTATCTTCTTCTATGACCTTATAACTGTGGAGACTTCAATAACAAATACTTGGACAATGGGAACTCCATATTTTTTTTCTGCAAACTAAGTTACTGATGTTTTTATGCTTAATTTACACAATTACATTTTTAAATTTATAGAAAAGAATACTCCTTAAAATTTTCTACAAAAATATACTAAAAATTAGCATTTTGTATTAGAAAATCATCAAAATTATTTATGGCTATACTTTCAGCAGTTGTTTAGATTCTGTGTGATTGCTTAAGTTAAATTCTAAGTAATTTTAAATGGAATGTATATGTATATACTATATGGCAGTTCTACTTAATGTTGTCATTTGTGATTATCTAAATTGTGAAAGCTAGGCCTATTAACATTTTTATTGGTATTTCAGACAGGGGAAAAACTTTTAGAACTGAATGGACACACTCAAAAGATAACAGCTATTATTACATTTCCTTCCTTGGAATCTTGTGAAGAAAAAAATCAACTCATCTTGACAGCCTCTGCTGATAGAACAGTTATTGTATCCTTTAATCTGGAAGAAATGAACAAGCTATAGTGGCCCAACGAGCCACTACATACATTATTAGTCTTTAGCTGATAGGGTCTTGTCTGTATATTCTTGTTACAGCAAAAATGATTTTTGTTCTATTATGAGATACCATTTATTAGGTATCTGATAAGTATTAGACTGGAAATAGGAGGTTAAGGCTTGTTATTGATGGAAACTCCACGACTCTTGCTGTTCTTTCCAGAGTTACTCTCTCACATTGTATAAAATTGATAAAATGGAAGAATGTGGACTTAAAAATAATTCATTTTATTATCTCAATTTACTTTTCAATTTAGGGAAACAACAGTGAGCTGGACTGGAGAATAATTTACTTTTTTTTCCTCACTACAGAGCAGAAGAAACCAAATAGTCCCAACCCATAAAAATCTTTTGAGCATCTTGAGTCTGACAGAAAAGTGAATTACCATTTGTTGAGTGTTTAATATTTAATAATTAACAATTTTATAAAAGGAAAATTACTTTTTCTTTACCCACACTTTTAGGTAAAAAGTTAAGATGGAATAGCAGTAGTAGTGCTTATGTGTAACAGGCATTGTTCTAATTGTTTTACATATGTGAACTCATTTAATCTTTAAAATTAGCCCTTTGACATAGGTATTTTTAATTATTCCTTTTTTTTTTTGAGACAGAGTTTTGCTGTTATTGCCCAGGCTGGAGTGCAATGGCGCGATCTTCACTCACAGCAGCCTGTGCCTCCCGGGTTCAAATGATTCTCCTGCTTCAGCCTACCGAGTAGCTGGGATTACAGGCCTGTGCCACCATGCCCAGCTAATTTTGTATTTTTAGTAGAGATGGGGTTTCACTATGTTGGTCAGGCTGGTCTCAAACTCCTGACCTCTGGTGATCCACTCACCTTGGCCTCCCAAAATGCTGGGATTATAGGCGTGAGCCACCACGCCTGGCCTTATTTTTAATTATCCTTATTTACAGATGAAAAAATAGAGTCACATAGAGGCTAAGTAACTTCCCCATAGCACACAGCCAGTGTAGGGCAGAACTGGCAAGTCTGACTGCAGAGTCAGAGCCCCAAACCACTGTACTTCATAAAATGTTTTCTGTAAACAAACTCAGCCCTTTAATATCTGTATGTGGAACTGGCTTTGTGAAGTCCAGAGTCAAGTGCTTATGGATTACTGTTGTCTCTCATTACTTTTATTTTTTAAAAAAAAGGTGTCAGATTTTTTTTTTTTTTTTGAGATGGAATCTCTCTCTGTTGCCCGGGCTGGAGTGGAGTGGCACAGTCTCAGCTCACTGCAGCCTCTACTTCCTGGGTTCAAGTGATTCTTCTGCCTCAGCCTCCCAAGTAGCTGGGACTACAGGCGTGCGCCACCGCACTTGGCAATTTTTTTTGTATTTTTAGTAGTAGAGATGGGGTTTCACCATATTGGCAAGGCTGGCCTCAAACTCCTGACTTTGTGATCTGCCCACCTTGGCATCCCAAAGTGCTGGGATTACAGGCATGAGCCACTGTACCCGGTCAGATTAATTTTTAAAAGTATATGCTTATCTGAAAGTTCTGT
Organism: Macaca fascicularis; assembly: GCF_037993035.2. Lineage (NCBI taxonomy): Eukaryota > Metazoa > Chordata > Mammalia > Primates > Cercopithecidae > Macaca > Macaca fascicularis. The sequence goes on along the minus strand of NC_088380.1, from coordinate 81,424,320 downwards.
TTAAACAGTTTCAAGCATTGCTGAAGTTTTGGAGTAAGCCCAAAGGTATAGGTATTTCTTAGGCTCTTATAGAACCAAGATACAGACTTTAACGTGCTTTAAATGAATTCATCAGCTGAAGTGCTTTCTAGACAGATTGTTTATAGCTGAAAAAATGTCAAGAAAAGGTTTAAATGGGGGATAAACTCTCTACATACATACATATATACACACACGTATGTTTGTGATTACGATACAACATAAACAAGGGCATAAAATTCACTCAGATGGTTAGGTCAGAGCTGCTTTATTGCTACTCTGTAGAGGCAAATATTATGAAATAAAGCTCTCTTTTTTTGATATCAGTGTAATCTTTGCAGAAATAGAATTTAAAATACTTTGTTAGACCACTCCTAAGACACTATAACAATATTTTAAGGCAGTGATTAAAATTACGTACGGAAGTTAGTAGCTGGGACAGTGTCACTATGAATTTTACCTGTAAATGATAGTATGAACTCATTTCCTTTGCTGAATGATTTTTGTTGTTAGAAAAAAATTCTAGGCCACTTATTTGGCAATCTCTCTTACCCAGATGAATTCTAAATTTACTCTGCTTGCGTTTTTACTACAGGTTGAGCATCCCTAATCTGAAAATCCAAAATCTGAAATGCTCCAAAATCCAAAACTTTTTAAGCACTGACGTGATGCCACAAGTGGAAAATTTTATACCTGACATCATGTGACAGGTTGCAGTCAAAATTTTATTTAATGCACAAAATTGCCAAAAATATTGTATAAAACTACCTTAGGCTATATGTATAAGGTGTATATGAAAAATAAATGAATTTTGTGTTTAGACCTGGGTGCCATCCCCAAGATAGCTCATTAGATATATGCACATATTCCAAAATCCAAAAAAAATCAGAAACACTTCTGGTCTTCAGCATTTTGGATAAGGGATACTCAACCTGTAAAAACTAACTTCCTTAATTAAATACTGAAGGTAGATAATTTTTTAAAGCAATAGCCTTAAGAGCTCAAGTTACTGAATATTAAACGTTTTGCTTGCAAAAAGTGAAATAAGTGAAAAGGCTGTGAGACACTACTAGAATTGTGGTAAATACAAGGCCAGAAAACATTTCCTAATTACTGGGAGCACTTTTTGTATGCTAGCAGTTTGTTTCATGTGTTATATACATAAAACGTAATTCTCATGATAATCCAGCTCCATCTAAAACATGACACAGAATGTAGATGGTCCCCGACCTAGGGTGGTCTGACTTAGAGTTTTTCAACTTTATGATGGTGTGAAAGGGAGGTGCATTAAGTAGAAGCTGTACTTTGAATTTTGAAGTTTGATATTTTCTCACACTAGTGATACATTGGACGATAGTCTTTACCAGTGCTGGGCAGCAGCTGCCTGGAGCTGCAGCTCCTGGTCAGCTGTGAGATCACAAGGGTAAACAGCCTTACTCTACAGTGTACTGTGTTGCCAGATGCCTTTTTTTTTTTGCCCAACTATAAGTTTATGTATGTGTTCTAAGCACATATAAGTTAGGACAGGCTAAGCTATGATGTTTGATAGGTGTGTTAAATGCATTTCGACTTGGGATATTTTCCACTTAGAATGGGTTTATTGTGGGAGAAAACTGTACTTTAAGTCAAGGCACATCTGTATAATAAAAATATAACAAAAGGCATTGGCCATGATAAGGTTAACTAGTTGTGAAATTCGTTTCAATTTTTAATATGTGCATATACATTTGTATCCATAGTACATACATGTATGTAAATGTGTTTTCAGACATGGTGTGAAATGTATTTCTTACTATAGGAAATGGTATAAAAGTTTGAAAATCACTGTGCTTCTTAAGTCAAACTAAACTCAGATGTTTTGTGAGAGGCCCTCTGATTATGTTAAATGCATATACAGGTAATGGTAATACACTGTTAGTGTCTTCTCGAATCAAGATAACAGTAGTAAATCATGCTATCCACATTATAGGGAGCTTTCAGTAAATACTAATGGACATGATAGTTTTGGTATAAGTACTTTATGCTTATTAGATTATGGTAGACTATTCTGGAGAATAAACTTTAAACAGTTGCAATATTTAGTGCTTGTAAAGATTCAGTACTGCAGACCATTCATTATGTTGGCATTTTCAAATAATTTGATAGTAAAATTTACCTCAAACTTATTTTAGATCATAAGCCTGCTTTGCTAAGTTGATGACTCACTATATGAATTCATTTTTGTGGTGGTATAAACACTAAGTATTTTATGTTTTATTTAAAGAATTTCTAACTGCTTAACATTTGTGGTTTAATTGTTAATTAGAAAAGTTATAATTGAGATTTTAAAATTCTGTCTAGAAATTATTTCTTAACATAAATTTAGGTGTGGGATAGTGATACTGGCAGACAAGTTCAGAGAATATCATGCTTCCAGTCTACTGTAAAGGTAAAATCTTAAGTAAATATGAGTTTTTATGGCAATCTATTTTTGTCTGAGAAGACATGGTTTAAAAAGTTAGATGAAATTACTTTAGTGGGTCTTATGAATTATTTCTTTCCACACACTTGTAGTCATTTCATTCGTGTGACACCAGATTTTTGAGGGCATATGTATTAAGTGTTAGAATGTTTCCATTTGAAATTAGAGCAAGGGATAATCCCAATAGCAAGATAAGGAAAAAGGTAGTACCCAGTATGTTTTTTTGTAGGTAGTTCTAGGAAGAGATATTACTTGCAGAATGACCATAATAGTTGAAATTAGAGCAAGGGATAATCCCAATAGCAAGATAAGGAAAAAGGTAGTACCCAGTATGTTTTTTTGTAGGTAGTTCTAGGAAGAGATATTACTTGCAGAATGACCATAATAGTAGCTGGTCTGTTTTCTTTATACTTTGAATTTAAAATATAGAATTATTTGTCCCGTGACCCTGCCTTCACTAAGGTCACAAAGGCAAGACATGTCAGTTACTTAGTTTCAAAACTAAAAACTGACATGGCTAATTTGCTGCTACTGTTAGTTTTATTCATTTTACAAACAGTGATTGATTGGGGCTGATTATATGACAGAAGCTCTGCTACATTTTAGAGAAACAAACAGATAAGACTAGGTTGCTTGTAATACCTACAGAAATTAAGTGTTCAGAGAAAGTGCCACTGTTTTTTAGTAACGTAAGCAAGTTTTGGTAAAAGATAGTAGTAGTATTAGATGTTCTCTCATTTAAGGATAACTGATCTCCATATTGGAGCTCTTTTGTTTCTTTTTTTTCTTAATGTAAAAAGAATTGCTGTGTGCCACTAGTTAGGATAGTTCATTTTTTCCCAAAAAGGCAGGATCTCTGGTAGCCATCTCATGGCACTGTGCTGTTCAAAATATCAACTTAGTCAAGTTTCAGGGGAAGAAAGTGCCATGTACTATATATGCTTTTATCTAACTTAACAGTGGATTTTTAAAGAAGTCGTTAAAGTATTGATTTGATTAAAATCTCTATGTGGCCTGAAATGATGCGCCATTTACATTCCTTTAAAAATATTCTTGCTATCTGAAAAACTAAGGTCGTTAAGTTTCCAATGAAAATACATGGCTTGAAGGAACAAAGAAAGAAAAAAATTTAATGTATTTGGGGGAAATTCCTTTGGTAAACTGTGTTATGAACTGGTTATAGGAACTGGTCACTAAAGTATCTTATTCCAATAAAGTGAAAGTAGTTTTAAAAGGGGTTTTACCGTGATGTGAATCAGCTAGATATTTGTGTTTGTTTTCTCCTGCTGTGATACTGTTTCACATAAAAATTGTTAAAAAACAGCATTGCACTCATTTAATTCAGTGGTCCAGTTGTTCTTGAATAGATAGCTTATCTAAGAAATTTATATCCCCAATATGAGAAATACTATCATTTATTTTTTGAACTAGCAACGTTTTTATAAGGGTTGATGTTAGCAAGGAGATAGTGAAATTGGCATTTTATTGCATATTGAGACTATAAATTGATGTCTTCCTGGAAGGTAGTTTGGCATTATGAATGAATCTAAATAAATTATTATAGGTATTAATCCAGTGATCATTCTAGAAAACTCTTTAAAGGAAATAATCAGAAAATAGGGCAGAGATTTATGAACAGAAATGTGTACTACAAATACATTTTTATAAATGGATGTTTGGAAGTGCCCTAAATGTCTTATAAGAAAATAAATTATGGTAGATATATATACTAAAATTTGTATTTCAGAAGAATATTAAAAGAGGAAAATGCTAGTGGTAAAATGTTAAGTAACAAAAGCGTATATTATCCTCAATAAAATATTATCAAACCAAATTCAGCAACATCTAAAAAGGATTATACACCATGACCAAGTGAGATTTATCCCTGGAATATGAGCTTAGTTTAACATCTGAAAATTAATCAATGAAATACACCCTAGTAAGAATAAAGGACCAAAACCACAGGATCATCTCAACAGAAAACAGAGAAGGCATTTGACAAACTCCAACACCTTTCATGATAAAAATACCCCACAGACTAGGAATAGATGAGAATTTCTTTAACCTAATAAAGGGCTTCTGTGAAAATCTCAAGGCTAATTTTGTATTAATGGTGAAAGGCTAGGCTGGTGTGGTGGCTCATGCCTGCAATCCTAGCACTTTGGGAGACCAAAGTGGGTGGATTACTTGAGCTCAGGAGTTCGAGACCAGCCTGAGCAACATGGTGAAACTTCTCTACCAAAAAAAAAAAAAAAAAAGAAAAATTAGCCAGCCTGGTGGCACATGTCTGTAATCCAGTTATTACAGGAGGAAGTTATTACTGGAGGCTAAGGTGGAAGGATCGCTTGAGTCCAGGAGTTTGAGGCTGCAGCGAGTTGTAATTGTGCCACTGCATTGTAGCCTGGACGATAGAGCAAGACCCTGTCTCCAAAAAAAAAAAAAAAAAAAATTAAAAAAATGGTGAAAGACAAATAATTTCCCCCAAAGATCAGGCACAAGATAAGGATGTCTGCTCTCAGCACATCTGTTTAACATTGTACTGGAGGTTTTAGCCAGGGCAGTTGGGCAATTAAAAAAAGAAATAAATGACATCCATATTGGAAAGGAAGAGCTAAAACTATCTCTATTCCCAAATGACATGATCTTGTGTATATAGAAAATCCTAAGTCCACTACCAAACTATTGAGGCTAGTAAATGGATTTAGCAAGGTTTCAGGATATAATATCAACACACAGAAATCAATTGTATTTCTGTTCATTATCAATGAACATTCCAAAAATTAAGAAACAATTCCATTTACAGTAGCATCCAAAAGAATAAAATACTCAGAAATGGATGTAGGCTGGGCGGGGTGGCATATGCCTATAATCCTAGCACTTTGGGAGGCTGAGGTGGGAGGATTGCTTGAGACCAGGAGTTAAAGACTAACCTGGCCAACATAGCAATACCCCATCACTATTAAAAGAAATTTGAAGAAGTATGAGACTTACATACCAAAAACTATAAAACATTGTTGAAAGATATTAAAGATCTAAATAAATGGAAAGACATCCTGAGTGCATGGGTCAAATTTTACTACTGTTATGATTACACCACCACCCACATTGATCTACAGATTGAACCCAATCTTTATCAGAATTGTAGCTGGCTTTTTTTTTTTTTTTTGAGAAATTTACAAGCTGATCCTAAAATTCATATGGGAGTGCAAGGGACCTAGAATAGCCAAAACAGTCTTAAAATGGAAAAACAAAGTTCCAAGACACACTTCCCAATTTCAAAATTTAATATGAAGCTACAGTAGTCAAGACAGTGTGGTTTTGGCATAGTGATAGACATGCAGATCAATGGAATAGAATTAAAGGCCCAGAAGTAAAGCCTCACATAGCCAATTGATTTTTTGACAAGAGTGCCAAGAACCTTTAATGGAAGAAAGAATAGTCTCTTCAAAAAATGATGCTGTGTCAATTGGACATCCACATACAAAATAATGAAATTTTAATCCCTACTGCATGTCATATCCAAAAGTTAACTCAAATGGGTCAAAGACCCAAATGTAAGAGTTAAAACAGGAGTACGTCTTTGTGACCTTGGGCACATCTTAAATATGGGCATATCTTAAATATGACATCAAAAGCATATCAATAACAACAACCAAAAAAATAAATTGGACCTCATCAAAATGAAGAGTTTTTGTGCTTCAAAGTGGAAAGACAACACACAGAATTGGAGAAAATATTTTCAAATCGTATATCTGATAAGGGACTTGTGTATACAATCTATGAAGAATTCAGTAAAAAAGCAAATACTCCAATTAAAAATAGACAAGATTTGAAAGAAAGAAATTTCTCCAAAGAAGATAAACAGATGTCAAATAAGCACATGAAAAAGAGGGTTCAACATCATTAGTCACTAGAGAAATGCAAGTCAAAACCACAGTGAAATACTATTTCCTATATACTAAAGTGGCTAATATGTAAAAGACAAGTGTTGGTAAGAATGTGGAGCAATTATAACCTTCATACATTTCTGGTGGGATCTAGAATGATATAATACAGCCACCTTGGAAAACAGTTAAACAGAATTATCATTTGACCCAGCAGTCTCACTCCTTGCTATTATCCCCAAGAGATATGAAAATGTAAGTTCATATAAAAATGTATACATAATTGTTCATAGCAATATTATAATTGTCAAAATGGAAACAACCTATATGTCCATCAACTGATGAATAAACACAATGTATGTCCACACAGTGGAATACTATTTGGCAGTAAAAAGAAATGAAACACTAGCATTAAAAATCCAGAGATTAGGCCGGGCGCGGTGGCTCAAGCCTGTAATCCCAGCACTTTGGGAGGCCGAGACGGGCGGATCACGAGGTCAGAAGATCGAGACCATCCTGGTTAACACGGTGAAACGTCGTCTCTACTAAAAAAATACAAAAAAACTAGCCGGGCGAGGTGGCGGGTGCCTGTAGTCCCAGCTACTTGGGAGGCTGAGGCAGGAGAATGGCATAAACCTGGGAGGCGGAGCTTGCAGTAAGCTGAGATCGCACCACTGCACTCCAGCCCCGGCAACAGAGCAAGACTCCGTCTCAAAAAAAAAAAAAAAAAAAAAATCCAGAGATTAGAGTAGGAGCACTAGAAATATAAACTGCATTGGTTATTTTCAATTCTTTTTAATCCAACAGTTTTTTGTTTGTTTGTTTTTTGAGATGGAGTCTCGCTCTGTCGCCCAGGCTGGAGTGCAGTGGCGCGATCTTGGCTCACTACAAGCTCCGCCTCCCAGGTTTACGCCATTCTCCTGCCTCAGCCTCCCGAGTAGCTGGGACTACAGGTGCCCGCCAACTCACCCGGCTAGTTTTTTTTTGGTATTTTTGTAGAGACGGGGTTTCACTGTGTTAGCCAGGCTGGTCTCGATCTCCTGACAGTTTTAAAAGCAGCCCTGCTCAGCCTAGGCAAGATTACCAGAACCTCTGCCTTTTATTTTCTGTTCTTCTCCCTTGCTCTTGGCCTTGTCTGACTCAGAGTCAGTGGACAAGGAGAGTACTATTAAAGGCTTATATGGTACTTGAAACACTCACTTTCCTGAGTCTACCAAATATATAGAATTGAGAAGACTTAGGCGTTATTTATTCTAAAGATACAGAGAAACTAAGGTCATAGTTTCAGTTTGATTTAAAAAGGAGTTGAGGCAGTTGTGTATTAGTAATTTATTACTGAGTAACAAATTACCTCAAAACGTAGTGTCTTAAAACAATAAACATTTGTCATCTCACAGTGTTTGTGATTAGGACTAGAGAGCATCTTCTCTGGGTGGTTCTGGCTCAGGGCCTCTCCTGAGGCTCCTGCTATCTGAAGGGCTGACTGTGGTGGAGGAGCTACCTCCCAGGAGGCTCACCTATGTGGTTGGCAAGTTAGTGCTGGTTTTTGCCCAGAGGCCTCAGCTCTTTGCTACATGAACCTTTCTCCATGTGACCGCTTTAGTGTCTTCACCTTAGAGCATGTGATCCAAGAGAGAACAAGGAGGAGGCCACAGTGTATTTTATGACTTAGTCTTGTAAGTCACACATCATCCCTCTTGCCAGATTCTGTTTGGTAGAAGCTAGTCACTTAGTAGTGCCCACATGTTCTACTAAGGAGAAATAAGCTCCACCTATTGAAGGAAGGGGTTAAAGAACTTGGGGATATATTTTAAAACCACTGAACAATGACTGCTTGAGTTTCTAACCTGATATACATTTCAAATACATTTTGCAGTGTTTAACTGTTCTGCAGAGACTAGATGTTTGGCTTTCCGGTGGGAATGACCTGTGTGTGTGGAACCGAAAATTAGATCTCCTGTGTAAGACTAGCCACCTTTCTGATACAGGTAAAAAAACAAATCAAGGTAATTTTGAACTGTGATTGACAGACTCTAGAAGACACAGCAGATCTTCAGAGAGACTTCCCATAAGTAGAAAGGTCAATATAGGGGATTTTTCTTTTCAGTTCTGAAGATAACAGGTAGCCATATTCAATTCAGATCAGGGGTTGTGTAAAATACATTTTTATCCTGAATCAGAAGGAGAAGACTCCAATCCTTTTGACTTCCCCTTCCCTTCTAACAGAATTTCTCAAGAACAACCTTTTCCAATGCTCTTAGGCTGTTTTCTTGAACTGTGTTTGATGAGCACGCTGATACCTAGAAGCAGACCCTTACACCTTTATAGTAGCATTTGTGGGGTCATTAACTTTGAATAAATGCCTAAGGATGACCTCTTTTTACAATTGTCCTTACCAAAAAGTTCATACATGTGCAAGCTTACTGATAAAGTTTTATTTTCTCAGAATTCTGTGTGCATGTGCTTTTGGTTTCAACAGAAAAAAAATAATCAAATCAGTTTTGACTTTTTGATACCAAGGATCTTAAAAAATAAAATCTATTTTTAGAGTAAAATATTTAAATATAAATGGGTAGATTTTAATAACAACCTTGAAGTCACAGTATTAACTATCGTTATTTCTAAAAATAATCAAATGAGCCTGGTTATCCTAAAAGGAACATTATCGTGCACGTTGTTGACATTTCAATGGTAGCAGGAGCCCTGTGAATTGAATTTGGTTACTAATAGGAGCTAACTTAGCTCCACACAGATATTTTAAAGTATCAGAAAAATAATGACTTAGGAAAACTAAATCCATACATTGCTAGGGTTTACAATTTAACCACTCAGTTCAACATTTGATTACTAATAATCTTGCTCAAATCTAGAATATATTTCCCAGTGTACTATTACCATGAATTATACATCTTTATGTTCATTTTCCTCTCTCTTTCACTAGCCTGTGGTTTTCATGAATTTTATTTTGGTAAAGTTATATTGTAAAATGTTGAAATTGGGGCTGAAAAGAATCTTCTGTGTGTTCCTGGAAATAGCCACCTCTTATTGCAGTCTCCCTTTGTTTTGCAAGTTATCTTTAAGTACTATATATTAAGTCATCACAATACTGCCGTTCATCAGTGTCTCAAGAGTTAACAGAGGCTTTGAAGGTATCTGTGGGAAAGCCTTGAGAAGGCCGTGGGTTACCACTGGTGAGCTGTTCGTCATTTGGGTTTTCCGCATTACCGGAGGCCAGATTGTTAACAGTGTTATTAGACCCTTATGCCATGATGTCCTTTCATAAGCCCTGCTTGATTTATGGACTGGTGATGGAGCTTTTACAAGCAGTTATTCTGTGTTTGGAAATAAGCAAAGATAATCTTAGTCAATGTGATACAATGGAAGGAGCCCTGGACTAAAACACAGGGCATCCGTGTCCTTTCCAGCAATATGTTCTGTGATTCTGAGTATTAGGTTGCTACTTCTGGATTGTTGGGCTTCTAGAATTTTCACATACAAGTTAGTGAAATATTTTTAAACAAGCTGTTTTCTGCATTTAGTATTCTTCTCTTGCTACTCACCCTGCTGCTCTCCCATGTCCTCTGCCTTCTCTGTACCACTCCTTTGCCTTCCTTGCAGCACCATTTCCTCCTCCTTGTACATGGGAAAATACAAATCCTACTGTTAAAACACGCCTATGTGGAGAAAAATCTTGGCCAGAAATACTGTCCAGATCACAACAGTTAGTCCTTTGATGGATGGAAGGATAAGCAAATGAGTAGACCATTTTCCACACTTGCATATATATATCGTAAATTACATATATATCATAATGGAAAAATTAAACAGGTTTTTTTTTCTTTTGCCAACATGTAGTGGTTCTAATATATCAACTTTTTTATTCATGCCCACAGAAGTAAAATTGTAACATGCCTTGTAGAAGTTATAGTTACCCTAAAATCATGATTTGGCTATGAAAAGATACTCAGACCTCTTTACTTAAATAAGTGAAGTGTGTTAGAATGTTGAATCTGATTCTTTCAATAATAGAAGAAAATTTGTACGTGTATTAATGGATCCACAGACATGCTATTTGAAGGCCGCTTTCTTAGCTGCTGACTGTTGGCTAGTTCGTTCAGCGCCAGGGAGCCTGCTCAATCTTCTCAAGTTTACAGGAAGGAAAACCCCAATTTTACATGACTTTTGAGCTAGCCATCTTGTAAATGGGTAATGGTGATTATCTTAAGGGATCCCTTGTAAATAAGTTTGAATGGCTGAATCTACCACTTTTATCACCACAGTAAAAAAAAAAAAAAAAAAAAAAAAAAAGTACAAAAAATAACAACTCCATATTCTGCTCTTAATAAATCAATAATGTCTTCCAAAAGTCTCAGAAACCTACATTTAACAAAATCATTTTCCATGAGTAAGCAAGCGAGGAAGTGTGTGTGGAGCTAGTTCTGTGTGCTTTATCTTCTTTATGGAAAACGACTGACATAAAACTGAGAATGTTTTTGTTTTTGATCTAATCTGTGAGAAAAATAATTTGACCTTTGTTTTATATGTTTTTGGAGGTATTAGTGCTTTGGTTGAAATACCTAAGAACTGTGTTGTGGCAGCAGTTGGCAAAGAACTGAGTGAGTATGAATTTTTTTCTTTCTCTTTTTCTTCTTGTATATTTTCAATGAGAATTGTATACACATGCTGAAAGACTAATTTGTTTTTTATTTAAGGGACATCTCCCTGTGCCCCAGTCTTGGCTTCTTGGGATCGTTGAAGTGATACAGAGACTGAGACATTTTCAGGATGTTAGGCCAGGTTTCTTTTTCTTATCAGTCTTTTAATCAGTATGTTAGCTTGGTTAAACAGTACATTGCTTCTTATTCCAAAACTCCAGTCTCAAGATGACTTCATAATATTCCAACTAAAGTAGAATTTCCCATAAGTTCGATGTGTATCAGAAAGAGTTCTCTTTTCTGTTGACTGAAATCTTCTTTGGACAACCACAGTGGCTGTCAGGATTAAATAACCTTGCTAGAGATTTGTAGTTTGGTAAAATACTGTCGGAGACACAGAAAGAAGCATGGCGTGACCTGTCTTCCAGAGAGAAATGTGAGAAAGAAAAGATACTTTTCGTAATTTGAAAAGGACATGATCTCTGAGATTTGTCACTTCTCAGGTGGTAGTCATCCTAGTCTTTGAGCTTCCACAGCACTTGGTCCAGTGGCGTATTAAACACTCAGTATATTGATGGTAAGCCTGTTTATAAACAAGTCTCTCTCCCACTCTGGACTGAGCATTTGTGACTGGCCCTCATTCACATTTGGTACCTAGAGTTCCCGGAACATAAATGTTTAGTAAATGCTGTTGATAGAATCACGTCAGTAGATTTTATTATGGGTTTTGTGCATTGATTAAAGTTAGGATTTATACTAGTTTAAATAAAACTGTATTTGTTAAAGTCGATAATGAGAAAAGCAACACATTGAACATTACTATAGTCAAAAGAACTGCATGACATATAAACATTATAAGACATACTCAGAGAATTTATAATTTAATGGTATATGCCTAGGAATCAAAAACTTGTTAAAAAAGAAGCTGCTTATGTCTTTACTGAGTTGAAGTTAAGCTTGGATTTGCAGCTTATTCTGTAGTAATGCTTATTGGCCTGGGGACATGAGTAGAGAAAGCTGATGGTGGAGGTGATTCAGGAATGTGGGCTAGTCACTGGCTAGGGAGTGAGTGAGTTGAGATAGCCAGACATCCATCGAAACCCTAGAGAGAATGGGAGCTTCAGTGTTTGGAAAAGTCAGTAAAGGAAGAGGGTTCTTCAGGACACATTCAGTATGGGTTTTAGTAGATCATCTCAAACATCTCAAGCATTTGAAAGAAATAGTTTAAAGTAGTGTGAATATGGCTTTTTGTTTTTTGGAAATGGGTTTTTCAGTATGGTAGGTATTTTTCACTTAATGAAATGCTTTTTTTTAGAGAAGAAGTGGAATTTTATCCTCTGAACATTGTAATAAAATTTTATCTGTCTTTTTCATTTAGTAATTTTCAGGTTGGTAGCACCCACAGAAGGATCACTAGAATGGGATATTCTTGAAATTAAGCACCTTCTTGATCACCAGGATAATATTCTCTCATTGATTAATGTCAATGGTAAGCTCATTGTGTACATTTATTGTGTACAATTTTGTGCCTGTTAACACAACCTGCTCTGAACCATGAGCCTTGCTTTGTTCTGGGATTCTAGCATAAGTCATTAAAATAATGCTTTAGATTAGTAGGGATTGTCATTCTCTTTTACTCTGAAGTTTTAGCCAGTGGAGCTGAGCAAGTTCCCTAGATTGCTAGGTCTGAGATTTAGGGACAAGGAAAATAGAGTAAGGCAGAGAAAAGAAAATAGAGGAGAACATAATCTCAGGCGCTGCTTGGTAGCTGTGGGATGACTGTCACAGGCTGTTTCAGCATTTTTGGCAGGTGGTTCTGGCTAGTTCCTCTTTTGTAAAGAGATTGGAAATATGCCCTTTTGTCTTGCCGTCCACACCATACAATATCACACAGCATATACACTTACACTAGAATGAGCAGGATTCAAGCCAGTTGTAATCCTGATTGAAGACTCTCAAACAATAACACCAAACTAAAGTAAAAGTCTGCAGAAAATGGGTCATGTCTTCCCTTCCTTATGATGGGGGTTTTGACTTGCTGTACATCCTATTTGGCTTCCTAAATGATTTTAATGAGTATCTCCTGTGAGCTAAATCTGACATCAGATGGCAAGATCACAAACCACTGATCTTGACATTCAGTTCACTTGCAAATAAGTGACAGCTTATATCATCAGAACTGTGCTGGGTGATCTGTGTATGAAGTCATGTGAGAGGACTCTTGGTGGCTTCAGTTTGATAGTCTGGTGGAGCCTGCAGGACGCTCCTGTAAGGATGCTGGGAATACGATGTAGTGGAAGGACTAGACAGCACCCCAGCAACATATCTCCCTGAGGCCTGGCTTGGCTTTGTTATTTTATTTTATTTTATTTTATTTTATTTTATTTTATTTTATTTTATTTTATTTTATTTTATTTTATTTTATTTTATTTTTGAGACAGAGGCTCCCTGTGTTACCCAGGCTGGAGTTCAGTGGCGCGGTCTTGACTCACTGCAACTTTTGCCTCCCAGGTTCAAGCAATTCTTCTGTCTTAGCCTCCCAAGTAGCTGGGACTACAGGCGCATGCCACCACGCCTGGCTAATTTTTGTACTTTTAGTGGAGACAGGGTTTCACCATATTGGCCAGGCTGGTCTCGAACTCCTGACCTCATGATCTGCCTGCCTCAGCCTCCCAAAGTGCTGGGATTACAAGCATGAGCCACCGAGCCTGGCCGGCTTTGTTTTTAAGCAGTATTTTGTGTAAGCGTGAGACAAAGGGGAGCAAGGGGCACAGAGAGTACCAAGCCTAGTCTCCATTTGTGTCCATTCAGTCATGTGTTCAGATATACCAGTAAGAATGTCCCTCCCAGCTCCAAAATCTTCCTCCCTAATAGCAATCTTACTGTAAAACCCAGCTGCAGGTCTTTCTAAGGACTAGATTGTCTGTGGTGATAGAACAGTGGTTGCTGGTGTCCCTTTAATGTTCTCTGGGGGCTCTTGTTCTCTAGCCGTGGATGGAGACATAGCACAAAAGGCAAGTTCTTACTTGGGAAGCCCTCTGAAGCCTCATTGGTGACACTGAGTCTTAAGTCTCAAGTTCCCAGGGCTGCTGAGAAAAGCCCAGCAGTATTTGGCCCATTACACTGGTCACGCGTAGTTACTTTGTTTTAGCAGCGAAGCACTGGTACTATTGAGCCAGCATGGTTACTGAAATGAAGACGATGGGATGGTACTAGATAGCCTGAACCTCATGGCACTTCTTTTACCATGTGAGACACAGAGGAACTTACAGCAGTTTCTGAAAACTTTCTTCAAGTATTCCTTTGCCAAATCCGTAAGGGGAAAAAAGGGAAAACTAAAGGAAAAATTGTTAATGAAAGTTACAGAAAGCATCATATACTTTTTACTGCCTTTTAAATGATCTTTTTAAAAAAATTCTTCTAAAAATAATGGGATACATGTGCAGAATGTGCAGGTTTGTTACATAGGTATACTTGTGCCATGGTGGTTTGCTGCCCCTATCAACCTGTCCTCTCAGTTTCCTCCCCTTCCCCCCAAGAGGTGCTGGTGTGTGTTGTTCCCCTCTCTGTGTCCATATGTTCTCATTGTTCAATTTCCACTTAGAGTGAGAACATGCGGCATTGATTTTCTGTTCCTGTGTTAGTTTGCTGAGGATGATGGCTTCTAGCTTCATGACCATGTGCCTGCAAAGGACATGATCTCATTCCTTTTTATGGCTGCATAGTATTCCATGGTGTGTATGTGCCACATTTTCTTTATCTAGTCTATCATTGATGGGCATTTGGGTTGGTTCCGTATCTTTGCTGTTGTAAATAGTGCTGCAGTAAACATACATGTGCATGTGCCTTTGTAGTAGAATGATTTATAGTCCTTTAGGTATATACCCAGTAATGGGATTGCTGGGTCAAGTGGTATTTCTGGTTCTAGATCCTTGAGGAATCGCCATACTGTCTTCCACAATGGTTGAACTAATGTACACTCCCACCAACAGTGTAAAAGTGTTCTTCCTATTCTCCACAGCCTCGTCAACATCTGTGGTTTCCTGACTTTTTAATTAATTGCCATTCTGACTGGTGTGAGATGGTATCTTGTGATTTTGATTTGCATTTCTCTAATGATCAGTGATGTTGAGCTTTTTTTTGTATGTTTGTTGGCCACATAAATGTCTTCAGAAGTGCCTGTTCATATCCTTTGCCCACTTTTTGATGGGGTTGTTTTTTTCTTGTAAATTAAAGTTCCTTATAAATTCTGGATATTAGCCCTTTGTTGGGTAGATTGCAAAAATTTTCTCCCATTTTGTAGATTGCCTTTTCACGCTGATGGTAGTTTCTTTTGCTATGCAGAAGCTCTTTTTAGTTAGATCCCATTTGTCTGCTTTGGCTTTTGTTGCAGTTGCTTTTGGCATCTTTGTCATGAAGTCTTTGCCCATGCCTATGTCCTGAATGGTATTGCCTAGGTTTTCTTATAGGGTTTTTATGGTTTTAGGTCTTTCTTACGTTTAAGTCTTTAATTCATCTTGAGTTAATTTTTGTATAAAGTGTAAGGAAGGGGTCCAGCGTCTGTTTTCTGCATATGGCTAGCCAGTTTTCTTAGCACTATTTACTGAATAGGAGATCCTTTCCCCATTGCTTGTTTTTGTCAGGTTTATTGAAGATCAGATGGCTGTAGATGTGTGGTGTTATTTCTGAGGTCTCTGTTCTGCTCCATTGGTTTATATGTCTGTTTTGGTACCAGTTCCATGCTGTTTTGGTTACTGTAGCCTTGTAGTATAGTTTGAAGTCAGGTAACGTGATGTCTCCAGCTTTGTTCTTTTTGCTTAGGATTGTCTTGGCTATACGGGGTCTTCTTTGATTCTATATGAAATTTAAAATAGTTTTTTCTAATTTAATGTCAGTGGTAGTTTGATGGGAATAGCATTGAATCTATAAATTACTTTAGGCAGTCTGGCCATTTTCACGATATTGATTCTTCCTATCTATGAGGATGGAATGTTTTTCCATTTATTTGTGTCCTCTCTTATTTTCTTGACCAGTGGTTTATAGTTCTCTTTCACATCCCTTGTTAGCTGTATTCCTAGGTACTTTACTCTCTTTGTAGTGATTGTGAATGGGAGTTCATTCATGATTTGGCTCTCTGCTTGTCTATTGTTGGTATAAAGGAATTCTTGTGGTTTTTGCACATGGATTTTGTATCCTGAGACTTTGTTGAAGTTGGTTATCAGTTTAAGGAGTTTTTGGGCTGAGATAATGGGGTTTTCTAAATATACAATCATGTCATCTGCAAACAGAGACAATTTGACTTCCTCTCTTCCTATTTGAATACCCTTTATTTCTTTCTCCTTCCTGATTGCCCTGGCCAGAACTTCCAATACTATGTTGAATAGGAGTGGTGAGAGAGGGCATCCTTGTCCTGTACCAGGTTTTAAAGGGAATGCTTCCAGCTTTTGCCCATTCATACGATATTGGCTGTGGGTTTCTTATAAATAGCTCTTATTATTTTGAGATACCTTCCATCAATACCTAGTTTATTGAGAATTTTTAATATGAAGGGATGTTAAATGTTATCAAAGGCCTTTTCTGCATCTATTGAGATAATCATGTGGTTTTTGTCATTGGTTCTGTTTATGTGATGGATTATGTTTATTGATTTGCATATGTTGAACCATCCTTGCAACCCAGGGATGAAGCCTACTTGATTGTGGTGGGTAAGTTTTTTGATGTGCTGCTGGATTGTGTTTGCCAGTATTTTATTGAGAATTTTTGCATCGATGTTCATCAGCGATATTGGCCTGAAGTTTTCTTTTTTTGTTGTGTCTCTTCCCGATTTTGGTATCAGGATGATGCTGGCCTCATAAAATGAATTAGGAAGTCCCTCCTTTTCAGTTGTTTGGAATAGTTTTGCAAGGAATGGTACCAGCTCCTCTTTGTACCTCTGGTAGAATTCAGCTGTGAATCCGTCTGGTCCTGGACTTTTTTTGGTTGGTAGACTATTAATTTCTGCCTCAATTTCAGAACTTGTTATTGGTCTATTCAGGGATTTGACTTCTTCTGGTTTAGTCTTGGGAGGGTGTATGTGTCCAGGAATTTATTCATTTCTTCTAGATTTTCTAGTTTATTTGTATAGAGGTGTTTATAGTATTAACTGACGGTAGTTTGTATTTCTGTGGGGTCAGTGGTGATATCCCCTTTATCATTTTTTATTGTGTCTATTTGATTCTTCTCTCTTTTCATCTTTATAAGTCTAGCTAGTGGTCAATTTTGTTAATTTTTTCAGAAAAAAAAAATAGCTCCTGGATTCATTGATTTTTTTTGGAGAGTTTTTCATGTCTCTATCTCCTTCAATTCTTCTCTGATCTTAGTTATTTCTTGTCTTCTTCTAGCTTTTGGATTTTTTACTTTTAAAGTACTTTTTACTTTATAAACTCTATGACTATAAAATTATACTACAGATAATAAATAAGCCAAAAGTATATTTAGGAATCAAACATGACCAAGTAGTCTGTTAAAATTTGAAAATGATTTGCTGACAATCTCATCTTTCAGTACATAGGCATGTTAGCTATGATGTGGATGTCAGTGATCCTGAAATGTTTATGTTGTACGATACCCTGCTTCACTTGCAGCTCTGCTCCTTTCTCCTCACCCACTACCAATGAAAGATATGGCCAGTTGCTTGGGATTGTACATCACAGGGCAAGTCTTATTTTCAGAGGGGTGGCCCCAGGGCAACCTTAAACTTGTATGACAGAACACCAACAAGTGTGGATAATGAGTACCAGATTTGCTAAAAAGATTGGAATGCCCCAGGCAGAAGGTTTTCTAAGACAGACCAAAAATAACTGCTAATCTCTCTAGGCAGAAGGCTCTGGGTGCTCCTTTATTTTATTCCTTGTCTTGTATCATGTTGCCAGCATGCTTTGGTAATCATGAGGTGTTAGTACTTGTGAGGGATGGATAGACAGATAACAGGTGAGATTTTCATACTAAGTGGCTTTTGATACAGGATGAAAATCCATCTACTAATAATATATCATTGAGGTTGTTTGTCATGAAACATTTTGAATGACCTATTTGGGAATTAGTTTACCATGTGTAAACTGCTTAAAAATATGTGCCGATTGGCCAGGCACGGTGACTCACGCCTGTAATCCCAGCACTTTGGGAGCCTGAGGGGGTTGGATCACTTGAGGTCAGAAGTTCGAGATCAGCCTGGCCAACATGGCGAAACCTGTCTCTACTAAGGATACAATTAGCCAGGTTTGGTGTCACATGCCACATAGGAGGCTGAGACAGGAATCGCTTGAACTTGGGAGGTGGAGGTTACAGGGAGCCAAAATTGTGTTACTGCACTCCAGCCTGGGCGACAGAGTGAGACTCCATCTCAAGGGGGGCGGGGGGGGGGGAATGCTGACTCAGCTGAATGCCAGTATTTTATTTTTAGGGAAAATTCCAACTGGTCGTTAATATTTTGTTTCTACTGCATGGAGGAATCACAGACACTTGGAGGATTAAGTCAGAGCAGGCAGCTGCATAGTCTCAGTAGGTTAATTCTGTGTTATGAGTACAGATGCAGAGTGAGAGTCAAGGGGAATCTTCCCTCCTTAGCATCTCTGGTTCTTCTGTAGTTTGAATGAAATTGGAAAAAGGAGGGAAAGGAGTGGGAAAGAAGGTCCTGGGAAGATTAGGACTGCCTTAACTTTCCCACTACTAAAACTAGAAGCCCATTTTGCTCCACAGATGAGAAGTGATTTCTCCACAGAGTAAGTTCTATAGAGTCTGTTAATAAACTATAGAAATTAGATATTAATAATCTACCTATTATAGCCTTGGAGCCAAGACAAATAATGTTTACATGTAGGTTTGCTGGTAATTCTGTATCTCTTAAGAGATTGTTCGTGTGGTCATTAGAGATTTCTGTCTTGCTGGTTTATTTGATAAATGAAATAATTAAATCATAATTACTCATCTATGTATTCCTAAATTAACAAGTAATAGGATGTTTTAATACAGTTAATGTGGAATAATACCAGGGGCTCAAAATACTACCAGGGGCGCAAAGATAACATTTGATGTCTTTTTTAAATGGCTACCTGTTTATTATTCAATTTAATTTTTACAGTCATCTCATTTAATGCATGAGGAATCCAAGATAAAGGTTAAACTTCTTCCTAAAGACCACCTGGCTAGCAACAGGCAGAGCCAAAATCAGAACATGGATTTCTAGACTAAGTGCATTATACTCTTCTGTCTTACCCTAAATATGTAATAATTTAAATAAATTACATTTATTTGAAATAAGTCTAGCAGTTGTACATGTTCTATTAAATATGTTGTGTGTAAAGTATATAATATGTAAAATGGAAAAAATCCACTTTTAAAGGTTTTAAAAACTGGTACAACTTATACGTAATCATAGTAGAAAAATATGAAAATAGTGAAAAATATTAAAAATATAAGTTAAAATCTTTCCACTATCCAGTATTAAACACCAGTCCACATCTTTCTAGGTGATTTTCTGGGCATATGTATGTGTGTACATGTGTGTTCATATGGTTTACTGTTTTGTAACAATATGTCATAAGTATATTTCCATATCTAAGCTTATATTGATAAGCATACTTTTGTAACTTAATTTTAATAACAGCATTGCTATTTCATTTTGTTGATGTCTTATTTATTCAATTCTCAATTCGATGTGTAGTTATCTTCAGATTTTTAAGAGTGTGTATTTGTACATATACGTATGTAACAACCTTGTACATTTATGTATTTCCTTCAGGATAAATTCCTAGAAGTGGAATTGTTGGATCAAGAGATTTAAATTTTTTAGGTTTTGATACATATTAGCAAATTAATCTTTGAAAAAAAAAGCCAATGTATTAGGCAGTACATGAATGTGCTGATTTCTTATGCTTTTGCCAGTACTGTATTGGGTATTTTCCTGTTTTATAATATTTCCTGATTCATAAGTAAATAAATGATATCTCTCTTTTTTTTATTTCTTTGATTATTAAAGGAATTGAACATCTTTTCACATGTTTAATGACCATTTGTATTTGTTTTGCCTTTTCAGGTCCTTTTCCCATTTTTTTTTCTGCTGTATTTATCTTGTTCTTAATTTCCAAGAACTGCTTATGTATCAAGTATAATAAACCTGTTTTGTCATCCAAGTTGCAATTTTTTCCCAGCTTTTTGTCATTTAAGTGTATTTGTGTGTGTGTGTGTGGTTTTTTTTTTTTTTTTAGACTGAGTCTCGCTCTATTGCCCAGGCTGGAGTGCAATGGTGCGATCTCAGTTCACTGCAACCTCCGCCTCCCAGGTTTAAGCAGTTCTCCAGTCTCAGCCTCCCGAGTAGCTGGGACTAAGGCACACACCACCATGCCCAGCTGATTTTTGTATTTTTAGTAGAAATGGCGTTTCACCATATTGGCCAGGCTGGTCTCGAACTCCTGACCTCAGGTGATCCACCTGCCTCGTCCTCCCAGAGTGCTGGGATTACAGGCGTGAGCCACTGTGCCTGGTCTTTGTTTTTGTTTTGCCAAGCAGCTATTTACTAGGATCTCTTCCCCTGGCACCCCACTCTGCTTCCATGAGAGCCCTTTACCACTCCACACTCATAAAAGTATTCACTTTTATTTTCTTCCATCCTTTAAGTAACTTTCATGTTTTAATCTATTTGAAACTTATTTTGGTGGATGATCCAAGATGATGTTCTTTTACTTTTATTCCCCTTAAATGTAACCAGATATTCCAGCATGAGGTATTTCTTTACTGAAATGAAATGCAATCATTGTTACATACTAAATTACTAAGATAATTTGAGTCTATTTCTGGCCTTCTTATTCTTATATTAATCTTTCTGTTGGCTTGCCTAGGTACCTCAACTGTTCTAATTACTGTGGTTTTATAGAGCATTACTACTAGACATTCCATTCAGTTTTACCTTTACCTAGATAAAATGATCAATAATGAGGCCTATGTGAACTTTGCCTAGATTTGAGTTTTGTCACCGGCTCCCACATCGGAGAGCTGATCATCTGGGATGCGCTGGACTGGACCATGCAGGCCTATGAACGCAACTTCTGGGACCCATCTCCACAACTGGACACCCAACAAGAAATAAAACTCTGTCAAAAATCAAATGACATTTCTATTCATCATTTCACGTGTGATGAAGAGGTAAAAAATCTATACACTATAAACTTGCCTTTTACATAAACCCAATCCTGATTTTAAAAATATAATCCCATGTTGGACATAAAAGGGTATCATCATGGTTTCAGGTTGTGCTTTAAAATGGTCTGATTTTTTTCTAAAATTGTATGATTTGTGTTAAAAAAGCATTTTAATCTTTGCTTCTAATCTCGAGGCAAGTAAATGATTAAATGGGCACAGATTTTAAAACTCTATTGAAATTTTGGGTTGGATTAAATAATCCCATTGGATTTGAGGTTAACGCTTAAAATTGTTTTAAGAAACAGTGAAAAAGAATTATTTTGAAGATCTGGTGCATTTAGTGAGGCAAAGGAAATTTAAAATTTTAGGAATGTTTCTCTCAGTCTGCTGGCATCTTGGGGCAAGATAAATTGAGTGAGAATTGTTGATTTCCATCCCATAGGGCTTGGGAGTGATGCCCTTGAAGCACTTGAGATCTGTTTTGCTGTAACAGATTAGTACCCGTGGACTACTGAATCTTATCTCTGATCTAAAAAACAAATCTCTTAGCATCAGGGGCTCAGAAAATGTGTTTAAAGGGCAATTAACTTTTCTAAATGTAATTACAAGAAATGTTTATGAGTTGTACCCTTCGAGGAGGAGGAGTTGGGGAGGCTTTTCTCTGTTTTGTGACTTTCTATACTGTTTAGATTTTCTAACAGCATGCCTGTTATTTTTATTAAAAATTTCAGTAGTATGTTCTGTGGCAGGGGGAGAATATGATCCATTTTTCTTTGCACCACTCTTTAAAAACAAAACAAGAGATTAGGATAGGAACAGGACTTAAAAATACTAATATATTCAAAGATTGTTTCTTTGTATCCCAACTTTATTTTGAAAAAAGTTAAATATACATGGTAAAAACAGTATGGTCTCAGAAAAGATGGAGACTAGATCACTTAGAGTTGTAGCCCTACAAATTATATATTTTAAGTGTTACATATTTTTTTCTCACTTTTGTAAAAATTAATATTTAAAAGTTTTTTGTTTTGTATTTCTTTTAATCTTAAATTTTTTGATTGATGTTTATTTTCTACTATATATGCTGGATAAAGCATTGTATAGTTTTCCCTAATTTTTCTTTGTTGTGAGTTCTTTCCTTCTGTAAAGGACCATTAGTTATTGATAGCAGGGATAGTGTCTCCATTGAGTAAATGCTGCCTCCAAAGCTCATGAATTCTCTAATTGTGTTTTTAATTTTTTTCCTGACCTTGGATAAATTACTTAAACTGTGCCCAGATTTCCTGGTCTGTAGAATAAGTTTCGGGGGATGTTGGCATTGAATACAATCCATAGGGCTTTCCATTTTAGCACATTGGCTAGCACTGTTCATTAATGCACCTGCATTGGGCATCAGCTGCATTGCTGATTGTGGAGTACTAATCCTGAGAGTCAAGGGGATCATTCCAGATTTAAGATTCCAGCAAGCTTTGGTTCAGTCACTATAGGTCTGAGTTGAGTTTGTAGTCTTGGAGGCTGTGTGAGAAAGGATGGAGGGCCCAGAATCTCTGGTCAAAACAAGCAGGCAATATGTAGGGATATTTGAAAGGTCTACCTCATGGGGATATCTATGGCTTAAGAATGAATGATTGTAGGACAAGTGCTTGCAAAAATTTCAAAGGCTACTACTGCATGTGAGTCTGTCATGCGAGGAACGAGCAAGGCACTGAGGGACTGGAGTAACACGACCTTGATTCTAATATTGACTCCATGTCTCATTTCTTGTGTGACTTTAATCTCTTTAATTTTAACTTCCTTATCTGGCAAATGGCAATGATGCTTGCCTTTCTTAACAAGATGTGAGGCTGAAGTGAGATAAGTATTGGTGGAAATGCTTTCAAAAGATTAAAGTTGTTTTAGTAAAAAGGTATTTTCTTCTAATAGTACATTTGGAAAAATGTTTTTGTGAAACCTTCAGAGGATTGCATGATGATAATGCCACTGTAGCCATGCTTTTTCATATCACTCGTAGGTCTCCTGATTGCTGAAGATGTGGAATGCAAGTAATTTTGCTTGCATTTTTCAGGCAGAAGAAGCTAGGTAATTTTCCCAAGGATATAGTGTTATTTAAATGAAAACTCAGATTATCCCTCAACAGCTTCCACTGCAGAGCCAGGCTGCCAGCTATAGCTTTTCTTTAGATCTATTTCAGTGAGGAAGAAAGTGGCGCAAAGGGATATACTATGCAGACCTTTCTCTCCATTAGTGGTTGTGTCCTACCTTCTAAATGCTTGGAGCTTTCCTTAGTGCTTTGACATTTTGGGGTTTCAGAGATTAGTACTGTAATTTGGGCTAAAGGCTAGGAATGGGGAAGGTAACAGTGGCTTTCTGATGTCACACGAGGGCTGGAAATCCATTACAGTAGGAAGGGTGAGTGCTAGTTTTACGCCCATTTCTGAACTTCTCCCCTAGAATGTATTTGCTGCAGTTGGAAGGGGTTTATACGTGTATAACCTTCACATGAAGCGTGTGATTGCCTGCCAGAAAACTGCACATGACTCCAGCGTCCTGCACATCGCCAAACTTCCGAACAGGTACAAGTTCCCATCTGTTCTGCAGCAGATGAAAGCAAGTCACGGTTCCCAGGGCTTCCATTGTAATTTCTCAAGTGGCCAAGTTACCTGGCTTCATGGCTTGACCTGCTGTATTCTTTTGGAAATGGAGAATGCCTGAGGGCTGTCTCAGGCATTTAAATTAAATTTAAATTCTGTAAATTACAGAATTTACAAGAAGAAAGGTTCAAATGAATTACGTCGAATTTCATTGTAAGAAGAGATGATTTAAAATTTGGTATTTCACAATGAAAATGACTTTGGGGCCACTTACAGTGTACCAATTTTTATGTTTCTCATAAACCTACCTTCTTTTTGTTTGTTTATGTCCAGAATCAAATGGCTGCTAGTCTCCTTGTTATATGAGGCTACTAAGAGAGTGGTTTCCTCTAAGGGTAGATTTGCTGCTGAGCTTCTAGGGACGAACATATGGACAGGGAATGTCGTTATCTTCTATGCAGGATATTTTTGGAGTGAGAGGCACCCAGAGAAGAGAGTAGCAAGAGGAGGGGAGGGGGCTGCTTAGGACATTGTGAAGTACAATTCACAGTTTTCCCAAGTGCATTTTTTTAAATGAAGAGAATAAATTTATAGCATTTGAGCTAATGTAATGTATAACATGTGGCTTTCCTAAAAGGTGCTTTTAGTTTGTGTTGTAACGTCATGTTAAATTGTGATTTTTGTCAGTTCCTGCTAAGAGCTGAATAAAAGCAGTTGAGGGCTCCACAGATTTCTTTCACTGCAAATTTAGCATTGGTCCTCAGTGGTGCGCTCTCTTTGTGTTACTGATTTTCTGTTCTGACAGGCAGTTAATCTCATGCTCAGAAGATGGCAGTGTACGCATTTGGGAGTTAAGAGAAAAACAGCAGCTTGCAGCTGAGCCTGTCCCAACAGGTGTGTCTTCTCTCAGAAAGGTAGTCTTTTTCTCTGTCCTTTCTTCTCACGTGAAAGGCAGGAGAAGGGCGATTATGTGAAACCACTAAAATAGTATAGAAATGCTCCAAATAGGCATCAGGTGTTTGTAGAAAGCATATGGTAATTGAGATCTAGGATTTACAGCTTAATGCTGCCCTAATGTAGAACTGTCACTTCATTTCAAGTAAGATAGAGACTTTATTGAGGGAAAATTTACTTTCTGGTCATCTGAATGACCAAATGGCCTAATGAAGTATTCATTTATATTGTCTTCAATTCTGACTGATACACAAAATTTGTACTGTCAGATGTCAAACTAAAGTGTTCTTTACCGTTGATGTTGAACTCAATTTATGGAAAAATACATTTTTCCTTGTGTGCTTACATCATAATTGCATGAGCTCTTGACTTCCAGGTGTTTAATTTGAAAAACAAAACTCTGAAGGGTTGAATAAATTAGTTACCAACCTTTGCACAAGAAATCAGATGCTGGTACCTAGTTGCTTCTGGTTCTTTTGAGTTCCTGAAGTCCTGGGGTGTTGCTTTTGCACATACACATACAGATTTTCCCCCGTGCCTTGTTTGTTGATCTGAGTTTTGCCCTTTTTTTCCCTTGACAGTTAGACACTGCCATTCAAGCTTTGTTTCTGTCCTGTTTTATTCCAAGTGTCTTTTTGTTAATATACCTTCACCAGTGGGTGACTAGGGGCAATAAAAAGAGATGAAGAACAGACCTGGTTAGCTAAGAAAGATGAGATAACATATTCCAAAAACTCAGTACTGTCCACTTAGCCCTTGACTAAAATAAGTCTGGAACCTCTTCACATTTAAATTTTCTGTTTTTCTGATCTCATGTTATTATTGTACGTATAGAGCACAGTCATTTTGGAAATGATTCTTTTTCTAGGTTTTTTTAACATGTGGGGATTTGGAAGAGTCAACAAACAAGCCAGCCAGCCTGTTAAAAAGCAGCAAGAAAACGCTACTTCATGTTCACTGGAGCTTATTGGAGATTTGATTGGACACTCGTCATCTGTGGAGGTATTGCTTTTCAGGCATAGAATGTCCAGGCAACTCCTGCTTTTCCTTTTCATTGCTCTTTTCATTCAGTCGGTCTCATAAAGGCATATACTTTTTCGTAGATCTGAATATAGAATGGGATAGGCTATAGTATGTGCAGTTAGGATTTCCCTTTCGGAGATATGATTTGAGGAAACAAGGAATGCATTGCTTTTAAGAATGGGCTTAATCACCATTATTTATGAGCTGGAGATAGCTGACCATAAGGGCAGTGTGAATAATGCTGACTATAACAAAACAGTCAACAGAGAATGCATGAAGGGTTGTGGTTATGTGTATACAGGTAAAGCCTTAACAGAATCAAATTCCAGGGGCCTTTATCAAATTTATGAACAGAGTCCTGTTTTCACCTGCCTTTGAAGGAAGAAACATTTCTTGCTGAATCTTGTAAATGGTTAGAGGATATGGGACTTGATACTTTAAGTTTAGTAGGATGAGTATATAGCCTTGTCACCATAAGCTCCTTGATGTTGGGTACAGTGTCATAGTTATCTTTCCTTTCCTCTAACAAGTAGCTCAGTTTTTAACTTTGTTTCTGGTTGGGTGGCAAGCGTGGACTGTGGTAGACAGAAGGGCATAGATAGCATATATGTGGTGGCAAAGAGCACCTTGGCTAGGCTGGAGTGCTGAGTTCCTGTGAACAGACACTAGTAGGAGATAAAGCTTATGCCTGGGGATGTGGTTTGGGGTCAGATTATGAATGTCATTGAGGCTGAGGAGTTTGGACTTTATATTTTTAAATAGTAGGAACTCATAAAAAAGGTTTTTAGATGGTGGAGAAAACCCCATGTAAAACACATTCAAATGTGTTTGAATGTGGCACATTTCTCATTATGTAAGTGTCAGCTTCTTAGGAATTTTCCTGAGTGAAAGTGTTGAGACCTGAACATTTTTAAAAAGCATCTCTGGCTTTGCTGATAAAACCTAGGCTATCTCTGCAGTGTCACCTGAATTTCCTCATTTTTTTTGAGACAGTATCTCTCTCTCTTGCCCAGGCTGGAGTGCAGTGGCACGATCTTGGCTCACTGCACCCGCCACCTTCCAGGTTTAAGCGATTCTCCTGCCTCAGGCTCCCGAGTAGCTGGGATTACAGGTGCCCGCCACCACACCCAGCTAATTTTTGTATTTTTAGTAGAGATGGGGTGTCGCCATGTTGGCCGGGCTGGTCCTCATTTCTTTTATATTTTCATCCTTGCTCTACTGGCTCAACCCCTCCACCTGTATATTGAATTTTGTGTTTTCCAGTTTCCCAAGGAATTCTGCTCCCATATTTCCTCCCTTCACTCCTGCATCCTCAGCTGAGTCTTCTCCTGTGGTCTTCAGAAATGTATAAGTCATTTTAGAGAAAACTCTTGTTCTCTTTTTTCCAACAGGGAGTTTTGCTCTTGTTGCCCAGGCTGGAGTGCAATGGCGTGATCTCCGCTCACTGCAACCTTCGCCTCCTGGGTTCAAGCGATTCTCCTTCCTTGGCCTCCCGAGTAGCTGAGATTACAGATGGCCAGCTAATTTTTAGTATAGACAGGGTTTCACCATGTTTGGCCAGGCTGGTCTCGTGAACTCCTGACCTAGGCAGTCCACCCACCTTGGCCTCCCGAAGTGCTGAGATTACAGGCGTAAGCCACCACACCCAGCCCTGTTTCTCTTTTATTTCACCCTTTCCTTCGTGTACCTCATCCTTTTCATTGGTTCACTTCTCTCTGATACAACTCTTCACCCCATAGTATTCGTGTTGCCTTTTGTCAACACTGTTTTCCTATTCTTAGCTTCCAGCCTATTCCTTCACTGGACAAGCCCCTTCCCCTTACTTGGGGCATTTTCTCACTTTGAAGCTTTTTCTGAATTTCTGTGGCATGTCAGAGTCTGTACTGCATTATTTAGTGCCTGATTACATAATCTTTCATTGGTACCTTTATTGTTTCAATTATGATTTGCTTTTCAGAATCTTCTTGAGGGAGGAACCATAAACCTAGTTCTGACATTCAATACCTATGGATTGAGTATATCTACTTTTATAGAGAGAGCTGAAGCCAGTGATTATCTTGGGAAATTTAGAATTCAGGCATTTTATCCATAGCCATTATACATAAGTAATGGTTAAGTAAAACCAATACTTGAAAAATCAGATTATGAAAACATCTGGAAGAACTATGGGAATTCATGTACTTTACAAAAATAGCTATTCTGTAGTTGAACAGTATTAACAAAATTCTGATTAAAATATTAGATATTATTTGTATGTGACTGTTACCAATACTGAAAAATGAAGTTCTACACGCAGATCCAAAGGAGTCTTAAGGCATGTATCTCACACGCACATATGTTAATGTGGTATTAGCCACTTCTCTGCTTTTCAGGGTCACTATAATCAGTTTTAATTTTCTTTACAGATGTTTCTGTACTTTGAAGATCACGGACTAGTGACATGCTCTGCTGATCATCTCATTATTTTGTGGAAAAATGGAGAGCGAGAATCTGGATTGCGCAGTTTAAGATTATTTCAAAAATTAGAGGAGAATGGTGACTTATACCTTGCTGTCTAGTTTAAGGAATTAAAAATACACATGCATGAACCTTGAACATCAAATATCGGGTACTACTTTGAAAACTATTAATATATTGATCACTTAAATTGGTAATTTTTTTTGTCAGTCCATAAAATTCTACATATTTAAAGTTTTTGTGGACCTACCAACCAGGAACATGTTGCTTCTCAGGTCCTAGTATATTCTCCAAAGAATATACCACAAGTTTTCCATTTGACTTTCAGCTGCTGTTGAAGTGGTGAGTGCTGTGTTTTGAGCTTATTTTGAACCTAGACCCTTGTGAAAGGTACAAATAGAGGTAATAGTTAAGTTATGGCATTTATTATTTGGCTTCCTTTAGAATTATTGTGAAGTTTAAAAATAGCCTTTCTCCTGCAACTTTTCCTAGTCTTATAGTAACTGTTAGTGTTCTGTATAGCACAAACTTGAATCTCTCAGCCAAAAAAATGAACATATGTACTGCTAATGTATGGCAAGTTTTTGGGGTATCAATTTGTTTAGATAATTTAAAAATGTTTTTTAGTTCTAGCTACTAAAACCTGTATGAACTCAAATGGATAGGAATCTTATGAGGGTGTATTTTTCCCAGTGCAAAGTGGCTTGAACAGCCATGGGCTAAATTGGTACTAGAACAACTGCCCCTCATGTACGCCAAGGATGAGCTCTAGATCATTTGAGAGGCACAGTGTTTCCAGAGTCAGACTGCAGCTGAGCGCAACTGCCCCATCTGACCACTGACTCAAACACGAATTGCTTGAGACAGACTTCATTTATGTAGTTCTTTGCAGTGCCCATTGAGACACTATAACCAGCCTTGTAACCATATGTTTTTTCCTTTTGGTGCTAAAAAATAAAAAAATGAGAAGGTAAAGTAGTCTACACATTAAAGATTGAAATTCTTAAACTACTGATTAAGAAAGGGCAATGTGACTGATGTTAGCAGACTGACCCTTCTTACGGAAAACTTTCTACAGATTTATGTGTTCATTATACAAATAACCCTAAAGGGAATCTTCAGAGTTCTTTTTACTAGTTTTAGCTTTGACAGTTGCTTCCACAACTACCTACTGTCAAAAACTGGAAGAGTTAAGGTCATCTAGGTAGATCAATGGCATAATGTTATAAATGAGGAAACTGAAGCCCAATGTGGTAAGGCCTTGCAATTAACTCTGTAGTGCCCAGTATCACTGAGCAGCTCTAAAAATAGGAATTGAAGACTGAATGAGAGGCTTATATGACTACTTTAAATCCAAATAACATTGAGTCATGAAAAGTTTTATGGAGAAATATTAAAACTTAAGCTACCTCCATTACAAAAGACTTTCTCCCATTACTCACATGCTTTTTCCTTTAGAAAATCTGTATTAGCCCATACATTTGTAAAGTTGTTTTCTTAAGTTGTATGACACACGGGAGTCATAGATTTTTAACTGTTTTACTTCCTAGCCTGTTCTAGGCTAGTGTTTTGTGATAGTAATCTATTCAAATGGAGTGGTAGAAATCACATGAATTTTGGAAGCAAATGGTACCATAAGTACCACAGCAAATTCCTTCCGTCATTATACAGGCATACCTCAGAGATATTACAGGTTAGATTTCAGACCACATCAAAAAAGCAAGTATTGCAAATAGAGTGAGTCACATCGAGTTTTTGGTTTCCTGGTGCCTATAAAACTTTTGTTTATACTGCAGTCTTAAATTTCTAAAAAATGTACATACCTTAAGAATACTTTATTGCTAAAAAATGCTATCTGAGCCTTCAGTGAGTCATAATCTTTTTGCTGGTGGAGGGTCTTGACTAAGGTGCTTGCTGAAGGTTGGGGTGGCTGTAGCAGTTCCTTAAAATAAGACAGCAATGAAGTTTTCCAAATCAATTGACTTCCTTTCACAAAGGTACCTCTGTAACATGTAATACTTTCTAATAGCATTTTACCCACAATAGAACTTCTTTCAAAATTTAGAGTCTGTCATCTCCAACCCTGATGTTCCTTTATCAAGTAAGTTTATAGAATATTCTAAATCCTTTGTTGTCATTTCAACGGTGTTTAACAGCACCTTCACTGTGGAAATGACTGTCTCCAGAAACTACTTTCTATACACATTCTTAAGAAACTTCTCATCTATTACCTTCAGGCTCCACTTCTTCCAGACTCCTTTTAACGTTGAAATTTTAACCACCTCCCATGAATCAGAATGTTCTTAGCGGCATCTAGAATGATAAATGCTTCCCAGGTGGTTTTCAGTTGACTTTGGCCAGACCCATGAGAGGAATCACTAGTTAGGGCAGCTAAGGCTTTATGAAATGTATTTCTTAAATAAGACTTAAAAGTCAAAGTGAATCCTTGACCCATGGACTGCAGCATAGATGTTGTGGTAGCAGGCATGCAGACACCACCACGGACCTCCTTGTACATCTCCATCAGAATTCTTAGGTACCAGGTACATTGTCAATGAGCAGTAATATTTGGAAAGAAATTTGAGTTCTCAACCATAGGTTTAAATATTCAGTAAACCATGCTATAAACAGATGTGCTGTCATCCAGGCTTTGTTATTCCACTTCTAGAGCATGGGCAGAGTAGATTTAACATAATTCTTAAGGACCTTAAGATTTTTGGACTGGTAAATAAACTCTTGACTTCAGCTTAAAGGCATCAGCTACATTCGCAGGCACTGAACTTCTCCCTAGCTACGAAAGTCCTAGATGACATCTTCTTCTAATAGAAGGCCATTTCATCTTCACAAACTCAGTTGTTCACTGTAGTCACCTTCAGTGATCTTAGCTAGATCATCTGGATAACGGCTTGCTGTTTCCCCTTGCACTTTGATGTTAATGGAGATAGCTTCATGAACCAACCTCTGCTTGCTTCCAACTTTTCTTCTGTAGCTTCCTCACCTCTCAGTCTTCAAAGAATTGAAGAATTAGGCTTTGGCTTAAGAGAATGTTGTGGCTGGTTTAGTCTTGTATATAGACCACTCAGACTTTCTCTATCTCAGTAATAAGGCTGTTTCACTTTCTTGTTTGCATGTTCACTGGAGTAACACTTTTAAGAACTCTTCCTTTGCATAACTTGGCTAACTGGTGTAAGAGGCATGGCTTTTTGACCTGCCTGGGCTTTCAGCATGCCTTCTTCAACTAAGCTTAATTATCTGTAGCTTTTGATTTACAGTGAGAGGCGTGACTCTTACTTGCACATTTAGAGGCTACTGTAAGTTATTAATTGGCTTAATTTCAAAATTGTTGTATCTCAGGGAATAGGGAGGTCCAAGAAGAGGGAGAGATTGGAAACCGCTTGTTGGTGGAACAGTTAGAATATACACAAGATTTATCAATTAAGTTCACTGTCTTATATGGGCATGGTTTGCAGTACCCTAAAACAATTACAGTAGTAACAGAGATCACTGATCACCATGACAGATACAAGAATAAAAACATTTGAAATACTGTAAAAATTACCAAAATGTGACACTTACACAAAGTGAGCCCATGTTGTGAAAATGCCCCAATAGACTTACTCAATGCAGGGTGGCCACAAGCCCTTAATTTGTAGAAATGACAGTATCTTTGAAGCACAATGAAACAGAATGCAATAAAATGAGGTATACTTGTATTCTAATTTTCTGCCATGAAAAACTGTCTAGAGGGCAGTCTCCAGCCCTAGGGACTAGATTGCTTTTGTTTTCATGCATGCCCTAAAGTCAGAAAGATCGGGGATAACAGTATGATGGGAAATTCTCGTAGGGTCTCAAACCTCAGTAGTTGCAGGTAGACTGCTCCTAAAAGTTGGACTTTCGATTTAGAATAATGGATCAATGTATATTATGTACATTTTCTCCATTTCCTGCGTTTAGCTTTCAACACTTAATATACTTGCAATAGCAGAAGTAACACTACATAGTGTTACAATGTGTACAAATGCCTTGTCATTTTTATTTAAATATATTTATTACCTCAGTCTCTGGCTATATTCACAGAGCACAAGGGCACAGGATCATCCCTTCTGTTTCTCTCTCTATAGCTGAGTAGGTTCTGTGTGAACTGAAAAGATTGTTTTTTTGCCCCAGAATGCTAACCAGTCCTGACTTAGAGGGCAAGTAAATTTAAAAAACTTAAATTAGAAATAAAGAATGATCTTAGGAAATTATAGGGTCATTCTGGTCCAGCAATGTTTTATAACTAGCTTCCTCCTTCTCTTTAGTAGTCAACGGAAATTATTAAAGAGTGTTGCATTTTCCTAATACAGCCCCCTCAACACATGCCATTTAAGTAAACTCCATGTAAGAGGCAGTTATAGTGGTTTTTATAATATAAACTATCTGATACAAACACCATCTGAAAGCCTGTATTTCTAACAAGTTGACTATATGGAAGAATAGACTAGTTTGCAGCTCAGAAGATTATAATGTAGATTACACTGTTAAAGAGCAGAAATTGTTGAAGCTTTAGTACCTAGCTGTCTTAAAGCATTTTTAAACATTTACACATTACTAATAAAAAGTTGGAAGTTAACATGAAATTTGACATAACACTGAGTAAGCTGTAAATATTTCATGTAGAAGATGTCAGACACCTGATAAATGTTACTTACCAAATAGAACTGAAAGTGAGATGATCAAAAAAGGACTGTCCCTTGCCTCAAGCAAGCTTCTGAAGCCTAGGCAAGTTAGCTAGGTCCTTAATATGGGATTCTGGCATCTTGATTTTAATGTGCTCTGAAAACAAAGTGTGTGACTCATGAAATAAAGGACACTAAACCCCAAATTTGAAATTATGAAAAGTTTAGGCCAAAGAGGTAAAATAAAAACAGCTGTTGGGAATGAAAAATGGCTGTAGGAATTTAGTTACAAGTACTTCACAAAAACATTTTCATCACATTTACATCATACAGCATTACAATACAAAGCTGGCTGCTGTCCTGACCAAGCAAGTTCTCTTATCATCTAACAAAAATAATTTAGATACATTTCTTTGCATGGAATTGTCATATTTTTCCATTTTTGGTACAAAACATAGAAAAAAACATTGGCACATTATGTAGTGATAAGTCATTTTTTCCCCATGTACAAGTTCCAAGTATTCTGCATTCCAATTTGTATTGGAAAAAAGTAATTACTGATTCAATTAATTCAGTCTCTGTTTATACTTTTTAAAAATGCAGCATGAAGTACAGAGAAAGAAAAACGAAGTTTGTTTACGGGGTCTAATATAATACATAGGAAGGATCGGCTGGTAAAAGAGAAAAGAAAATCTCAAGTCTGACTTTATGTAGATCACAGAGTTGTGAAAAGAGCAGTATAAAAATATGCACTTGTGCTTTAGAAGCTTTTAGCATACAATTAATAGCTTAAAATAGTATTTACTGCCTCCCATATGCTTATTTTCTGATATATTTACACCACACAATTTTAACATTGTTAAAGCTAATGGCATGATTTCAAATATAGATTGGTTAAAAATATCTGAACCTTGAAACTTCCCCTCCCTATCCCCTCCCAAAATATTACGTATATGTGGTGCATGGCACAATATACTCCATGGGCTTACACCCAGAAAATTTGGATTTTAATAAAAATTTTAAACATGTATATAAATTTTTTTTTTTTTTTAAGAAAAGCTTGTCCAAGGGCATTCAGATTTAATGGCTTTTATATAATACTTGTTATAGTGCCTCATGGCTGCCTCTGTGAGCCAGAAATAAGGGAAGCTCATGGATTCCCCAAAAATGAAATGCCACTTTTTCCCTCATCGTGGATGGCTGTTACCCCCTTTTACAGGAAAGGGGGTACAACACAGGCTGCTGATACCAGTCTAGAGAGGGCACCCACCAGCCAAGGCTGTGTTCTAACTTACATGTCACACCATCGGCCAGAAGAACCATGTAGCCATAGAGGCTGTGAAGCTAACTAGTTTATCTGTAATTTGGTCCAAGTTATTTCACTTATTTTATGTAGTTTTTTTTTCATAGAGATATCTGTTCAGATAAGCTTCTTATGAATCCTTCAGATCGATGCTTTTGAGGAAAATAGTCAAGCTAAACAGCAATGATGATTTTTATGGTAAAGGATGAGCTGAACACTAGCTAAGCCACTTAGTCACCATCCTGGGAGACTGAGCTCACAGGCACCAAGGCTTTGCTTCCTGTGGCCTGCTAGTTACAGTGAATCAGCTCCATGGATTGACAAGGGTACACCGGATGATAGCAGAGCAAAGGAGTTTGCCAAGTATTTGTTCTGTCATTAAGTATTCAAAAGGACATATATTTTTCTTCATGAAACATGACTTTCTAAAAATGAAATTTGGGGACTTGAATGATTCAAGGTCAAATATTAAACATTAGCTCCTTCACCAATACCTGTCATTATCATTAGAAAGGAAGGCCTCTTGTTTACGCTACTGCGATTCACAGTGTCCTTTGTAGGTCAAGAGGCCCCCTTCTGTGGCTTGGCTTTAGCTGTCAGATGGAAGCCTCAGACTTTTGCACTTTAGGTCATCTAGTGTCTTCCAGTGTTTGTAGTTGTCAGCCAAATGTTGCATCAGGGCTGGCAGATGTGCAAAGGCTGCAAGGACAGAAAAGAATCAAAAGAAACCTGTGAAGTTAGACCCCAGGAGCGTTTATAAGCCTGGGGCTGTCTGGGACAAGTTTGGGATCAGAATTAGAGGAGGCATACCCTGGGTGAGGCCTGAGGCTGTTAAGTGAACACACTTAACATGAGGACAAGTCATTAAACACTAGTTGCTGAAATACAAACAGGTCCTTTTTGAAAAGCTGCTTATCAGAAGAACCTATGATTCAGAGTAAACTAAATACATTTTGCATTCTTCCTAGAGTTTCCTCCAATGATAGAATAAAACTGCAGTAGCTTCTGCAACATGTCCTTTGAAGAGGCAAAGACTCGTTTATCCAGTTAGCAAAAATCCATTGAGTCTTCTGCACACAAGCTTCTGTGCCAGCTGCTGGGGATGCAAAGAATGCACCCACCCAACTCGGCCACAAAAAGCTGACAGCCACATTTTAAAAAATATATTTTGTTTACCTTTAGGGTCACCCTATGTCACTAAAGATAATAAAGTATAACAAAATTTTCTTTGTGGGTGACAAAACAGTAACTGTCTTACCATCCCAGGCATCAAACATGTCTGTTATGAAGTAGTCAATGAAAGAGATCTGAGACTTGGGGATGCTGCAGGTATTCCGGTCAAACACTGGCATCACCACAGGTAGCCCCTGTCTCTTCTCTTCATCGGTCTGTAAGAAAAAAACACCATCACATAGGGCTGGAGGACATGCGAGACACTTTTACAGTAATATCCTGTTTCTCAGAACAACCCTGTGAAAATGGGTTATTATCCAGTTTTCTCAATGAAGACATAGGCTCAGCAAGGTCCTCAGACTTACGTAAGTCAGCTGAGCTACAGTGACTACACTCAGGCCTTCCCACTCTCAAGCCTCTTACTTTTTTTCTTTTGTTTTTGAGACAGAGTCTCATTCTGTCGCCCAAGCTGGAGTGCAGTGGTGCAGTCTCGGTTCACTGCAACCTCTGCCTCCCAGGTTCAAGCGATTCTTCTGCCTCAGCCTCCTGAGTAGCTGGGATTACAGGCACCTGTTACCATCCATGCCCAGCTAATTTTTAGTAGAGACGGGGTTTCACCATGTTGGCCAGTTCACTGTCTTGAACTCCTGACCTCAGGTGATCTGCCTGCCTTGGCCTCCTAAAGTGCTGGGATTATAGGCACGAGCCCCAAGCCTCTTACTTTCTATGTGATACCATAGCATCTCCTGACATTTTGATCTCAGGGTACTTAGCCTCTTTGCTGTGATCTTTTATTATTGCAAAGTCAAAGCTATTTTCAATGTCATACAAACACAAATTCTCATACCAAAACTACTGACGTTTACACTGAGAAGAAGCAACAGTGGGTAAAACTGCTAACACCTTAGCATGACTCAATGAACTAGCACCAAACTGTATTAACAGCCATAGTCATTATATTATTCGCTGCCACATGTTTGCACTTTAAAAAGTTTCAGGCCGGGCCCACTGGCTCATGCCTGTAATCCCAGTAATATGAGAGGTCAAGGCAGGAGGATTGCTTGAGGTCTGGAGTTTTGAGGCTGCAGTGAGCCAGGACTGTGCCACTGCACTCTAGCATGGGTGACAGAGTGAGATCTTGTCTCAAATTAAAAAAACAAAACAGTTTCACTTAAGAATTACCTCTTTGAAGCAGTAAGAGTTATTGTATTGAATCTTGACCTTTGAAGTACATGTCTCTGTAATATTCTGTGTGATGAATGTGATGAAATGGGAGTACACGTGCACTTGCACTGCATACCAAAATCTGCTGGTCATCTTGTGGAAAAGCACTTATGCACTTGAATTGAGATGAACCAGCTGCTTTTATCCATGGAGCATTATTTTCACTCGAAAGAATGACTGTCAAACTATGATTGTTCAGATGTGGGTATTAGCCATGCAGCTTTTGAGGTGTGTGGAAATCTGAGTATTATGCACATTAAAGTAAGGCCATCATTCATTGAGCTGAATATTAAGATCCATATTTCCTGGTGGTATATTGAGCCAGAGGCCAGCTCAAAGGCTTCATTTGTAACTTTCATTTTTAGGTCACCCTGGCTTATGAACATTAGTACATTCCTTTTTGGGAAAAGGACACCTAAATAGGAAGCTTATATCAAAAAACTTAAAAGCACATTTTTCTCATTCTCCATTCACACTGAGAATAACTAGGAGTAGTACTTCAGGTCCTCGCTCTGTGGGTCCAGGGAAGCCCACTGATGAGCAGCTTTTGGCTTGGCTTGCTCATTTCAGGTCAGTCGATCAAGCAGCCTTAAAATATCCACTGGTGTTGAAGGAGTCATTTGATCCCCACCCCCTTCCTGTTCTCTCTGGAAAGCTCAGAACTACCTGTCCTACTTTTCTTCAATTCAGGGGCTCTCTTCCCAGAAAGCTGCAGTTTACTTACTGGATTTCATGAACAGACACTTCTCTAAAGACGGACGACATACAAGCAGCCAACAGACGTTAAAAAAAAAAAAGTCCAGGCTGGGCGCAGTGGCTCACGCCTGTAATCCTAGCACTTTGGGAGGCCGAGGCAGGCGGATTGCCTGAGCTCAGGAATTCGAGACCAGCCTGGGAAACACAGTGACACCATCTCTACTAAAATACAAAACAGCTGGGCGTGGCAGCGTGCATCTGTAATCCCAGCTACTTGGGAGGCTGAGGCAGGAGAATTGCTTGAACCTGGGAGGTGAGGGTTACAGTGAGCCGAGATCATGCCACTGCACTCCAGCCTGGGCAATGGAGCAAGACTGTCTCCAAAAAAAAAAAAAAAAAATCCAGCATCACTAATCAGACATGCAAATCAAAATCACAATGAGATACCATCTCAAACTAGTCAGAATGGCTATTATTAAAAAGTCAGAAAATAACAGATGTTGGCAAGGTTGTGGAGAAAAGAATGCTTATACACTGTTGGTGAGAAATAAATTAGATCAGGTAGCCCCTGTGAAAAGCAGTTCGGAGATTTCTCAACTAGAAATAGAAATTGCTATTCAACCCAGCAGTCCCATTACTGGGTATATGCCCAAAGGAAAATAAATCTTTGTACTGAAGAAACACCTGTACTTGCATGTTTATGACAGCACAATTCATGGTAGCAATGACATGGAATCAACCCAGGTGCCCATCATTATTGGACTGGATGAAGAAAATGTGGTGCATATATACCATGGAATACTATGCAGCCATAAAAAAAGAATGAAATCATGTCATTTGCAGCAACATGGCTAGAGCTGGAGGCCATTATCCTAAAGTGAAATGATATAGAAACAAAACCAGATACCACATGTTCTTTCTTAGAAGTGGGAACTAAATATTGGGTACACACAGTGGCAGAAACTGGAACAGTAAACACTGGAGACTTCAAAAGGAGGGAGGGAAGGGGGCAAGGGTTGAAAAACTCCTTATTGGGTACTATGTTTACTACTTGAGCCATGGATCATTAGAAGCTCAAACCTCAGCATCAGCAATATACCCTTTTAACAAACCTGCACATGTACCCCAAATCTTAAACATACTGGGTCCACTGCTGGCCACTCCCCTTCATGGTCTTCCTAGGTATCATCTATTCTTTATCTTGCCCTTATTTATACTGCCACCATAGTACATTTCAGCCATGCAGACCCCACAACATTCACTACTTGTGGCTACTTGTTTGTCACCCACACACCCATCGGTGCTTAGAGTCTTTTCTCTGGAAATAGGGCTGTTTCACATGTTCATTTACAGTCCACTGCTTTCTAGATTTCTCTCCTTTAACTCCTCTTTACACTGTCACAGTAAAAGTGAACTACATATTGCTCCTCTTTATATAAAAATTCTGTTTTCCCTCCCCTTGTTAATTTTGCTCAGAATGCTTTGTTCTTCCAGAGTATTTTCCTATTCCCACATTTCTGTAGCCCCCCCCCTTTTATCTAGGAAAAAAAGTCTGAACTCCTGTCGCACTTAACATAAACTTCCTTGAGATACACTTCATTTTTTACCAACATGTGGACCTATCTGCATCTCTTCCCCCACTGGACTGGGAACTTCCCGTGGCCGCGATGTCTTCACTAATGCTTGTGTTCCCATAACCCACCATGGAGACACCCAGGAATAACCTAATGAATGAA
Source organism: Macaca fascicularis (assembly GCF_037993035.2). NCBI lineage: Eukaryota > Metazoa > Chordata > Mammalia > Primates > Cercopithecidae > Macaca > Macaca fascicularis. The sequence goes on along the minus strand of NC_088380.1, from coordinate 81,385,311 downwards.
TGGAAGATTTCTCAGTTTTTGTACAAGTTCTGGATCGAACAAATTGAAGATGAAAAGTTACTTCCAAAGGCTCAGTTTATCCTCCTCCTAGAGAGACTCTGGTTAGTGATCAGCCCATCGGTCAGTTCCTGAGGGAACCAGAAGTCTACCCCAGGAGGGGGTAAGCTGCTTTCTTCTAGGGAGGAGTGGTTAACTAATTGGTAAAAAGTTAACTGGAGAATCCCCCAGGATTTCCATGACCTGGGGCCCATTCCCAGAGGGGAAGTGGAGCTTCCCTGGAAAGATGGCGCACCTGTGCAAAATACTCCTCAGAGATCCTCCCAGCCCATTCAATGCACAGGTCCAAGGGGCGGCACGGGTTGGCCACGTCAGCACACTTAATCATCATGCGTTTGATCAGGATTTGGTTTTCAGGGAAGTTCTTCCCGGCAGGGTTGCATTCACAGTCGCTGCCCTCAATCTGGAAAACAGATGGTCGGATCAGGGTTGGTTCAAGATGATGGTGAAGCCCACGAGGGCTGACTCACCTGGCATTCGATGGTAATCACCGAGCACACAGGTGGGACTGGGACTCAGCGAAGGCAGCTTTTTTTAAAATTCCATATATAATATACCAATACATTCTTTAAAAAAAAAAATGCTGATACAGTCTTAAAAGACACTCAACACAGAGTTTGAAAGCTGAAAGTCCCTATCACCATCTGTCTACCCCTCACATCCGTTTTCTTCCCTAGAGGTAACTGCTATAGCAGTTTTGTTTTTATTTTGAGCAATTTGATACGTAATCTGAGGGAATTTCTCCCAGTTTAAAAAAAAAAAAAAAGTGTAAAAGCAGAGCTTTTAGCTACTTTAATCCATTTAAAGTAGGGCAATGGCACATGCATGTAACCTTCAATTATTTCTTGATTTCTACTACTTAGGCCTACCAGCTCCCTCCCTCCTATGACCTGTCCCACCCCCAACTCACCCACTCCCTCACACTTTGGTTCTCCTAAGGCATGTGTCCACTCATGTTTTCTTGGCTGTTCTTCTGACTGGCTGGTAAGTGAGCAAGGTACGTGTGGGGTTCTTGGAGTAGAAAGTGGTCAGGAGCAGGTGTGTTCAGCCATGTTTAGAAAGACTGGTCCACACCTAGTGGTGATGTCAGTGTCCTCAGCCATGTGGCCAAGACACGAGTTGGTGCACACAGATGCAGTCACAGGCCATTTACATAGAACCTGAAAGATTGTTATTCTCCACTTTTAAAGACACCATCAAATTGATTGTGTGCAAACAGGTCTCCAGAGCTGTGCCAAGCCAAAAGGCTGCATGACATTTGGGGGATTTTAGACTGGACCTATTTATTAGACTATCAATGTGCAGAATATGTTCTGGAGGTTTTTGATTCCTTATCAAAGTAATACTGTTTACTATAAATACTGCAGTTAATAGTAAGTTTCAATGCAGAGTTGGGGGCTTACATGGGTGGATGACCTTCCCAGTTCTGAAGTTCTATGAATCTGTATACTTTTTCTTCTCTAAATCCCCAGATCCTTGCTCCCGTAAGTCCTCTGTGGAAGGAGAGGGCTCTGGTGTTGTGCTGTGGAATCCCTGGGGGAAGGGGCTTAATAGGTGAGGTGGACACTGTCCCTCCATCCAGACTGGTCATGGGATGGGTCCTACACAGATAGTCTCCTTACTGATCAAGTTACGATGATCATTCACATCCATCCACTTTGCCAACCTCTGCTGCTCAACAGGAATGAGTGGAAAGCTTTTCTAGCTTTATGGAGTTATGAACAGCTTCATGGCTTCAGAGAACAGTGGATCTTATTAGGTGTGAACCTTCTGTTTCATGTTCCTAAAACCCAAATTGGTAAGGACCTTAAGGCAGGTCCTAGGTACATGAGTAGGTTTTAAAAAAGGAAAACAACAAATGCTTCTGCTTTCCAGTCACTCCCAGTTTTATGACAGTCTTCAGGTACTGGTATGCTTTTAATGTGAATCAGCAACATTCTTTGTTCTTGAAAACACCCTCCAACTTTGAGGTTTTCCAAGAGCTCAGTGAACGGAGAAGTAAAGGCTTTGGATTCTCTAAAATACCACCATTTATGCCAGTCTCTGCTCGTCTGCAGCTCCTTCCATATTCTTTGGGCCCAGCTTTTTCGGTCAGTACTGGCTTTTTCTCAGGGATTTTCTTTCAAGGAGCTCAGAGTTGCTGTGGACACAGTTTATTCTCATCCCCAAGGAAAACAAGTGGCTAGTCCTTTCAGCCCTTTACCAACTCCAAGCAAATAACCACCTTGCATTTGAGTGGGAGAGAACATGCTTTGGGGCCAGAGCAGGCTCTCATGGGAACGTACTTGGATGTGCCTTACGGCATGGAAAGCAGCACTCACCTCAGCTGCCATTGGCTTGTTGATGCTGTTCACAAACTTATTCACATGTTCAAAATGTTTTGTCATCTCTGTTGCCAAAACCATGTCAATAATAGCCTGGCGCAGCGTTCGATAATGGTTCCTAAAATAACCAGAAGACAAAGGGGCTTGTTCACAGTGTGTCTCGAATTATAACTATTCTGCCACCATTTCACTACACTCCTCACAACCCAAGAGGAAGCTGCGGCACAGAGTTAAGAAATGTGTGCAGATCGCAAGAAGAGTTTACCTGCTCGTCCTCCCAATAACCAAGACCTGCAGATGCTACTCCATTTTCCCCAGTGATAGCTGACGCTTATGTGATTTACGAGTATTTTTAAAAAGACAGAAGGTACCTGTCACATGGTGGACATTTATCTGACAAGGTGATTCCCTTCTCCCTTCCCTTGAGAACATCAAAACAGTACGGTGGCAGGAAATGGTAGGCTGATACAGCAGCCACATAAGCTGGCGCACTGCACTCTGTGCAAACACAGTGATTGCCATTGCAGAATGGCCACGGCGTCCTTCAGTGATGGCAATGGAGGATTTTCCTGTTAATAAGTACTTCCCTAGATTGCAGCGGACAGAAGTTGTAATGAATGAAGCAACAACCGTGCCCTAAAGTAACCATCCAATTCTGTCGTCGTTTTCTAACTTCAAGAGCCAGAATGGCTCTTGAATAAAATTGGCTACTGGAAAGAATTTTCTGCAAAAGTTTAAAAACCCATCCTTGATACTCATGAAACTGAAGCCAAAGATGGAATAACTCACCTCCATGTTTTCCCAGTTTTCTGGAGACCAAACCAACAGGTTCACGTAGACCAGCGGTCCTGAGGCCTGAGGGCGCTCCATGTTCTCTGTACACTGCCCCCTCCCAGGCATCTGTGCACCAGCCTGGCTGTTGCTGTGTGGGAAATACCCACAGCCTGACCGCAAGGTGCTGGCAGGCAAGAGGACCTGCTCACATCTAACCCACTGTCATCAGCGGAGAATGCAGGGCTGGGGGAACCTGACCGACCCTTCATGCTCCTGCTCTGTGGGACCTACTCATAAGGGAGTATTTTAAGCAGCCGGAAATTGAGCTAGGGAAAGATGGGGGTGGATACATTTTCCTCAAGTTGCACAAAAGACAGGATGTCCTTGGGTAAAAATATCTGGTGTACTTAGTAATAATACAATCAATATTTATGTAGTGTTCTGCAGTGTATAAAACATTTTTATGAACTCACTGAAGACCAAATGTGATTTCAAAACATAAAGGCAGTCTGAAAAGTCAAATTGAGTTAAGGGCAAGGTTATTTTATCATCTGATACAGTGGGACAGCTATTATTTTCCCTTTCCCCTAAGAGGAAGCTAAGTATTTGGGAAAACTGAGTTTCCCACTTAAACTTCACAAACTTGAGCACAGGAGCCCAAGCATAACAAACCTGTCAATATTCTTGAAAATGTTGCATTTGGTGTCCTTGACGGTGAGCTGGAAAGCCAGGGCGGTGTGGTGACTCTCCAGAACAGCAGTGTCATTGTAGAGCACAGCAAGCTCACTGCCTGCATTGCAGAGGAAAGAGTTGGTCCTTCCCGGGTGATCCACGTCATGGACCGTGGCAGCAATGAGGGCTGCCACCTCATCCAGCTGATCGAGGCTTCCCTGGGATACGGGGAGGCAAGGTTGAGCATTACCACTGGATCTTGGAGACCCACATCCATCCTTGTCTGTGCAGAGGGTCAGGTCAGGGGACGTGGGATTTTCAGAACGTTTTTAGCCGGTTGAGCCTTCTGACCTCCTAGATGCGGAGAGGCGGCCTCGGACATGCAGCATCGCTTTACTGTGCTGTCTGTTATCAGGAGGGAAACCTGAGCCACAGTTACAACAGACAGCTTAATTCTTTCTCCAGGGGCCATCAGTTGCTTCTGCAGGAAGAGGCCAAACAAGCCTTTTGAATTGCCCACTGTACGGTGTTTCTGCCACAGCAGAAAGTGGCCTATGTTCACAAATATTACCAATTTGCCTAGTTCTGAAAAGATTTTGAGTGTGCATGTAGCAAATGGCTCAGATACAACAAAACTATTCATACAATGGTGAAATGACTAGAGCTGTAAAAGAGTAAAAGAGTACCAAGTAAAAGAGGACCAAGCAGTAAAAGAGGACCAAGGGGAAGAAGAAGAACTTTGCCAGGAAAATTAAGACTAAGAACAAAATTCAGCTCTGGGCTAGCAGGCAGCAAAGGCAAAAAGGGAAACCCTATTTTGAAAGCTCTCATTATGTAATTAAAGAACACAAACCAGAGCATCCGGGGATACAAGTGTTTTCTGAGCCTGCAGCTTTAGGAGGGAGTTATCAGATGGGCTATGTTATATAAGAGATGCTGTACTAGGAATTTATTATTTATTGAGTGCCTACCACGTACCAATTATCGCTGCATAGTGCCAGAGCTGCAGCAATGATTTACACTGGCACAGCCTGCACAAGGAAGTATGTAATGTAGAGGGAGAGAGACAAATACATTTAAAAACACAAACAGAAGTAACTTGCTGTGAGATGTGCTAAGAAAGAAAGTACAGATGCTTTGGGAGTATAACCATGGGGCCTGGTCTAGTTTAGGGCAGCACTGTCCAATGTACGTTTTGCAATGACAGAAATGTGTTGTATTTGTGCTATCCGATAGAGTAACTCCTAGTCACATGCAGCTACTGGACACTTGAAAGGTAGCCAGTGCAACCAAGGAACTGCATTTTAAATTTTATTTCATAGCCATGTGAGACTGATGGCTACATATCAGATAACATGAGTCTCGAGGGTGGTCACTTCCAAGGAAGTGATTTTTCTGCTGAGCCTGAAGGAGAGGTAGGAATTGTCCAGGCAACAAGCAACAAGAGGGGAATTCCAGGCAGAAAGAACAGCCTGCATGAAGCTCCTGAAGTCAAATGAAAAAAGGTCTGTTCAGGAAACGTAAGCAACATCATTGCGGCTGAAGGGACAGTGAGTGAGAAGGAAAGTGGTCCCCAGGATACGGGGGGTGGGGTGGGTCATCATTTTTGGTATTCCCAAAATTTGCTCTCCTAGGCCTGCAGGAGGATGAACGGCTGCTCAGGTGAGGAAGGTGAACCTGTAGCTCAGCCCTATCCTGCAACGGCACCCTGATGGCCAAGGGGCTGCACATGTTTGTATTGGTTTAGCAGGCTTTCCCGAAAGCTCTGTCTCCACCAGAAGGGAGCCATTTCCATTCCTGATGCTGACCCCATGGAGCTGGTGAGCAACACTGGGTTGACCCCAATCAACACAACTAGGCTTCCTGAGTAGGGACAGCAGAAGTTACTCTTTTCAGCTCTTCTCAGAGATTGATTCTGCAGTGCCCAGGGCAAGCAAGCATGATTTGGCCATTTCACTGCTGGTGGAGAGAGGCCACGGTCACCTACAGGCACGTTCAGCGATCTCCAAGCTCAGGACCCAGGACAGCCCCAACCTGGGCTCTGCCTTCACTGACTGTACCTGAGCAGTGAGAACCCACAGGGCCCAAACTCTGGGCCTCCAGCTAGTGCCCCTGTGGTATGTTCAATCCTGCTTGGAGTCTCAGGCCTGTTTATTTTTTAATTCTTCAATGAAAGAGATTCAAGTAACTGGGGTAGAAAACATAAACAGCACTAGATGAAACATGCCTTTCCTTCCAGCTAACACTGACTTAAACCATGCCCTCAGTGACTTTTACAAAGATACCAATAATGGGTCCTGCAGTTTAGGTGGGCACCAACAAGGCCTTGTCAGACCAGAAATGGCTGGGAGGTAGGGAAGGAAGACAGGCCAGCTCACTAGCAGACGACAGAAGCAAGGCTCTATGTCAGGGAGGAGCTATCCGTGGAAGAAAACCCCACCAAACCCGCAACTGGCAAAATTCCAGTCCTGTGCAGTTACCTCTGCATGGTTTTTTCCTTCCCTAACCAGGAGTAGATTTGGATCACACTGAGGAAAATTGGCCAGAAGGGTTTCATTCTAGATCTGCTTTTCCAATAGTTGCTTAGTCAGGATAAATATTCATGTATGCCCAGACACTAATAAAGGAATGCTTGCTATCCTGGCCTCTCCACTTGCAATAGTTCCCTGGAATTGGGTAACGTGGGGAGAGGATGGGGTCTGTCACCAATTGAAGGGAGTGTTGGCTCTGGGCATGCTAGCTTTACAGCTGGGTTGGGCATGCTTTGTCATAGAATTAAGAATTTTAGCCTGGCCAGGAGCAGTGACTCACACCTGTAATCCCAGCAGTTTGGGAGGCTGAGGCTGGTGGATTATCTGAGGTCAGGAGTTCGAGATGAGGCTGACTAATATGGTGAAACCCTATCTCTACTAAACATACAAAAATTAGCCAGGCGTGGTGGTGCATGCCTGTACTCCCAGCTACTCGGGAAGCTGAGGCAGGAGAATCGCTTGAACCTGGGAGGTGGAGGTTGCAGTGAGCCAAGGTCGTGCCATTGCACTCCACCCTGGGTGACGACAGAGCGAGACTTCATCTCAATAAAAAAAAAAAAAGAAAAAAAATTTAGCTTATCACAAAGAAATTAGGGGTGACAGATGACACAAGAGAGGTGAGAAAATACTTCCTGACCCTCTTTGTCAGTGCCAGCAGATCTGGTAGAAGAGACCTCAGGAATAAATCTTTCTGGAAGCACCTCATGATGGACCCACCAGTGATCACAGGCAGGTAACCAAAGCTCTGAGCACAGAAGCCCCTTCCAGCTCAGTTCTCCAAGGTTCCTAGCAGCTCTAAGTTTTCTGATTCTCTGGCAGGGGCTGCCAGCATGAGAAAATGTTTTCTGAATTGTAAACATATTCTGTCCAATCTTAAACTTGTTTCTATTGCTGTCATTTGAGAAATCTAATCAGGCTCCAAATATACTAGCAGAACTCACAATTTAAAGAAACATATTTTGGAAGAGGATAGTAAGATATGATCAAGCTACTAAGCATTCCCTAATTTATCAAAGATTTCATCAACGTTTTCCTAGAGTGGTTCTGCTTGAGTGAGGTTCACCTCTAACTCAAGACTGCAGAGGCTATTGATCACCTTGCTCTTGGCATTAATGAGTTGGGTGCTGTTTTCACCTGGTAGCATGTGGCTTCAGCTGTGAAATATCATGTGGTATAAAAGAGAGGAGCATGGTCCGGGCATGGTGGCTCATGCCTGTAATCCCAGCACTTTGGGAGGCCAAGGTGGGTGGATCACGAGGTCAGGAGATGGAGACCATCCTGGCCAACATGGTGAAACCCCACCTCTACTAAAAATACAAAAAAAAAAAAAAAAAAAAAAAATTGGGCGTGGTGGCGCACGCCTGTAGTCCCAGCTATTCAGGAGGCTGAGGCAGGAGAACTGCTGGAACCCGGGAGGTGGAGTTCACAGTGAGCTGAGATCACGCCACTGCACTCCAACCTGGGTAACAGTGCAAGACTTCGTCCCCCCGCCCCCCAAAAAAAGAGGAGCATGAACCTGTAATAGGAATCCAGGGTGTTTTCACTCCTCAAAGAAAGGTGTTATAGAAACATAGGTTGATATCACTATTAGTTTTTTAAAACCAAAATTCTTCAAAAGCATCATTCTTGGGCCACATTGTTTTCTTGTTGATGAAACTGAATAAATATCAGGATGCTGCTGGCAAAACTGAGAAGAAAACCTTACCCACACCCCTCTTCCTGTTTTCATGCCATTTCTGCTTCTACCTGTCTCACTATAGCTCCTAAATACCTAGGATATTAATCCTTCATCAACACCTGTTCTAAGAAAATGATCTAACGTCAGGCATTTACAGATTGACGTTAATTTCAATCCCTGTATGGCACTTCTCCCAGGGGTATCTAAACTTTAAGTTTTAGTTCTATTGTAGCAAAAGAATATATAAGCTTCGGTGTGCAAGTGGGGGTAGCTGGGGAGGAGGAGAGATGGGGATTACTTGCCGGCTTTAAATACGGCTGCCCTTATGTAAAGGGCAGGGGTTCCTAGGACTGCCCTGCAAGTCAGCGGTGGTACATGACAGCACTGAACTCTAAGACCAGGGGATATGGAACTCGTTCAGAATTATGCAGAAGTCATTAATATACAAATAGGCACATTCGCACCTACACAAAACACAAACACAAATGTATGTAAATCAGTGTAGAATGCGGAATGGCTATTAATACCTGGATTGTAATCTACCAGTGGCCAAATCCTGATACTAACATTTAACCTATAGATCTAGTAACCATTTGCTGTAATAATTAAGTTCTGTCCTGCAACCCAGTAACACAGCTCCTAGCTAACGTTTGGAAAATGGGTTCATTATCTGCCATGCATATAAAGGAGTCTCTGTGGTGATACAAATTATTATTTGGAGGAGGGGAGGGCTAGCAGAAAGGTCCGTGTCTTTACTACACCAAAGTGACTGGTCAATTTGGTAACAAAAAATTTTTTTTTAAAAAGCTGTCAACTTGGTTGCAAAATAGCTGTTTGCTTAATGTATTTACTAAGATTAAGTTCCTGGATCTCCAATCCAGGCAGGTAACTAGGTCATGGTATCAAAATCCTACCTTTACTCTTTCCTTTCCAAGGAAGAAAGCGGTGGCGTGCAGGACGTCGGCAGCATGGGTGGAGTTGTGGTAGGCATTGGAAGAGTGGTAGTTGGCTTCGATCACTTGGAACCAGGCCCGAAGAGTGGTTTCAGAACAGTTTAAAAATTCACATACTCCAAACCGAGAGAAGACCTTTAAGCCCAGGTAAACCAGTGGCCTGAAAAATAGGAAAACCCACCCGGGCTCATTGTATTCACTGGCCCAGAAACTGTTTTCTTTGATGATAGTGGGGGAAGGAAACATTTTTCTTCTGATGATAGCTTCACACACACAGGGGTTTAAAAGCATCTCCTCTAAAAATTAGGAGGTGGGATCTCTCCTCTTCACCAGCCACCTCTTTGGAACTAGATGCTTCATTGTAGTACATCCAAATTATTTCTGGATGATCTCTAAACCATAGGCCCCTCAGTGGCTCTGACAAGCAAGAAAGGAGCCTGGCAGTCCCTCTCCACTTCCACTTCCACATTAACCTTGCACTTTATTTCTGCTCCCTAAGGAAGTGACTAAGCCTAAGGGCGAAAGGAACAGCTTGGATGGTCCCAAGTCCTATCATTTAGAGTCCTGTTACTTATTTCCATTACAGGTGAGAATCATTCATATTCTACAGACCAATACCCCTGGGAACAAACAGCCTTCTCCTAGTATAGAAAAAGAACTTTTAGTTATCTAATCTTTCCTCTGCCTACAGGATGGATCATGAAAAAAAAAAAAAAAATCTATAGTGCTCTCAATTCCATTCTGTAGGGTAGAGCTTCAACAATTTTGAGACTGAGGATTCTTAGAACTCTTGGCTCACTAGCACAAAGGAGGGACCTGTGGATACTCAGGCGGATCCCATATCTTACTAATACTCTCCACAAAGGGGGTCACTCAAGGGTTCCAGTCTCTCTGCTCGTTCAACACTACTCTAACATGGCATGAGAGCCAGAACCCATGAGGCCTCTCACGGCAAAACATATCTCCCTCAAAGTTTCCAAATGTGAGAGTTTGAGCGTGGCCATCAATCCTGCTCTGCCTTCAGCCAGAGGAGTCACATACCTTTTATGCGTAACGGCTTCCAATTCAAAGATGTTGAAGTCCCAGCTCTCCTCATTATCAAGTAATTGAGAGATACAAGGGGGAACATCATTGATGGTTATTGGCATTGCAAGGTGACTGTGGCTCTGGTGCACATCTGAGCAAACAGATGGGATGGGGGAGGCTGGTTAATTGTGGAATCTTGAGCGCCTGGCTGTCTGTCATCATCTTCATGGTTACTACTAGAAAAGAAGTCTTATACCCGATTTTTCTGTTATTGAACTTCAAGACCCTCAAATAGAAAAATAATTCACTTTAACCCCGTTTTAAATGTATAGAGATTTGCAATTCTTACTCTAACTGTGCTCAGAGAAGTAATTTTAATGAGGAGACTAATTTTAAAGGTAGACCATATTGATGCTTAAACTCAAATGGGACTAGCTGGAAATAACACCTCCCAGAACAAGAATCACAACAGCGGGGACAGCACAGGCTGGAGACAGGTTACAGTAACAAGTAGATAGATGAAAACTTACTCTTAGTAAACACATACTCATTTCCTGACAGCCTTCTCAAGCCATCCTGGAATAAAGGAAGATCCTGTTAGAAGTATGCTTTATATCCATTATCATTTTCTCTTTTTTTTTATTAGTGAAAGAGATTTGAATCCTGAATAACCCAACCAATCTGGAAGTCTAAGTTGAAGCAAAGCTCAAAATTAAATCAGAACAGTTATAAGACAGATGATACTCTCCCTTCTGTAACTATTAGCCCCAGAAAGTGGAGACCTGGGCTACAGTGGATGTGACTGCGTCAGGATGTGACTGTGACAGTCCTTGCTTCAGATCTTGACAGGATTGCCTCACCCTCAGAGGGACTGTGTTACTTGTGTTTTCAGACTTACATTTTGAGGAGTTGAAGCCATCAGCCATATTTAGGGGATTACCTTCGAATATAAAGTTTTAAAAAGATTGAGCTATTTTTTGACTAACATCCCAACTAATTTTTCCCCAACTGTATTTTATGTTTTAAAACATGAGCATTGCTGCTTGCCTTTTAAAGAAAAGTTTCTGGGTTTGAGGTCCTTGGAGTGCAGCATTAAGAGAGTGGATGAAATTCAAATGCTTGGCTATGTCCTGGCTCTAGAACTAGTCCCCAGGTGTTCCTGAATCTCAGTTTCCTTCCCTCTACCTTCGATCTCTGAGTACCTAAATTATCTAGATCTTTGCTTAAAAGTCATTTAGAAATGCTTGTCATTCCCAGATGATGTGTGCTAAGGTTTAAAGTAGTATTAATTAACGAAGGACTCCCCTGAAGTTACAACTTGGACCTTTAGGCCAAGAGCTGAGTAAATATGGAGGTAACAACAGCCACAACTGTCCTGCCTCTAAGGTGTGTATGGCAAGAGATTCTTGGTTTTCCTTGCTGTTCTCGCATTCCACTTCCCCAAAACCACATAAAATTGAGGTGGAATCATGCACTGGTTCCTCACAGCATCCTCTGGAGAGGAAATTCAGGATGGTATGGCAGTGATGTAGGAGGAGGGACTTGGACATGGGGCCAAATTGAGGACTAGGTAAAACAGGTCCAGGGCAGAAGCACCTCCCCATAAGCTATGCCCACCAGCATGTCACTACAGCTTACAATGGCAACACCCAGACGTTTCCACCCCTTTCCGGGGCAACAACCCAGACATTATCACCCTCATTCTAGAAATATCTGCCAAAACTGCCCCTTCATTTGCATGTAATTAAAAGTACGTATAAAGATGAGTGCAGCACTGCCTCTGAGCTGCTACCAGGGGCGCACTGCCCATGGGGTAGCCCCACTGTGCACGGAGCAGTCCCTCTGCCGCTGCTGTACAACTGCTGCTTTAACAGAAGTTGCTGTTTAACACCACCGGCTTGCCCTTGATATATTTCCTCGGTGAAGCCAAGAACCCTCCCGGCTGGGCCCCAGTTTGAGGACTTGCCTTTCCTGCATCAGCAGCAGGGGAGGAAGGGAACATGGCTTGCTCCCAGAACTAGACCCTTCCCACTGCAGCTCTGTGGTGGCCACCTTCTTGCAGAGCCCTTGCTGGTGCTGCCTAGAAGCTGAGTTCTGCACTGCTTTAGATGGAGTTAACAGGCCAGCCCAGGGGCAAGAAAGAAACAAGGAGGCCCTCAAGTTCCAGGTGGAGAATGGAGGGGAAAGTCAGTCAACATTCAGCATTTGGTGGCAGGGATGGATAGAAACCTTCAGAGTCAAACTCATACATGACCTCTGGACTTTTTTTCTAAAGAATTCCAGCTTCTGATGGGGAACTCAAATAAATAATTTGATTTTTTTTCCTTGCTGATAGATGATTATGAAAGCCAAATAGATCACAGCAAAACACTAGAACAGGAGGAGTCCCTAGAAATCAGCTACTCTTTGTGGTGTAAATTGTGCTTTTTGGAATTTGGCAATGAGAGGTTCCTTCTTCCCTTCCCCTCCCTGAGCCAGAACGGCCCCATTCTGCTTTTACCTTATAAATGGAACTTCTATACAAACTTTTATTTATATAAAGGATCCTATAGTTAAGATTAAATGCTATAGTCTAACTATAAACCCTTTCATTACATGAGGAGTCTGAGGTCCATGGAAATGAAATCCAGTACTACACCAGATCAAGGGAGAGCAGGAGTAATCAAGAGCCTGCAAAGCCCCATCTTGTACATTGAGCCCTCCACCAGTTGCCCACTGACTCGCTGCAGTCATAGGAATTCTGAAACACTGTCCCCATGGCTGTGGTAAGTCAGCCTCGTGGAAAGACAAATGCAACAGTCACTCAAATACCACTACACATGTAATACATAAATTCCGATGCCGTTGCTTCTGGTTATGCTAACGTTAGTCTATACAGCTGGTACTTCTGCAACCACAGGTAATGGTTTCCACATTGGCTGCACTCTAGGGGCCCCGGATACCTCTCTTGCTTTTCAGGTTTTGCCTCATCACTCACAGTCATCAGGCCTCCAACAAGATCACTGGTGTGGGGATCTTCATCTTTGGTACCCAGCTGAGGGGAGTACAGTTCTGTGGTCCGTAAAATCTCTAGAACTCTGTCCAAGGCTTCCGCTACTGTGACTGGGCTGTTTTCTTGGGCTGCGTTGATTATATTTATAACCTAAGGGAATGAAGAAAGAATACATCTGAGGACAACAGGTTCTATTTCCCAAAAGTCGTATGTATGCCCAGAATCCAAAAGAAATCAGTGGGTAACCATCTCTTATTCAAAATGACCAGTGCTTTGATAGCACCGCCCTTCTTCCTGAAGCCTGCTTTTCTCCCTGCAGGTTCCTGGTGAATGTTCTCCCTACCTCAGTGGCTAGGCTTCCTCAGGCTCCCTTGCGGATTCGCCTCCCCGGCCTCCTCTACAGGTTGGAGTTGCTCAGAGATCTGTTCTGGGCCCCTCTCTCACTCTCTCACTTCCAGAAATGATATTTTGGTTCCATGACTTTGGACACCTATGATCCATAGCCAGGGATTTTTGATATACCTCCCAGCCCTCAACTTCCTTTGACCTCCAGGCTTGTATGTTCAATTCCCTACCTGACATACCTACTGGAATATCTCACAGGTCTGACACTAAACTATGGTCTTGTTCCCCTCCCCCCACAGAAAGCACATACACACACACACACACAAAAAACAAAAGACAAAAGCTGTTCACCTTCTGTGGTTTCTACACTGCAATAGAAAGCACTTCTCTCTACCTCATGTTCACACCAAAAACCTGGGAGGCCGGGCCTGACATACTTTTCCTCATTCCTCTCCCACCCCTGGCAATATAATTCATCACCAAGTCCTACTGGTCTACCCCAAAATATGTATTGATCATTTCTCTCCACCTCCACTGCTATAATTCTAGCTCAGCTACTTCTAGAATAGCCCCCTAACTGACCTGTTCTCTTGCCACCTCCAATCCATTCTCTGCACAATAGCTGGGTGTTCTTTTCAACAGATAATCTGGTCACATCGCCCACCCCACACCTGAAACTCTTCAGTGGTTTCCAGTGCACATAAACTAAGATATAAACTCCTAACTATGTCCCTGTGGTCCAGAATGAGCTGAGCCCTGTACAACCTACATCTTCCTCCTCTCTCGCCTGCTTACCAAGCTCCGGCCACTCCACCTTTCTTTCACCTCCTTAAATGTTCCAATCCCTCTTTGCCCATCACAATGCTTTTTCCCTTGCTGTTCCTGCTACCTGGAGTCTTCTCTTCCTTCTTCTCCTGAGTAACATTGTATGCTTCAAGTCTTGCTTCAAACATGATTGAGAGTTTCCCTGACCACCCATCTCATCCAACCTACTTAAGGGCCCTACTCTAATTTTCTCTCACAGAATCCAGTTGTTTTCCTTCACTGCCCTGATTGTGACTTTTGTTACGTGTTTATTTGCCTGTTATTTGCTTCTTCCACTAGACTGAGCTCCATGATGTCAGTGCGATGTATTTTCAGAGCACAGCCCTGTGTGAGGGCCCCTGACTGCAGAGTGCGGGCAGCAGCCGCCACTCACCTTTGTGATGGGAGCCTCGATGGTCATGGAGTGGATCCTCGCCATGGATGGATAGCGACGATTCTGCAGGCTTGGTGCTGGAGAGAAGGCAAGAAAGCTGTGTCCAGTTCTGGTGGCTCCGTGTGGCTAAGTGCAGCAAAGGAGTCCCTTCATGGACCAGGGCCCACTTCTCACAGGACCACCCTCCCATCTAAAAAGCCATGAATTCACCCATCTCTTCTGCCAAGGCTGATAGCCCAACCTCTACTTGCCTGAGTCTGGAAAGGCGATCTGGTCTGGAACTTTGGAGGCAGGAGGGCTTGGTGAGCCCCAAGTCCAGAAGGGGAATTTCAGAGAAGGTTGATGGGGTCCAAAAAGGCTTCATCCCAACAGCCTAATGACCCCCACAGGGCTCACTTTCCCCCAGGCACCCAAACCCAACTTTTGCAGTTCCATGACTTTCAGTCCTAAGCCGCTGGCCGTGTAACCAGATGACTGTGCAGCCAGCTTGGGAGGGGACACAGTTCATGTTCAGGGTCAGCGTGGAGGATTGAGCCCATTCTCAGTCTGAATTAGGGCCAGTCACTCCCCTGCCCATGCCTTCAGGCTCTTAACTCCCAGAAACCCATGGAAGTTCTAGTTCAAATCTACAGAAACTTTAATTAAAAAAAAAAAAAACTTTTATTTTTCTGAATAGGTAATGTTTATACTTGGTTTAAGATGCCAAGGGTACAAGCTTGACTTGAAAAGCACTGTTCTCGTCAGATCTTCCTACCACCCTCTCTGAGGCAGGCAGGAGGGGTAGAGTCCCATTTCATGGATGGGATCACTGAACCCAGCCCACATCAGAGCCTGCCTCCTGCTCAGCCACTCTGGGGTCCCCCCTGCTGCTGGTGCAGCAGCCATTGCAGACTTGCATGCTCTTCAGCCTCCACTGTGCCCACACTGGAGAGATGACAGTCCTCTTCAAGGTCTGCTCCAAAACCAGTGAGTCCAGTTCAAATTCCCTCAACCCCTATCGTCTTAGTCTAAAAGATTCTATCTATCCACTCAATCCATCGAAAATCTCTCGATTCATATTCTCTTTATATTATTGGTTTCCATCCCTCACATGCCCTGTGAATTATCACCTTGTCTCTAGCATCTTTGGTCCTTGCTATGTCAGCCACTTTTTTTTTTTTTTTGGGACGGAGTTTCACTGTTGTTGCCCAGGCTGGAGGCAGGATCTAGCTCACCACAACCTCCGCTCCCAGGTTCAACCGAATCCCATGCCTCAGCCTCCTGAGTAGCTAAGATTACAGACATGCGTCATCAAACCCAGCTAATTTTGTATTTTTAGTAGAGATGGGGTTTCACCATGTTGATCAGGCTGGCCTCGAACTCCCAATATCAGGTGATCGGCCTGCCTCAGCCTCACAAAGTGCTAGGATTACAGGCATGATCCACTGTATCTGGCCTATGTCAGCCACTTTAATACTCAGTCTTCCCACTGGGTACTGAAGGACTGGAAGGTCCCTCCCTTGTCCTTTCTGGTGACTCTCTTAAGTTACCAGCCTCATCTCTCTTCTATCACAGGCACTAACCATCCCCTCCTCACACCCAGAACCTGTCCTCCCATTTGCCAAATAAAAACCAAATGAGTGAGTGAAATGTACTAGTCTGTTGTCTGCTCTCGAGCTCTGATATCCATAGCATCTAACACTGCTGGCCACTTCCTTTCTCAGTCCTTTCTTGTTCTTGGTTCATGTGATACTGCACTCACATGGTCACCCCCAGCTTTTCTGTCCTCTTCACTGGCCCTATTTCCACTGCCCACCCCTTGGCTGAGACTGTGCCTTCATGCTCAGGCTTAGACCCTCTGTCCTTTCACTACATGCACATAAACACACACCCCTTAGAGACGTTCTTCTGCCCCTGGCTTCACCTGTCACCACCAGGGCTGCCGAGTCCACATCTATAGCCCCGAGTACCAGGGTTGCAGGTCAGCTTCCTAGCCATCTCCATTAAAATAAGATTCATCATCTTCTCCTTAACCCCCAACCTAGCAAAACCTGGAGACGTTCCCATTTCTGTAAATAAGACTTAAAATTTCCCAGACACTGAGCAATGAAATGTCAGAATCATCTTTGACTTTTCCATCTCCCTGCAAATCCAATAGTTTACTTAGGCCTGGCTGATGGAACTCAAAAAATGTTTTGCTAAATCCTGCTTTGCAGGACAGAAACATTTTTGCTAAATTCTGCCTCACAATTTCTCTGTGACATTTTATTACGAATTGAGTGCATATAGCTGGTACACTGAAAACTAGGTTTGTGTTGGCAGTTGGGAAGCCAGAAGAGTGACCGTGTTCAGCTACTAAAACTCTGAGTTGCCTGGGTGGTTATGGCTCAACATGCTTCAAGCCATCAAGGAACAAGCATGGAGTCCCTCCAAAGAGAGGACCAAGACTACAGCATAAGATTTTTAAAAATAATTAAAATAATTAAAAACCCTAAAACCTTTCAGCTTATTGAGAAAGAAGTCAGTGTTGTTGAACTCTTACTCTTTGGAGTTTATACACTGATGAATTTTTTAACATATTCTTCCATCATTTTCTACATTTTAAAAAGGTCAGAGGAATCTGAAAAATGTCTTACCATCACTGCCTCGAGATGATATCGATTTCACGTCAATGGACTCTTTCCTCCTGTTCTTATATCTGAATGAATGAGGCTCTAAGGATTTCAGATTAGAAAGGGAAGGTGATTAGTTTTCCGTGTATTCACAGAAGAGATTCAAATATGTTTTTTCTTTATTCTCTAAAGAAAACAAGGTTACTTTTTAAGCACTATAAAATAATTTTAAGAAATAATCAACCACTTTCTTTTCAAATCATGAAAGACACAAAAATTATAGTCATATTAGTTAAATGATGGTTTTTTTAAATGGTGCCATGTTACATCATAGTAATATAGCTTAGTATCAAGGGTTATTTAGTTCCATGAATGTAATTTTGAAAATAAACATTAGGCTGGGTGTGGTGGCTCACGCCTGTAATCCCAGCACTTTGGGAGGCCAAGGCGGGCGGGCAGATCACCTGAGGTTGAGACCAGCCTGACCAACATGGAGAAACCCTGTCTCTACTAAAAAAAAAAAAAAAATACATAAAATTAGGCTGAGCACAGTGGCTCACGCCTATAATCCCAGCACTCTGGGAGGCTGAGGCGGGCAGATCACAAGGTCAGGAGTTCAGGAGACCAGCCTGACCAACATGGTGAAACCCCATCTCTACTAAAAATACAAAAATTAGCCAGGCATGGTTGAGCATGCCTATAATCCCAGCTACTCACGGGGCTGAGGCAGCAGACTCGCTTGAACCCAGGAGGCAGAGGGGTTGCATGCAATGAGCCAAGATCATGCCACTGCACTCTAGCCTGGGCGACAGAGTGAGACTGTCTCAAATAAACAAACAAAAATTAGCCAGGCGTGGTGGTGCATGCCTGTAATCCCAGTTACTTGGGAGGCTGAGGCAGGAGAAATGCTTGAACCTGGGAGGCGGAGGTTGCGGTGAGCCAAGATTGTGCCATTGCACTCCAGCCTGGGCAACAAGAGTGAAACTCTGTCTCAAAAAAAAAAACAGTTTAAGAAAATAAACATTAAAACTTAAGGGACATTCTCGAGGGAACTATTGAACTAGTAAAGGTGCAACTATTATAATCTGAACACCATAGCTATAGTGCCTTATCTTAAATAATCTAACTTAAAATATTTATTATACTATCTCCTTTCCTAATTTTTATCTTCCAAATTCCACCTTAGTAATTTTCCTATCATTGCATATAAGTTTCAATATATATTTTTAAAATTATAAATAATAGTACTTTAAATCTTTACTTGAAAGACAATATATTCAACTGGATAGGGAAGGCTGTTAAATGGGGATATTTGAGGAAATATAATACTAATGAAACCTATAAAGATTTAAATTAAGAAATTAATTCAGACCAATTTGGGCACCTCTGAAAAGTCAGACTTCTAGATGGTCTTCTAGATTCTCTTTAAGGATGGATTTCATCAAATGATGCATACTGCTGATCACAGGAAAGGAAGAAAACAGTTTCAGATTTCCCCAAAATTTCAACAACTCAAATCTCACCCTTGTCCCTATCTTCCAGGGCGGTGGGGGCAGGCAAACATTTAAATAATTTTGGCCTAAGTCTTTGCAGACTTGAATTTAACACTGAAAATGCACGGTCATGTTAATGTAAAAACTAACAAAAAGCATATGCCACCAGTGAGCGCCGAGATATAAAAAATGACAAGGCAGCAGTATTGGCTTCAGAAACACACATTTTCAGCGCATTTGCTTCTTGTGAGAGTAACTCATAAGCGAGTAATTTAACCATAACACAGGATTACTCCTCGCTAGGCTAGGAGAGGAGGCAGACATGCAAATTTCAGCAGGAAGAATGCACTTCTCAGATGCCAATAAAATGATCCGATTCCAAGAAGAAAAAAAAGATGCAATAATTCTTCTTTAAGAATTGCCTAGTGTCACGAGGTGCAAGAAGCCTAGTAGTTAAGGAAACCAGCTCCAGAGCAAATCGCCAAGATTCAGATTTCTACTGTGCCACTCAGTAGCTGTGTAATCTTGGGAATGTTACTTCTCTGGGTCTCATTATCCACGTCTATAAAGTGGGGGTAATGATAGCATCTCATTTATAGCTTGTTTTGAGAAATAAGTGAGTTAATATATGCCTAGCATTTAGAACAGTGTCTGCCACATAGTGAGCATGTAGTACTCGGGGGCTATTAATTACATCTGTTCATTTGCATATATGTCTTTAGACACGTGATCATGTTACATTGTTCCACTACTTACTGTTTTCACTTTATAATGTCTTAGACACTCTTCTAAGATCACCTTGTTAACCATTTATTTTGGTGTCCTAAAAACCTGATTCAACTAAAAAAATTATTAAATCAAAAATTAAAACTGAATTATTTTTATACAACATGAAGTGAAGGTGGAACTATTATAAAGTTAATCTGAACACCATAGCTATAGCGCCTTACCTTAAATAATCTAACTTAAAATACCTATACTATCTCTTTTCCTAATTTTTATCTTCCAAATTCTACCTTAGTAATTTACCTATCCTTGCATATAAGTTTTAATATATATATTTTTACAATTATCTGTAAACAATAGTACTTTAAATGATATTGTTGGGATCATGGCATTTCTGAAACCCTGAGAAACTAATACTGCTCACTTGTGAGACACTTGGTTTAGCCTATTCAGGGACTTCATAATTATGTACAGTCCTAGCATTTATGTGTTTACCAAGTAATAAATTAAGTCTAACTTAAAGATTTAAGATGAAATTCAAGATTCAAGAACCAAAAATTCCTCAAAATGTAGTTTCTAAACAAAACTAAAAGTAGAGAGGTTAGTTTCAAGGCTATGGCCCAGGCTGGTTGGTTGAATTCTAAGTCGTTCATTAGAAATTATTCAAAGATGGATGATGTTTATTCTTCCTGATTTTATCTCAGTTAAAATTAAGAGAGTCTAAGCAATAGAAGTGATTAAAAGTTTGGAGAAATTATTCTTCAATAAAGGTTAAAGTAAGGCCACATAATTAAAGAATTCATTGGTCATTCTTCCAACAGATATTTATATGAATTAGAAACTTAAGCCAGAGAAAGGATAAAGGACATTTAAATAGCTGTACTCTGTGGCAAAAAGGAATACTGTGCCACCAATTGAAAAACAAAAAACAAAAAACACCTCCACTTACTGAGTGCCTACTTTGTGCCAGGCATTGTGCTATGTACTTTAAATAATTATCTCATCCAATAATTACGACAATTCTCAAAACTACATAAGGCTATCCCCATTTTACTGATAACAAATTTAAGCATGGAGAGATTTTGTAGGTAGCCCAAGATCAAAGAGAGAATAAATGGTGGAAACTGTACTTCCAAGATGGAATGGTTTCAATTTACCAATGTTTGCTGGGTATTTGCAGAGGGTCTATTATGTACAAGGCAATGCTGGGTACTGAAAAGGACACGAAAATGCTTAGAACAGTTTCTGGCACTCAGAAGCTCCCAAGTTAGTTAAAATAATACCCCCGCTCAAGTGTTACAAGACATTAACTAAAATGTATGTGTGTGAGTGAGGGAGAGAGAGAAAATGCACTGGTGTGTGAAGTGTCATTATGTTCTTCCAGACTGGTCATGTCTAGAAAGGTTTCAGAAAGGGGGAAGGAAGGTACCAGTTAAATGCCAGTTACTGCTAAGCATTATACATTTCCTTCTTTAATCCTCATTAACAATGAGATGGGCTTTTGTTAATTCATTTTACAATGACAAAAATTGAAACTTAGAACACATGAAATCTTTCTAAGTATGCTAGATGTGATCCACCTCATCAAGAAGAGAGACTAAACACTTAGCCTAGGGTCTGGCGTTATGCATTAGTGGCTAGGAAAGCCATCAACAGGGCAAAGAATGTTGTAATTCTTGCAGGAACAAAAATCTTAAATTCTTGGTAGCAGACTGATTTTTTTTTTTTTTCCTCTAACGATCAGAGAATTCCAGATCTTTCCACTTGTAGAAGCCATCAGGTCCAGCTCCTCTTTTTAAGGAGGAAGCCAAGAACCAAGCAGAGTCTTGCCCAGCAAACGAAATGAGAGAGTAGGAAACTGAATAGGAACTTGGAGCTTCTGCCTCCCAGGCCAGGACCTAGTGACATTTTCCAACTATACAGTCACCAATTACTGCAAAGAAAAGGGAGACTGCACATGGTTGAGCAACCACCATATTGTCACCTGTGTCATATTCAACCAGTGTCTCCCCTAGACTTTTGGCCCACTCTCTTGGGTTTATGTGTCCTACATGGTATCTAGCCAAGAAAAGAAAAACAAGATGGGGAGGGCAATCAGTAGATAAGGTTGCCATAAAGGAAGATTCAAGGAAATTTTAAGGGATTTCTGCTTTTCTTCTGGCTTGCCAACCTTGTGATATGAGCACGTGGATTTTGGCACTCCACATTCTGGGGTGGCAGATGTCAACTTAAACTTCTTCAGAGAAATTTATACATTTGAACCCACAACTGCTTCCTAAGTATGTTAGAGTTCAATTGAAGTATTCTCACCTGTCTGAGAATTGTCTCCTGAATCACGATGAATCTTGTGAATCTAAAGTCGTTCAAAAGTTTGGTAAAACAAGAGAAAGATTTTAAATATGCCATTTGCTATATTTCTCATCAAACAATTTAGTTAAAAAGCTCTGAAGACTTGAAGAAAGCAAGAAGCTGCACATATAATATGAACAGATGAAAGACATACACCAAGTGGTACTACTCCAAAGGCTCTGTTACTGTCAGACACTTATAGAACGGTTGAGCCTGAGAGCAGGAAGGTACCCAAGGCATCTACTCTCTACACAGGACATCTACTTTTCCAGTCAGCTACTGTCTCATTTTGACAGCCTACAGAAATGCAGAAAGATAAAAGATATAATTAAATTTTGGTTTTTTATAAGGCTAACATATAACCTGTTTGTGTCAGATATGTTATAAAATTTTTCTGTGCTCCAGAAGTAATCTGAATTTAAGCCTAGGAGTTAAAAACATTTCCTGCAAAGCTCTTCAAATGCTCAATTATAGACAGTCAATTTATAAAATGTTTACTCAGGATGAGATCTGAACTTTAGATGCAGTTTTGCACCTAGTTCTTTCTCATTACCAATTTTTTTTGTTGTTAATGATTTTGTACTAATGCTCAATAAATGTCTGTCAAATGACAAAATGAAGTCATTAACACTAGAAATAATAAGTGTGCTTCCTTTGGGATCCTGCATTTCTTGTTTTATAACTGACCCCAACACTGTTAGTGGGGCACATTTAGTTCTATCAGACTTATAATCATGCTGCTTCACTGCTAAATCCACCTACTTTCAAGTGCTCAGACCATTACATCTTTGTAGCCACTCAATGAATGGGGTAGGTTAACTTGAAAAATAAGACAGATGAGCATGTAGGACATCTGCAGAGGCAGATTAATACGGCTTAGCAACATCAACTGTAATAGCCAGAAATCCTGTCTGTGGAGGCCAAAGCAACTCCATGTTGGATGCTAATCCACCACGTTGACTTCTGATTAACCCCAGTTCCGGGATGGCCTCCAAGATTACTATTTTATCTACTGTTCCTTGTGTAAGAAGAGCATGTACTTACCGTAAATCCTGCCCTTACATCAGAACAACCTTGACCATAAATCCTGCCCTTAGGCAGATTCGCATAGCATTCTTGGCTTTCCCTACAAGTGTCCTACACACTCCTTTCCTCTGGTATGTAAGTGCTGGCTCTGTGGGTAATGGAACAGGGATCCATTATCTTGTCTTGCCACCACCCAATGCACAGACGTGGCTTCTGTTCATAAGTTCCTATTAGATGTTTCTTTCCGAGGAATAGGATTCATCAGCCTCTTTCTTTGGCCTCTCAGCTTCCTCGGACTTTGGGGTAGGTGTGCACAGGCCTGCCCACCCTGACATGTGTCGTAAGCCAGGCCAGGAGCTGAGAGACCAAGAAATGGAGGAAATCTTGTGGTGGGCATCCACTTTTATGTGGAATGCTGTGGCTCACATTTCAGATGATTGTGGACTACCCTGTGAGTGTGGGGATGACCCCAAATGCCAGTGGGTTTAACTGAGCGCCATCCATCACACTGTGGTCTGGAAGGGCGGCAGGCAGCCAATGTGGTAAGATGACTGCCTCTCAGCGGGAGCCAGCTGGCAGCAGACGCAAAAGTAAAACGGCCGGCCAGGCGCAGTGGCTCACTCCTGTAATCCCAGCACTTTGGGAGGCTGAGGCAGGTGGATCACTTCAGGTCAGGAGTTCGAGACCAGCCTAGCCAACATGGTGAAACCCCCTCTCTACTAAAAATACAGTATTAGCTGGGTGTGATGGCGGGCACCTGTAGTCCCAGCTACTCAGGAGGCTGAGGCAGGAGAATCGCTTGAACCTGGGAGGCAGACGTTGCAGTGAGCAGAGATTGTGCCATCGCACTCCAGCCTGGGCAACAGAGCGAGACTCCGTGTCAAAAAAAAAAAAAAAAAGTAAAACAGCTTCAGTAGGAATTATAATTAGGAAAAAGTTTTTTTTTAAAGGGCCCTACAGTCAAAAGTAAACTTAGTTAAAACTGAAATTTGGGCTGCATATGTATACATATGTATTAAGGCCTGTGCACTCTGTAAAACTTCTGAGTCTACCGAATTCTGTTTCTCTATTTACTTCTGTCTGTTCCTCCTTCCTCTTGCCACACAAGGGATCTAAAAAAAGGAATTTCCAACAGCCTGGGATCCCTTGGGGAAAACAGACGGCATCAAAGACGCCTCTTTTGGGGAAGAATCTCTTTTTCCTTATGAAACCCAAGAGTAGTAAGCAGACAGATTCTACTCAGGTCTAAAACTGCACTCTTTTGCACTGTGTTATCTGATCTCTGGTTAGTGTGTGGGGAGGTGGGGGGTGAGGTACAGAGATTACTTTGTACCGTGAGAGTTGCTGACCTTGTCTGTAATGGCTAGCAGTCACGGGCAACAGCTATATCGTTAGAGGTGGCTGACAGCAGTTGTTTACAGCAAGTGGTTATTACTCCAAGGGCTACTCGTTTCTTGGCATGTTTGGATAAAAAAAGTGTGGTTTAGGCCCCAAAACTTCCATGCTTTCTTGGCCCTGTTCCTTAAAGCCAGTAATATAAGAATATACTGGCACCCTGAAGTCAGTAATATAAGAAACAAGCTAAGTTGAAGAGAAGACACTTTTCCTGGCAATGTTGTTTTCAGATAATGCTATTTAGGTCTAAGTTCTGTGCCTTTGAGATATAAATCTTCTCTACCTTGTTTCATCTGAGTCATGTCTTTGGGTGGGTTGTGTAAAGGTGGGAGAGAGCTATTTGAGAACTGGCAAATGAAGAATCTTGTAAATCTATAAGATCTGTTTCTGTTTGTGTGTATGTCTATATATATTGTGTTGTGTATGTGACAGATCATTACCAAAATATATGACAGAGCTCTAATTTGGCTTAAAGAAAAAGTAAGTTCTGGCTGAGCACAGTGGCTCACGCCTGTAATCCTAGCACTTTGGGAGGCCGAGGCAGGTGGATCACCTGAGGTCAGGAGTTTGAGATCAGCCTAACCAATATGGTGAAACCTCATCTCAACTAAAAATACAAAAATTAGCCAGGCAGGGTGGTGTGCGCCTGTAGTCCCAGCTACTCAGGAGGCTGAGACAGGAGAATTGCTTGAACACAGGAGGCGGAGGTTACAGTGAGCCGAGATCGGGCCACTGCACTCCAGCCTGGGTAACAGAGCAAGACTCTGTCTCAAAAAAAAAAAAAAGTTATTATCAGAAATATAGAAACCGACTCACATACCTTTTAGTTCACCTAACTTTAGTAATCTTTCAACTAAAACTAGTTTCAAAGTTCTTTTCAGTAATTTGAAATCTTAAAGTCTGTTATGTTAAATTAATCCTAGGTTTTCACATGGAAATTAGGGTTACTAAGAGTTAAAGCAGTAGTTAATATATGTAATTAAAACTACTAGATATAAGAGAAACAATTCTATATCAAAGTGAACAAAGAAAGATGTGTTTTGGTAGAGAAGTTTATTAAAAACATGAAGATGAGGTTTTTGCATAAAGGAAGAGTAACTACATAGTTTAGAGGCTACTTAAAGGTTGTTTTAAAATGAATGAAAACAGATAAAACTAGATGGATAGAAAGGGAAAGGATAAAAGGATAGAGAATGAGGAACTTTTGATTGATTCCTGGGTGGCCGCGTGGTCACCTATGGCATGGAGCTGTAGCTCTGCTGTGCTCAATTACTAAAAGGTAAGAGTTACCAGTGGAACTCAGAGCCAACTCCTAAGGAGTTGGTTCACTGGATACATAAATAAATGCAAACCAATAAGGAAAAGTGAAATATTCAATCCCTTGGTTATTTTCTATAAAAGCTAAAATAAGAGTGCCAGATTGGGCCTTGAGGCTGGACCAAGCTCAAATGTGGGTCCATCTGAGCTCAGATCACTAGCCTCAAAGCTATCTACAAGGGGAAAATAATGACAGGGCAACAGAAAGTACCTCTGAGACCTGTGGTTGCCAAGAAGGTAGTCAATGTGGGGGAAGGGCAAAACCAAGTAACTGCTGAAATCAGAGGGTACTGTGTGAAGGAATTGTTCCCTTTTGTAGATAGGTATCATCAGCTCCCTGGGTAAACCTTTTGTTGAACTGTGAGAGTAACTAATTTGAGCAGTGTCTTTGGTTTTAAATGTGTTTGGGTTGATGCAGGATCCCCAGCTCACTACTGAACAATCACAGATGGCTATATGTGATCCAGACACATGGGAGATTATTCCTGAGGGAACAGCCAGCCTGGTGGACTGGATAAAAGCCTCTGTAAGATCTGTTTACCCTGAGAATGGGGTCAGCCTCAATGCTACGTGGAGTACCCCAGATGAAGCAGCTGATATGCTTTGTCTATAAGCCATGTGGGACTGGCTTTATGACAGGGATATTCACCCCATCAATGTGCCCACTACCCAGGTCATGGTAAATACTGTGGTTAAGCGTGTGTCTGGTGAGGGGGTGCGGGGGTGGAAGGGACTTTTGCATGCGCACTTCATTACTGATGCAAAATTAAAAGTTCAGGAAGCCTCAAATTTGCTGTCTCAACTTCCCCTCATGGTTCTTACAGATGCTAATAAAAACATTAGGCTAATTACAAGAGCATGG
This sequence comes from Macaca fascicularis, assembly GCF_037993035.2. Taxonomy (NCBI): domain Eukaryota; kingdom Metazoa; phylum Chordata; class Mammalia; order Primates; family Cercopithecidae; genus Macaca; species Macaca fascicularis. The sequence continues at coordinate 81,359,002 of NC_088380.1, read as the reverse complement.
GGAATGGCAAACAGGAGAGTCAAAGGACTTATCCTAGGGAGGTGAAAATTTTAAAAGTTACTAAAAAAAGGTAAATTTTAAAAAAATTGATAGGGGTGAAACTAAGAGAAGAAAAGAAAGGGGGAGTCATGGAATTTGTCCCAGCAGGGTGGAAATCTTGGTTATTAAGAAATTGAATTGGCTGGGCATGGTGGCTCACACCTATAATCCCAGCACTTTGGGAGGCCGAGGCAGGTGGATCACAAGGTCAGGAGATGGAGACCATCCTGGCTAACACAATGAAACCCCGTCTCTACTAAAAATACAAAAATTAGCTGGGTGTGGTGGCGGGTGCCTGTAGTCCCAGCTACTTGGGAGGCTGAAGCAGGAGAATGGCATCGACCCAGGACGTGAAGCTTGCAGTGAGCCTAGATGGTGCCACTGCACTCTAGCCTGGGCAACAGGGTGAGACTCCATCTCTTAGGAAAAAAAAAAAAGGAAATTGAATTAATTGAAATTGATAGGTTCAAACAAACTTCTTAATATAACACAACCAAAAGCTGGATGGACCATAATAAGCCCCTGCTTCTCTCCCAACATTACAGGAACCCAAACCAGTTTTCTGTATTTACCCTAGATTGGACAATACTTTTTTGAAAAATCAAAAGGTAAAGATTAAAATGAGAAAGGTGATCAACAATTGCCTGGGGCAATGTTGAGGTAATTAATCAAGACACACTGACCAAAGTGCCCAGGTCCCTTGGCTCAATCCCCTGCTGCAAACCCACAGCCTTTTTGACAAGACGGTAAAATGGTCTAGGGGTGAAAAAGAGAAGTTCCTGGAACCAGAACATAAAAACGTAAGGGTTGATAGAATTATGAAAGTTGAAATGTTTAAATAGGCTTTATGTAAAGTGGTTGTAATCTCCTTTCCCTAAATGTTTTATGAAAATGGATATTACATCTGACTGCTGAAACATTTCTCCCACCTAGTACTACAGAAGAGAAGGTATGCAAATCTGCCCTTTGAGCAATATTAATTGGACATGCTAAATGGGAATAAGACTGTGTGAGCCCACAGAATGTAGCCTGCCAGAGTGCTTGTAGGGATAAATTCTTCACTCGACAGCCCTTAGTGAATCATTTACTAGGGCGTATGGGGGTAATCCCAGAGAAACACTCTGATGGGGATTACAGTGCCCGAAAAGAGTCCCATGATAAAATGGAAATGGTTTATATAGGATCTTGCTACCTGGAGAGTACAAGGAGGAGATACTCACGAGCAGAGAGCCTCTTTTTTCCCTAGGACTGACTCTGAAACTGTGTGAGGAGCGGCTGGATTCTACGGGTGCCTGACAAACAGCGCCCTCATCTGACTAAGAGCTGGTTGGATTGTGGGTGACCGTTCCATGATGAACGGGCAACGTCCTGTTTGGAAGACTGCTACTCTGATTGTAAAGGATACTTTTGTGAGCAAAATTTACTTCTTCCCTCTACCTGAGTTCTCCAGAATTTGGAAACTTCATGAGTATTCTTATTTTATGGCAATGTAGTTATTTGCATAAATTTAGTAAGAATCTGTTTTGTTTTGTAACAGGACACAATTGGAAACACTGCTTATTTCACCAAGGCTTTGACTAGAATCACGTAGTTTCAGATATAACCAGACTGCTTTGAGGAATTGACACTGACTTTACAGAACCGATAAAAAGTCCTTTGGAAAGACTATCTTGGTATGTTATCTAAATGGTTCCCTTACAAGGTTCCTGGCCTGTGGTAAGTAAATAATACCACTTTCTGACAGGCCCAGGAACCAAGATATTTTGGGAACTAAAGAAGAGAGGAATTTGTACAGGTATAGTACCTATGTATAGGTATTACAAGCATAGTCTAACGGGGAATCCTTAGTCTCAAGGCTTTTAAAATGTCAAATCCAAAATTCCTTATAAAGTTCCAGCAAAGCCAACTGAAAAGAAGCCTATATGACCAATAACTATCCTTGCTACACTTCAGGCAAATAATTAGGCCAAGTACAGTGAGACTAACATTTATTTTGCAAATAAAGCAAATAAATTGGTCCTAGAATTTTTTTATTTTTTATTTTTCATTATTCCTGAAATACCAAGGTACTATAATTTATCCTTGGTAGAAATGGGGAAACTGGAGAGAGAAAAACTTCGATTCTAGTCCTAACCACTATTTTTCTTTTCTTTTTCTTTTTCCTTTCTTTTTTTTTTTTTTTTTTTTTTTTTGAGACCGTCTCATTCTGTTGTCCAGGCTGGAGTGCAGTGGTGCAAACTTGGCTCACTGCAGCTTCTGCCTCCCAGATCCAAACTATTCGCGGGTCTCAGCCTCCCAAGTAGCTGGGATTACAGGCATGCGCCACCACACCCAGCTAATTTTTGTATTTTTAGTAGAGACAGGGTTTTCCCATGTTGTTCAAGCTGGTCTCCAACTCCTGAGCTGAAGCAATCTGCTCTCCTCAGCCTCCAAAGTGCTGGGATTACAGGCATGAGCCACCGTACCTGGTCCTGAAATACTGTTCTTGAGTTTTTATTATTTGCCTACAATTTGGGCTAAACCTGAATTATTTCCTGGCTACAACAAGTCTCTAAAGAAGAACCAAGTTTTAATTTTCTTCATGATGCTTTTAGTTGGCTAACAGCCTTTTTTGTTGTTGTTGTTCTGGCACACGAATTCTCTTTCAATTGTCATTACATTTCTACTATTCAAATTATTAATGTTAAGTATCTCTCATTGTGTTACTACTTCTGAGAAAACTGAAGTCATGGTATTCCTAAGACTAGAGATGATCCAACAGACTGTGAACCTCCCCAATTGGTATTCCACTGGGACTGACCTGTTTTCCATTGCCAATGTACTGCTACTAAAGCTACAGCCACCCTCCCTACAGGCTAAGAGACCATCACAGAAGAGGAAGACTGCATGAGATTGTAAGAGCTGGCTTTGGGAGGCTGCAGTGTGGAGGCCAAAGCATCTCCGTCTTGGATGCTATTCTGCCATGTTGTCTTCTGATTAACCCCAGTTCTGAGAAGGCCTCCAGGATTCCCAAATTATCTATTGTTCCTTGGGTAAAAGCACATACATACTGTAAACACGACCATTAGGTCAAACAACCGTGATGTTATCATACTTCAATTGTCCTACACATCCCTCTGAATCACCCTTTCTGCATGGCATATAAGCCCTCGGTCTGGGGGTAATGGTGCAGGGATTCACCGTCTTGTCTCACTGCTGCCAGAGACACAGACAGGGCTTCTGTTCTTAAGTTCGTATTAATGTTCCTTTCTAAGAAATTAGAGTTGTCAGTCTCTTTCTTTGGCCTCTCAGCTTCCTCAGACTTTGCGGGGTAGGTCTGCATAGGCCTGCCCACTGCAGAACACCATCTATGACAGATACGGGTAAAAGGTTTCAGCTTGACTGAACCACTGAAAAATCACATAAAACTGAAGTGTGAAAATAGGATTTTCTACCAACTCGTCTGCTCAGTCCATTCTACATAATTACAGAAACAATTACATGACCAACCTGTGTGATATCTTGGTCGAAATGTGACTAAGGGCTGTGACTCATTTATCCCATAATTATGGGACATTTTTATTTCTTCTGTGAAGAACTGTTTCATGCTTTCCTTCAGGGATAAAGACCATTTGCTATACAGCCACTTACTGAGCTTGTGTGAAGTTTTTATATGATACCAAACGAATAAAACTTTTGCCTTGCAAATTGTTCTTTCAAATAGCTTTAACACAAAAACAAGTGATTTTGAAGTGCTTAGCTTTTCTTTCTGAATCAGGATGCATCTCTCCTTTAGAAGCTGTGTCCCATGGCTCCCTATGTTATTTAAAAACAAAACAAAAACAAACAAAACACAACAAAAAACCCTTTCTCACGTATCATCTGCCCCTTGGGCCAGCTGATTGGCTCGTGGCGCTCTTGCGATGTCAACATGGGTTTTGTGTTCTGTCTAGAGTGGAGCCAGATAAAGCACAAGGCCAGTAGGTGCGCATGCACATCCTGCTTTCGGGATGGAAATGTACCCCAGCCACTAGGTACAGGAAGAAGCAGGGATGACAGGTACCAATTCCATCTGCTGAGATGGCTCTGGTCCGTTCTTCTCCACATATAATGTGGCATTTGGCACTTTGAGCTGAACACCGCCCCCCCCCTCCCCGCCCAACACACACACACACAAACTAGCTCACCTGCCTCTGCTGGGCTCTCTGCATGCCTATGGCTAGCAACCCAGCATGGAGATAACTCCTTGCTCCATAAGCAGAGACTCTTCCTGGCTGCGGCAGCATCTGCCGTCAGGAACCCTATTTTGGGACCAACTTAATGATGCTCTGTGCCAAGAGCAGGGCCAGCAGACCTTTCCCTGTCACACCCCAGCAGTGTTGGGTTTTCACTGAAGCTGACTCCGATTATCCACGTACCTCTTCCAGATACCCGACTGTACAGCTAATGATTCACTTGGATGACAAAATTCTCCTAGAACCAGAATTTTATTGTGGACCCTACACTTACCAGTCATTTAAACTCAGTAGGAATTATTCTAAAATTATTTCCTTCTTAACACTCAGTTGAGTTCATTGGGAGAATAGATATGGAATGAGTGGGTCTGTGGTTTGGCATTCTCTCTGGTAGGCAGCCAGGGGGATGAACTTTGTTCCACAACCATCTCTTATGTGTTTCCCACATGCTGGCAGCATGACATCTGCAGTCTAATGATGATGGCACTCTTGCACAAGGGGAGGTATCCTCATTGCTTGGAACAGGCAGGGAAGCTGAGGTTTAAGAGGTTAAGAAACTTGCCCAAGCCACACAGGTAGTACGCAGAGCCAATTTCAAACGCGTCCCTCTGGCTCTAAAACTATTTGCTGTGCCACACTGCTCTTTACAGTGAAGCCCCAGAAGGGACGTGCCAGGTCCGGGCTTGTTAAACTGGGGTCAAGGAAACACCCCTGCATTAGTGCAGGACATCTCTCTGAAACACAGTTTTCCTTGAAATTTGGGGGGGAAGTGAGTATCTCTTATCAAAAGATTTTGTCGTGTGCAGGCTAACTCAAAGCAAAGGGACAGGGATTCAATGGCATCAATGTCCCATGCCAGTCAGTTTCTCCGTAGTGTGGTGCATGTTTCTCCTCTTGTAAAAGCTTAAAATGTAGAATATTCTCATGTGCAGCAGTGACTGGGAAGTTTGATTTTGTGTGTTACTGGGGAAACTGAAGGCTTTAGTGCTCAGTTTGTGCAATGTGAATATTGCTGTCCTTGGCCTGTGAAACTCTTTGCCAGAGCTCAAAGCTGGGATTCCTCAGCAAGTCCTTGGAGGCTTACCGCTTGTTTCAGGGAGAAAAATAATTTCAAATCTTCAATTACTTAAAAATATTATAAGTTGCCACAAATTTTGCTGTCCTTGTGCTAAATACTTTGTTTACAAACATCTGATTTTGCTTCGTTCTAAAAAGCACTATGAATTCCGAGTTATGTATTTGTGTGTATGTGTGTATTTGTGCATGATTTCAGGGTCATTTGTCTCTTAAATAATCATTTAAAAATCCTATTTATCTACACACCCACCAGAATGTCTAAAATTAAAAAGAAGTTTTGTTAAGGCTATGGAACAACTGGAACTCTCATACATAGTTGGAGGGAGTATAAAATTGTACAACCACTTTGGAAAAAAGGCCTGCCAGTTTCTTTTAAAATTAGCCATCCACCTACTACACAGCCCAACAGTCCCACTCCTAAGTGTTTACTCAAGGCAAACAGAAGCATATAGTCACAAGAAAACTTGTCTAAGAATGTTCAAAGCAGCCAAAAGCTGGAAACAGCCCTGGAGTCCATCAGCAGAAGTAGATTCTCCACACTGTGATAGACTGATGCAAAGGAATATTCAGTAATAAAAAGGAAAAAAAAATGATACATATAGTGCAGATGAACCTCAAAAACATTATGAGTGAGAGAAGCCAACCACGACAGTATACACTCAAGCTCTAATCTATGGTTAAGTAATTCAGAAAAGTGGTCACCTCTAGGGGCGAGCAGGATGGGTGGGCAGAGATAGACTGTGAAGGGGCATGAGGGGACTTTTGGGATGGCGAGGTTTTGTATTGTGATGGGACTGAGGTTCCAGTATTATATGCTTTGTCAAAACTCAAGGAAGGGATTGCTGACAAGAGAGCTGAAGGGAACAGTTCTGGTCTGCAGCTTCCAGTGAGATCGATGCAGAAGGCAGGTGAATTCTGCATTTCCAACTGAGGTACCCGGTTCATCTCACTAGGACTGGCCAGGCCGTGGGTGCAGACCACAGAGGGCAAGCCGAAGCAGGGTGGGGCATCACCTCACCTGGGAAACATAAGGGGTCAGGGAATTCCCCTCCCCTATCCAAGGGAAGCCATGAGGGACTGTGTCATGAGGAATGGTGCATTCTGGCCCAGATACTGCACTTTTCCCACAGTCTTTGCAACCCGCAGACCAGGAGATTCTCTCTGGTGCCTACGCTACCAGGGCCCTGGGTTTCAAGCACAAAACTGGGTGGCCGTTTGGATAGACACTGAGCTAGCTGCAGGAGTTTTTTTCACATCCCAGTGCTGTCTGTAACACCAGCGAGACAGAACCATTCACTCTCCTAGAAAGGAGACTGAAGCCAGGGAGCCAAGTGGTCTGGCTTGGTGGATCCCACCCCCACAGAGCCCAGCAAGCTTAGATCCACTGGCTTGAAATTCTTGCTGCCAGCACAGCAGTCTAAGGTCAACCTGCGATGCTTGAGCTTGGTGTGGGGAGGGGTATCTGCATTGCTGAAGCTTGAGGAGGTGCTTTTACCCTCATAGTGTAAACAAAGCCGCCAGGAAGTTCGAACAGGGCAGACCCCACCGCAGCTCAGCAAGGCCACTGTGGCCAGACTGCCTCTCTAGATTCCTCCTCTCTGGGCAAGGCATCTCTGAAAAAAAGGCAGCAGCCCCAGTCAGGGACTTATAGATAAAACCCCCATCTCCCTGGGACAGAGCACCTGGGGGAAGGAGTGGCTGTGGGCACAGTTTTGGCAGACTTAAACATCCCAGCCTGACAGCTCTGAGGAGAGCAGCAGATCTCCCAGCACAGCGTTCAAGCTCTGCTAAGGTCAGACTGCCTCCTCAAGTGTGTCCCTGACCCCATGTATCCTGACTGGGAGACACCTCCCAGTAGGGGCCAACAGACACCTCATACAGGAGAGCTCTGGCTGGCATCTGGCTGGTGCCCCTCTGGGCTAAAGCTTCCAGAGGAAGGATCAGGGAGCAATCTTTGCTGTTCTGCAGCCTCCACTGGTGATACCCAGGCAAACAGGGTCTGGAGTGGACCTCCAGCAAACTCCAGCAGACCTGCAGCAGAGGGGCCTGTTAGAAGGAAAACTAATAAACAGAAAGGAATAGCACCAACATCAACAAAAAGGATGTCTACTCAGAGACCCCATTCGAGGTCACCAACATGAAAGACAAACGTGGATAAATCCAGGAAGATGGGGAAAAACCAGGGCAAAAAGGCTGAAAATTCCAAAAACCAGAATGCCTCTTCTCCTCCAAAGGATCATAACTCCATGCCAGCAAGGGAACAAAACTGGACAGAGAATGAGTTTGACGAATTGACAGAAGCAAGCTTCAGAAGGTGGGTAATAACAAACTCTCTGAGCTAAAGGAGCATGTTCTAACCCAATTCAAAGAAACTAAGAACCTTGTAAAAAGGTTAGATGAATTGCTAACCAGTTTAGAGAAGAACATAAATGACTTGATGGAGCTGAAAAACACAGCAGGAACTTCGTGAAGCATACACAAGTATCAATAGCCGAATCGATCAAGCAGAAGAAAGGATATCAGAGATTGAAGATCAACGTAATGAAATAAAGCTAGAAGACAAGATTAGAGAAAAAAGAATGAAAAGGAACAAACAAGGCCTACAAGAAATATGGAATTATGTGAAAAGACGAAACCTACATTTGATTGGTGTACCTGAAAGTGACGGGGAGAATGGAACCAAGTTGGAAAACACTCTTTAGGATATTATCCAGGAGAACTTCCCCAACCTAGCAAGACAGGCCAACATTCAAAGTCAGGAAATAGACCACCACAAAGATACTCCTCAAGAAAAGCAACCCCAATACACCCCAAGACACTTAATCGTTGGATTCACCAAGGTTGAAATGAAGGAAAAAATGTTAAGGGCAGCCAGAGAGAAAGGTCAGGTTACCCACAAAGGGAAGCCCATTAGAGTAACTAACAGCTGATATCTCTGCAGAAACTCTATAAGCCAGAAGAGAGCAGGGGCCGATATTCAACATTCTTAAAGAAAAGAATTTTCAAACCAGAATTTCATATCCAGCTAAACTAAGCTTCTAAGTGAAGGAGAAATAAAATCCTTTACAGACAAGCAAATGCCAAGAGATTTTGTCACCACCAGGCCTGCCTTACAAGAGCTCCTGTAGGAAGCACTAAACATGGAAAGGAAAAACCGGTACTAGCCACTGCAAAAACATACCAAATTGCAAAGACCATCGACGCTATAAAGAAACTGCATCAACTAACGAGCAAAATAATCAGCTAGCATCATAATGACAGGACCAAATTCACACATAACAATACTAACCTTAAATGTAAATGGGCCAAATGCCCCAATTAAAAGACACAGACTGGCAAATTGGATGAAGAGTCAAGACCCATCAGTGTGCTGTATTCAGAAGACCCATCTCATGTGCAAAGACACACATAGGCTCAAAATAAAGGGATGGAGGAATATTGACCAAGCAAATGGAAAGCAAAAAAAAAAAAAAAAAAAAAGTACGGTTGCAATCGTAGTCTCTGATATAACAGACTCTAAACCAACAAAGATCAAAAGAGACCAAGATGGGCATTACATAATGGTAAAGGGATCAATGCAACAGGACGAGCTAACTATCCTAAATATACATGCACCCAACAATGGAGCACCCAGATTCATAAGGCAAGTTCTTAGAGACCTACAAAGAGACTTAGACTCCCACACAATAATAATGGGAGACTTCAACACCCCACTGTCAATATTACACAGATCAACAAGACAGAAAATTAACAAGGATATTCAGGACTTGAACTCAGCTCTGGCCCAAGTGAACCTAACAGACATCTACAGAACTCTCCACCCCAAATGAACAGAATATAAATTCTTCTTAGCACCACATCCCACTTATTCTAAAATTGACCACATAATTGGAAGTAAAACATTCCTCAGCAAATGCAAAATAATGGAAATCAAAACAGTCTCTCAGGCCATAGTGCAATGAAATTAGAACTCAGGATTTAAAAACTCACTCAAGGCCGGGCTTGGTGGCTCACGCCTGTAATGCCAGTCCTTTGGGAGGCCAAGGCGGGGTGGATCACGAGGTCAGGAGTTTGAGACCAGCCTGGCCAACATAGTGAAACCCTGTCTCTACGAAAAACAAAAATTAACCAGGCATGTTGGTGCGCACCTGTAATCCCAGCTCCTCAGGAGGCTGAGGCAGGAGAATCACTTGAACCCGACAGGTGGAGGTTGCAGTGAGCTGAGATCGCACCATTGCACTGCGACAGTGCAAGATTCCATCTCAAAAAAAAAAAAAAAAAAAAAACCTCACTCAAAACCACACAACCACATGAAAACTGAACAACCTGCTCCTGAATGACTACTGGGACTACTGGATAAATAACGAAATGAAGGCAGAAGTAAAGGTGTTCTTTGAAACCAGTGAGAACAAAGATACAACGTAACAGAATCTCTGGGACACATTTAAAGCAGTGTTTAGAGGGAAATTTATAGCACTAAAAGCCCACAAGAAAAAGCTGGAAAGATCTAAAATTGACACCCTAACATCACAATTAAAAGAACTAGAGAAGCAAGAGCAAACAAATTCAAAAGAATTTGTCTAGCAGAAGACAAGGAATAATTAATATCAGAGCAGAACTGAAGGAGATAGAGACACAAAAAACCCTTAAAAAAAAAACAAAAAAAAAACAGGTCTGACGTGGTGGCTCATGCCTGTAATCCCAGCACTTTGGGAGGCCGAGGCGGGCAGATCACGAGGTCAGGAGATCGAGACCATCCTGGCTAACACGGTGAAACCCTGTCTCTACTAAAAATACAAAAAATAAGCCAGGCGTGGTGGTAGGCACCTGTAGTCCCAGCTACTCGGGAGGCTGAGGCAGGAGAATGGCAGGAACCTGGGAGGCGGAGCTTGCAGTGAGCCGAGATCGCGCCACCACACTCCAGCCTAGGCCACAGAGCGAGACTGTCTCAAAAAAAAACAATGAATCCAGGAGCTGAATTTTTGAAAAGATCAAAATATACCACTAGCAAGACTAATAAAGAAGAAAAGAGGGAAGAATCAAATAGATGCAATAAAAACTGATAAAGGGGATATCATCACTGATCCCACAGAAATACAAACTACCATCAGAGAATACTATAAATACCTCTATGCAAATAAACCAGAAAATCTAGAAGAAATGGATAGATTCCTGGACACATATACCCTCCCAAGTCTAAACCAGGAAGAAGTTGAATCGCTGAATAGACCAATAACAAGTTTTGAAATTGAGGCAGTAATTACTAGCCTACCAATCAAAAAAAGTCCAGGATCAGATGGATTCAGTCAAATTTTACCAAAGGTACAAAGAGGAGCTGGTACCATTCCTTCCGAAACTATTCCAAACAATAGAAAAAGAGGCCTCATTTTATGAGTCCAGCATCAAGCTGATACCAAAACCTGGCAGAGACACAACAAAAAAATAATTTCAGGCCAATATTCCTGATGAACATTGATGTCAAAATCCTCAATAAAATACTGGCAAACCAAATCCAGCAGCACATCAAAAAGCTTAACCACCACGATCAGGTCATCTTCATCCCTGTGATGCAAGGCTGGTTCAACATATGCGAATTAATAACTGTAACCCATCACATAAACAGAACCAATGACAAAAACCACATGATTACCTCAATAGATGCAGAAAAGGCCTTCAACAAAATTCAACATGCCTTCATGCTAAAATCTCTCAATAAATTAGGTATCAATTGAACGTATCTCAAAATAGTAAGAGCTATTTATGAAAAACCCACAGCCAATATCATACTGAATGGGCAAAAACTGGAAACATTCCCTTTGAAAACCAGCACAAGACAAGGATACCCTCTCTACCACTCCTATTCAACATAGTATTGGAAGTTCTGGCAAGGGCAATCAGGCGAGAGAAAGAAATAAAGGGCATTCAAATAGGAAAAGAGGAAGTCAAATTGTCTCTGTTTGCAGATGACATGATTGTATATTTAGAAAACCCCATCGTCTCAGCCCCAAATCTCCTTAAGCTGATAAGCCACTTCAGCAAAGTCTCAGGATACAAAATCAAAGTGCAAAAATCACAAGCATTCCTATACACCAATAACAGACAGAGTCAAATCATGAGTGAACTCCCATTCACGATTGCTACAAAGAGAATAACATACCTAGAAATACAAGGGATGTGAAGGACCTCTTCAAGGAGAACTACAAACCACTGCTAAAGGAAATAAGAGAGGACACAAACAAATGGAAAAATATTCCATACTCATGGATAGGAAGAATCAATATCATGAAAATGGCCATACTGCCCACAGTAATTTAGAGATTCAGTGCTATCCCCATCAAGCTACCATTGACTTTCTTCACAGAATTGGAAAAAAAAAACTACTTTAAATTTCATATGGAACCAAAAAAGAGCCCACATAGCCAAGACAATCCTAAGCAAAAGTAACAAAGCTGGAGGCATCATGCTACCTGACTTCAAACTATACTACAAGGCTGCAGTAACCAAAACAGCATGATACTGACACCAAAACAGATATATAGACCAATAGAACAGAACAGAGGCCTCAGAAATAACACCACACATCTACAACCATCTGATATTTGACAAACCTGACAAAAACAAGCAATGGGGAGAAGATTTCCTATTTAATAAATGATGTTGGGAAAACTGGCTAGCCATATGCAGAAAACTGAAACTGGGCTCCTTCCTTACACCTTATACAAAAATTAACTCAAGATGGATTAAAGACTTAAATGTAAGACCTAAAGCCATAAAAACCCTGGAAGAAAACCTAGGCAATACCATTCAGGACATAGGCATGGGCAAAGACTTCATGACTAAAACACTTGGTGTTTCAGACTAGTCAAAAGTGAAGTCATTTAGTCAAAAGCAATGGCAACAAAAACCAAAACTGACAAATGGGATCTAATTAAAGAGCTTCTGCACAGCAAAAGAAACTATCATCAGAATGAACAGGTAACCTACAGAATGGGAGAAAATTTTTGCAATCTATCCATCTGACAAAGGGCTAATATCCAGAATCTACAAAGAACGCAAACAAATTTACAAGAAAAAAAAACCTCATCAAAAAGTGGGCAAAGGATATGAACAGACACTTCTCAAAAGACATTTGTGCAGCCAACAAACATATGAAAGAACGCTCATCATCACTGGTCATTAGAGAAATGCAAATCAAAACCACAATGCGACACACCATATCATACCAGTTAGAGTGGCCATCATTAAGAAGTCAGGAAACAACAGATGCTGGAGAGGGTGTGGGGAAACAGCAATGCTTTTACACTGGCAGGTGGGAGTGTAAATTAGTTTAACCATTGTAGAAGACAGTATGGCAGCTCCTCAGGTATCTAGAACTAGAAATACCATTTGACCCAGCAATCCCATTACTGGGTATATACCCAAAGGATTATAAATCATTCTACTATAAAGACACATGCCTAAGTATGTTTATTGTGGCACTGCTCACAATAGCAAAGACTTGGAACCAACCCAAATACCCATCAATGATAGATAAAGAAAATGTGGCACATATACACCATGGAATACTATGCAGCCATAAACAAGGATGAGTTCATGTCCTTTGCAGGAACATGAAGCTGGAAAACATCAGTATCAGCAAACTAACACAAGAACAGAAAACCAAACACCACATGTTCTCACTCATAAGTGGGAGTTGAACAATGAGAACACATGGACACAGCGAGGGGAACATCACACATCACACACCAGGGCCTGATGGGGAATAGGGGAGGGATAGCATTAGGAGAAATACCTAATGTGGAGGGTTGATGGGTGCAGCAAACCACCATGGCACATGTATACTTATGTAACAAACCTGCACATTCTGCACATGTACCCCAGAACTTGAAGTATAATAAAAAAAATTGTTTAAACCTCAAGGAAGGCTATGCTTAAGATGTATGCACTTCGCTGTATGTAACGTCTACCTTAGAATAGATGAAAACAAATATTAAACTCTAGTTAATAATGTGCATGCTGAAGTTACAAGAGATGAAACATACTGATGTATGCAACTTTTTTGATAGTTGGAAATCTATTAGAAATTAGATGGGCTGATGGATGTCTAGCGGGAGACACAGATGGTTATATGATCAAGCAACATGCTAATTACAGAATGTAGGTACTGGGTGCATGTGTATTCACTTACAGTCCTTCTAACTCTTCTATATGGTTAAAGATTTTCATAATAAAGTATTCAGAAAATTATATGTTCAACTGAGTATATGGATTAATGGCTGAAAATTGGAAGTCTGAATTGTAGTTTCAAAACCTATGAAAATAAACAAGACAAAGGAAATCGGGAACAGCCTGAAACAGAGTGAGGTTAATGTCATGTCACAGTCCCTGGGACACCCTACTATGAGCCTGGGCATGAGATGGTACACTGCTTCAAACGATAACTAGGGAATTGTGTATAACAGCTGCCAATCTACAAAGCGTAAGACCTACGTAGGTAACTATTTAAAACACTGATTTTTATTAAATTTATAGAATTATGATGGAGAGATTTTATGAACTAGCCTCCTTCTCCCATTCCCAAGTTCTCCCATGACCTTAAATGATAGATTTAAGTTGCAAATGAATTTAAATTCTATCTCTTGTAGGAGAAAACCCTAAAAACAGTATGAAAACATCCCTCTTAGTATGATGTGTTCATGTCAACCTTTTATTTAAAAACAAAAAAAAAAATCATGAGACTTTTAGCAACTAAAATGAGTCAAGGCCAGGATCAGTACAATAACAAACAAGTAAGCAAATAAATACTAGATGCCTCCTTCAACGCCCATTTCAGAATCACCGTGGGAAGGTAGATGGCATTTGGTAGAAATGTCTGAGTCATTACTAAAAGTCAAAGGCATCAGAACTCACGATTAAATCACCAGATATATCAGTATGCAAGCCAAGGGTCATCTTTGCCGCTTCCTTCTCTCTCCTCCCCAGAGCCAGTACATCATCCAATCCTGTAAAGTCACCTGCATCTCTCCACTACCAGAACGCAGGTACCATCAGCTTTCATCTGAGCTTGGCAATACCTGCCCAACCCAGTCTATTCTCAACTCTTCAGCCAGCGTAACCTTGCAAACTATGTATTTAATCCTGTCATTCTCCTGCTTAAAACTCCCACTTCCCGTTGGTCTTAGGGTCATCTCCAGGCAGCAAGCTGGCTATGAGGCTCTGCTGCGTGGCCTGGTCCCTGCCACCTCTCCAGGTGCACCTCTGACCCCTACCACTCTACCCTGAGCACTCAACTTGCAGGCCATCCTGGCTTCCTTTTCATCCCTCTTGTTCTCCCATGCCCTTTCCCACCTCAGGGTCTTTGCATATGTGGCTCCTCTTCTTGGGAAGCTTCCCAGTCCGCCATCTTTCCTCTGTCTATTTGTCTTCCAGATCTTAGCTCAAACATGATTTCAAGGGAACCCTTTCCGGATATTTCCTGCCTATCCTACTCCCTTATAACGTCAAGCCCTTCTGTTACATGCTATCAATAGACTTTCCCCTTACTGTATTTATAACAGTTCATAAATTAGTACTTATTTGAATAATGTCTACCTATAAGTTCTGTATAGGCAGGGGTTATGTTTCATTGGATTACCTTTGTATACCCAGTGCTAACACAGTACGTGGCATATAAAAGCTGATATAAAATGAATCCATAAGAGACTGCGATTGACCGGGCTGTTTTCCTTATAGCTCTGGTGAAAACACTGTTATTAATAATTTGGCCATTATATATTTTACTTAATACTTATGTCTCTAAAGACATTAATTTGCAGTGTTTCATGGTAAAATGCTGATAGAGAAATGTCCATTTAAAAATACATCCATGGGCTCTGATAGTGCCAAATCTGACAGGCAAAGAGTTGTGATGGTGAGAAATGGAGGCCAAATATCTAAATGCACCCTTGTTCCTAACTTGGTTCCTTGAGCTTCTGACAGAGTCTGTTACTTTTCTTCTTGTATTCAATGGAATGGTAAAAATGGTAGATGTTATTTTAAAAACAAAAAGATTGTTCATAACCTTACACACAACTGCAATGAAACGGGAAGTGAGTTTTAAATATTTCTTGATTTTATATAGAAGAATGCAGATTTTGATGGAAGAAATTTTTGATCCACATTTTCAAACTCAGAATTATATTGTTTTGTTGTGTCATCCTCCACTTCCCTGAATGTTACGCAAAGGGGTAAAAACCTGGTTAAGATGAACAAAAGTACATTCACTTAAATAACCACTGTAGCTTTAAACGTTGACTTATTAAGCACTTTTAAGATTGAACATTCTTGATCCACAACTTCACGACAGAACTGAATGCTTTCATGTTTGTGACAAGACTGCTTTGATGAATTGGAGTCTGAATGCTGGATAAAGAGATGTGATCACAGGAACTGAGTCATTTGAGACCCTCCCTTCATTTACATGTAATGAAACGACAGTGTGAGTGGTATAGTACAGAACGTCTTTGATCATCTTTACTCAAAATACTTTGATGAGTATGTTCTTGAAATTAAAAGAATCTGATGCATAGATCAAAGATCTTTTCTATTCTATTTTCAAAAACCACTTGAAGATTCACTTCTCAAAATTTCCACCCAAGCAGCTCCTAAACACCTGAACAAAACACCTCTTGCAACACTGAGCCCCTGTCCTCGGTGACTGCCTTTACATAGCTCTCAAAGCCACACACAAGCTGTTGCCATTTGTTTTCATGTATTCCAAGTTCTTCAAATACTGTAGCACCAAGACAGAAAAGAAATATGCACGGGTGCCGATTCTGATACTTGGTATCAGATCACTTCAGTACATTTTATGAGTCTAATACACTCAGTGCAACAGCATCTCTCCCCTTTTATCTTAATGGTAATTTAAAATGTTACTTATATCAGAGCAACATGTATTGGTTTGACATAGATGAAATTGCATATGAATTTCTAGGATTACACAAGATTAAAAAGAAAAATCCCAAGCTGTTTTTTCCCCCCCAGATCATTTTCTGCATGCCAGACAAGCACAGATTTATCTTCTTCTGCTGTTAGATATATTTTCTTTGAAAAATTTTAAGCATCATTTTCTTGTGCAATGCCAGGTCTACATCTTCAGATATTATACTGTCCCTTGGTCATAACTTCTCTTAGCCCCTAGTACTTGTGGCCGCTGGCTCTACGTTCTACAAGCATTTGCAAGACCCTTTACAGAGAAGTACTCTCATTGTTTAGCCCAGTGATAATCATTTATGTGTCCTTATCTCATAGGAAAACACTTAATTCAAGCTACTATTCAGGCTTAAATGTTTTATGTTTTTTCTCTTGTCTAGTTTCTAATGTCTTTCAAATACCTACAGTGTAAGAACCACCACACTTCATAACCTGGCAAATACTGAGTTTTCTAATATGGAAAGATGATATATTCATAGTTTTCAAACTTATGCATGAATCAAAATCACCTGAAAGGTTAAAACCAGCTGCTGGGCCTCATCCCCAGAGTTGCTGACTCAGTAGGTCTGGGTGGGGCCAAGCATTTGGATCTAATAGTTCCCAGGTGAGGCTGAGACTTTAGGTCTGGGGCCCACTGCTTAACAGATTAAGCCTTCATATTCAAGGTGTGCTCAGTGTACCAGCAGCATTGGCAACACCTGAAGCTTGTTAGAACTACTCAAGCTCTCTGACTCACTGAATCAGAATCTACATTTTACCATTTAATCTCCAGGTGATTCAATTACACATTACAGTTTGAGAAACACTGATAAAGTGAAAAGACCACAGGTTTTGAGAAAAGATCTTTTGGTACCTACTTTTTATTTATTTTTATTTTATTTTATGTTTGAGATGGAGTCTTGCTCTGTCACCAGGCTGGAGTGCAGTGGCCCGATCTCAGCTTACTACAACCTCTGCCTCCTGGGTTCAAGCGATTCTCCTGCCTCAGCCTCCCTAGTAGCTGGTACTACAGGTGTGCAGCATCACGCCCAGCTAATTTTTGTCGTTTTAGTAGAGACAGTGTTTCACCATGTTGGCCAGGATAGTCTTGATCTCTTGACCTCATGATCCACCCGCCTTGGCCTCCCAAAGTGCTGAGATTACAGGCGTGAGTTACTGTGCCCGGCCAGTACCTACATTTCTAGTTGTATAAACCTGGGGAACTTACAGAGCTTGACTAAGTCTCATTTTTCTCATTGGTAAATGGCGACCAATACCTACTATATTAGCATTCTCTAGACAAAGAACCAATAGAGGATGTGTGTGTGTGTAGAGAGAGGGAGAGAGCGAGCAAGCGAGCTGAGTTTATTATATACATTGGCTCACGTGATTATGGTGGCTGAGTCGTCCCATGATACGCTGTCTGCAAGTCTGAGAACCAGGGAAGCCGGTGGCATAAGTCCCGAAGTCTGAAAGCCTGAGAGCCAGAAGCAGCGATGTCCAGTTGAAGAAGTTGAATGTCTCAGCAAGGGCAGATTTGCACTTCTGCTGTCTTTTTATTCTATCCAAGCCCTTGGCTTATTGGCTGGTGCCTGCCCACAGTGGTGAGGGCAGATCTTCCTGTCCTCTGATTCAAATTCAGTCCACTGATTCCAATGCCAGTCTCTTTGGGAAACACCTTCCCATAAATAATGTTTTACTGTTTTAAAGGATCGGACGCATAGACCCTTTTTCTGGTTATCTTTTTTAAGACAGTCAACACCTAAAATTAAGCATCACACCTACTTTTTAGGATCTAAGAGGATCAAATGAGACAATCTTAGCCCGTGGCTTTTAAGCCAGTCTTTTTATCAGAATCACCTGGAGGGCTTGTTAAGCCACATTGCTGGGCTCTGCAGCCATCACTTGTTTCAGCAGGTTTGGGTGGGAGACTGAGAATCTGCATGTCTAACAAGCTCCCAGGTGAGGCTGAAGCTGCAGGTCCAGCACCATCCTTTGAGAAGCACGGGCCTAGCCTACAGTGGGGCCCAGATCATGCTGGTTCCCTTTGCCTTCTCTTTCATAAGTGTATTCCGTTTGTTGAGAATCTGGATTCAATGACATTTATTTCTATTGCTTGCTCTTTCACGATTGATTTTAGTTTCCTTTCCTCTGAAGCTCAATGTTGAGCATATGTGGGGTGCTCTGCTGAGCAGCTGACATACAAGCAGCACACTTGTCTCTTCACTTTTATGCTGTCAGTCCTCCAGTCTGTGTCCCCTCGCTGCTCAGTGACAGACACTTACATATAAACAGTTACAGAAAGAAATTTCATTTTGCTTAAAGTTTCTTGTTCTTAAAAGAATTGTCAGTGACGGATGGCACTTTTCTGTGTAAACCCACATGCCTTCTAGATTATGGTCCAGAGAATGAGAGAAAGAGATCCAACATTTCCCCACCCCTGTTATACTAGCACTCAACAGAGAGTCATTAAACTACTTAATGACACCAGGCCTTCATTTGCACTTGATTAGCATAAGATAGAACTGATTCACAGGCTCAGGGCTTAGTGAATCAGGTCCCTTGAGAGCTAGTGTGGCGGCGAGGGGACAGCACATGGAAAAATTAGTAATAACGAGAGGAATGTAAAACAGTTTTATCGCTGTGTGTCCTGAGGTTCTGAAAATGCTGTTCATTAGAATCTGTGTTTACATTTTGTAAACAATTACCCCCAGGAGAAAAAAGGGCATCTCTAATTAGAACCTCAACTTCTAATTCCACTCAAGAAATATGTATTGGGCTTGTGAGGCAAAGGTGGTTAGGTCCCAGTCCCTGCATTCATAGGATTTACTGTCTAATAAGGGACAAACACAGTGCTGTCATAATGAAATTATTCATTCAGCGGGTGTTTGTTGAGCATACACTATGTGCTAGGCAATGTTTTAGGCCTGGGAGGTGACCGAGAACAAGAGATAAAGCTCTGGCTCTCCGTGAACTAGTTCAGAAGTGCCCACAGACAGTATTTCCCAAAAGGTGGTGCCATGCGGTCGAGCAGTTGAAAGGTAAGTTTGGGGCATTCTCAAATTTGATACTAAATAACCTTGAATCACACATTCAAGCTACTCGCTACTTGAAACCTGCAGCCATCCCTAGTCCTAGGTAGCCCATCTGAGGACAGATGCCACCTGTGAAGAAATCCTAGGAAATCAGACCCTTCACCTAATTTGGTCTGGAAATGCTCCACTAGAAATGAAGGCACATGGAGAAACCCCGTCTCTACTAACAATACAAAATTAGCCAGGCGTGGTGGCGCATGCCTGCAATCCCAACTACGCAGGAGGCGGAGGCAGGAGAATCGCTTAACCTGGGAGGCGGAGGTTGCGGTGAGCCGAGATTGCACCATTGCACTCCAGCCTGGGCAACGAGGGCAAAACTCCATCTCAAAAAAAAAAAAAAAAAAAAAAATCAAGGCACAAAGTGCGTATTAAACACACTCCTGTACCCTAAAGGGGTAACAAAATGGATGAACTAAGCAGCATTTATAATTTTTTTAAAGTATATGTATCTCATGTGACATGAACAGATTTTTTTCCTTCCAGACACAATAAAAATGCCACCCCAGCCCACGCTGAGAGCCACTTACTAGACTACCGCTGGAACTTTTCCTGAGTCCGTTAGTAATGGCTGTGAGTGGCATTTTGTGATGGCAGGCTAGCTGCAGGAGGTCATTAAGGAGGGATTTAACTTTCTGGGGTGACCTGGCTGATGGAGGGGAGATGGGCACAGATGGCAGCAAATGCAGCCATGGGACCCATTCTCACTTTAAACAAAGAGAAGTTTGATGTCCTCTCTCCTAGCTTTTCAATTTGGCAGATTCTGGTAATATTATGCTGAAAATGTGTCAGGAAAACATATCTGAAATTCATGTCTGAAAGCAGGAATTTAAATACTTTTTGCTAAAGTTTTGACTCTGTCCAGGTAACAGTTTATTTGGGATCACTTAGACTGGCCCAGCTGTCTAACCTGACCCTCCCTGCCTGGGGCGATTCATGTCGTGCCTCCATCAGCAGAGGTTCCCACAGTCTTGGGCCCTCAAGCTCCCTCAGGAGATAAAACTACTCCTCTTGATGCTGCAGGTGAGGTCTGTCTCAGAAGAGAAGGATGGGCAGGACGCACAAAAACTGCCACTAGAAGTCCTAGAAACACAGCTGAGAGCTTCATTAGTGTCCACATCAGGGGCAATGGCACAGTGACTACACCATCACATATACGGCAGCTATTGTAAAAGTTTCCTGGGAAAAACAGCTGTATCCTCTGGGAACGGTTTCAGTGTCTAAAATCCACATTAACAATGCAATTTCTCAAGAATTAGAGAACCTAGAGTTGAGGTGTGTGTGTGTGTGTGTGTGTGTGTGTGTGTGTGTGTGTGTGTGTGTGTGTGTGTATCTGGTTCTGTCTGTAGTCTATAGGCAGCTAAGACACCTATTGACCTGCTACAGAGGAAGATGGCTGAGGCCAAGTCCTTAGGGGATTTGCCCAAAGGCATAGAACAAGCCAGAGACAGAGGGAAGGACAGAACAAGCATGTATGCTGCCTTCTCACCCATCTTCAGTGCTTCAGATTCAATGACAAATATTTGGGTAAATATTAGATTAAATTTTCTCTTAATTTCTTTAAAACACATGCATTTAAGGCAAAAGCAGTAACTGTCTTATGGGGTTTATAACGTAGGGGTGTATAACGTATAATGCATGAGAACTGCACCATAAAAGGTAAGAGGGAAGGTGGTAAATGGACTTCCAGTTTCAAAAGTTCCTGTGTTTCACATGAATTGGTACCACATTAGGCTAAATAGACTGTGTAATTAAAGATGTATATAGTAATCCCCAGGATGACCACTTAAAAATGCCAAGAGATTTAACTAAAAAGTCAATGGATAAATAAAATGGCTTTTAAAAATTGTTCAAATAATCTAAAATACCTGTATAAAAGAAGATAAGCAAAAATAAAACAAAAAACAAAAATCAGATGTTAAAATGGTAGACCTGAATCCAACCATATCAATAATTACATTAGCTGTTAGTGGACTAAACACTCCATACAAGAGGCAGATATTGTCAGAGTTGATTAAAAAATGAAAAGCCAGTTTTACAGTCTCCATAAAAAATACACCTTCAATAGACACAGATTGAAAAGTAAGTGGATGGGAAAAGATACATCATGCAAACAAGCATAAGAAGGCTGGAATGGCTATATTACTACCAAATCAAATACATTATAAGATAGAGAGTATTGGCCGGGCATGGTGGGTCATGCCTATAATCCCAGCACTTTGGGAGGCCGAGGTGGGCAGATCACCTGAAGTCAGGAGTTCAAGACCAGACGGACCAACATAGAGAAACCCCGTCTCTACTAAAAATACAAAATTAGCCAGGCGTGGTGGTGCATGCCTGTAATTCCAGCTACTCAGAAGGCTGAGGCAGGAGAATCGCTTGGCGGATGTCGTGATGAGCTGAGATCGCACCATTGCACTCCAGCCTGGGCAACAAAAGCAAAACTCTGTCTCAAAAAAAAAAAAAAAAAAAAGAAAAAGAGTTTCACCAGCTAAAAGAAGAAAATTTTATAATGATAAAAAGGTCAACTTAGAAAGACATAACAATCTGAGATGTCTATTACTTAACAACAGAGCTTCAAAACAACATGGAAAAAAAACATATAGAATTAAAGGGAGAAATAGACAAGCCCACAATCATAGCTGAGGATCTTAACACTCTTCTTTCAGCACTTGATAAAATGAAAAAAAAAATTAAGGAAAACACACATGATATGAATAATATGATCAATATCCTTGACTTGATATTTATAGAACACTCCACCTAATGACAGAAGAATATACATTCTTTTCAAATGAACTTGAAACACTTAAGACAGATATTAATCTGGGACATAAAATAAGTCTCAATGCATTTAAATGAATTCAGATCACACAAAGTATGTTCTCTGACCCCAATGAAATTAAATTAGAAATTACTAACAGAAAAAATCTGTAAAATCCCCAAATATTTAGAAACTAAAAGAAATTAAAAGAAAAAGCAAAGCTTCTAAATAACCCAGGGACTGAATAAGAAGTCAATCAATCATCTGGTTCTAAATACATTATAATCTCGGGTATCTACCCAAGAAAAATAAAAGCACATGCGCATTCGAAGACTTCTACATGAATGTTCAAAGCGACTTTATTTGTAACAGCCAAACCTGAAAACAACTAAATGTCCATCACTAGATGAATGAATAAATAGACCGTGGGATAGCTAATGCACTGGAATAACATTGAGCAATAAAAGGAAGTGAACTACTAAAATCCACTGAATGGTACACTTTAAATGGATACATTGTATGGTATGTAAATTATATTTCAATAAAATTATTACAATAAAGAAATAAACTGATAAATGCAACAGCATGGGTGAATCTCAGAATTAGTATGCTTACTGAAAGATGCCACAAAAAGGAGTATATACTCTATAATTCTATTTACATAAAATTCGAGAAAATGGAAATTATTCTACAGTGATCAGTGATTGCTTGGAAATAAAGGAGGGCAAGGAGGGTCAGGAGGGAAAGAATACAAAGGGACCCAAGGAAACTCTTGGGGATATGTTGAGAGATATGTTCATTATCTTGATTGTGGTGATTGCTTCATGGGTGTGTACATATAACAAAGCTTATCAAACTGTATGCTTTAAATACGTGCAGTTTAATGTATGTCAGTTATTCCTCAATGAAATTGTCAGAAAATAATAATAATGACCTGAGGTTCTACCTAAGAAGCTAGAAAAAAAGGAGGAAACTAAACCAAGCTGAGTAAAAGAAATGCAGGAAATAATAAGGATAAGTACAGAAAGCAACAAAATAGAAAACAGATTAACAATAGAGAAAAGTAATAAAGCCTACAAGTTGGTTCTCCAAAAAGATCAACCAAGTTGATAAGTCTCACCTAGACAGAACAATAAAAAAGAGAGAGAGGACACAAACACAAATAAAGAAATGAAAGAGAGGTTACACTACAAATTCTTCTTCTTCTTTTTTTTTTTTTTTTTTTTTTTTTGAGATGAAGTCTCACTCTGTCACCCAGGCTGGAGTGCAATGATGCGATCTCAGCTCACTGAAACCTCTGCCTCCCAGGTTCAAGTGATTCTCCTGTCTCAGCCTCTTGAGTAGCTGGGATTACAGAGAAACACCATTACGCCCAGCTAATTTTTGTATTTTTAGTAGAGACGGTGTTTCACCATGTTGGTCAGGCTGATCTCAAACTCCCGACCCTCGTTATCTGCCCGCCTCGGCCTCCCAAAGTGCTAGGATTACAGGCATGAGCCACCACACTGGCCTTACACTACAAAGTCTACAGACATTACAAGAATGATGAGAGGATATTATGATCCACTTTTGCCAAAAAATTTGATAGCCTAGATGAAATGCACAAATTCTCTGAAAACTACAACTCACCTATATGGACATAAAAACAGAAAAGATTGAATTTTCCTGTATTTAGGGGAAAAAAGATCTTCTTATGAAAAATCTTTTCCACATAAAAAATTCCAGGCCAAGATACCTTCACAGGTGAATTCTATCATACATATAAGGAAGTGTAACACCAGTCTTATATAATCTTATTCAGAAAATAGAGGAGGAGGGAATATTTTCAAGATCATTTAATAGGCCAGCACAATCCTAATATGCAAACCCTGATGAAGACATTATTAAAAAAACAGGTAACTACAGACCAAGATTCCACCCTAAACAGATGTGAAAGACATGACGATTTGTGTATAACATCCTAAGCAATCTATAAAGCAGCTGCTAGAACTAATAAATCCATCAAGCAAGTTCACAGGTAGAAAGCTAATTTTAAAAATCAATTTTTTGTTGTTGCTTTTTTTTTTTTTTTTTTTTTTTTTGAGACAGACTCTCACTCTGTCACCCAGGTTGGAGTGCAGTGGCGCAATCTCAGCTCACTGTAACCTCTGCCTCCCAGGTTCAAGCAATTCTTGTGCCTCAGCCTCCTGAGTAGCTGGATTTACAGGTGTGTACCACTACACCCAGCTAATTTTTGTATTTTTAGTAGAGACGGGGTTTTGCCATGTTGGCCAGGCTGGTCTCAAACTCCTGACCTCAAGTGATATGCCAACCTCGGCCTCCCAAAGTGTTGGGATTACAGGTGTGAGCCACTGCACCTGGCCAAAAAATCAGTTGTATTTTTATGTACTGGCAGCAAACATTTAGAAAATGAACTTAGAAATCAATTCCATTTGTCACAACATCAACAAACATAACGTACTTTGAAATAAATTTAACAAAGATATGCAAGACCTCTATACTGAAAACTACTTAACATTGTTGAGAGAAATTGAAGAAGATCTAAACAAACGGAAAACTACCCCATGTTCATGGACTGGAAGAATCAATATCCTCAAATATCAATGCTTTCCAATTGATCTACAGCATCAATGTAATCCTAATAAGAATCTCAGCAGGCTTTTGAGGGAAACATTATCAAGCTAATTCTAAAATGTATATAGAAATTGAAAGGACATAGCATACCAAACTATTCAATGTAAGTTGAAGAATTTACATTACCTGACTTTGAAACTTACTATAAAGTAATTAAGAAAGCATGCAATCTGTAGATTGACCAATAGGTCAATGCAAAGAGCAGAGTCCAGAAACAGATCTACACTACATACTCATTTGACTTTTGACAAAGATGTCAAAACAATCCAGTGAGGAAAAGAAAGTCTTTTCAACAAATGGTGCTTGAATAACAGATATCCAAATGGAAAAATATTAAGCTTGATCCCATCTGACATCATATACAAAAACTAACTCTAGATGGATGATAGTCCTAAATGTAAAACCACTAAGTTTTTATAGGAAAATACAAAATATCTTTATGACTTGAGGGTAGGTAAAGTTGTCTTAGGTAGGTCACAGAAAACAATGAACATAAAATATTAACAAATTAAACTACCAAATTAAAAAACTTCGGTTCCTAAAATACACAAATGAATAGGAAACCTACAGAGTGAAAGTACATATTAGCAAAACATATACCTGGCAATAGACTGATGTATTCATCAGGATATATGCAGAACTAATACAACGCCATAATAAAACAACCCAATTAAAAGAGCAAAGGATTTGAGCAGACACTTTACAAAAGATAACATTTAAAAAAGAGCAACAGCACATGAAAAATTGTTCAACATTAGTCATCAGAGAAGTGCAATTTAAGACCTGCACCTAACAAAATGGCTACAATTGTAAAGACTGGCAAACCAACTGTTGGCGAGGATGTGCAGCAGCTGAATCCCTCAGACATTGTTCTTGGGAATGTAAATGCTAAAAACTATTGTAGGAGAACTGACAGTTTCTTATAAAAGTAAACATACATTTAATCCATGACTTAGCAAGTCTACTCCTAGGTATTTTCCCAAGAGAAATAAAAATATATATTCACAAAAAGACTTGTATAAGAATATTCACAGCAGCTTTATTCATAAGACTGGCACCAATGTAGGTGTCCATCAATGGGAGAATGGATAAACAAACTGTGGTATATCCATGCAATAGAATAGTGCTCAGCAATAAAAAGCAACCAAATCATATACTCAAAACCATAAACACATCTCAAAAACATTATATTGACTCAAAGAAGCCTTCCACGAATGAGTAAATACTGTATGACTCCATTTAGATGAAATTCTAGCACAGGCAAAACTAATCTATGGTAGATAAAATCAGATCAATGGTTTCTTCTGAGGATTGGGAAACAGATATTAATTGGGAATAGGAAGAAAGACCTTCTCTGGAGTGGCAGTGATGCTCTACGTCTTCTTAGGGTTTAGGTTACAAAGGTGTATACATTTGTCAAAGGTCACGCAAAGGTACACTTACCATATGTGCATTTCTTTGTATGTTAATTTTACATAAAAAGTAAGCAGATATAGAACTGTTGGTAATGATACATATGCTAAAGGCTTTAGGAGGAAAAGTACTAACAGATAAAAGTTATTTAAAAAACAAGATGGATTAAGAATGCACAGAGGGATGTATATTTAAAGAGATGTGATAATGCAAATATAGTAAAATGTTAATGGTGGAATCTAGGTGGTGGTTATTCAGGTGTTTACTGTAAAATTCTTTCAACTTTGCTGTATACCTGACAATTTTCACAAAAAATGCTTGAGAAAAATTGGCTGGAATGTGAACTGAGGGTGAGCTCTGGGTGTCTTTTTCACAATATTTGCTTCCCCCATGACTTACAAAAAGTGACTGAGTGTACTTCATGTTGTGAGTGGCCCATGCCAGTGAAAACATTTGTTCAAAGGCACCGCAGGGAAGGCTTGTGCAGTGGTCTTGAGGTATAATGCAAAGCTTGCACATTTGCTAGCTGTGTAACTGCGCTCTGAGTATCAGTTTATTCATCTGCTGAATAAGGACAATACTAACTTATGGGCTTGATAGGATGATTAATTGAGATGATGCCTTTAAAACAGTCCAGGGCCTGTCCCAAAATACTCAATAAATTATAAATATTACTGTATTACACTTCGTTATTTTCAGATACAGCGTGCCATTTCAGATCTCCCTGGTTTCCTCTCTCTGCATATATAGCCAGCCGCTGGATCTTATGTCACCTTAGCCCAGCACACCCTCAACCTCCCTGCTTCTCTTGTCCAGCAGAAACCTCCATTCAGGGCTCTGTGATACTTTTTCCACCTTGGAATTCATGGAACAGTCAATGCCCTGCTACTCATATGGGGCCATTCTTTACTCCTCTTTCCATCACATCCTTCAACACCTCACTTCAAAAAAAAATCTGGTTACTGCTTTAATCAAAACATCTCTTATGTCCATCTCTTCTTTTTTTTTTCTTTTTTCTAAGACAGAGGACTCGCTCTCTCACCCAGGCTGGAGTGCAGCAGCATGATCTCAGCTCAGTGCAACCTCCGCCTCCTGGGTTCAAGTGATTCTCCTGCCTCAGTCTCTGGAGTAGCTGGGATTACAGGCCCACACCACCATGCCCAGCTAATTTTTGTATTTTTAGTACAGACAGGGTTTCACCATGTTTGACCAGGCTGGTCTTGAACTCCTGACCTCTGGTGATCTACCTGCTTCAACCTCCCAAAGTGTTGGGATTACAGGCGTGAGCCACTGCGCCCAGCCTCTTCTTTTCCTTTGTCTATAAGATGGGGTCTAACCACACCTCTTTGCTTTTCTTTCTGTTTCCATATATCTGACTATTGTCCACTTAACTTAATAAGACTAGAATAGAACAGGGGCTGTCTTATTCTTTCTGTGTATCTCATCAAATAAGTGCCTTTCTAGTGATTGGCTTGTAAGACACGATGCTGGTAACCTAATTATGAATATTTTCAGATAATCTAATTTAGTCTGAATGTATTAGTCACCTACCTAGCACTGTGTAAGGCCCTCGGGGGAAGGAGAGGTCAGGATGGAGAAGATTCTGAATGCTGCCTGGGATGACCTGTGTAGTGAGACAAAACCTGGCTGAGTGCTGGGCTCTGTGACGAAGCCAGCAAGTGCAGCAGGGCTCCGAAAAGACAGTAAGCTATTGTGAAGGGAACAAGCCATGGGAGGGACCAGACTTCTAGATTGTGCTTTGAATATGCAGTATACCTGAGGATCGGGAGCCGGGAGTAACAGGGTGCAAGAAGCTGAGCCTTCTAGTGTGCAGGCTCCACAGGGGTCACGGGAAGGGTAAAGGACCAAGAGCTGGGACTTTAAGTCAGCAGGACAGATCTTATAAACAACAGGTAGCCAGTGTACGTTTTCAGAGAGAAATGAGAGAGTCAAGTGTTATCTTGGGGAGATAAATCTGGAAGGGGGTGCCGGATGGATTGGGAGAGGAGGAATTGCTTTAATTCAGTGATGCTGGAGAAAGTGAAGATGATTCCGAAGGAATAAGAGAGATGGATTTGAAAGGCCAAACACAAAATTACACTTTATTCTCTAAATACTACCACTGAAAATGGGATGCCAAAGGTTAAGACTTCACCAGGGAATCAAAAGTTTTTCAATTTATCTCTTATTCTCACACGGGTACATATTAGTGACAAAGGGCACGCCAGCCTCATTGGCCCCAACAATGACATGCCAGAGGGATGGCCAGGGGAGCCAGTTCAGGACTGAGAACAAGTCGGGGGCTTTTGTGAAGAGCGCTGCAAGTGCAGATGACTCACCCAGGTCTGTGGCTCAGTATTGCTGGAAGCCTTAGAAAAAGGCAGAACTCTCCGGCCGGGCACGGTGCTCATGTCTATAATCCCAGCACTTTGGGAGGCTGAGGTGGGCAGATCACGAGGTCAGGAGATTGAGACCATCCTGGCCAACATGGTGAAACCCCATCTCCACTAAAAATACAAAAATTAGTTGGGCATGGTGGCGTGTGCCTATAATCCCAGGTACTTGGGAGGCTGAGGCAGGAGAATCGCTTGAACCTGGGAGGCAGAGGTTACAGTGAGCCGAGATTGCACCACTCTGTCAAAAAAAAAAAAAAAAAAAAGAACTCCCCAGGCTTCCAGTTGGTATTTCCAGATCAAAGGTCAAGGACATTGCCAGGAAGACTAGCTGGAAAGTGTGCTTTGGGCCCCAGATTAGTTCAAACACAAGGGGAAGGGATAACTGCACCGGCCACTCCAAGAGGGACGATGCTCACTGGGTGCAGCATCTGCTTCTCCGCTCTGCACCACTGAACCAAGAGGAACCAGAGTGCACCTGAGGAATTCATCAGAACACCGCTAACCTTCAGCAGCTGTGTAAGGAGGAACTGAATTCTGAGGACAGTGAGGCAAGTTTCTCTTCCCTTTCCTTTTTACGTGAAGACATTTGTGTGTGTGTGTGTGTGGTTTTTTTTTTCTTTTTTTGAGAAAACAATGTTTTAGCATATCCTCCTCTTTGTAAGTTTACAAATAACAGTCCACATTGTCTAAAAAGAATTTTTGAAAGGTCCTTTTTCCCAACAGTTTTACCCTATTGGCCCCATAGAAGCTAATGAGTTGAGAAGCTAATGAGTAGACCCCCTTGGTCATCATCAGCTTCTGCCTTTGGAGGGCCTACTTGGGCCTGACCTTGCACATTCTCTGCACAGATGCCCCAGGGGACATCTGCACCGAAGGGCCCTTGATGGCCACCGTGGGGCTGCTATCCAGGAGCAAGGCCTACAGCCCCAAGTCCCTAGAACCTTTGGTTGGATGTTTTAAAGATGCTGCAGTTTTTAATGTCACTTTAAATTCCTAATATAGAACATGTCTCTGGGGCCACTGTTCAGACAATTCCCTCTGAGGGACAACATTTATCAGAAGATGAAAGAACATACACAGGCCCCACTCTGGCCTCATGAAGCTGCTGCAGGCCAGGCAGACCCCTGCATACCCACGAGGCTGTTTCCACAGCAGTGAATTCCCCAAGCACAGGCACCGAGGTTCTTAGGCACAGAGGAAGAGCCCCTGACGGCGGTGGAGCAGTGGTGATCTGCCCTCTAATGCAAAAAGCTGCCCCTGCCTGAGCCTGGACCACTTGGCACAGCTGACCGACCCCAGGGCCTACTCAACAACTGCAGTCTCTGGACTCTCGCCCCACGGTGATACCCAGGCACGTGCTTTGGATCTCACCTCTCAACTGCTTACCTGGAATATTGTGCTTCTGTGGCTAAAGGGAGCAGCTGTTTGCTGCATCTGAGACTCCGGTAGTGACAGGCAGAGGAACAAGGCTTGGAGTTTTGGTGGTGCAGTGTCGCAGGGATGATGATCTATTGAAGATTTTTTTTTTTTTTTTTAAACCAAAGTTCTCATAGCCTAAAGGATGTTGGGTGAATTTTACTAATTTCAATTGAAGCAGGAAACTAAATAAATCCCATTCACACTATTACTTCCCCTATCAAATCTCAAACCATAAAGCATTAATGTGGAAGAGAAATGGAAAAAAAAAAAAACCAAAAACCTGTCAGCTGAATCAGATAATGGGGTTTGGGATGCAGACTGTGGAATGAATTTTTGTTGCATTTGTCCCCAAATCTCACTGTGATCAGGAAGTAAACTGCCTTCAGGTCAGGCTCTGCAGATACAGGAGCTCCGCTGCCCGAAGCCAATTGCAGGAAGAGGGCTGACTGTCCGGCACATCATCCACCCCTTCAGAAGCACCTCCTGTGCGCCAGGCTTCGTGCTAAGTGCCAGAAACATGGCTGACAAGACAGTCAGAGCCACATCCTCACAGTGCTGAGTCCAGTCAGGAGAGCAGCTTTGCCCAGGTCAGCCTTCTGTTGGGCCAGTGACTGCTCTGGAAGCCAAACTATGCTTCAAGCTCCCTGGCCCTGACAAAGCCTGAGGAAGGGTACACACAGGCCCGTCTCTCAGAAACCACTTCTGCTACCCAAACACTATGGCTTCTCTCTGCCTGGATGCAACATTTATTCAACAGATATTTCCTGTGTGCCAGGACCTAGGAGGCAGATAGATGATGATGATGATGATGATGATGATGATGATGAAAGCATGGTCCCTACCCCTGGCAGTTCCACAGTGGCCTGGTCTTCCCTGTGAGAATTATACAAAGGCCATCCTTCTATCAGCCTGCCCTAACATGAGTTTTTGGTCAAATCAGTCTTGTCCCCCTCCAAGACGTCCGGCAGGAAAGCTTCCTCAGCTAACATAACATGATCGCACCAGATCTAATTCACTCAGAAATTTGGTGGTTCTCAACCTCAGCAGTACATCGGATTCCCCTGGGGCGCTCTCAGAAATCCTCATGCCCAGACTGCACCCCAGACCCAATCTATCAGAGCCTGTTTTGTTGTTTTTTCTTTGATAATTCTCCAGGTGATTCCAATGTGCAGCCAAGGTTGGGAGCCACTGTGTTAGCCCTTCCACACGCCTCCTCATTGAACACAGGTGCTGAAGGGGCTGCCGTTCCCTAGCACCAGTGGGTGAATGTGAAAGTTCCTCCTGTAGGGATTTCCGCCATCAGACAGGTCCCGTGTTCCCTATGGATTACAACTGGCTTCTTATGAATCTGCCTTTTGCTTCCTTTGTAACTTGTGGGCCAAAGCTCTGCGAATAGACAAACTCTTTTCAACAGTTCCAGTGATCTGAAACCTTCTCACAAACCTCTACTAGACCCAAAACAGCTTGAGAGCAGGCTTCCCCACGCTTTCTCTTTGTCGTGCCATAGTTGAGGGTTGTGTTTGCTATGAAAGTGCTCACTAGGCACTTGCAGAATGAATGGCACCCGCTGAGACCTGGCCCTTTTCTTCCTCCCCAGACCCTCAAGTACATACATTGCAGTTGTTCAGCCTCCCATCCTGCAGCCATCTTGTTTGACTAACAAATAATGAATGAGGAAAAGTACCATTAAAGCCACTTCTTTCATGGTGATTCTGGGTTTAGGGACAGCTGGTCAGGATGAGTAAATGCACACTTTCTTCAATTTCCTGGAGCTGGGCTCTGAAATCTCACCCAGGAAACCCAGTCTTCAGTAAACCAGGGTGAGAAGCGGACGGAAGAACACTCCAAATTCTTCCTCCTCCTCACTTCTTTTTCCAGCAATGGCACTGGAGGAAACCATACCTCTTGGAATTTTGTTCTTATAAATTATTTAAATGAGGCATCACATAAGCGAAGGTGCAGATGCTTGAGTCCGATCTTATGTGAGGAACACTGCTTTGACCATGGTAGAAATAAAGGGTCCTATAGACAAAGAAGCAGGTGGTACAATGGCTGGGTTTTAAGTGCAGTTGGCTGCATACCTCCGAAGTGTGGTGGCAAGCTGAACTGAAATGCTGCAGTCAGAGCTGACATTTACTACTCCATTTACATTACTGCATGCCCAACTATGCCCACTCCTGGATGAGGTGCTCTCATGGCCTTCAAGGAGCTATGCAGGTCTGGGCCTCCAGTTTTCCATAAAAGAGACCCAGGCTTCTCAGCAGTTAGCTATTGCACTCTCTCAGCTTTTCACTCATGCCTCCAAGCTGCCCACCTGCCACTCCCTTCCATGGCACATCACATAAACGGGCCCATCCACATGGCATGATCTACTTCAGTCCAAACACCCGCCAGGGTGGCTGTGGACCCTGAAGCACCTGGAGGTAGGGTATGGACTGTGGATGAAGCCAGGCCAAGCCAGGTGGGCAGCTGAGCATCTGGGCACCAACTGTACCCTCAGCTCAAGCTCCCCTACTCTAAGCATCGAGGGGTCCAGTCACGCTTGATCATCTCCTCTCCTGCCTCTCGTTGCCTTTTCACTTTTGCAGAGGATTCCTCTCCCTACAATGACATATTCTTTTTTTTTTTTTTTTTCCGAGACAGAGTCTTGCTCTGTCACCCAGGCTGGAGTGTAATGGTGGGATCTCAGCTCACTGCAACCTCCGCCTCCTGGATTCAAGTGATTCTTCTGTCTCAGCCTCCTGAGTAGCTGGGATTACAGGAAACCACCACCACGCCTGGCTACTTTTTGTATTTTTTAGTAGAGATGGGGTTTCACCATGTTGGCCAGGCTGGTCTCAAACTCCTGACCTCGTGATCTGCCCACCTCGGCCTCCCAAAGTGCTGGGATTACAGGCATAAGCCACTGCACCTGGCCTACAATGACGTATTCTATCCACTGCTGAAATCCGTATCAGTCAACACCTCCTTCATGAAGTCATCCCCTCACTTCCCAAGCAAGGGAAACCTTTCTCTTAGGAATTCTCCAAAGATGCACTTGTGCTTCTTTTATTTACACATTGCTAACTACTTTAGAGTTAGAATCCTGGTTCTGCCACACGCATCCCATGTGAAGCCTGGACAGGTTTCTTGACCACTTCAAGCCTCAGTTTCCTCATCTGTAGACAGGGAAGCCTAGTATTTCCCTCCTGGAGTTGTGGTAAGGATTGCAGGAGTTAATGTATGAAATGCACTTGGAGAGTAATGGATACAAAATGTCAACACGGAAGACATCTCACTTGGATTATTAAAACATAGGCTCTTCCATAAGCTCCACTGATCGAATCTTTACTAAGTGCATTCAGCAGCATCAGTGGGAGATGGGGACATAGGGACCAAGACATGATGCTGCCCTGGATGGTCTGGTCAGGCTGAGCAGCGATAGTGTGGTCAGCGCCAAATCCACTCCACAGCGGGGAGAAGGAGAGAGGTGGCCGGGGGTAGTCACAGAGGGGACTCCTGACCTGGGTCAGGGGACCAAGAGTTGTCCAGGAGGACAGGAGGAAGGACGAGCATGCTAGACAAAGATGTGATACACAGAGGCATGGCCAAGCCTGGCATGTCCAGAGAACTACAAACAGCCTAGTGTGGCTTGGGAAGGAGGCGGGGAAAGTGGGGCAGGAAGGCAGGAGTGTGCTCCTCAAAGATGCCTGATGATGGTTTAGTCAGTGATGAGGAACCACCACTCAGCCCTTCAGAATGAGGACTGGGGACCGGATAGGATAGCAGTCAACGGTGTGCTGCTAAGGGTTTAACCACCAGTTTGCTGAAAAAGCGAAGATAGCCGAACATAAGTTTATTATACATTTTACTGATATAAAGCAGAGGTCAGGAAATAACGGCCCAGGCCATAATTTAGCATATGGCCACATAGCACATTACTATAGCTTACTATCATGTATGCTCTTGACATTACTAACATGATAGTGAACTATAGTAACGTGCATGGGAAGGGATGGGCTGTTCTTATTACTTCTTAAATATAACATTTGCTTAATTGCATGTTTATGTAATTTAATTTTTAATAATGGCTGGTTTAACAACTAAATTACAAAATTCCAGAAAATTAAACAATCAATTTTCTCAAGTCAGTATGAACTGGCCACCTGTTTCTGTAAATACAATTTCATTAGAACATAGCTTTGCCCGTCATTTATATATCATCTATGGCTGCTTTCCCACTACAATGGCAGAGTTGAGCTAACTAGTTCGACAGAGACCGTATGGCCTGATGTTTACTATCTGGCCCTTTAAGAAAACAATTTCCCAATCCCTAATATAAAGAATGTATAGCACACAATTTCAAAACAATATTCAAATATAAGGCACTCTTGGTTGTAGAGTCTATATAGCCAATGGATTCCCACAAAATGCTTTTGCTGGGTTTTTTGACCTCTTGTATCAGCAGCCAATTTATGGTTACAGTTGATGAATGAGTGGAGTCTTGGCATAAATGTTAGTTGATATTTTCATTTACATCAAAAAGTAAGATGAAAGGCAAATAACAAAGACGTACATATGAATTTCACTCATTTGTCAGTGATGTGAAGAACTTTGTTGAATCAAATAATAGTTTGTAAATACTGGGGGAATCATTCTTGATATTTTTGTGTTATTCACAATGAAACTACTATAGACCTGATATATATTTAAGTTTATCTGGTATTATTAACATTTTCTTCATCATTTTTTTAAGTCTAGAAAAATCAATCAAAAAATAAGTCCTGATTTGTAGAGTTTGCCAGTTTTCTTGATCTAAAAATACTCCCTTCATGGCTGTTTAAAACTGCCAGAATGATGTCACTGAACGTGGAGTTGGGAAGACGTGTGCAGGGCACAGCTTTATCTGGCATTTCCGTAATACAGATAAAACAGATGTACAGAATGTCAAGAACACACATAATAGTAAAATATAGTTATGTGCTTGGGAAGGGATGGATTTTAAGTACTTATTACTTCTTACAAATAAAATTTGCTTAAATTCATGCTTATATAATTTAAGTTTTAATAATGGCTGGTTTAACACTAAATCACAAAATTCCAGAAAATTAATCAGTTTTCATAAGTCGGTATGAACTGGCTCCAGCACATATTACAAGGAGGCAGAGGGAGCAGTCATGAGGCTCTGTAGGATGAGAGGTCATAATGGCTTGAAGGAAGTGGTGGTGGGGTGGGGAAGTGGGCATGGAGTCAAGAGTTGTTACGAAGACATCATCTTTGGAACTAAGTGGCTTCTAGGATGCAGGGGACTCAGGAAAGCAAGGATGCTAAAGGTGGTTCCCAGGTTAGGATAGGGGTGACTGGGTAAATGGGGGTCCCATTAGCCAAGCCAGGGATTCTGTTCTAGCAAGAGCAGATGCAAGGAGTGACTTCAGTCTCATCCATCCTGTATCTTCCACTGGGCCAAGTGCCAGCAGGCACTGCATGCTCACTGAATGGATGATTTAGGTTGAGCAAAATGCCAGAAACTGATTCCTTCATGTGAGGTGAAGAATTCCTTCTGAGAAGTCAGCCACCAACTGTTGCTTTGGAAAAAGAAAATTTTCCATAGAGTGCTAACACCCACAAGTGACCTAAAAATTGGTAAATAAGTAAAACTTTAACGGAAGTCAGGCCTAAGGTACCGTAAGTCTCTTGGGCTTAATTAGTACAAGCCTCCGGAGTGAGCAGCATCTTGTAATAGTCTGAATGACACAAGTCATGTAGAAGTGCAACCTTTGGAATTTTAGTTAAACTTATGGGGAAAAAATCCTCCTCCCAAAGGCCAACATAATACTCATCTTTAAATCCTAGTGGACTTCAATGCATTCGAGATAAATAGATAACATTCATTTTTCAGAAATAGCTCAGCTATGTCTGTTCATCATTCATTACCAAACCTAGCTTACTTTTCTTTTCTTTTCTTTTTTTTTTTTTTGAGACGGAGTCTCGCTGCGTCACCCAGGCTGGAGTGTAGTGGCG
Source organism: Macaca fascicularis (assembly GCF_037993035.2). Lineage (NCBI taxonomy): Eukaryota > Metazoa > Chordata > Mammalia > Primates > Cercopithecidae > Macaca > Macaca fascicularis. The sequence continues at coordinate 81,323,001 of NC_088380.1, read as the reverse complement.
TGATCTTGGCTCACTGCAACCTCCGCCTCCCGGGTTCAAGCAATTCTCCTGCCTCCGCCTCCTGAGTGGCTGGGATTACCAGTGCCCGCTACCATGCCCAGCTAATTTTTGTATTTTTCGTAGAGATGGGGTTTCACCATGTTGATCAGGCTGTTCTCGAATTCCTGACTTCATGATCTGCCCGCCTCAGCCTCCCAAAGTGGTGGGATTACAGGTGTGAGCCACGGCGCCTGGCAGTCTATCTCACTTTTCTTAAGTAAAATTATTTTTTCTCTATGTTTAGGCCTCTAGGAGGCTTAGCTAAGGGTGAGGTGGGGTGTGGGTTGGGGGGTCCCTGCTGAAGCTGGTTATTACTGGTGAGCAGACATTACTGGTCTCACACAGAGACACTTTATTTCCAGCTTCTTCCCTTCTGATTTTCCCATCCTCCACCTCCCACTTATGCCCACCATAGGGATACCTTATAAACAAACATCCATTGCCTTATAAACATCCTTGATGTAGCAGAGAGGACAGAATGAGAGAACAGATGGGTCAAACAAACCCTATCCATGCAGGGCAGACACCTACCGGCCTGCTGTTCTGCAGGCCATGAGGGTAAGCTTCTCTGCCAGGGCAAAGGGCACCTGTGTCTACCTGAAACTAGGCAGCCTCCTCTCACATCATGCTCAGTGTAGGTGTACATGCCCAGAATGTTCTCGGCTTACCCTTTCCCTCACAAGCCAAGAGAGCCCCCTCTCAGCTTCAGATGCTCTGGAACTTCACAGAGCCTGGCATGGTCACCTTCAACAGCCACCATCACCACCAGGCATGAAGTTGTGTCTCTCTCCTCTAAGCCACGACTTCCCAAGCACACAATTCTACAGCTGGGTTCTCAGCACCCCTGCCCCTGCAAGCACACAATTCTACAGCTGGATTCTCAGCACCCCCGCCCCTGTCCCCTCCTCCCTGCTGCAAGCCCCTGCTTATCTTGTGCCCTCAGAGCCTCCCACAGTCCCTGATGTGTGACAGGTATTCCATTCATGTCTGCTCAGGGTTTGGCTGTTCCAAACGTGGTTTCTCAGGAAAAAAATCTGGTTTCGCAATATCGGAGGCCTTTCTTTAAATAGATTCTTGTAAATATGTACTAAAGCTAAGTGGAAATATTTGGATAATTTTGTTTATCTTGTGGCTTTACCAAATATGTCAATAAATATTTCAGGGCACACAAAGAAGGTACACGTGTACAAAGTCTGTATCATAGTAATATTCCAATTGCATAAAATACATTTCTAACTGTGACTAGCTGCTTTTAGAGAGAACTGCAGTCATGTTTTCAGTTGCGGTAGCCTTTTTCTCCAATTTTTTAAAAAAGAAGTCACACTTGGATGTGTGCCTTGGAAGAGTACAGAAACTATTCTTCGTAACACCATGTGAGACATATATTGGCTACATATAGATCAACTCTACATGGAATAAGAATTCGGGATAAGACAGAAGCTGCATCTTTAATTTCCTATGCCATCCAAAGGTTACTGTGTTAAGGAGTAAAAGCTAGTTTTCAAAATAATTTCCTGATGTCTATGGGATTCCTGATGTCTATGGGATTCCTGATGTCTATGGGATATACACAGTAGGAAGGACGAAGAGGCATAATCCATAGTCCCCGCCCTAAGGCAAGAACTCACCCAAAGCAGCATAAGATTAATGATCCAGTTGGGTGGTGCAGACAAAAAGTGTCCCTGCTCCCTCTTTACAGGGTAGAGACATGGGCTGGAAGGTTTGGAAGATTTCTTGGAGGGAGGAGAAGCTGAGTTGAGTGCTAAAGGGCAGGGAAGCAACAAAAGGTCCACACCATTTAAAAGCATGTAAAAGAGCCAAATACTAGGAATTTAGGACAAATTTAAATTTTGTTTTTATCACTACTTAGCAATGAACAGAACCTAGTAAGTAAATCCATGTGCCTCTCTCTCCTCGTTCCTGCCCCCACCACCCTCTTCTCTCAGTTCTGCTGAGAATGCCATGAGATATTAGACTCTGTTAGTGCTAAGGATCATGGTTTGCCAGAAGCTGGAGGAGAAGGCCCCAAATCATGAACAGGCCCATCGGCCACACCACCCCTAGAAAGGTAAGGGGTGAGAGAAACAGAAATGGCCAAATGTGGGGACAGTAAAGGCATGGGGGCAGTGAAGGCCAAGGACACGCCCAAGAGAAGGCTGGCCTGGGGGTGGGAACGAGAATGGGCCACCAAGGGTCATAGGCAGCAGAAACCCATCGAGAGGATGGTCCAAGCAGGTGTAAGGACTGAATGGGAAAATCTGTGGACTGTCTGGAGGCCTACAGAAGGTGACTGAAGGTAGAGTGTGGATAAAAGAGAGAAGGCAAAAGAGGGAGGGAGAAAAGAAAGATGGCATGAGGCGGCCTCCTTCCTGGAGTACTGGGCACAGGCAACTACAGAGTCCTTGAGTCCTTGGGTCCTTGTGGGTTCAGGGGGCTGTGAGCACAGTCCTGCCAGGCAAGACATAAATCAACCAAGGGTGCTTAATGGAGCAGCCTGTCAGTCGCACTCAGACTGCACACATCTCAGACAAGGCCCATGTTCCAGGACCTGCTGGGCTTGGAGAGAAGGTCCTAGAGCCTGGTGAGAACTGTGGGGCAGTCTCTCTGTGACACGCTGGTGAGGCCAGGCTGTGCCAGGAAAAAACATCTTACTAGCTATCAACTGGTGGCCTTGCTCTGTTCCCACGAAAGGGCAGGAGGTCATTCTAATTAGGGGAGGATTACCATCTCCTTTAACCCACCATCTCAACCCATGGCTAAAGGGTTTCTAAGCATGTGTGGTCTCTTTGAGAATAAGCCTTCCCCACTTTGCTGCCCAGACAACTCAGGGATGATGACTGTGTCTAACTGTCCACTGGCCCTCACTGGCTCCCATGCATCCCACTTCTGCTCAGTTTTCTGAGGGCTGTGGTGTCCCCTTGCCTGAGTACACTCAGTAGGACATGGTACTCCCCACTGTCCACCAAAGAGCTCTAGAAAGTGAGGCCTAACTTTCTGCAGCAGTTTGAGAATGACTGAAAGGGGCCCTGCCTCTCCCCGCAAAGACACTCTCTATAGGTTTGCTTAAGCACCCATCAGAATGTCCTCAGTGAGGGTAAAAGCCTCCTAGGGGCCTGGGAAACTGGTTACAGCATGGTTTCCTGGAGGCTCAGTGAGTCTGGAGCTGACTCATTGCTAGAAACGAGAGGATGTCTGTAGCTCATTAGCATCCCATCACCTGCACAAGGGCAAGTGAGGTGAATCTGTGATAGGATTTGGCATGGGAGGGAAAGTTCAGACCAGGTCTGTCCAATAAAAATACTGTGTGAGCCACACATGCAAACCACATATGTAATTTAAAACTTGTAGTAGCCACATTAAAATGTAAAAAGAATAACAGCTGATGGCTGGGTGCAGTGGCTTATACCTGTAATCCCAGCACTTCGGGAGGCTGAGGCAGGTGGATCACTTGAGGTCAGGAGTTTAAGACCAGCCTGGCCAACATGGTGAAACCCTGTCTCCACAAAGTACAAAAATTAGCCGGGCACCGTGGTGCACACCTATAATCCCAGTTACTTGGGAGGCTGAGGCAGGAGAATCGCTTGAACCCAGGAGGCAGAGGTTGCAGTGAGCCGAGATCGTGCCACTGCACTCCAGCCTGGGCAACAGAGCGAGACTCTGTCCCAAACAAAACAAAACAAAACAAAACAAAACACAACACAAGAGCTGATATAATGTCAGGGCCCTAACTGCCTCCTTTTTTCCCTATGCAAGTATGACTCCTGGACCATGGTTGCAGATCCTTGAAATTCTGAAGTTTGAGCCACGAATTTGCATTTGGATTTTGTCCTTGTGAAAAGGAAAAAGCCTCAGGGGACCTAGGTTCTCGTGTCCGCACCAGTATGGAGGGATTGAGATAGGTTTGAGACAGGACGCAGAGGCTGGCATGAAGGCAATAGGTGCCCCAAGAAGTGTATGAAGGGGAGAAGGGGTACTTCTGGGAGGTCAGGGCAGACTGTTGCTGGCCTAAGAAAATGGAACATCCAAGAAAGAAAATTATCTTCAAGAAATGAAGTCAGCAACCTTTTTCTGTGCAGGACCAGAGGGTAAATATTTAGGCTCTGCAGGCCACATGGCCTCAGCTCTGTAGCCATAGTATGAAAGCAGCCAGAGGCACAACACACAAGAGAGTGTGGCCGTGTTTCAATACAACTTTACTTACAGAGCAGGCCACATTTGGCCTGCAGGCTCTAGTTTGTTGGCCCATGTTTTAGACAATACCTAAAAATCCCAGACAGCCTCCTTAGGTCCTGGGTTTTGAGCTTCTCCAGTGCTTGGTTCACATTTCCTCTGTGCTGCATTGTATTTATTCTGTTTACCTGTCTGTGGCCTCCCTGACATTGGGGGCAGATGCATCGTGTCCCTGGTGCCAGCACAGAACAGGTGTTTAACACATATTTGGGGAGAAAGTATGTGTGCAGAGGAGAGGAAGACAACAGACAAACCTCACTGAGCATTTCCAGCCTCTTGGCAAAAAGCTAAAGGGCTCATGTAGGAAAAGAGATCTTTGCTGACAGCAAACCCTACCAGGAGGCAGCAGCCTGGCTTACCGCGTCACACCTTGTTAAAATGCAAACCCATGGGCCAATTTTGACATCAGGGCTAAACCCCAGAAAACTGCGCCACTGGAACTGCCGGCAGACAGGAGCCCTCCCCAGCACAGATCCCATTGCCATTCGCTGCAGCCTCCTTTGACGAGGAGGAAAAACACTGTAGCTAGCCAGAGGTATAAAAATGCTTTGTTATTAGAAAATCTAAATGTCTCTCTAGGCCTGTGCAGTACCATTAGGTGACGTCAATGGCTCAGGGTATCTGAGCTCTGCGTTTCCACTTTTCTAGGAGCAGCAGCTAATTCATGGTAGTAAAGGCGTTTCTATTTAGAGCGTCAGAAAAAAAGCAGGTGGCCCCCCACCCCTGCATGCTAGAGTCCTGTGCTAAGGACCTGCCTGCTCCCCCTGTGAGGCAGGAGGGCTTTACAGCTGACAGGAGGCCAGGACTGAGACATTCAGTTTCATTAACGCTAGCCACCAGCTTGAGGGCCTACTACATGCCAGGCAGTGTGGGCACACAAGGACAGCACAGACCAGTGGCCCTGCTAGAGGGGAGAGGGCAGTTTAGCACACAAATAGCTGTGAAGATGATGCTGGTGGTTGGGGGGTGACACAAAGAAAAGAGGGTACCTCAGGGGCCTTCAGGAAGAAGGTGGTACTTAATGTTTCTTGCACTGGGCCATGAAGGACTGGTAGGACTTGAGCACATGGAGTTGCAGGGAGACTGGTGACAGGGAGAGTGGGGGTCCCCGTCATTAAGTGAGAAAGAGGGTGAGGAAGAGGAGCAAGGCTGAGTTGGTAGGGGAAAGGCATGAATTGTACTTGGTCAATTTCTGGCATGAGAATGAATGAGCCCCAGGGGACCTGTGTCCTCTACTATGGATCCACAGCCAAGAAATGCTGGTCTGCACTACTTGTGTTCAGAAGTTCGTCTTGAAAGAGACACCAGGTGTCCTGTCCCTCTCCTTCTGCCTGTGTCAGCTCTTAAGAAGAACTCATTCTTTCTCCTGGTATGTAGCAATAAGGCTGTTGGAACACTTTTTTTCCTATGAAAGGCCATTATTTCCTTTACCAGAGGTCTCCAAGGACTTGGCTCTTGTATGACTTCATGGTATTACGTGAAAACGTCCTGATTTCAGATGAAATTCTCAGTACTGGAGGAAGGATTTTTATCTTGAACTATATCTTACAAAGGAGCACATGGACATGGACCCCTTTGATAGCCTGAGACAACCGACTGAAGACCCTCACGGGCTCACTGCGCTCACCCCACTGTCTACTCACATCCTGCTGGTTCCAGTTGATCTCCAGGCCTGGCTGGGCTTCACCTTCTCATCCAGCACTTCACACATCTCTGCCATCCTCTACTAAAATGGATTATGCCACAGAAGCCCTTGAAATCCCTTAGAGATACTGTCCCTCTTTAAAATCTTCATAAAAATCAAAGACCACATGTTGTAAGTTTTCAAAAATAGATCACTGATAATTATGCTTGTTGTATACTTGTTAATCTATAAATTATAATGCATGAAGTGAAAATACACATAATCCAGTAGTAAAAGTACTAATCAAATAGAAAAAATACCCATACCAATGTTGCCCTCCATTACAAAATTACCCAGGCGCGGTGGCTAACGCCTGTAATCCCAGCACGTTGGGAGGCCGAGGTGGGCGGATCACGAGGTCAGGAGATTGAGTCCATCCTGGCTAACACGGTGAAACCCCATCTCTACTAAAAATACAAAAAAATTAGCTAGGCATGGTGGCAGGCACCTGTAGTCCCAGCTACTTGGGAGGCTGAGGCAGGAGAATGGTGTGAACCCGGGAGGTGGAGCCTGCAATGAGCCGAGATTGTGCCACTGCACTGCAGCCTGGGTGACAGAGCGAGACTCTGTCTCAAAAAAAAAAAAAAAAAAAAAAAGTTATTAAATACAGTGGCTTCTTAAAATTCTGTTACTGCAGATGATAACATTCAGATGTATTGCTCTGTATGATGTAAGGGTAAGAAAAAAATCGCAGTACTATTTTGGAATGATTCTTGTTTTTGATACGAATTTGTAGGGGTGAAATGCTCAAATTGATATAACTTTCCAACTGATTAAGAAATTAAGATAAAAAATAGGACTTTTTTTTATTTGGAGGAAGAATTTTGTGCCTTCATATATTAGTCTGGAGAGTTCCTCAGCCACAAGCTAAATCATAACCAATGTGCACTACAAATAAAGTGATATAGGCTTGCTGGGAAATAAAAAAATTTGTCAGAGGAACCTACTTTTCCCATAAATCTGCTTAATTGGCAGCTACAATTAGACATGGAGAAAGACAAGCAGAGAACAGTGGTGAGACAAGCAGAGAACAGAGGTGACGCACGGCCAAACGGACAGAGCAAACAAAGTGAGCTGATACCGTACCTGCTTATTATTGTCAGTGGTACAACACAGTTTCTTGAGGGAGACAAAATGCCTAATTTTCCTAATAACAAACAATCAGTTATTAGTGAGTCAGATACGAGATGATTCAACAAATTGCCAAATAAAAACGTCAACAGACTTCTTAAAGCTAAACTCCAGGGTTCATCCTAGGGCAGCTTTAAAATTCAAGCAAGACTCAATCTACAGAAAACACAGTTTTCACACAGAGCCCACACATGCCTTTGGAAACTGGGCCTCCTTTATACATCACAGCGGGCTCAGAAACACTTCCCTAGTGGGTATCTCATTTTGTAACTGACTCCTAAAGTTAGGTTCCTAGATATCTTCAGTTGATAGGATAAAATGCTGCTACAAATTAGTTTTAATTCTGCTGACACTAACAATTGCATAGCTACAAAAGATTCATTTGGACAATGACCACATTTCATGGCTGCTGTTTCTATACTAAATATCCCATATTCTTTCACACTATAATTGTCATAATAATGGCACTTTTCAGGCACATAAAAATCCTCTCATTTCAAGGTCATGGACTGGGTCCTGAAACTCAGTGGGTGGTCTCACTTTTTATCACTGTCACAAGGAAAACCGGGCAAAAGACTACAGGTGCCTCAGCCCCAGGCAAAAATCAGCTCACAGTCAATATTTTACTGAGAGTAAAGCCATGAAATCCAGAGAGTTACATTAGGCTTTCTGCCCCCAGAAGCCCGTGGGGTGCCCCACTTTCTCTCTCTTTTTACCTGATTCACTTTTCTCTGTAGGCCTCTGAAAAGAGGATAGAAAATACTGGTTACTCTGTAATAAACTTCACCCAACTAGGAAGAGGTAAAATTTCCCTACTTTTAGTAAGAATTGCCTCTGATAGCTCACTGCCTACAATTACAGGGAAAATAACACTGGAAATTGTGTCTGGACAAAAGAACTTCTTTTTCTTCTCTGTAAAATCAGAGAGATCAGAAAAATGTACTCTGATGGAAATTAACAGGCAATAGCACGTGTCCTCTGCTTTGGTTGCCTAATGATTCTGGTCACACACACAAAAAGGGATTCTTAGCTTTGATTTTCTGAGGAGATGGTATAAGGATGAGGATAAAAACAACACGACAGCCATGGGCATCATCTCCACCCCACGGCTCTCAGCACTGCCTGTGTGTGAGAATGGCTATGCTGAGGCCGGGCTGCTCAGGAGGAGGGCGGAGGGGCAGCCTCTCTCCAGCTCACAACCTCGGTCAGGGGCCTGTCAGTGCCCCCATCATCCAGAATGAAGCAAAAAGGGAGCTGCAAATTACAAAATGGCATGAAATACCAGGTGGTATTGACAGGAGGTAGCCTGCATTGATGGGAGAGCAATTTTGAAACTAACCAAAATTGGAGAGGAAACAAGCTATTACAAATACCTGGCTACCTGGCTGATTTTACAAAACATCTTGTTTTCTATTCATGCAACAATTTGCAATGAACTCAGGTAGTCCTAAGAGTCACAGGTGGGGCTCCTGTTCCAGTTATTGGCAGGATGACTGTGGCCTCATCTTTTTCTGACATGTCACACAATGTTGTGCTCCTTATACACCCAAACTATGAACCTGGTGTGGACCTTCAGGCTGGCTTCCCAAGGCTTACCATGATGTATGGTTACGGGGTCCTGTTTGGCTTTGTAAATCTCACAAAATTTAACTGGAGGAAGGAAGAGGAACTGCATATTTTTCTTATCTCTCCACATAACAGAGAACCTTCTCTGGTAATCTGAGATTCAGTGGATTGAGATGCCCTCAGCTCCTGGTCAGACACACCTTTCTCTGCATAAAGAGTGGGCCTTGGAGGAACAAGCCTAGAACTGGCCTGGAGGAACCAGCATGGGGTGAGGGTCTCAAGCAGGAGAAAAGGGTGGCTCCCTATGCACTGAGTGCAGAGGCCAGAGAGCACTGGCAGGAGATCATTGTTGTTATGGGGAAGGGAAGCCCAGAAATCAAGCCCCTTTAGAGCACACTGGGAATGACAGAAGGCATAGGTGATCAGGTGGAGGTGGGAGGCTGGGGTGATGCTTCATAAAGACATGGAAAACCACGTATGGGGGTTGCTGCCAGCTGAGTGGAAGCGCCCTTGGTCAATACTACATTCAGCACAACCCTACTGCATTTGGGGCTGTAAGGCTCATACTGGCATTGCAATGCCCATGAGGGCCTTGAGTCTTTATCTTCAGCTAAAAGAGTTGAACAGTTTGCTCTCACCCTCCTTGGCCAATCACTGGGGTGATCTTCACGTGCTGTTGGATGCTGTCCCCGGATTTCCGTCTGGCATAGTAAACCCCCTGCCACTCCTACATGGACAAAGAGAGCTCTTAAAATCCTTCAGTCAAGGATGACAGCTGCTCCTGCAGAGGGTCTCAGCCGGCTGCGAAGGAACGTTCCCACATGCTTTCATTACATTTCACAATGCCTGCTGTATTGTTGTACTCAATTCAATGCTGATGTGGCCACATGTGTGAAGACAAGACCACAGATCCACATATCCACCAACAGGCTGTCTGTCCCAGCTTCCAGGACACTTGACCTGTGGCTGGAATTCTGCTCTCAGCCCTATGGCTGCTGTGGCACCAGGTCAAAGGATTCTTCAGAGGTCTCTCTCAAAATCTTCACAGCAATCTGTGAACTTGGCATTATCATACTAAATTTACAGATGGGTAAACTGAGGCTCAGAGAGTCTAGGTAACTTGCCCACATTAGGATGCAGAAAATCTGCTTATAAATTCATGTCTATTTAACACTCGCTGAAGCCCATCATCTTCCTAACATCCTATGGGCCCCCCAGCCAAGCCTTCTCAGGGGTTAGTCTGGCTCCTCATAGTTTCCATGAACGAGGCCAAAGGGAGAGTAAAGGTTCCTGCTCTCTGAACCTGGGAGGTTTGGCTAATCAGAAACTGAGATTCCCTGCAGCCATTTCTTGCCCCCTCTATCACATAAGGTGGCTAATTGGTATGCACCTTGGTATGTGTGGCTGTATTCTTTTGGCAACAATTTTTGGAATAGTTAACAATGTCTTGTTTCCTTTTTGGTCTCATTGCCCCAGTTAAAAAACATTTTTGATCATCATCTATAATCCAAATTTATCTTATCCCTCTAAAATGTTCCCTCTATTAAATGGATACAGTGCTTATCTAACTACTTCGCATCACAGAAAGGAAGATGAAATAAAGTGTATGTGAAGAAGCATTCTGAATGCTTAACAGAAAATGCACAGGCAGTTCCAGCGATGAGAGGCAGTGCTCCACAGGAGGAGAGGGCTTCAGGGAAAACTCCTCTCGGACTTCCATCATTACCTTCATCTACCCAGATGAAGGGGAAGCCACTGGAGGAACAGGTGCAGCTGGGAGGAGGAAGCTACAAATGTATGTTGAACAGTGATCAGAGAACAGAAAAGAAAAACTGGGGAAAAACCTGGTCTACCTATAAATACTGATATTAAATAGGTCTAGTCCCCCAAACACTGGATAAACTGAAAAAACACAACAGCTCTCTGGGTGGAACTCTGCTCAGAGATACCCACAATATTCCAGCAATGGCAGATGGGATATACTCATGCACAGGATGAAATGTTTTTACACAAAATCCCCATATTCTGTAACATAATGATAAGCACCAGATTCACTTGAGTTCCAAAGTTAACTCAAAAATGAACTCATTTTGCAAAAATGAAAGCTCTTTCACTTAATTATGACATTATTAAAGAAGCTAATCTTAAGGATGAAATTCTAAAACCCACAGAAAAAAAAGTGCATTGGGGAGAGGGTTTGTGGATTGGTTTTGCTGGTGTAACCCACCTTTCCCTTCTTGATGCATGTATTGATGGTGTCGAGAAGGTCTGCCCGGTTCTTATCGCTTTTGGGCAGATCAGCGAGTTCTTTTCCCAGGAGCTCACCTTTGTGGTAGCCCATCATCCTTTCGAAGGCTGGGTTGACATACTGTTAATGGGAGGTGGGTAGAGATCAGTGCGGGGACACAAGACAGAGTTCATGAAACGTCTGTGTGCCCCGTAGGAAGACTTGTTGGGACCCAGAGGAATATCAAGCAAGAAGTTCCCAGGGCAAACATCCTCTAATGCAGTTGGCTGGCCAGGTGCTGCGGCCCCGCTCCATCCCCAAACCCTTCCTGGAGGAGTTCCCTCCTTCCTGGCAGCAATGCATTCATTCAACTGCCATCCTGATCCTCTGTAGGAAATCAGAAGAAACTTCAGCAGGAAAAAAACAGGAAGCCCTCATCTAGCAGTACCAGCCTCTTGGGGAACTCATTCACCATCTACTACCCCATGAATAAGGAAAAACGCAGACAAAAAAAAAAAAAAAAAAAAGAAAAGAAATAAAAATAAATTAGGACTGGGTCCATATGTTTGTAGTTAAAAAAAAACAAAAAACAGTTTCAGGCTGGGCACAGTGGCTCACGCCTGTAATTCAATTCCAGCCCTTTGGGAAGCTGTGGCAGGAGGATCAGCTGAGCCCAAGAGTTCAAGAACAGCCTGGAAAACACAAAATAAAAAATTTAAAAAAAACACCTCTACAAAAATAAAAAGAAATTAGCCAGTTGTTGTGGCACACACCTGTAGTCCCTACTATTCAGGAGGCTGAGGCAGAAGGATCACTGGAGCCTGGGAGTTTGAGGCTGCAGTGAGCTGTGATTGCACCGTTGCACTCCAGCCCAGGCAACACAGCAAGACCCTGCTTCTTATAAACAAACAAATGAACAAATAAGAACTCCGTTTAACAGTGGTGGCCTGTATTATACACATCTCTGCAACTGGATTTCTCATGTCTCCTTTCCAATTGCCACTACCTATCGATCAACATTTGCTACAGTTTGGGGCCACTACCAGTAGAATCAGAACAATAAATTCAGTTAAATGGCTTGGGCAGGAGGCAGCCCTTTCAGTGCTGGGCTCAGGCAGATGTGAAGCTCCCCTCGGCAGATTCTGGGGCCAGCAGACTCAGAGGTTTCTTTCCAAAATTCTGCCTGGGGTCCTGGAATTTAGAGCCATGACCTTAGCTAACTCCCAGGTCCTGTCCCACCCTCTGATTTCTTTTCAAAGATCACAGATGGGGGCTGAATGCAGAGAGACAAGCGGTAAAGAATGTGGGGAAAATGTAAACAGACTGCATCTGGGTCATGAATTTCTTTGGGCTTAAATTGCATCCATCTGCTACTTCGGAGATGTTCGAACCAACTGTAATCACTCTTGCCCTCAACTGCGATGGCAGCAGTCATGAACGGGGTGGCGTGGGGACAGTTAGGGAGCTGTTCCCTGGGAGACACAGCTTCCATTAACATGATCACCCCTGAGAGTTGAAGGGGTTTGGAAGATGCTCTGGTCATCAGGCCTTTGGTGGGTGACTGAAGAGGAGGCGGCCTGATATTGTCTTCACGGAACTCCAGACCCCCAACCCCTGGCCCCATCACTGACATATAGTAGTCAGGGCTCTCCCTAGGCAGGGAAGGGCATCACTTACAGTGTGGCCCCTGCTCACAAAGCCAGTCTCACACCTCCCTGGGCCACCCCTGCAGGCTGCTGAGCTGTCTGCATGTCTCCCTCATCTCCCGGCCTTTCCCCCACGTGCTTTCTCTGCTTACAATTCCTTTCCCGGTCTCTTTCCCTCTCCAACTCCAATTTATCCCTCTTTTCTTCCAGGAAGCCTTCCCTGACTCCCCTAACCTAGTCCACTCCCAAGAGCTGCCACTGATGCCTGTGCAGACTTTCAGTGACTTATTACACCGAATTTAAATTTTTGTTTATCTCTCTTTCCCAGTGGACATTCAACTCCTCAAGGGCAAAGGCTATTTTGAATCGATCTTTGGATACTCAGGACTGTTTAGTAACTATTTGATGAATGAATAGAAAACATTAGAGAATATGTTATTTTCTTTATTTGTTAGCTATATTCTGACACCTTTTCATATGTGTTCCTTCTGCCTTCCCTATTAAGTTGTAAATTTGGGTAGAAGTCATGGCCCTTCTTTCACACCAGGGTTCCTGCAACCTCAGAATGCAGCAGGTACTCCCAGATATGGATTCTGGAGCCAAGGCACCTAAGTTCAAATCCTGGCTCTGCCAATTACTAGCTACAAAACCATGGACAAATTACTTAACTTCCCTAGTTTTCAGTTTCCCCATCTGCAAAATGAGTACAATAGTGATATGTGATTCATAGGATTGCTTCAAGAAATAAATGAGTATATGTAAAATGCTTAGAACTGAGCCTCGTATATGGCAAGTACCATATTAAGCGTTTTAAAGAAAATATATAGTTTAGATAGATAGTGGCATGGAGGAAGAGAGGAAGGATAGGAGGGAGGGATGGATGGGTGGATAGATAATAGATGGATAGACACAGATAGATAGGTATTGCTTCTAAATTTTAAGTGCTGCTACTTGACCTCTGAAGATTTGTACTCAAAAAAGCATCTAACTATTTGATTGGAGTGCCCTGAAAAGGATGCTGATATCAAGTAAAATCATACATGAACTATCCCATCCAGTGATGACATCCTCAAAATTTATAGCACATAGGTAATTTCACCATACATATAACATCCTCTATCCAGCTCCTTCCTCCTTCTTCTCGTTTTAAGTTCCATACTACAGATTGCTGGTACATTTTCCTAAAGGAGGATGAAAAGGTTCCCAGAGAAAAAAGCTGTAAGGTCTTCTTTCAGAATCCAAGTTTCCCTTTAAAGGCAGTGACTCTCCTTCCACCTCTCCTTTACAGGCATCTGTTATACTGGCCTCATGCACCTGTTTCTTTCTGTTCATGGCAAAGGCTGGGAGATGATTAATATCATAATGTGACACCATCACAATAGTACCTCTCCCAGGGATACAGGTTTTCTAACCACCAATTGATAACTGGAGAATGAAAGACTGTTCCCTATTCTAGAAGTTGTTTGTTAGATTACAGGTGGAGGGGCAGGGAGCCCCTTCTCCTCATTTCTGAAATCAAATCCAGCTGCACACTGCAAAACAGGGAAGTGCCAAGAAAATGTGCTTCATGAATAGATTTGATTGTTCAAGTCTGGGTATAAGTAAGGGAGACGTGGGATTTTTGTGCTTGGTCTGTAACAGAAACATGTCGGACTCTCTCTGAGGTCCAAGAGGCAGACCTGTGGGCAGGTGGGCCACTAATAGCCAGCAACATGAAGAAGCCCTCAGATACACTTCAAGGGGGCAGCCAGAAAACATATTCTAACAATACAGCTAAACAGGAAACCAGGTAGGAAGGCTTTGGAGACATGACTACATATTTTAGTTCTGATATTTAGTACTACGGCTTTCCTTGGATAAGTTCCTTGACCTTGTTGGGACTCAGTTTCCTCATCTGCACTATAGGGCAATGATTTCTCTTTCCTACCCTTACTGAATAGAAACGAGACAACCTAATGAAAGTGCTGATGACAAGGCCTAGGCAGGGTGGGCTACTGATGTTATTGGTCTGGTATGAGAACGGGGTGTGTACGTGTGCACTGGGAGATGAGGGCAGACAAATGTGAGGCTTCTGCTGTGGGCTTCACTGTGTGTTGCCCACTGTCTTTGGTGCTCTACTGATGACAAGTGCTCCTCACACTCCATGCCACTCTGCAAACCAACTGCAGGCAAACAAGCACCAATTCGTGGAAAGTCTATATTTCAGAGTATTTTACAAATACAGATGTCTTACTTTCCAACAATTATAATAAGAATACCTCATTTCTTGAAAGGTTTCTCTGCTACACACATTTCCTTAGGAAGATGACATTCATGTAAGAATGCTTTATAATTAGAATACCCACTATGGTAAACAAATGAATGTCTTTGAAAATATTCTGTTCCATAGACATTTATAAGCATTTACTGTACCATTCTGACTTACTTCTATGTGAATAGTGTCTTCACAGATGGTCAAAAGAATTTACCCCGGTTCTAGCTGGGTGCAGTGACTCACGCCTATAATCCCAGCACTTCGGGAGGCCAAGGCAGGTGGATCACTTGAGGCCAGGAGTTTGAGACCAATCTGGCCAACATGGTAAAACCCCATCTCTACTAAAAATATAAAAATTAGCTGAGTGTATGCCTGTAATATGCCTGTAATCCTAGCTACTTAGAGGAACAAGAATCACTGGAACCTGAGAGGCAGAAATTATACTGAGCCAAGATGACCACTGCCTGGGCGACAGAATGAGAATCTGTCTCAAAAAATAAATTTTCTTAAACCCCATTTCTGTCAAAGAAATTGCAGGTTCTGATCTGAAGTAATCATTTTTTGTTCTTTATTGAATATCTAATTCTTAAGTCTATCAGTATTCTTTGCACAGCTTGATATTTATTTCTCCTAAGAAAATGTGCTGATATGCGAGGTTGATGGGAAAGTACTTGATAAAAAGTGTGGCTTAAACCTGAAAGGTTCATTTTGAATGTTAATGATAGAGATGGTTTCTTTCCATACCTGAATCACGTGGTCATCGCTTGTTATTTCTATGGCTTCATGACAGTGATCTAATGCTGTAAACACTGAATTACAGGCCCTGAAAGTTATAAAAGATTGAAGTTAGTTCTTCTATGAAAACCATTCACATTTCATCTGTTAATTTAACAAAGTAAACAGATACCAGGTTCATCAAATCTACGTACTTTTTGTTACTGCCATGGTCTGACTGCTGATGTCTCCCAAAAGTTCATATGTTGGAATCTAACATCCGATGTGATTGTATGAAGATGCAGAGCCTTTGGGAAGTGGCTAAGTCTGTGGGGCTTCGTCCTCATGAATGGGATTAGTGCCTTTATTAAAGAGGCTCCAGTGGGCTCCCTTGCACTTTCTGCCATGTGAGGGCATAGAGAGGGTCCTCTCTATGAGGAACGGGCCCTCACCAGACACAGAACCCGCTGGCACCTTGATCTTGGACTTCTCAACCTCCAGAACTGTGAGCAATACATTTCTGTTGCTTATTAATTACTCAGTTTAAGGTACAGCAATGCAACTCATAACGATGTTTCAACAATGGACTCAATATACAATGGTGGTGGTGTTGTAGCAGACAGAACATCCTCACGTGTCTGTGATGATGTTGGTGTAAACAAGCTCACTGCACTATCAGCTGTATAAACATACAGCAATACAGTAATGATGTGCAGTACATAATGTTTGATAAGAGATGATTAGGATACTGGTTTATGTATTTACTAGACTATTCATCATTGTTTTAGATAAAATACTCCTTCTACTACTAAGAAAAGTTAACTGTAAAGCAGCCTCAGGCAGGTCCTTCAGGAGGTATCACAGAAGATGGCATTGTTACCATAGAAGGTGTCACAGAAGATGGCATTGTTATCATAGAAGGTGTCACAGAAGAAGGCATTGTTATCATAGAAGGTATCACAGAAGATGGCATTGTTACCATAGAAGGTATCACAGAAGATGGCATTGTTACCATAGAAGGTGTCACAGAAGAAGGCATTGTTATCATAGAAGGTGTCACAGAAGATGGCATTGTTATCATAGAAGGTGACAGCTCCATGTGTGTTATTGCCCCTGAAGACCTTCCAGTGAGACAAGATGTGGAGGGAAGTCAGTGATACTGATGATCCTGACCCTGTGTAGGCACTGGCCAAAGTTGTCTTATTTTTAACAAAAAAGTTTAAAAAGTTAAAAAAAAAAAAGATTTAAAAATAGAAAAAAGCTGACAGAATAATGTCATAAAGAAACAAATTTTTTCTACAGCTGTGAAATGTGTTTGTGTTTTAAGCTAAATGTTCTTAAGAGTGAAAAAGTTTAAAAATATAAAGGTTTATAAAGTTAAAAAGTAGCAGTAAGCTAAGGCAAATTTACTATTGAAGAAAGGAAAATGTTTTAATGAATTTTGTGTAGCCTTAGAGTACAAAGCTGCTAAAGTCTACAGTCATAGATACATAATGCCCGGGGCCTTCGCCTTCCCTCTCCATTCACTCCCCAGCTCACCCAGAGCAACTCCCAATCCTGCAAGCTCCATTCATGCTAAGTGCCTTATACGAGTGCACCATTTTAAATCTTTCTGTGCTGCATTTTTACTGTGCCTTTCTATGTTTAAATTCACAAATACCATTGTGTTAAAACTGTCTACAGTATTCAGTACAGTAACATGCTCCACAGGTTTGTAACCTAGGAGCAACAGGCTAGACCATGTAGCCTAGATGTGTAGTAAGCTATACCATCTAGGTTTGTGTAAGTACACTCTACAATGTTTGCACAATGACAAAATCGTCCAACGACACATTTCTCAGAACATAGCCCTATCATTAAATGATGCATGACTATATTTCATTATTGCAATCCTAACAGACTAAGAAGGTTAACAATATGCTTTGAGGGGGAAAAAAGTCATCTTTCAAACTAAATGCATAAACAATATTTGGAATCAGACTCTCATTTTCTTTGTTACAGTTTTAACCAATTTCCTAATCTAGAGCAACTCCAAATACAGTAAGCTATTTACTGTCCAACACAGCAAGCATGTAGCTAGAGCTCTGTTATTTATACTGACTGTTTAAAGAATCCCAACAAAAAGCTTTCTTACACACTGCAAAAAGAAAAAAAAAACTGTTGATTTACTGGATTGATGTTTTTTCTTTAAAAGAAAAACTCTGAAAAATGTTATTTTTTCCACTCATAAAGGCATTCTAACTTTGTCATCCTATTTTGATCTGTTTAGAAGGAAGAAGGCAGAAAGAACTGGGTGAAATCTGGCTCTGTATTTTTCCAATTATGCGACCTGAGGCAACTTTTTGTCTTCAGTGGCCCTCAGTTTCCTCATCCATAAAATGAGGATAATAATATGTATTTCACTGGTTTTTGTAAAGATCAAAACAGATAGTTTATGTGAGGCATTTCTCGAAGTGCTTGGGACAATATGAGCATTCAACACACGATACCTGTTGTTACGTTTCAGATCACAGAGCAATACTTCTTTGTTCTTTAAGGCTTTCAAAAGGCTTTGGTTAAAAAAATGAATCATAGCCTATCTTTTCTCGTAAGTATACCTGAAATGTCAAACCAAGAACAGTATTCAATAATAGTGAGGTATGCGTACAGAGTGCAGTATTTTAGCCAACTGCAGGATGCCAATCCTATAGTTGCAGAAATGAAGATATCAGTGTGAGAGGGTAAGTAAAACAAGTAATCATGATACGGGTTAGCAGAGCAGAGGAGAATATCAACCTAACTCAACTGAAAAGGCTTACAGGTGCAGTAGTATATTTTCTTAGTTAAATTGCTCCAGTCTACCCAATTCGAACTGTATACTGTCTTAGTACCACCACTTGTAAATATGATAATTTAAAATAAGAGAAAAGAACAAAAGGGGGCTTTAAAACTGCTACCAAATTTGTCACTGCACTGCCTCATAAGAGACAAGCAAGAGCTAGTCTTATCAACAGTGTTTTCCAGGCACCTGGTCCAAAACTTGACAAAGCACCGTAGGGATTTCCTGGGCAACAGCTGTCTTTCAGAAGTCACTTGTGGAGAAACACACTCTATGTGGACTAATTTGTTAACTTTGAGAGCTGGATAATTAAGCTTTAATTAACACATTTTATCAAATGACAAATTCCTCTCTTGCTTAAGTATTTTCTCTAACTATGTACACAGGTTTCAACTAAATATATAAACAGGTACTTCAGACTATTATCATTTTCATCAATTCAAGAGGTTGCCTTTATACATGATCTTAGATCCAATCTCCAAAATTTATTAAACATTCATTTTATGATTATCCACAAAGCATGAAATTTTCAATAAGTATAAAGCCCCACAAGACAAAGTAAATGCTTATCAACAGTTGAAATGAAAGGATATTGGTAGAAAGAGCACACTATTTCCCACCCCCACCCCCCACGACAAACATGACCAGACTGCAATGTTTATTCAGGCTCTCAACCTCTTTGGTTGATGGTTCTATTTAAATAAACCTGCAGCAAAATGAGATAATCAATTTGAGTCATGTTTCTAGAGTTTTAGAACTTAATTGCTTGTATTAATTATTCATACTCTTCTGGCAGAAGAACCTTAGCTTTATTAATATCTGTTCTTGGGAACCATACAATTCTTTTGTCTCAGGTATCTTTATGTTTTACTCTTCAGGTTAAAAAGTTGGAAAACTAGAAAAAGGAAACACAAGGGAAAAGTAACCTAGGTGTGGAAACCCATGAAGTACAGGTGTCACCATTTTCCCCACACCTTCTTAAGAGCCCTTGAAGGTCCAGAGAGAAAAGGTAAATATTACAGAGGTCCAGGTATAAAGTCTATAAATAATGTAGTACTATGCTGAGTGGAAAATGCACCAGACTGAAAAAGCAGGATGCCTGGATTCTACTCCACCACAGTCACCAACATGCTGAGTAGCTGTGAAGGTTCTCAGTGTTTTCCTCTGTCAGTCGGGGTGTTGGGTTACATTATCTCCCGTGTCTCTTCCAAAAGTGCTCTATCTAGACTCCACCAACACACACACACACACGTGCGCACACACACACACACACACACTCTGAGGCTGCCTGGAACAAGGGTAGGACTGGGCAAGGTGGTGGCTTGTAGGGAAAAGATTCTGAACACAAGTCCACATCCCAGTAGGAGTCTGGGATGAGTTGGGAGCAGGGAGTGGAAGAGGTAAGAGGATCATGACTTAGCTACTTGTTAGCACTCATTACTGGGCAATAAAGCAATAGCGACTGGTTATTTTAAGCCTTCACAGCTCAGTTTCCACCCCTGTAACACAATAGCTATCACGCAGAGCTCATTTGAGAATAGAGTGCTCTATAAATGTCTGTTAATACTGAGAGATGTGGTGTTCCACAGAATACAGAGTTTTGTCCATCAAAAATTTTGATTCTTTCTAAAACTGAGGATTGCTACTGTCTTAAGATTTGGAGTGAAATAAACATAATGACTTGGATGTAACTTCTAGACTGACTAATGAATCAAACAATAGCTGGTACTGCATTAGTATGTATCGATCAGCCCAAACTCCTGCTAAGTATCTAAATAATTATCTTTATTTTAGATAAAATAGATCTTTTCATGATAAAGAGGTGTAAGAACATCAGAAGAGATAGTCATCATTTAATTTAGATTATCCTAGACACTCTCCATTTCATAAATTCTTCTATTCAACAGAGTAATTAATCAAAGGCATACAGATACGTGATTTAGTTCTCATATCTTTAAAAGTTATTTTATATAATAGAATCTTAAAATTAGACTACATTTTCTATTTGATCACATCAGGTGATCCTTTTTGTTTCCTGGTTAAGTAAATATGGTCACTAGACACAGGACCCGGACAGAGGTGTCTACCTTCAACATTCACCATCATCCTGCAGTACAGACTGTCCTTGCAGAATGACAGTAATGCTACATATTTAGCTGCAGCTGGGGGCGGAATTGTAGGGGAAAGTATTATATAATTAGACTATAATTATTCTAGCATTGTATAATAAAGAGCCTCATTTTCCCAGTCTGCAACAAATGATAGAGGTGCTTGCCTGCCTTGGAGTGCAGGTGTATGTGCTAGACGTCCCTAAGTGCCCTAAGGAGCTGGGGAGGGGCCATGGCATGGGTCACTGCCTCCATCTGCTGGGCCTAGATATAGTATACCTGGGAATATGCACATAAAATCACGCACATGTTCACACACACACCCAAAAGGGCAATAACTTGAATAAGGTTGAGGCAGAACCCACCAAAAAGCAACAGCTGAAGCTTGTGCAGAAGGCAAGATAATCCATGTGCCAGGCAAACCTTCTTTCCTGGGGCCTCTACCTTCCTGGGTCAGGTCCATTCACCAATTTCACACTGATTTGTATTAAGAACTTGAGCCTTTTCATTATGACCTCAACAATGGGTCCAATGCCCCCAACCAGTTCTAGTAAGTGAGGGGTCAGAAGTATAGTACTTACATAATGGTAGGTACTTAGAAACTTGCAAAGTTCTGAATCTGATAAGATCTTAAAAAGTCTTTGGTGCCCTGGCTCTAAACAGATTTCATCAGTACAATAACCTGAAGGCTTTTCTTTATGCTCTTGTTGGCTGGGGATATTTACTTCAAATTTCCAGGCCTGCTTTTGCCCTGTTCATCATGGACAAGGTGCCCCTAACATTCCTGGGACAGCCCTCCAGTGCCCCATGTGCACTGCAGAATCTGTATTAGGACATCTCCTGGCAACTCACATATGCCATCACATGTAATGTTGCCTAAAAAAACAGAAACTTATTTAAAATCAAATAATGGAATTGCGTATCAAAGCAATGAAGTGTTGCGCTGTTCATTTTTTATTGTGGGTAATACACAGCTGAAGAATTAAACCACAATAAAACCCCCCTCTTTCTAATTATATTTACTGTGTAAACATCTAAAATAAAAGTGCTGAGTCTTTTAACCTTCAATTAAAAACAGTAGAGATCACCAGGAATAATAACAATTAATCTACATTATTAAAAGGCATAAATTATGGAGTAAAGGCAACGTGGGTTTCTAGAAAAATTCTATGAAGTGCTCTGAAGCTAACATATACATAAAAATAAACCAAGGGATCTAGTTTACTTATACGTTCAAAAAGTCTTTGGCAATATTTCTTACCAAGGGCTGTTAAAAAATACCTGAATTCCCAAAATATCTGATTTCCCACTGGTTTGAGATTCTTTTTTTAATACTTTTCTATCTAAGGAAGTGACTGTTTATCCCACACTTTATTTCTTGGAGCACTCTACCCACCAAAAAGTGACTCCCCTGACCAGGGTGCACCCCAGGGGAAACTGCTTCTCTAGGTTTATGTCAATTCATTTTGCCTCCCTGGGACAGAGGATAATTAAGTTTGAAAAGGGTTTTGTCATCTTTGAATGACAATAAGTAATCAAGATAAGGCATATAATCACTATAATAGGATGCTCTCCTACTTATTTTGTATTGAGCCTCAAACTATCCATGACTTCTCAGTCAGCCAGAGAGAGAAGCCATGCTACAGACTTTTCTGGCATCCCACAGCCTGAATTTCCTGGGGACTGGGCCCCGCAGTGGCCCATGGGTGGAGAAGAGCCTCCTCCTTTCCCTGCTCCCTGACTGAGAAGGGAGGAAAACATCAGGGTCCAAAAACCCTGCCAGAGTGGAGCCAGAGCAAAACCAGGCAGGAGCTAGGACCCTGATATTCCTCAGAGGGTCCAGGAGCAGAACATCCCCCAGCCCAGCATTCTAGCCAGCAGCCAGACACCCAGAGAATCCCATCCCTGGAACTGAGCACCAGTGACAAGCCAGATCTTAAAACACTACATGCTTGTAAAGAGACTTAAAACTGGTTTCTTAAAGCTACTTCATGCATATTGAGGCCACAAACAGACTTAATAAAATTGCTATTGTGGTTACTTAGCAATTATTATGGTTAGCATGATAAATATCGCCATTAGTTTACCCCTATGCGTAACAATCCAAGTAAAAATTTATAAATATTGAAAGTAGGATGTAGAAAATAATCCTCAAGGCTATTCCCAATCTCCATCTAATTGTGCAAAAATTAAACATTTTCCCAGGTTACAATTTTAAAATTCTGTAAATAGTGGAAAATACTGTCAAAAGAAGAAATGTTTCCAATTTATTTCTTTATATAACGGGCCTTCTGGCTAAGATACTGCTGTTGGCCAGCGGCCATTCATTGCCTGTTTAAAAGCTTCAAAATCCCTAGGATTCAGCTATGAACCCATGAACATCAGCCTGTTGACAGATAAGATTTTCTAAAGAATTGTTAACCTCATGTTACTGTCTCATTTTGCTACATACCGTAATTTGAACTGGGAGCGAACTTCCCCATGTTCTATTTGAATCAGTTCATTATAGCAAGCAATTATGCTGCTATTCTCCATAAATCTCTGAAAAGAAAGCAAAGACAATACATAAGACATATATAGTTACTTCTCAGAGAGCCAAACAGAGAAACTTAACAGTTGTTCCTACCCCCAGGTAACTCCGTTATATAAGACAATTAGTAAGTAAGATGAGATGAAACAGTTGTCAAGGTGTTCAAAGTGCTTGTTTAAATGTATGAGAAACAACAGAGCAAGTAATACTGTACACTTCACTTCCTTCATAACAAAGGTAGAATAAACTATATTATGAACACTCTAGGGCACAGAATGCCTGCCCAGCCATGTAAATTACTGAAACATTTTGCTTCATATTGCACTAATAGAATCATCTAAAACCCAGCACTCAGCATGTTCAGTGTGCAGCACATTATCAATGATCTCTTTGGAAGGGAGAGCCTACTCTTTACTTCCTTCCTAATTTTCTGAGTGCCTAATGCAGGGGAAAAGTTAAACACAGAATTCTCATATGATCCAGCAATTCCACTTCCAGGTATATACTCAAAAGAACCGAAAACAAGTACTCAAATAAATACTTGCACATGTGTGTTCATAGCAGCATTATTCACCATAGCCAAAAGGCAGAAACTGCCCAAATGTTCAACATTTGAACAGATAAACAAATTGTGGTCTATACATAGAATGGATTATTACTTGACCATAAAATGGGAATAAAATACTGATACATGCAACAACATGTATGAACCTGAAAAAAGTATTAAGTGAAAGAATCCAGACAGAAAAATTCACATATGGTATGATTCCATGTATATGAAATATCGAGAATAGGTCAATTGATTGAGTCAGAATGCAGACTGGTGGTTGCCAGGGCTGTGGGGAGGAGGAATAGGAGTGACTGCTTAATGGGAACACATTTGGGGATGATGAAAATGGCTTTTTTTGTTTGTTTTGCAACAGGGTCTCTAGACAGAGGTGGTGATTGTACAATACTGTGTATGTGCTAAATGCCACTGAATTGTTCACTTTAAAATGGCTAATTTTAGTTTCATCTCAATGGAAAAAAAAGCTTTCATGTATTTATAAATAAACGTAGTGAATGAATGAACAGATAGATAAGCAAATAATAATGCAGAAGAAAATGCAGCACACATCGTCCTTCATCAAAGACCCACGAAGCACCCATTTATGCTAGGTATGAGCTGCTCAAATCCCACGTTGAAAGAGGAGTAGGCCCTTTTTCACTTAATCCCAAAGTAATTTGGTTTACATTTCTCATATATGCTACATGATTCAGTGTAGGGTATATAGGAAACTGAGCACTTCTCTGACATGATCACGTCAATACTTAATGAGAAATAATGAAATCAGAAAAAAAAAAGCAAGTAAAAAATAGTAAGGGAAGAGATTTAAGGACAATTCTACTTAGGAAAGGGGAAATGTTTTGCATTTTAATTGATTAAAAAAAAACACATCCTGCAAGCCTTTCCAAGCATATGGCTGGCAAACTAAGTAGAAAGATAAGCAGAATTCCAAAGTATTCCAAACTACCAGTCACATTCTTTTGCTTCTCAGGTAGCTATATAGGTGGAGAAGGAGAATACTAGATCCTGCTGAAAGATGTGTTTCTTAGATTTCCTTCACCCAAGTTGGCCAGAGAAAAAAATCAATCCCTCTCCTCACTCCTTCCTTTCTCTCTCTCTTCTCTCTCTCCCTCTCCCCCCGCCACCCCCGCTCTCCCTCTCTCTCTCACACACACCCCCACATATACACTGAAGTGGATGGCTCCACATATCTGGAGTGGTTGGCCTCTCTCTGGCTTTCCCTGGGCCTCTGGTCCTCCACTATTCTTACGTGGACACTGGGAAGGGCTAAGGAAAGAGAGGAAGCCATAAACATACACAGAAGGGAAACACTTTCTCTTTGATTTACAGAGCAAAGTTAAACATGGTTAGATTCCATTTGAGCTTTTAGATGGATAAAAGCTATATATCAGCCTATAACAGAACTCAGGGGGTTGTTAGCTGATGTTTTGTAAAAACATGAAAAAACCATGATAACACACGTTTGAAAATGCTGGCATAACATAGAAAGATATGTATGTATATCATGACACTGTTTTGTAAATAATACACAGTCATTTCTATTTCTGCCTAGGAATAAATCTGAAAGGCTAGTGGCATAAATAATTTTAATTTTTAGCTTATCTGTATTCTCTATAACAAACATGGATTCGTTTTTGCAAAAAATGGAAAGAAAATGTTGGGATACACAAAGTTAGCAGGTTTGTTTACTACAGGATATCTCAGAGCATTTAAAATGCTAATGTGCAATGTTGCAAAAGTGCTCTGTGAATTCTCAGGTGTGGGAGGAGGGGCAACTGAGTTTTCACTGATTCCCTAAACTTATTTGACCATAGAAGCCTTTTTTCACGGACCACCTATTAATAGCTTTTGGTACAGTAGTGTTCTGTGGAGCACTAGCTTGGGAAATCTAACTTTAGTGGACCCAATATAGAGTTTGGAGTTAAACAACATGCATTTGCTTCTGGACTTTGTCATGAGTGTGAGCTCTGGCAAGTTTAGTTGTTTTGAGCCTGTTTCCTCCTCTGCAAAAATGGAGAAAATATCAAATCCCTCATATGTACAGGAGGATTAAGTAAATCACTGGGAACTGGGCCTGACAATAAATCGTAGCTCCCCACTTCCTACTCCACAGAAGGCCTCTCCGCAGAGAACCGTGTCCCTACAGTTGTGCCCCCGGCATGCCTAGCACATTGCACAGAGGCAGAACTCCATAAACACTTGTTAAACTGAACAAACATTTTTGCAAATAGAAAAAGAGGCACATAAAGTTGATATAAAAACAGCTGCAACCGTCCTTTGCTAAGATGCTGGTTTCTAAAAGGCTCAGCGTGGACTGAGCATCTATATAGTTGACTGCTTACACACAGCTCCAGAGCCTTCAAGGGGAGTTGTTGTGGGATATGTGATGGCACAATTTGTTCCTAGATCCCCACTCAGGGACCGCAGACTGAAGCACCAGCCAATTAGCTAGCAACCCAGGGGTGAGTTAAAGCAGATGATCTAATACAATCAAAACAGCTTGGTGATGGGAAACAACCTCACAGAAGGCAAGGATAACCGGCATATTTGAAAAGGTGCTTGGGCAGAGAGTTGTGAAAGACAGGATTTTACCCAAAAAAGGAGAACCACCACCTGAAGATCAGTCTCAGCCGATGGTGTGCCACAGTAACGCCAGGAGAGCTGTTGGAGGTGCAGCGCGCTTCTCCTGGAATGAGCCCGAGCTACTGGGGGCACCCTGACCTAACCAGCAAATGGCCTCTATCAGGGTCAGCACTGAAGAACACCAGGTGGTCTCTGACAGCTACTGCCGTTAATGCCCCTTCGCCAAAGGCTTATTCACTGAGGCTGACTGCAAAACACAGTAACACATCTGGATAGTGGGAAGTGAAGCCTTCCAGAGCACCACAGACAGGTTATAAAATGTGTAAGAAGGAAACAATGGAACTTTGGTTAAATGTTCTCAATAGCATTTGCACCCAAAGAGCGCCAGTTATTTCTCCAAACTGAGCAGATGTGCAACCTCAGCCTTCCAGACAAGATGCCATCGCTTCAAATGGCAGCAATTCTAAACCAGTTTGAGGGAGTATCACTGAACTAAAGGTAGAATTCCAAAAGGACACTCAACAGCATGTACATGGGTCCCTAATCGATAAAACTCACAGTGTGTCATCGCCATTCTCCAATCATCCCCCAGGTAATGAGGAAAATCTACGTCCTCACACTCCATGAGGTCCCAACTCAAACTTGAAAAGGACAACATTGGAATGGGGTGAAGTCAGGGGGTCAATATTTCACAGAAGTTCTATGAAGCCTGTGAATAATTTTAGAGCTATTTCTTAGAAAATGAGTAAAGAAAATCTGTCTCAACCACATGGCTTCTTTGCTGAGTTTTCTTTTGCAACTCTTCATTCCAAAACTCAGAAGCATTGTCTCATGCATTCTCTTTAAGATATAGCACCTAAGAATAGCTTTCAGAACCAAACGCCAACCTTTGCGAGAAGAGATAACAGACAAGAGGAAAAAGTGTTAGGAGCGTGAAAAATATTGCTAGCTGGAAACATTCATTTCGATCACACATCGTGAGCCACTAGACTACCTTGAATCTTCTCTACAGCACTGTGACTTCCACACTGAAGCATACCAAAGCACAAAACAACTGCATCACAAAGGTAGTTTTTGCTTCTCTGTGGTCTACAACTAAGACAACTAAGAGGAATATATATATTTTTAAGCCCGGAGTAGCAAAGTACCATTACTTAAAGCACACAGAGGATTTTCATAATTCACAAGGCACAGGCAGTACCCTATTTTTTAAAGAATATATCACTCCATCTACTTGGGATTCAGATTACTTTTTTTTTTTTTTTTTTTTTTGAGACGGAGTTTCGCTGTTGTTGCCCAGGCTGGAGTGCAATGGCGCCATCTCGGCTCACCGCAACCTCCACCTCGCGGGTTCAAGCGATTCTCCTGCCTCAGCCTCCCGAATAGCTGGGATTATAGGCATGCGCCACCACGCCAGGCTAATTTTGTATTTTTAGTGGAGATGGGGTTTCTCCATGTTAGTCAGGCTGGTCTCAAACTCCCAACCTCAGGTGATCTGCCTGCCTTGGTCTCCCAAAGTGCTGGGATTACAGGCGTGAGCCACTGTGCCCGGCCGGGATTCAGATTACTCTTACCAAAAGATTTTGAGATATTGGGTATGCCTAATCACTTAGTTTGCTGGTAAGTCTCTTTGGAGTAACCAATCTCAATCTTCAAGTTGAATATCAGTGTTGTTCATGATGCTTATAGTTTAAGCCAGGAGGTCACAGGATGCTATAGGATTACTTGTGTTTAGATGATCAGCAAAAGCTGTATAAGTAAACCATGGTCTTCTATCCTATTATTCTCCTAAGGGAAACCTTTTATTCTTTACATAGGAGTAATATATATATTTGTTATTTTAAAAAATTAAAATATGAAGTAAGGTCTTCTACAATTTCTCTATAAGGACTTGTTTTCTTTTAATATTAGGGAATATAGTTCTTTTAAACATTCATGTTTTGATGATCTTTTTCCTCTTCCCTTTCTTCCCTTTCTTCTAAGTCCATTCCATCAGTTCTTTTCCATTTGCATGCACACAGCCTTGCCTCCAATCTAATTTCTACCCTGAGATGCTGGGTGAGCTTGGTTATTTAGTTTGTTAGTGAGTTTCCTTGGAGAAATTCTTAATCTTCAAGTGGAATCTCAGTGTTATTTGTGTAGTTTGTCACTCAAAGAATTTTTCTTTGCTGATGCTAATGGTTTCAACCAGGAGTTTACAGGGTGCTACAGTCATCATGGGCTTGTCCCTAGGGTATAAACTCTGGCCAGCCCTGATGAACAGAGTCTTGGGTGCCAATTTGGTGGATGTATCTATATATAATCACACACACATTGAATCGAATTGACTGTACTGATTTAAATAAGATTACTTTGGGATGACAGAATTTTAATCTGATATAATAAGATGGGTTTTTATGTCATTGTATATCTATTGCTAAGATATATGGAGAAAATCCAGAGAGCAAAAAAGGCAAAGAGCTCGACTGGCAGCTGCTCGTTACTCTCCCATGAGAACACAGTCTCTTCCTTTCCCCAACAGTCCTGGGGCTTCATTTCCTTAACAGTTCTCCGTGGCGGCTTTGCCTTCCTGTTATGGGAGAGTCAGGGGTTAAGGTACCCGCACCTGAGAGAGATGCTGGACATCTTGTACATACCCTGTTGAAGCCTGCATGGAGAAGAGGAAGGACTGACGCCTCTTCATGGTCATCCGATCTGCAGCAAAGCAGAAAATGTGGTCACTCAGCAGATACAAACCAGGATTCCTCACACTGAAACATGGAGAGAGAGCAATGAGGCCACACAGCGTTAGCTCCAAGAGTGGCTTCCTGATGAGCACATGCCCACGGGGCACACCTGCCTTCAAGGATACAGACCCCACATCTACCTTCCAGATGCAAAAAGAACAAAAACAGTAGAGAAAGCTCCAGCAGCGTACCTGGAGGTATCACCCTCAGTATACATGAGTGGCCCTTTCCAATTCAGCTGCCCTTTGGGGTTGAGCCACATGTATGGGAGCAGTCCCATAAAGGGACGTTAGGTGCACTGTTCATTCTGAGACCATTGTCCCCAAACCATCTGGAAGTATGACTCCCACACCAAAACTGAGCTGGGTCCAACCCTCAACATGAGGAAGACAGTCAGCAGTCCAGGCTGTAGGACCCCCAAGCCAAATGGGAGAGAAGTATCAGCAGGAACACACAGTTAGAAGGGAAGGAGAGAAAACAAAAATGGATAATTGCCACTCATTTCACAAGAGGGTTTGCTATAGTGAGCCTACCGCTGAGTCTCAGGACTTCAGTTTGAGTACAAGGTGGGATATGGATTGCCTTGTCATGAAGACATGCCATCGCTGGGCTCCCTATCACCGAAATAGAGAAACAGGGTCTGAGACAGCCAGCAAGTAACATGGGGGACATACCCTAAGAACCAGGGAAGAAAAATGGAATAAAAGGGATTGGGTGGAAACGCAGATAGCAAACAGGAACAGAAGTCCCAGTGCTGACTTGTGGCATTACCCATAGTTGATTCCTGCCCTA
Source organism: Macaca fascicularis (assembly GCF_037993035.2). Lineage (NCBI taxonomy): Eukaryota > Metazoa > Chordata > Mammalia > Primates > Cercopithecidae > Macaca > Macaca fascicularis. Next base: position 81,293,385 of record NC_088380.1, on the reverse strand, counting down.
AGGGAAAAGCTATTTTACCCACTTTGTTTTTCTTCTGGAACTCCAAGTTCTATCTTCTCTGACTGTTAAGAAGGCCACAAAATGGTTCCAAGGGTATTAATAATGTTTTATTTCTTAAGCTGGTGACATAGACACACACATTCATTTTATTACCACTCTCTCTATACGAAATATTTTACAATAAAACCAGGAAAAGTCGGTGACAATCATAACAAATAAGCCATAGTCAACCATTATTTTGTCAAGGACTAGCAAACCTTTTTGCCATATGAGTTGGAAAAACAAGAGTGTTTTGTTCTTGGACACGCGTAATAAGCCAGGCTTGGGAAAAATGCTGTGTGGCCTTGAACATTTCTGGTATTGATGTCCAAGCCTCTATAACCTCATTCAGATCTCTGAGTGTCCAGAAGATAAATGTGAAAAGGAGGGTTGAAGGAGGCTCATCTTATGTCTCAGTTCCCCTCATTCATTCCCTGTGGAATCTTAATCTCCCACCAGGATGGAGAGGTGTAACAAACCAGTGAGGACAATGTCTTTACTTTCTCTGGACCACATCCCGTGGTGGGTATCAAACAAAGTGAGAAGACAGAGCTCTTAGGAAGACACTCAAGGAGTAGCAGGTAAGTAGGAGTCTCCAGTAAGGGTATGACTTTGAAGCCATGATTTCCTGCTGTATTCACATGGCTTTGGAATGAGGCATTTCAAGTCCCCTGGGCCAGACTTTCCTGGCCTTTGTCACAGAATTTGTGCCAAATGCCATAATGAGGCCAAGTCCAACAGGTCCTAGGCCCTGATGAAGTTCTTATTCTCTCCGAAGCTAAATACAGCCATTAAAAGACTACAACAGGCCGGGCGTGGTGGCTCACACCTGTAATCCCAGCACTTTGGGAGGCCAAGGCCAGCAGATCACGAGGTCAGGGGATCAAGACCGTCCTGGCTAACACGGTGAAACCCCATCTCTACTAAAAATACAAAAAATTAGCCGGGCGTGGTGACGGGCACCTGTAGTCCCAGCTACTCGGGAGGCTGAGGCAGGAGAATGGCGTGAACCCGGGAGGCGGAGCTTGCAGTGAGCCGAGATCGCGCTGCTGCACTCCAGCCTGGGCGACAGAGTGAGACTCCGTCTCAAAAAAAAAAAAAAAGACTACAACAAATTTTGTTACCTGCCAACATTCCCACCACTGTAGTTTGTACAGACAACTTTTCTTCCTGCTGGCTCTTTTACTTTGAGTGCTGGCCACATCAGACGATAAACTCAGCAGAGCAGTCGCTCATCCTACAGTTTCATTGTACCTACAGCACAATCCCTTTTCTTTGCCGCCCAGCATTGGATAAACTCTACTGTCCTGCCTCTAGCCACATAACGGTCCCAGCATCAACTTTACAACCCTTGTCTTGTGGATTTAGTGCCCTTTTATTATCATGCTTGAACATGAAAAAAAAAAAAAACAAAAAACGTGTTTCTTCTTAAATGAAAAACAAGCATATCCCCATCTCTTTTCTTCAAAGAAAAAAAGATAAACTGGAACAATGTTTTCTCCAGACCACCTCCTCCTCAAATTTTCCATTCATTTCTGGCATATAATGAGTAAACTTTCTCCCTGAGGTGTATGACTATGTGCTAAAGGCAATTACATAAGATACAGAGAAAAACCTAAATATTTCCAGGAACTTGTGAAACAAACAAAACCCCCAAAGCAAGATCAAGATCTAAGGCTGGTGTTCTAGGACCCAAGATGCGCCCATTGCTTAGACAGCTCAAAAACCAGATTACATCTGACAGACATTTCAGAATGAACAGTACTCCTTCCAGCTGGGAATGGGAGGTGCACTTACACTCGTGAAACCACTGCGAGGATCACCGTGTGCTCGGAGGGATTTGTGGCCCGGATCGACCTGCAATGAGAAGCCTCCAAGTCAAACAAGGTGATCTGGACTTTGTTACATTAAATGAATGCGGAACTTCTTCACATTGAAAATGACACAACATCAAATCTTTCTCTAAAGAAAACGTCTCAAAACACACAGAAGACAACAAAGAAAGATGCCCTTGTGGATTAGGACAATCTCTTCATTTCGTTAAAAATTTTTTTTCTCTTAACTCCCAGGCAATTATCCAATAGGTCAGACCTGCCAATTTTCCACTTAAAAAAATTGGCAAATTCCACTTAAATTCCATTTTTTAAAATTGAAACTCCACTCTTCAAAATAAAAATAAATTGGCAGTCCTACAATCCTCTTCTTATCAGTATGTACCTGGGGGAGCCAATTGGGTTTAATCTTTTTTCTTTTAAAAGAGCAGATAGTTCAGAAAGTCGACCTTATGATAAAAATTAAAACACTCGCTGGCAGCGGGATGTACAAATGCCGGTTAAAGCCAATTAAAGATGGTACAAAGAGCCACCTCAATTTTTCAGTCCTACTGTAGTTTGTGCTTAAATACTTCAAACAACTTGATCATCAGCTGGAGCTGAGAAATGTTGCAATATGGTACCTGTCACTGTATAATGTTTGTTGTACTGGGACCACCTGGATATAGTTAGTTTATTCCCTAGGAGTTAAACAGGGCCAAAATAATCAGGACATAGAATTTTGAGGTCCATGAATCTTCTTTGCTGTGCCATGCTACAGCCCAGATTCTGCACTGTTCTGGTCAGGGGGTTGTAAATTGGACAAACTTTTAATAAAGGCCCACACACTTGAATCTCAGTGCGAACCAGCATGCTTGCTTTGACCTATTCTCCTGGTCTGGCCTCTGCTTATGCTGAGATATCTTGGAAGGGAACCATCATCTCCAAGAACAGAATTACTCCTGAGTAATTTGTGAAACAACATGCATTTGTTTTTCTCTCTGGCTCTGGGCATTTCTGCTCCCCTCTACTTTAATGTGTTTGAACTACCACTCCCCAAGGGACAGTCGGCTCGTATTGCTTCATCCTCTTCAACTCCAACATTTTCTGACCTTTCTCAAAAAATGCACCTTCTCCATGTCCTGTTCCTCGAGCCCTCACACTATGTGGGAGGAAGGCTACAGGAAATGATCGGCTGTCATATTCCCAGGAAGTGAAGTTTCCTCTGTGGATAAATGGTATTTTAAAGAGATCTTTTGAAGAAAATGCTATTAACTCACAATGGGGCAGGAGGCATAAGTCAATATCTCTCCAATGCCAGCATAGGCTACTTCCCACTCAGCCACCCTGTAGGGCAGGTCCTGCTAAGGTGAAGCTACACTTATTTTATACTCAAGAGCCTACTGGATGGATACTCAGTGGAAATACCAGTTAGCACCTAATGAAAAAATACATAGTGTTTTAGAGGCATGTTCCGATCTCTAGGGAAACTCTAAGTACTTCTCACCTTCATTCAGTCTTTCTCACCCCAGGAGGTGTCATGGGCACACTGCTGGGCTATATACTAAGGTGTGGGTTTTAGGCAAGAGGCTAAAATATGTAATAAGCATAACTGGGCTGGAGCACACACTCTCTTGGTTTCTTTTGGGACTGGCTTCCATCTTTCGGGTTGCTTCCTGCTGCTTGTCTCTTTTCTCTCGTCTCTCCAAAGGAACTGGTATGGTAAGAGAGACCTAGGCCTCTTCCTGGATGAGAGGACTAAGGGGAAGGTGGGGCTGAGGCTCAAGGACGCATGTTAGGCTAAGGTCCAATCCTAGCTCAAAGGTGAGGGATCTAGTGCCACAGATGACAACAAAGAATGCACATCTGCCAGGGGCATGTCACCTACCCATCCCCTTAGGGAATGTGTGTTGGGAGTCAAGCATTTGGAATCTGGCCACCCTCAACATGACCAATAATGGTCGGGAAACACACTGACAGATACGTCCATCTGACTTCTAAACTGTATAGACCTCTATTGGTTTTCTGAGCAGCTAACACAGAAATACATTTGGTAGAAAATAAAACTCTATTTCTTTATATTCAAAGAAAAATGTAAAGTTTATCTGCTAAACTGGGCCTTTGCCTGAATTAAAAGATTTCTTCCTGTTGATTTTTTCTTTATAAGTAAAGCTTCTCTTAAGTCATTGTATGTAGGAACAAAGAAGTGTGATATTTCTACCATAAAACTACCTAAGAAAAGTAAGTGAAGGCCAAGAAAAATCAGAAATACTTAGTTTTACAAGACCCAATTCTACTATAAAATCATCAAAAATATTTCCTAATACTAAAAATAGCATCCAGATATTTTATGATATACTCTATGTATATTTATATACACTATTAAATAGAAAAACATTTTAAACATTTCTAAAACAGATGCTTAAGAAAAATTCTTCTTTGGGAAACTGAAAATCATCAAAGAACAGCAAGATGATGTCTGTGATAAGAAACTTCTCTTAATCCACTAATTTCTTCTCAGGGTACCAAGGTTCTAAAAAGCCATTTTCCCACCTTTTATTTCACTTACTAACATTCAAGAAAATTCCAGCTCCCCACGCAATTGGACTCTGTCTTGGTCTAGCATTTAATTAGTGACCTCTTCCATCTAGCTTCAAAGCATTCCACTTCTGCTAAATGAATCAGTTCATCCAGAGCTAACTCTTATGACTGAGCATTTATTTATGAACAGGCCTGTGTTTCCTCCCCAGAGTGCAAGCATTTCTATAAACAAGCAGGGGGTTTGGGTCCCTGGAAGATTTTCTACTGCTGCAAAGTGGCTGCCTTCACTCCATGACTGGAAAGCCTGCTGTGGGATCTACCCATCTGTGTCAGGCAGGAAAAAATTTATATTTCACACATTTCCGATGTTCATTTTGGGAGAGAATAATGAAGATTAAAATAGCTAGTTTAAATCCAAGCCGTATCTGTGTAATGAGAACTGTGTGAATTTTAATTTTTTTTATGAGCAATACACAGGGTGGGGGGAATACCCTGAAGTTATCAGGGGAGCCCAGCTCACACCTCTAAATTTAGTACCACTCAAATGTGGAAAAGTAGAAGAGGAGAGAGAAATCTACAGGAAGGAGCTATAGCTTTCACCACAGACATTTGTATACACTGCTTAAAAACATCAACACATATTTTAAAAATATTTGAAATAAATTAAAGATATCTGTAAATGAAATTCATTTTAAGCTGTTAAGCGAACATTTGCTCAACATATTAAATTAGAGAAGGTACCTGCACACCGCTTCTGCATCGAAGTTCTGAGTTTGTCTATGATCAATTACAATAATTTCATGATGCTTATCAAGAAAGCATTCAAGGGCTGACTCTGGAGTCCGAGCAATATTGCATCTATAACCAGCTCTGTCACAGGCCCACCAGAAGCCGTCGCTCTGACTATCTTCCTTTGCAAAGATCAGCAAAACCTGAAAACAACAAAAAGAGCATCTTGAAATAAATCATCATCCATAGAGACTATTAAAAACAAGCCTATTGGCCAGGTGCAGTGGCTCATGCCTGTAATCCCAGCTCTTTGAGAGGCTGAGGCAGTGGACTACTTAAGCCCAGGTGTTTGAGACCAGTCAGGGCAACACGGCAAAACCCCGCCTCTACAAAAAATACAAAAAAAGTAGCCAGGCATAGTAGCACATTCCTGTGGTCTCCACTACTCAGGAGGCTGAGATGAAAAGATCACTTGAGCCTGAGACGTAGAGGCTGCAGTGAACCATGATTGCACCACTGCACTCCAGCCTGGGCAACAGAGTGAGACCCTGTCTAAAATAAAAGCAAAAACAATCCCCCCAAAACAACCAAAAGACCAGGCCTATGGTATACTGGTTTAAAATGGGGCCTCTGGAGGGAAGCTACCAGGGTTCAAATCCCAGCTCCTCCAGTTGGTTACAGTGGTCTTTGAACAAGGTGTTTCACCTCTTTGGCCTATAGTTTCTTGGCTGTAAGAGTGAAAGAACAGTGCCACATAAGTTAGTTCTGAGAACTGAATAAGCACAGAGAAGGTGCCCATTCACTCTGGTGGTGATTGTGACTCACTGCAATTACAAGTATTTCTAATTTCCTAATTAGTTTGGTTTTAAATAAGAAGTAAAATTATTAATGAGATAGTTAACACAGGTTAGATTATGGTTTACATTTACAGTACATATATTTGATTCCAGTTGCAAGTGGTATTTGCCTTTAAGTCTCTGGAGGCCACCTCTTTGAACTTAGCACTAAAATACCTATTGACATAAGGAAGTAAGGGAACTCAAAACAACCTCAAAAATGAATTTTAACATCCAATCTTTGCCAAAATCTGGAAAGAATGATCATGAAATGTAAAGTTGATGGAGTTAAGTTGAGGGAAATGTGCTTCTATTGATGAACTGCCTCATTGAGAAGCAATTTTGCCCACAGGAAAGAAGGCAGCAACACTTTACACAGTTCCTCCCTCATCATCACCTGGGTCCAGGAACACAGATTCCCTGCCAGCCAGAAAGACCCAGACTGCCCTACCACCACCTGAGCTCATTTATGTATTTATGGTCCATCTCTCTCACTAGAGAAGTAAGCTTCAGGAGAGTAAAGGCTCGGCCTGGCTTGTTCCCTGCTTGTACCCCCCATGCCCAGCACTAGCCTGGCACTTCCTAGCTGTTCAGTAAATATTTGAGAAATGAAAAAACAACTACTTGTGGGGTCTTCTGAGAAATGCGAGAGGGCTTTACTGTGAATAAGATGTAAGATCACCTCCCAGCAATAGATCTAATAAGAAAAACCTATAATAATCTCAAGATATTGTTAAGGCACTCAATACTCTTCTGCACCCACGTCTGGTTTAAACAATTAGAAACAGAAGGGTAGTTTCTCAACATGAAGAGCTTTTGAGTCAATAGTCAATATATTCATCATGGTGAAATATCAAACGTGTTTCATTTAAAATCAGAAACAAGCCAAATTGTCCAATCATTACATTTGAAAACTACTTTTTTTTTCTTTTTTTTGAGACAGAGTCTTGCTCTTGTCACCAAGGCTAGAGCGCAATGGCACGATCTCGGCTCACTGCAACCTCTGCCTTCCAGGGTCAAGTGATTCTCCTGCCTCAGCCTCCCGAGTAGCTGGGATTACAGGCGCCCACCACCACACCTGCCTAATTTTTGTATTTTTTTAGTAGAGACAGGGTTTCGCCATGTTGGCCAGACTGGTCTCGGACTCCTGACCTCATGATCTGCCCACCTCGACCTCCCAAAGTGCTGGGAATACAGGCATGCACCACCGTGCCCAGCTGAAAAATACTTTTATTAATTGAAAATTGGAAGTATATAGAAAAGCAGAAACAATAATATAATGAAACTCATGTACTCCTTACCCGGCTTCAGCAATAACCAACTCCTAGCCAATGTGGGTTCATCTCTATCCCTACCCATTTTCCTAGCTCTTACAACAGATTGTGGCTAATCCAGCTATTTTATCTCATCCATATGCATTTGTGAAAGATAAAGATTTTTTAAAAACAACAAAACCACAATATCATTTCATACCTAAACCTCCCCAATAATTTCTTAATATCAATAAGTATCTGGATATATTATATATGCCGTTTTTTAAGAGCACCCTGGGCTGACCAGGGTCTGTCCTTCTGCAGCCCAGGAAGCTCCTAACATTTCCAGCCACAGAGTTCCTTCCAGGAAGAAACGGGAGGTGGCTCTCCCAAGAAAAATGAAGGACACAACCTTGTGGATTTTGATAACGAAAGCCTTCCTATCAAACTGTTAACAGGGGAACCTGAATGAGAAAAATCAGGTAGAATAAACTGGTTGGTGCAAAAAGTCAATAACCTTTTACTTGGTGTAGCTGTGGTATTAACACGAGAAACTCAATATGCCAAACCTAGAAGTCAAAAAAGGTGAAAAACTTCTTGTCTCTCACCTGTCTGGCTGAATTATGGATTTTTAAACAAGAATCTCAACAATCTATACTTCCTTGACACCATTATGCCTCAACCTTTGACTAATACAGTAAGAATAACAATTCTCTTGTTGGGCATTACAACAACTATCACTAATTTTCAGAAACACTGCTTTTAACTGCTTACGGTATGTTGATGAACAAAATAAAGACGCTGCATTACAGTGGTAGAGGCACACACAATAAATAGACCATTAAGTAAGTACATTATACAGAATGGTAATAAATGACAGGTGCTACGTGAAACCCAGCAGAGCAGAGTAGGGGGGGGTCAGCAGTGGGTGCCGGCAGCAGAAGGAAGTAGGCAGTTAGGATAGGTCCCGCTGAGAAGGTGACGTGTGAGCACATGCCTGAAGGGAACAGAAAGGCAAGCCCAGTTTACGTTGGAAGGAAAAGCATTCCAGGCAGAGTTCTATAAGCCCCTGGTGTGTTCTAAGGACTGCAAGGGAGCCAGGGTGGTCGAAGGGAGGGTGTGAGGACAAAAGGGTGGGAGCAGGTCAAGTTCACAGCAGAGGGCTAGACCATGATAAGGCCTTCTAGGCCATTTGAAGGTCTTACAAAACTGGATTTCACATGGAAACTCACAAAACTGATTGAAGGTGGACAGCTGTATTAATTGTATATTTTTATTTTCTGTGTTTCCAATGCTTTGACTTCTGGCGCTTTGCTGACCCTGGAAGGACCGCCCTTCTCAGGGTTGCTAATCCCTAGAGATATCACACAATTCTCCTGTGAGCATGCCCTTCATATGCAAATCAACCAATCCAGAGCCCATCCCCAACCACCACCACCTCTGGTTCTTACCCTCCAGGCCACAATTCCCCAACCCTAATCACCCTAGGGCCAGGTACCAAACAACTAGAACCACCAATATGTCCCAGACCTTTCTGAAATTAATCAGACTAGCTTGGCCTAACCCTGCTCACCCTGCCTCACCCAAGCCTTCCCATGAAAACCACAGTGGAGGCTCTCGCGTGCGATCTCCTCCCACTCCCTCTGCCTCCTGACTGACTGTGGTGCTTCCCAGCGTGGCCCTGGCTGGCACACTGTGCCTCCTGCTCTGGGAACTGTAACTATTTTTTCAATGCCAATTGTTCCTAGATCTGTTGGCCTTACCATACCTGAATAATAAGATCTGTATCATGACACAGATCTTATTATTCAGGTATGGTAAGGCCAAAGGATCTTCTTATTTCGGTATGGTAAGGCACTCAGGAGAGAATTTCTTTGGCTAATATTTAAATATTTTCCTATTTATAAAAAAATTAGAAAGACTGCTTTTCAATTATTCAATTCCTAATCAAAGTGAAAATTTATGGGAATAAAGAATATATACCTTAGAGCAAAACACTATAGCAATCACCTTTCAAAAATATCTGCCTAGCTCTTGAAAATAATACCTTCTCCAGGAAAGTAGTAGATCCAAGTAGCCCAAATTGGACTCTTTGTCCCCATCTCCCAGGCTATAGCTGGGCTAATGATATTCTGATTCCAGGAATTTAGAATTTGCACAGAGAGACACAAAGGCTGGGAACCGGGACCTGTGGCCCATTAAGAATAGAGATATTGGCTGGGTGCGGTGGATCACGCCTGTAATCCCAGCACTTTGGGAGGCCGAGGTGGGCGGATCACCTGAGGTCAGGAGTTCCAGACTAGCCTGACCAAGATGGAGAAACCCTGTCTCTACTAAAAATACAAAATTGGCCAGGCATGGTGGTTCATGCCTGTAATTCCAGCTACTCAGGAGGCTGAAGCAGAATTGCTTGAATCTGGGAGGCGGAGGTTGCAGTGAGCTGAGATCGTGCCATTGCAGTCCAGCCTGGGCAATAACAGAGAAACTCCATTTCAAAAAAAAAAAAAAGATATTGATGGAAGAATGTTAAACTGCTGATGTCAAAGGGCTCAGAGATGGCCCATGGACACCCTTCCCAAGCTACCCACCCTTTTCAACTCTTTCTTGGAGTCTGAAAAAAAAAATTGCACTATCCTTCTAATACATTTCTTATTTACTTATGTACTTTTTGGTATAAGGTATCCTTACAATCGAAAAATAAAAACAAAACAAAAACTTAAGTAATGTAATCCCTTTTCAGCTTTAATATTCTGTGTATCAGTATTTCTCATTTCTCTGACATGGCTGTTTGTTAAGATTTATTGACTATTAACTGAGGTCAATAAATGATTAACTCATATAAATGATTCTGCGAAACATATTTTTGAAAAATCATTACTAATGGTGTTATAACTGAACTTGATCTGTAAAGAGTAACAGTAAACTGACCTTGTGCTTGCTCAAAATAATATGCTCAACATTCATTCAAAGAATATTTATTGATGACTTGTTATGCAAGATGTTAAGAACAGGGAATAAAAAGATGACAGAGATAGCCATAGGCCAGTCTCTTCCCATGGGCTCCAGTCAAGGAAGCAGATAATTATAATAAATGCACCAATGAGTGGTGACCACAGATAAACGAAGCATGGACAAGAATCCAAGCACAGGAGAACAAGCAGAAGGAAGTAGTTTTGTCACATCAATCTCACTGTACCCTTGTAAACACAGCAAAAGAGGAGAAGATGCAGAACTGATCTGGGCTGAAGCCTGGAACAATGAGGAAACCTCTTACTGGAGCAGAGCTCAGCCAACTTGTGTTCTGTCCATAGTCAGAACACAGCTATCGGCAATCCTCACTTGCATGGCAGAATCAGACTATAATAATGACCATGCACGAGGGTTGAAAACTTACGGAGTGTGTACATTTTTCACTTTTCAGGTGATGGGTACACTGAAAGCCAGTACACAATATATGCCTGCAAGAAATCTGCATTTTTATACTCTATAAAAACAAAAATGAAAAAAATGACCATGTAAACCTATCTTAATAAATAATGGTAAAAATTATGATTGTTTTGTGACCTTTAAAGATTTGTGTCAACATACTGAAAATTTTCTTATTCTTGGTTATAAATATATAGGGAAATGAAAAAAAATAAAGCTAAAATTTATTTAATATATTGTAATTTAAAATATTAGAAACATTGAGAATTAAAATGTTTTATTTATTTAAAAAAATTATCAAGAGTAGTTTGGACAGTGCTTGCCACCTTCTTCTAGTTGTATAAGTTATGATATGAAGTGAGCATCTTTTCTATGCCTTGGCAAATTATCATACTCCTAACTTTGGATCAGCTGCTGACATTTTATCCTCTGTGCTTTCAGTATCATGCAACATCCCCAGAGCTCCTTTAATTACTGTGAAGCTTTTTGCTGGCCTCACTACCTCTATGACTTCTTCATCCTTTTTGTCACACCACTGTCCTCATTTATGTTGATGAACTAATTACATTCACTAACTTCTACCAGCTACAGTGTCGGCATTCCACAGTCAACTATTTCTCCTCTAAGTCCATTTACATTTGATTCAAATTTCACTCACAGCATTATCATTTTTCATCTCTTCATTGCACTTTCATCTTTGTTAGCTCATTCCCTCTTTCGACAATCTATTTTTGCATAATGTCATGTGGGTTTATCACGAAGAGATAGGAGGCAACACAACTACATGCTTTGCTGTCTGTACTTAGGCTGAATAACAGATAGGCAGAAACCAACCAGAGTCTTTGGCTAAAAAAAGTTATGGTTAAAAAAAGCGATAGGTTACTGATGATGCTGCACATTTGTTATTTCCATAGTGATTTGTGGACTGAAGAACCAGCTGCAAAGTTTATGCTTTATGCATTTATTCACAGTTAAAACACTGATGTAACCGCAATCTGAAACATGTTGTTGGGAGTCTGGTGTTATTTAAGTAAACCATGAAATCTGTGCACATTGGAAGTGCACAAAGCAAGAGATACCTGCTTTTCAAAAGTAACTACAAATACCTCAAAGAAAGCTGAAACATATCTTTTGGAGGATAGCAATAATCTGTCTTTGACAGCTAAATTAGAATGAAACTACTTTATCCGGTGACGGCTAATTATAAAAAAAGATGAAAACAAAAACTAACTTTTCCTCATCTTGAATAAGGCAATATAGGTGTTATTACTAGTGTTATTTCTTAATGAGGGTATATCTATGTGTCTTCAATGGATTGTCAATGTCTACTATTAAACATCCAGTTTTTGGAATATTTAGTCTGGCTTTAAGCAAACACCTGGTAACAGGGAGCTTCTAAAGCAGACCACATATATAGATCACATAAGCTGTTTCTGCATAATACTAAACAAGTGGCCAATGTGATCAGGGGAGGGGTTAATTGAGTTTAAAAAAAATGGTCTGAGAACTTTCCTTAAATGTCCCTAGGAAAGTGATGCTGATTACAGCTATAGTTTGATGAGAATTTTCTAAGGGCCAGCCACTATACTGAATGTACTAGAAACATACTGTCTCACTCAATAACCAGTTACAGAAACTCTTTGGAGGTGGGAATTATTCCTATTTTATAGATATGGAAACCGAGGCTTAGATGGTTAAAAAACTTGTCCACAGCTGCACTGCCAGCAAGATGTGAACCGAGGCTGGCCTGACCCCAGGGCCTTTGCAATCACTATGTTAAGTAACTTACTGTCTCTCAGCTCCACAAATATTTTTTACCTATAATATTAGACGAAAATTCTTAGCAACTCTGTGGTTCTTTGAAACTGGCTGGATGAGGTAGAAAACGCAACCTGGTAGCAGCAGTAAGGACAGACAGCAAGAGAAATGCTGGCCACAGCAAGTTACTGAGTCTGAACGTCTCCATCCCTCAGTCATTTCACTTAATGTGTGAAGGTCACCTCCCTATGAGGCCATGTGATCTCCAGTATATAACATCCCCAAATATAATGGTTCCAGAAAACCTACGCCCTACAACATGGAAGAATAAGGTGGTTTTTGTTGTTGTTGTGTTTTTTTTTTTTAGGGTTGGAGTCTCACTCTGTTGCCCAGGCTGGAGTGCAGTGGTGCTATCTTGGCTCACTGCAACCTCCACCTCCCAGGTTCAAGCAATTCTCTGCCTCAGCCTCCAAAGTAGCGGCGATTACAGGTGCGGCCACCACATCTGACTAATTTTTGTATTTTTAGTAAAGACGGGGTTTCACCATCTTGCCCAGGCTTTGAAAGGAGATGTGACCTTGCTAAGAAAAAGCTAGGTCACAGCTGTGGGGATCCATTTCCAAGTCCAGTTGGAAAGCCCAGCGTGAGGGGGAATGGGGACAGGACTCTCTAAGCAGAAACACACAAATTCTGCACACTGGGGAAGTAAATGTGTTCCAGGTATGGATGAAGAAAAGGCCACTTGATTTTTCAGACAGTCTCATGTTGATTTGGATCTCCTGCCTCATAATACTTCCTCTGCTTTTTATTTTCTAGCCAAGATTGGAAAATATGACTTTCACTGTGGGTCACACATCAACTCACCCAGGAGAGACGTGCTCCACAGCACCACTCTGCACTTCCAATCCATTCCACTCCTAACTGTGCTCCTGCCAGCTCTGTGTGGGGTGTGTGGAGCCCCATGGGAGTACATTTCCTGACATGGGAGTAAATTTCCCCTGATGAACTCAGAAATGCACCCTCAAAAGCAACTATATCCTGAAATATTCTTATCAAGCCAAACCCTAAGGGCTCTGGCTGATGTAGCTAATTAATATTTTTGGCACTGCAGTGAAGAAAAAAAAGGAGAAAAAAAAGTAAAATAAAAGCACTAGGACATAGCTTGATTTTTCTAAGTCAATTGCAATGTTAGTAGCAGAAGCAAAAAAACACTAGATATCAATGCACTGAAAGTTAGTGTGTTATGGACAATAAAACTGACCTTCCAGACCTCTCTCTGTGGTCAGGGAACATGGTGCCTTCTCTCTCTCCCCTGCAACACTTAGCATAGAGCCCTGAACATAGGAAGTACTCAGTAGATTCTTACTGCATAAATCATTGAGTCAAAACTCTATGTTTGAATGAGACCATAGTGAGGCCATCCTTGGTTCTAAGTTGAGTTTATTATCGTTTTTAAAAGAAACTCTTAATTATTGTGTCCCTCACTCAAAGAGAGACTCTTTACCACTTGCATTTGCTGTTATTTGGAGCCAAACTCATGTGAGGGAAATCAATGGGGTATACAGTAGCACTTGTAATGTTCCAGGTCTTGCACTGGGTGGCGGGCTTATGAGTTTATGGTATTCAATTTGTTATTATGTTTCATAGGTTATGAGCACATATCAAAAATATTTTTGTATGTTTTAATATGCCACATATAATAAATTCAAATTTATAGACAAGTGTTTTTCAGTTGTGGGAGGGTGGAGCTGTCAGGAGGTACTTAAATTCTGCAAAGGACTGTATCATGTTTGAGAGGACAGAAAGATAGTATGGCGAGATTTTGTTATAAAATTTGACTGCTAATCATGCATATTAAAAATAATTTCAGGCTGGGCACGGTGGCTCACCCTGTAATCCCAGCACTTTGGGAGGCCAAGGTGGGCGAATCACGAGGTCAAAAGTTCAAGATCAGCCTGGCCAATATGATGAAACGCTGTCTCTACTAAAAATACAAAAAGTTAGCTGGGCGTGGTGGCATGCACCTGTAGTCCCAGCTACTTGGGAGGCTGAGGAAGAAGAATCGCTTGAACCTGGGAGGCGGAGGTTGCAGTGAGCCGAGATCGTGCCACTGCACTCCAGCCTGGGTGACAGAGCAAGACTTTGTCTCAAAAATAATAATAATAATAATTTCAGGGTAATCACTAAAAGAATAGCAGTATACCTATATTAGAGAAAAGAAAATGTAGCTTCAAAAACATACCCAACTTAATAAGCAGAAACAACAAACAAGAAAACAAAAGGAAAAGGTTAATAAATAGAAAACACAAAATAAAACAACTGTATCAGTATTCACACTCAATGTAAGCAGATTTAACTCACCTATTAAAAGACAAACATTATAGAAACAGATTTTAGCTCCCTTTTTTTTTTTTTTTTTTTTTTTTTTTTGAGGCGGAGTCTCACTCTGTCACCCAGGCCGGAGTGCAGTGGTGCAATCTCGGCTCACTGCAAGCTTCGCCTTCCGGGTTCACACCATTCTCCTGCCTCAGCCTCCCGAGTAGCTGGGACTACAGGCACCCACCACTACGCCCGGCTAATTTTTTGTATTTTTAGTAGAGACGGGGTTTCACCATGTTAGCCAGGATGGTCTGGATCTCCTGACCTCGTGATCCGCTCGCCTCGGCCTCCCGAAGTGCTGGGATTACAGGTGTGAGCCACTGCGCCTGGCCAGCTCCCATACTTTTATTGAAAAAAACCCCGACATACTGCTTAAAAAAGGCTACTCAAAATAAAGTTATAAAGTATCTGCAGTCTTTTGTTTCTGAAAAAAAACCAACAAACAGAAAAAGATATACTAGGAAAATGTTAACCAAAGGTAGCAGGCCTGGCAATATTATAAATAGATAAAACAGAATATAAGGGAAAAGGTTAAAGAAGGACACTACAAAATGATAAAAGGGACAGTCATCAAGAATATACAACAATCAAGAACTTGGATACACCTAACAACACAGACTCAAAATACCAGCAAATATTAACAGATATTGATGATTTTTCAACAAATCCACTGTAATTAGAAACTGACAGATCACACAGTCACAAAATTTAAGTCAAAAATTAATAAAGATGGTTTGAATAGCACGATTAATGAAGTTGAAGTAATTCATGTAAATAGGACCCTTTGTCCAACAAATAGAGAATACATCTTTTTATCACTTTTTGTGGAGTATTAATCTAAAAACTGACTACATACCTGGCCACCAAACAAGCTGCAACAAATATAAAAAAAAATCAGTAGCAAAGGCATCAAAGCAATTCAATGGGGAAGAATAGTCTTTGTAATAAGTAGAGCTGGAAACAACCAGACATCAATATGGTGGGGTGGGGGTATCAGCCTTGACACCCATATCACACTGTACACAAAAATTAACTTGAGATAGATTATAGATTTAAAATTAAAAGTTAAAACAATAAAGTCTCTAGAGGAAAACAGGAAATTATCTTCTTGACCTCGGAGTAAATAAAGAATTATACCACAGAAAGCAACAACCATTTTTTTAAAAAGTGATAGACTTTTTCAAAATGAAAAATTATTCAAAAGCCAGAGTTATGAAAACGAATAAAAGAGCCACAGATTGGGAGAAAATGTTCTCAAAATCTGACAAAGGAGTCGTAACAATAATATATAAAGAACTCATACAACTCAGTAAGTTTCCCAATTAAAAAATGAGGAGAAGACTTGACAAAACACTTCACAAAAGAAAATAGAGGAATGGCTAATAAACAAATAAAAAAGTGCTCATCATTAGTCATGGAGAAATGCAAATTTAAATCACGATAAGATAATACTACTCATTCACTAGAGTAGCGAAAATTTAAAAGACTCACAACATCAAATATTTTCAAGGATTTAGAGTAACCAGAAATGTCATATTGCTGGTATGAGTGTAAAATGGTACTTTGGGAAAAGGTCTAGAAGTATCTTAAAAAGCTAAACATACCATTGTTCTGGAGGTTTTAGCCAGGGCAATTAGGCAAGAGAAGAAAAAAAAAAGCATCTAGATTGTGACATGATCTTGTACACAGAAAATCCTAAGGAATTTCTATGGGAATTCATTAGGCTTTCCTTAGGATTATAGGAATTTAAACCTATAATATATAATCCTGAGGATTATAGGAATTTCTATATTCACGAAAAACTAATACATGAGTTCAGCAAGGTTGCAAGATATAAGATCCTGTGAAATAGAAAGATATTTCATGGTCATAGACTGGAAAATAAAATTGTTAACATGGTAATACTCCTGAAATTGGTCTATAGATTCATTGCAATCCCTATCAAAATCCCAGCTGGCTCTCCGAAGCCCCCACTGAAATTGACAAAATGGTCCTAAAATTCATACAAACATGCAAGAGACCCAGATAGCCAAAATAATCTTGAAAAATGAGACTAAAGTTGGAGGAGTCACACTTCACAACTTCAAAACTTACTACAAAGTTACAGTAATCAAGACAGTGTGGTACTAGATAAGGACAGACATATAAATCAATGGAATAGAACTGAGAGTCCAAAAGTAAATCCTCACATTTATGATTGATTTCTAACAAAGATGCCAAGACAAGTCAACAGGGGAAAGAAGAATATTTTTAAACAAATGCTGCTAGGACAACTAGATAAAAATAAAGCTGGACCCCCTACCTCACACCATAAACAAAAATTAACCCAAAATGGATCATAGAGCTAAATGTAAGATCTAAAACTATAAAACTCATAGAAGAAAACAAAGACGTAAATGTTTACAATCTTAGATTAGGCAATGAATTTTTAGATACGACACCAACTGATGAATGAAGAATGATGCTTACAGCACAACACCTTTCAAAGAGAGCTAAAAAGAATTCATAACAAGTATACATATTATGAATGGATACACACATACAAAGAGTGAGTATACAAATATTTATCATAGTGGTTGCTTTCAGAGAGGAAAGAAAGGGGCAGCAAAGGGATAAATAAAGGGCTTAAACAGTATCTACAACCTTCTGTTTCTGAAACAAATAAGACATACCATTAATATATGACAGAAATGGGTGTTGGTACACCCATGAACCTTTATAAATATTTGAAATATTTTAACATTTAACAAATTACATTTTTAAAAGAATGAGACATCCTTATGAGCATTCATTGCCAGTGTAGCATAGGACAAAAATGAAGGTAAATGAAATTGATCTAAAACCATACTAATCCCAAACAGTATTCTGGAAATTGCTTTGGGAATAAGTCCTTGATATCAACTCCTTTATTTGTTATTGCCTTTATTCAAAATTGGAGTACAAAGGACATGGCTCAGAATGATTACTGAAATTTTCCATTTGTTTATATTCTATACAAATAGTTGTGGCTGGTGTTTATTTTTCTCTATCTCTCTGTTCCTAAATTTGTTTTCATCAAATTTTCCCAAGCTA
Source organism: Macaca fascicularis (assembly GCF_037993035.2). NCBI lineage: Eukaryota > Metazoa > Chordata > Mammalia > Primates > Cercopithecidae > Macaca > Macaca fascicularis. The sequence continues at coordinate 81,275,541 of NC_088380.1, read as the reverse complement.
AATCTCTTCCTTTTTTTTTCTCCTTTCCCTAGATTTGCATTTCTTTTACCAAGCAACTATAAAACATTATTTTCTTTTTCCATTTGCTCATAAATCAAATAGCACATTTCCTTGCTTGGTTTTTTACTTTCATCTATATGTTGGTTGACTTGTTTATATCTTTTCTGCATCTTGACTTGTCCCAAGTATGGGACAAGATTCCAGGTGCTAATAAGCTACAGTTCTTACAAGGAGGAAGTTAACTTATTTAGGCCTAATGGGATGGCTTATATGCAGATAAGGATTTAGAAATTATTTAAAAGGGTACAAACTCCCTTTTCATACATGTTTCTCTCAAGGGGGCACAGGAACTTGGAAGGGCTGCAAGGAGGACACAGTTGCTGCCATGATTAGAGTGAAGTCAATCCTACAGGTGGCTGGGCTTGTATCCTTGGATACCAGTTCCTGCTGTGTTACGGAGCCCAGTAGGCTGCTTGGCTTAAGTCACATGGAAGATATAGGGGAGCATTTTATCATCTTCTATTCCCACACAACAGCAACAGCTATCATTTATCAACCATCTTTTTCAATTAATGATAACTGCCAGATAAAGTTCTAGGCATCCTATGCTATCTCATTTAACTTATAATTCCCTGAGGCATAATCATCTCCATTTTGCAGACAGGACACTGGGTAAGAGGAGTGAAGCAATATACGCAAGGTCACACAGCTGATTAACGGCAGAGCTAAGATTCCCACCCAGTTGTGACTCATGACAAGGCCCAGCCCTTTACCATTTCATTGCTTCTTCCCTTTCTGGCTGCAGCAGGATGTGGAGCAGACTAGTTTTGGGGTAAAAGTTGTTCTTTCTCACAATCCACCATGCAATCTATCCATTATATTTATACTCAAAATGGGGAAACGTTTAGGTCTTCAAGAAAACAATTTGAGTCAGGCCGGGCACAGTGGTTCACACCTGCGTGGGAGGCCCAGGCAGGCAGGTCACCTGAGGTCAGGAGTTTGAGACCAGCCTGGCCAACATGGTGAAACCCCATCTCTATTAAAAATACAAACATTAGCCAGGTATGGTGGCGCACGCCTGTAATCCCAGCTACTTGGGTGGCTGAGGTAGGAGAATCGCTTGAACCCAGGAGGCAAAGGTTGCAGTGAGCTGAGATGGAGCCACTACACTCCAACCTGGGCAACAGAAGGAGGCTCTCTGGCAAAAAACAAAAACAAAATAAAACAAAAAACAGAAAACAATCTGAGTTATGGGGCTGAGTAAAAGAGGCGTACCTGAATAGGGTCCTGCGTCAGTCTCATGGGCCCGATGCGCACCTCCGCAGAAGACACCTGCTAAATAAAGGACAGCACAAGAGAAGTGTCAAGTCTTAAACTACACAAATGGATACATCCTTCCTTACGCAATGCATTGCATTATGCCACTGTGTGCACTAAATTGAAGAATCCGGCTTACTGAACTGGAGATGGGTTACAAAGCATGATGTATATAGCACAGCCCTGTTTTTGTATAAAAAAATAAAGTATACATTTATATGCATTGAAAATGTTTTTGAGGATACATCCCCAAATGCTAAGTGGTTGGACTTTGAGTTATTTTTACTAGAAGTGCCTGTATTTTTATAATAAGCATGTACTATTTTATGGAAGGAAACAATTCAATAATTATTTACTGAGCACCTACTATGCGCTGGGCATCATGCTAAGACCATTATTATTCTGACATTTCAAAAGAGAATAAAAATTTCTCTCAAATCTCGAGGCTAAATCACATCTATGGTTTAAGAGCCTTTCCAATATTTAGATCCTTTTTTTCTTATCCTCATGTTTTACTATGAGGGGCAAACAGCTTAGTCTTACTCACATTTACCATGGATAAATTATTCATCTCAGTTGTATTTCCACAAATAAACTGAGCAATACCACACCATGATGACCACAAGAGGCTTGTCTCTGCCCCATGACTCCAGGAGTGAGCATAGGGCTCTTCGGTGTTCACTGGCCAACACCATCTGGCTGCCTTTGGCGAGCGGTTAGATGGAAGCAAGCATAAAGCAAATATTTGTCTTTATTTTTAATTACTTTACTGGGATTTCTAAAAATGACTGTTCTCTAGACTAATTTGGTTGACGGTCTTGACCTCACCTCCATGGATCCAATTTTGTTTTTCTCTAAGAGACTGCGGTCATTTGCCACTGTTGGGAGCTTATCCTGCATGCCACCCTCTGTACTGGCCCCGTGTCAGTCTGAAGAAGTGCCTTCAGCTCGCAGCAGCATTTACACAACCAGAGACACCTGCAGTGACCCAAGGGCCATGGGAGGCTTTTCAATTACAAAAAACAAACAAGAAAAGCAAACTTTCTTTACATTATACTTCACAAGACTACAATAATTTCCCTTTCTCCTTTCTTCCTCTTTCCCCAAGTTTAACTCTTGGTGCTGGCGCTATGAACACTCTCCAAAGCACCAGTCAGTCTTCCTTTCCTCTGTAGGGCTGATTCTCTCACCCCACCCCAACACGGCAGTGTAAAGAACTGATGCAGGGCGCTTGGGCCTCTCACCAAACCAGCCAGCAGAAAACTCAAAGAGCCCTCTAATGACTGCTCATAGGCTCCTGGCCCTCCATGGAGGGTTCTCAGGAGGGCAAGGCTGCCTGTCCTGCTCCCCTTGGGGGAGACAGCCTCCTCAACCATGGGTCCACTCAGCAGGCCTGGCACAATGAAAACCAACTGGAGGCTTTGAGTCCCTGAGCCTGTGGACAAGTTCCTTCAGTGTTTCACTGCTGTGTTCAGGTCAAAGTGACAGGCTCATGTTGAGTGTCGACTTCTCTTACTCTTCTTTTGTCTAAGTCAGTCAGTATCCTGGAAGGTGTGGGTGCTGACACCAGTAGCCTACGTGCACAGCCCCAAGAGCAACTTCACTAGAAGAGGGCCAGCCCCAGGGCATCCTGCGTCGCTGGGCTGCCAGCCCTTCGCCCAGCTCCACTCCCAAGCCAGTTTTTGCTATTGAAATAAACACCCTCCTTCCAAAGCAGCACAACTGCCAGAACCCAGATTAAAAAACTAATGTAATCCCAGCACTTTGGAAGGCCAAGGCAGGCAGATCACCCTGAAGTCAGGAGTTCAATTCCAACCTAGCCAACATGGTGAAACCCAGTCTCTACTAAAAATACAGCAGGCGCCTGTAATCCCAGCTACTTGGGAGGCTGAGGCAGGAGAATCACTTGAACCTGGGAGGCAGAGGTTGTGGTGAGCCAAGATCACCGCATTGCACTCCAGCCTGGGCAATAAGAGCGAAACTCCATCTCCAAAAAAAAAAAAAAAAAAAAAAAAAAGTTAATGATTAAAAAGGGAAACCAGCCGGGCGTGGTGGCTCATGCCCATAATCCCAGCACTTTGGGAGGCCAAGGCAGGTGGATCCCTTGAGGCCAGTTTGAGACCAGCCTGGCCAACATGGTGAAACCCCGTCTCTACTCAAAATACAAAAATTAGCCAGGCATGGCAGTGGGCACCTGTAATTCCAGCTACTCGGGAGGCTGAGGCAAGAGAATGGCTTGAACTCGGGAGGTGGAGGCTACAATGAGCCGAGATCACACCACTGTACTTCAGCCTGGGCAGCACAGCGAGACTCCAGAAAAAAAAAAAAAGTGAAACCAATTTAGTACGCTAAGATACATTTGATAAGCCAGGGTATCTTTTCATCTTTTCACTTGCCCTGTGATCTCTCTTGAGTTCACTGCCTCCACCACACACAGAAGGCCCTCCAACAAGCCCACCTGTGAATGATTTTGCCAGCAAAATTAGGCTCCTAAAGGAGTCATCCAGTGGCAGAAAAGAAAGTAATGAATGAAATCATAAATAAAAGTTTAAAAGGAATAAAATAAAAAGTGATTCACATTAGAAGGCCAAGAGATAGGGAAGGACTCCCTGCAAGAAGGGCACAGGCTGTACAAAAAATAATAATTCACCCCTAACCAATACATTGCCTGTCTCCCTCCCTCCCTCCCTCCTTCCTTCCCTCCCTCCCTTCCTTCCTTTCTCTCTCTCTCTCTCTCTCTCCTTTCTTTCTTTCCTTTACTTTTTTTCTTTTGCTTTTTTTTTTTTTTGGACAAAGTTTTACTCTGTCACCCAGGCTGGAGCGCAATGGCACCTTCTCGGCTCACTGCAACCTCCGCCTCCTGGGTTCAGGCGATTCTCCTGCCTCAGCCTCCTGAGTAGCTGGGATTACAGGTGCCCACCAACACTTCCAGCTAATTTTTGTATTTTTAGTAGAGATGGGGTTTCGCCATGTTGGCCAGGGTGGTTTCAAACTCCTGACCTCAGGTGATCTGCCCACCTCGGCCTCCCGAAGTGCTGGGATTACAGGAGTGCACCATTGTGCCCTGCTGCCTATATACTTTTCTAAATAATCAATATGTGCATGAAGTGTTGGTACAGCTAACCTTATATAGTAGGCTGGCGGGGAGGGGCAGGCGATTTTCGACTCTGCCAGGAGAATATCTGATGACCGTGAACATTCCTTAAGTCCCTCTGACCCAGGCATTGTGCCAGGCACATTCACACCTGTAATCCTAGTGGCAGATAGGCAACGGCCACGGAGTCACAACATGGAATTTTAAAAGCAACTCTCAAGCTAGAAGATGTATCATTTTTTTTTTCCTAAAGGCAGGAAAGACCCTACAACTTTCTATCATAGCCACCACAGTTCTCTGCCTGCCATCCAGCATTCTAACTCCCATCTGACCCAGCCCAGCAGAAAGGTGAGCTGTGAGCTCGTGGGAGGACAGCAGAGCCGGGAAGAGGCGCTGTAAAGTTGCTGCTTAGGGACCTTCTCCAAACCCCTGCCTCTTGCATCTCTACCATTCCTTGCCTCTCTCCTCCCAGCCCCACTTCACTGTGCTCCCTCCCACGTGCTGTCACTCTACCTCCACTACCGGTGTGAGTGCCTCAGTTTACCAGCTCCTCTAGTCCTGACCCACACTTTGCTTTCTGTCTGTTTGCCTTTTCCTTCTTGGTCTGTGCTCCAAGTCATCTGGCCTTGGCTTCTGTGTCCCAAAGAGGTCAACTGTCCCAAAAGAACACTGGAACTTGTTCTTGCTGACTCTGAGGGCTGGCACTAGGTAGTGACCAGCAGAAAACACCCGTAGCAGGTATATTCACAGACGGCAGTTTGCAGAGTTCTGCTTCTGACACAGGCATCTAAGTGCCTGCATTTCACCAATTTATCAAACAGCAATTATGAACAGAAACAGGAGATCATTTACCGACATCTGTGTAGCCACGCCAAGATTCTCTACTTCAAAGAATGAACTTTGAGCAACTGCAGATGCACAGAATCTTCAATTAGTGTATTAGCTCTGATTCCAGGAAGTGACCAAGTTTGCCAGCGTCAGAGAAACAAATGCAGGGGTGGGGGTATAGGTAACATAATTCCAACACCTGAGAAGAGGGTGGGACCAGAGTGTGAAGAGAAACACACTTCCTAGCCACATGGGTTTCCCCAGTAGCCTAATGAGGAAGGACTGCTGAACTACAGTGTAGTTTTAACTGTGCTGTACAACATTCGTAGTGTGTCAAATATTTGTGTGTACATGTGTGTGAATGGTAACATACACACCTATATACATGGAAGCAGGGTCACCAATCCACTTTCACATGGAAAAAATAAAAAATAAAAAACGAGTACTATTTTGTAGCACTTGCTGACTTCCATGGTATAAATACCATTGTTTATCTCAAGCTGGCAACACGGGTCCATGACTGCAAAATTAGGAATGCATCTTTTCATTCAGAGAAAGTCTACAAGTGGCAAAGTCATTCAGTCTTTGTTGCTCTGTAAACATCTATCACTCACTTCTGCTTGAAATTTGGCTGAATATAGAATTCTGGTTAAGAGACATTTTCTCTCCCACTCTGAAGTTGAGAAAGAGGAGATAATACTTCTGGTTTGGGGGGTGGGGAGATCAAGGAAGGCCTCATGAAGGCAGGCAGGTGGTGAGAAAAAGGGGGACGAAGAGGCTGGGTTGGGGAAAGAGATTCTAGGCATAGGGAACAGCACAGGCACCGGCATGGAGGCAGGAAAGCAAAGGTGCTGGGGGGGAGAAAACAAGTCTCCAGAGAGCTGGATTGCAGTATGTGAAAGGGTCGGCTGGGAAGGCTGGGGTCAGATCCTCAGAGGACACAGGAACGAGCTCTCTTTTTTAATCTCTAAGCACCAATCACATTGCAGGTGTTTGAGCAAAGGATCAACATAATCAGATCTGTGACTTGGGAAAATCAAACACTGGCTTGCCCACTTTCTGAACAACCAAGAACAGAGATTTCGCAAAAACTAAACAAAAACACTGCTATGAGTAGGAACTACAGCAACGAAAGCAAGTGGGAAAATACACTGCAATGATCAAGAAAAAAACTGCAGGAAAAAAACTCAGCTTGGCTTCACTTCAATAGAAAGGGAACTCCAAGATACAACCCAGCTGGTGCAGGGTAGGCAGATGGAAGGGACAAACTCGCGAGAGAAATCAAGGTAGTTCAGGTTGGTTAATTCACCTGTCATGCCACCACATTCTCTAGAGGTGACTGCTGCAGCTCTTAATAGTTTCAGCTTCAGGAATCTTGTTAAGTAACTTGGCATCGAGTTTTAGAGCCTTCCTCAGACAAGAGGGAAGCTAAGGATTCAGGAAGGAAAGCAGTTGACCTGGAAAGCCCTTTTCTGTCTCAGCAGCTTACGCATACTTCAAGGTCCTGCTCCAATGCCCTTGCCCTCTGACAATGGTTCAAGTCTAGCTTCACCCAAAGAAGAACCAGTGATTTCTCTCCTCAGTACTCCTGTATTCATAGCACTAATTTTGTTAGTCATTTACATATCTCACTCCTTGGCAAGACTGTGAGTTTCTTGAGGACATAGTCTCTGCCTTTTTCACAATTTTATCCCCAGCATCTACAAGATGCTCAGCAAATGCTTTGTGGAATTGAATTAAACTGAAAAGATCAGACAGCTTTTAAGTAACAGAGTGAAGACTGAGACTTCATTCTTCCTAACCCCCAGTGCACTGCTCTTCCATTATGTTCCAAAATTGGAAGCATTAATTCTGCAGCACTCATATTTCTGGTGTGGCTTCTGGACTCCATTCAGACTCTGCAAAATAGATGATGCAGTGCCTGGCGATCCCTACTTGTGCCCTGGTAGTCTGTTAACAGGGCTGGCCCAGCACTAAGAAGGAAAAGGGTACGCATGCATATGCATGTGCGTGTGTGTCCAGGTGGGGATGGAGTGTCTGAGTTCCAAAACTCAGGGTCTGAATCTTCCCCACTTCAATGACTTCTCCTTTAGAATCCCTTCTTTCCCACCATCTACAGTATTGAGTGTTCACACACACACACACAAACACACACAGCTTAGGGCAAGCTTGACTCGCATTTTGTGACGGGTCCACGGTGAAGATCATTTTACACTGAAAAGACACCAGCTGTGGGCACAGAAATAGGCACTTTTAAATGCTCTTCATCAACTCTGTCTGCTGCCCTGTTGGCTCTGATTTAAAAATAGCATTTAATGATCTCAGTATGTGCCCTGTCCACCCTCCATTCTCAGGCAAAACTTAGTTCTTTATTCTTCTGAGCTCTGGGTAAACAAAGGTTGTGTCTGCCTTTTGTCTTTTGAACGGGTGCCTGTCTGTCCTCTGCCTTCCAGTCAGAAAGGGACGGGCCCTGCAGTCTCTAGGTGACCCCACGGTGAGGCTGGGCCTCCCTGCTCTATGCTGGGAAACTCTGGCCCATCCCAACTTCTCTTCCCTGCCAACCATGCTTAGCACACCCAGAACACTCTCTTCCTTCTGTCCCCTCTCAGTTGTAGGCCCTGCTGGCTGGTGCTGCCCTCACTCCAGCCTCCAACCTTACCTGGCTGTGGTCTGGCTGCCCTCCAGCACCACCTGGCAACTCTGACACCCTGGACCTTTCAGGGTCCAAGAGCTCACTGGGCAGCCCATGAGTTTCCCTTCTCCTTCCTGCTTCCAATCCTCCGGTCTAGAAGTTCTCAACCTGGGCTTCATATTAGAAGTACCTGGGGAACTTTAAAAATATATCAATGCCTGGGTCCTATTTGACACCAAGAGAATTGGAATCTCTAAAATCTCTAAGGATGGGGCCCAAGCATCTTCAATTTTTTATCTCCTTAGGTGCAGCCAGGGTTGACAACCACTAGTCTTGTTTTGAGCAGACTTGTCTGTTGCTGACTTCAATTCCTGCTTCTTTAATGGCTCCTCCTGCAGACTCTATTACATATTCATTTACTCAACAAACATCAATGGAACATTTACCTTGTGGAAGGTAACAACACCCACCCAAGACTCAGCTATCATGACTGAACCCAGACATTGACAGGTATCTGTGTTTATTTCCAGACACCTCCACTGGTTTTTTCCAGATAGCTCCACGAAAAACACAAGATTATAATCTTGGCATGAGGAAGATAAAGTCTTTTACATTTGGTGAATTATCCCCCCCAAACAATATCCCTACTTTACAATCAAAATCAATCAAAAATTTCTTTTATAGTTTTTTTGTTATATAATATAAATGGACGATTACTCATAGTTACAAGATACAGCCAGTGACATATTTCACTACTTTGTGTTTTATGCCCTATTATTTAGAATAGTACATTAATTTGGCAGCATGATGTTTTATCACATAAACATACAAATGTCTGCTCATCAAAATATACAACCATGAGATAAAAGATTAATCACTTTGACTTTAAAATTATAGCTCCTATTCACCAAAAACAGAAACAAAGGCAAAGAGCACTGTAATAAAAGAGAAAAAGGCCCAGAGCCTGAGAGATGAAATCTAAAACATTAAAAAAAAAAAGTTAGTAACCAGACATAAAACAAAAATTTCTTAAACATCAGTAAGAAGACAGCCAAAAACAAAGCTGGGGAAATGATTTGAAAAAGAAATTTACAGGAGAGGAAATATAAGTATGAATAGATGCTCATCGTCATTAGTAATCAGGAAGATAACAATTTTAAATTACAATGAGATGCTATCTTACATCCAACTATTTTTATCAACAGAATGGCAGAATTAAGTCAAACATTACCTAGAATAGGCAAGAAAGTGGCCCCTCAGAAACTCTTATACATTGTTGGTGGGCATGTAAATTGGTTTAGCAACTCTGAAAAACAGTTTTGGGATATCTAGTGAAGATGAAGAAGTATATATCCTACAATTCAGCCTCCTGTATGAGTGTACCTCTAGGGTATATAAGAGGCATTTACAAAAATATTCAGAGCAGTATTGTTTGTAACAAAAACTTAGAAAACTGAATCCATAGTCTATTAATACCTATCACTAGAAGAAACTGATATATAGCTCAAGGACTATCCATACAACAGAATATTATACAGCAATAAAAATGAATCAACTAGAGTCACTCATTTAAAATGTATGAATCTTACAAACATTGAGTTAAACAACAAAACAAAAAATTACAAGTTTTAGAATGATGCATACCTTAGGATATTACTTAAAGTTTAAAAATACTTAAAACAATACTGAATATACTTTAGGAATATATTATAACAGTACAAAGAAATGCTGACAAACTCCCAATTGAGGCAAGTGGTCCTGCTGGTGGAGGGGACAATGAATTCAGGGAGGGAGGTGCCAGGGCTTCAACTACATTGTGAATGACCTATTTTTTTTTTTCTTTTTTGAGACACAGTCTTGCTCTGTTGCCCAGCCTCGAGTGCAGTCTCCACCTCCCAGGTTCAAGTGATTCTCTTGTCTCAGCCTCTCAGGTAGCTGGGATTACAGGCACTCGTTGCCATGCCTGGCTAATTTTTTGTATTTTAGTAGAGACGGGGTTTCACCATGTTGCCCAGGCTGGTCTTGAATTCCTGAGCTCAGGCAATCCATCCACCTCGGCCTCCCAAAGTGCTGGGATTACAGGCGTGAGCCGCCACACTCAGCAAATGACCTATTTTTTTAAGCAGTGAGTAGTGAGCACATGGGTGTTTACTAAATTAACCTTTCTTATTGTATATGTAGATATATCAAAATAAATGTAAATTACGTTTAATTTTATTGGGAAAGTCTATTTCCTATCTTGGGGTTAACATTAATGGAGCATTAGCCACTACATAAATATTCTATATATATATATATATATATATATTTTTTTTCTTTCCAGTAAAGTCTTTATTTGGTAGAATAAGGTGGTGTATTTAAAATTCCTCAGAATATAGACAGGGTTTCTCTGAAAGTTGGTAAAATAAAATTCTAGAAAATTGGGCTGGGACTCAGGGGACCTTGCTCAAGATGAGTAACTGCACTGTGCCTCAATAAGACAAAGGGACTGATGAATTCCCCATGTACATCATCTCACATAAAGGTCACGGCAATCCCACAGGGCATCCTGGGCCCCTTTCTCCAGCTTAAGAAGTTATGCTGCAGAAAGGTTAAGCCACTTACCCCAGAGGATGAAGCTGAGATTGAAGCCCAGGTCTGCCTCACTGGGAAGGCCATGCTCTTATTATGTATTTACTTACATCTCAGACTGTTCCAGAAAGGCCTTAAGATGGTGTACACAGAGACTTTAAATGAGGTGAGGGTTTTTAAATGACTTATAAATAAGATGTGAAAGATCTGGCTGAGAAACAATGAGCATGGAAAGAAGCAGGTAGGGAGGTCAGTGTGCACAACATTTGGTACAAGGCACCTGCTCCTGCTGAGGTGGGCCACCCAGACAGTGAGGTCAGGCTGCAAAGAGGGAGGCGGTACCCTCAGTCTCCCACCGTGCACTAGACACAGTGATGCGCTTTCCAGCACAGCGTCTTACACTGCCCCCCACCCATGCCCTCTCTTTCCTTCCTCGCTGTCACTGTTCTTTCTTAAGAAGGGCTACTACTAGACTCAGCAAGCTTTGCTGTGGAGGGTGATGCTACATCCCACTGTGCCTGGAAAATATGGCAGTGAGAAAAGATAAAGAGGCCATCCTCTTGTAAACACTGAAATGGTAATGAAAAAAATAAACAGAGAAGTCATGCAGATGCCATCAGATCTAAACACAGGAAACTTGGCTGGCACAGTCTAATGGAGAAGCCACTTCCCCCTGACAAATATCAGATGAAACAGAAATTATTTATACAACCATAGTCATGTCATCTACAGTCATGAGAAAAAACACTCAGCCTGATATCGATTATGCATTAAAATGGAAAGAAAAAACATGGTCTAGAATATAATCCACAAAGTGACAAGTATCCAAAGGAGGCCAGCACAAGGACGCCTTAGAGAGATTTAACTACAGAGGAGGAAAACAAACAAACAAAAAACCCAAACTGCACTTCGATGCTACGATTATGTGAAAATTCTTTCTGTTGTACATGCAGTGCAAGAATCAAGGCATCAAGCTTTCATAATGTAATAATTCAGCCACAAATGACTAGGCGGAGTGTGTGTAAACACAGCTCCATTCCAAGATTCCAAAGATCATGCAGGGTCTGACTGGGAGAGCACAGGAATTTAAAGGCAATGGTCAAAACGTGACATCCCTCAACTGACTTCCTTCCTTTTATTAGAGATACCACTGACAATAGACACTGCTGGATGACTTCAAGCATGTAAAATTACATTGTGTAATAGAGAACAAGCAAAGAACAGTCTAGCTCTGATTATTCAGGAGGCAATTATCCAGACTGTGGAAAAACCCAAGCACTCATTTCTGATCCACCTCCATCCTCCTGCATGCCTCTGATGCCTTCCCTTCTCCTGAACATTACATGAAGTTGGGAGAAAGTGGGGAGGGATGATATTCAAATCAGTAAATTTTGCTACATGGTCAGCAGTTCTGGTAAATAGATTTGATGGGCAAGGAAACAGGAACCACCTGCTAAAAATCAGTTTTAGAGATTTCCTGTGGATTTCAATTATACATGCTGCTTCTGTCCTCAATTTCATCATTGATTAAGCTAGAACTGCCTTAGAGGACCAGGAGCGAAATGTCTTCCCTGCTTGTCTCCATGCGAATCTCCCATTAGGGACATGTGACCCTGAAGCACCTGGATTTTTAGCCACAGCTGGTACCCCATCAAGAATCCAACCACACTCACTTTCCCAACTCTGGTGTGTCAGGACCACTCATGCTGGGATGAACCATGACCTTCAGTCACCAAGTCCAAAGACTAGATGGCCCCAGGGGTAATGAATCCTTGTCGGGCACTAATTCCCATTTAAAAACCAATCTCACTGAAATGAATTCCATTTAAAAGTAAGTAGCCCATGCAAAGTCAGCCACAAAATGCAAATGTCCACTTTTTTGAAAAGGAATTTTATTTATTTGGCAAGAACAATCATGATTTCCAAGCAGTTATTGATAAAAAGTACCATTAACATCCTAATGACATACAACCTGAGTGAAACACTATACAATTAAAACCTCAACATTTTCAGAAGCTTAGCAAAGATGCCAGAAGCCTGAGACCGGAAAGGCTTCTCCTGGGAAGGTCCCCAAGGCCTCAGGCCCAGCCCTTGGCCCCTCCCCTTTGCTAACACATGTGGAAGACAAGCCCCACTGCACCTTGACCCTCTGGGGCCACTATGTCTTACATCAAAAGTCAATGATGCAACACCCAAGGAACCATACTTCTTTCTTGTATTATTTTTGAAGAATTAGAGAGGTAAGCACAGGAGCAGCACTGGAAGGAAGCAGCCTGTTTACAGGCAGGTGACTGAGCTGAAGATGGGCTCCCATGGTAATCTGCCTCACATCTCCCCAAACCCTAGAGAGTATGAAAGGGATACAGTTCTGTGTCCATTGGTGGAACAGAAAACAGAAAATGCCCAAGGCACAGCAAAGGATTAAGTAAGTTCCAAAAGACCATTTTGTGTTCAATCAAAGTATATTTCTTTTAAGTGGTTCAAACTCACAGGCTATCTTGGATCCACTGACATCTTCCTCTTCTCTTGGCTAGAGAAGAGGCTGAGTAACGTATACTCGTCTAAGAGAGGAATGAGAACAAGGGGCTCCCTTGTATTCTTGCTGTAAAACTCCAAAGCTCTGCCTACTTGCTCATTCTGATGAGCCTCAGGTTCTCACCTTCAGTGCTCAAGGCATTAAAATGCCTACACTGCAGAACACTGGGTACTTTATGCCCAGCACCAGGGTTCTCTGATCATGGTCTAGCATCACAGAACGTGGCTTCATGTCTCTTTGACCAGGCACTGGGAGCAATTCTGGCCTACTCCACTGCATACATGGGAGCCCCTGATCTTAGGAGATTGCCTCATAAGCTTTTCAGTTACAACTCTCATGTTCCCAATCTCACTGTAATTCTGTAAGCAACAATGCAGATTCATGGGCTCCACTCTCCTGGAATTCTGTTTAAAATCACTACTATTTCTTATGGGCCTTGGGGCCTTTGTGTAAGAGAGGCAATGTGTTAGAAATGGCAATGGTGCAGAGATAGGGCCAGGAGACATACAAAGCTACTAGTGCATCCTAGTGGAGCATCCATTTTTATGCCAAGATGAAACAAGTTTAGCAATTTACAAAGTCCTTCAAAATAGTTTTATCTTAGTTGAGAAGATAGGACCAGAGTATAATGCAAAGTTCACATGAATTTTTAAGCTACAGAATGAAATTTCACAAAAATCTAGTGCTTGCAGCAGATCACTTTACCTGGCAGAGGTAGGCATCCACTTTCTCCACCCTCAGATTTGAAGAGGTTTGAGAAGCACCAATCTAAAGGAAGAAGACCAATTCACGGAGCTGAGGCCTTGGCATTTTAGTTCAAAGTCTCTAAAGCCCCATCATCACACGTAAGAATTCCCGGGGATCCCTGGATGGTCAGATGGCGAAAATAAAGCCCTGGGAACGGTGTCTGGTGAACCAAATGGCAGGTCTATGTGGACTTGGAGTTCTACTGGTGCAAGTCCAGCCTCTTTCTAAACAACCAGTGGACAACTCTACGCTCTCATTAGAAAGCTCTGCCTTCAGTTGCACTGAAATCTGCATCTTTGTAACAGAAAGACTTGCCCCGCCCCCTCCAGGGGTGCCCACATGCTAAAATTCATCAATGCTGTTTACTTGACCTTACTGGTCAAGGCTGCGCAGCCTGTCACATGGGTAACAACATCCTCTCCATCTCTTTCCACACTGTCACAATTTCAAGAACAGGAAGAAACTTAGGGGAACAGAGGCCATGATGTTCTGTGGCTGAGTCCACAGCCCTCAATTTAAGTCTAACTACAGGAGGAAGATATATGATTGAGATGATGTCTAGAGGGTAACAAGTCCCAGTATCAGGAGGTCCAGGCCCTCTACTTTTCAGTAATGCCTAAAAGGCACTGTTTCCTTATGATGGGAGGCAGGTACTAGCATATGGGTGGCAGGACCCCTGAGGGGAGATAGCTATACTCAAGAGTACCACCAATATTTAGTTTAGATCCACAAACTTTCATCAAGCATCTATTATGTGCCAGGCACTACACAGAAAATGAGCCAAAAAAGATAAGCAAGACTGAGTGTTCATGCCTTCAAAGAGCCCACTGTCTGAAGACAGGAGTGGGGGGCAGGGTGGGAGTGAGATGACCATGAAGCAATCAACTCAATAACGGGTGGTGAGAGGTAAGCCAGAGAAACCTAAGGGCAACTCACCTCAATCTGGGGATGCCGGCAAATTTCCAGGAAACCACACTGGAGATCAAAGTTGAAGGATCAGTGAGAATGAGCCAAGTGAAGACCAATGGAAGGAGCATTTTTGGCAGATGGAATGGCACAAGGATAGCAAAGAACAGAGTTTATGTGAACAGTCCCAGGCAATGTGGAACAGACCATGTGGCTTGAGAGGGAGGAAGGAGCCAGGTCACAGAAGGTTGCTATGGTGAGAAGCCTGGGCTTTGCTAGGTGGACAAAGGTATAGCATAGTTGGATTGTAGCTGGCTGGATCACTATGGTTGAAATGTGCATAGACTAAGGGAGGAACAGAGATCAGAAAGGAGTTCCTGCAATGATCCCCGTGGTTCTCAAGGTGTGGTCCCTGAACCAGCAGCATCAGCATCACATGGAACTTATTAGAAGGGGAAACATTCAGGCCCCACCCGAGATCTACTGAATCAGAAACTCTAGGGGTGGGCCCAGTATGTATTGACTGACCTTCCAGATGATTGTGATGCTTGCTAAAGTTTGGGAACCACTGATGTTGACAAAAGATGATGAGTGTCTACATTAGGAGCAGTGGTGAGGGATGCTATGATTTGAATTTCCCCTCCAAAATTCATGTTGAAATTTAATTGCCATTTTGACTGTATTAAGAGGTGGGATCTTTAAGATGTGATTAGGTCATGGGGCTGTGCCCTCAGGAATGGATTAATGCTGTTACCTTGACAGTGGGTTAGTTATCACAGGAGAGTACTCTTGATAAAAGGATGAGTTCTGCCCGCTTTCTTTGTTCTGTCTCCCACATTCACTTGCCCTTTCTACTTTCTCCATGAGATGACGCAGTACAAAGGCAGGAGCCTTTGTACTGAGTTTGAGATGTCTCTAGTCCCTTCAAAATGCAAAGTCAGGCTTTGGGATACATAAGTATGAAGCTCAGGGAAAGTGATACCAGCAGACAGGAAAGGCAGTTAAAACCTTGCCATCACTCACAGCAGAAGACCAAAAACAGAACTCTGGAGCACACCAGTATCAGAGGGTTGAGGAGAGATAGAGAAGTACACATAAGAGCTGGAAGAAGGAAAAAGAGAAGAAAAGGGGAAACAAGCAGATTCTCCCAGAACCTCAGTTACTCCTACAGAGCACAGCTAAGTAGGTTGCCTTCCCTAACTTAGAGTATCTATTTACATAACTCACCACAATCAACAAAAATCAATATATGATCATGTCAAGAAATGTCAAGATAGCATTTTGATAAAATTCAACATGTTTAAAATTTCTTTTTTTAGATAGCCTCCCCAACCATTCCTTCCTTTCTCCTTCCAGGCGTCACTGACTTCTGTTTGGAGATCTCTGTTTGGTTCTAAAGACACGTGGGCTGGGAGTGGTGGCTCACACTTACAATCCCAGCACTTTGGGGAGCCAAGAGTTCAAGACCAGCCTGGGCAACATGGTAAGACACTATTTCTACCAAAAATAAAAAAGATTAGCCAGGCATGATGGTGTGTACCTGTAGTCCCAGCTGTTAGGAGGCTGAAGTGGTAGAATTGCTTGAGCCCAGGAGATTGAAGCTGCAGTGAGCCGTGTTTATACCACAGCACTCCAGCCTGGGTGACAGAGTGAAACAAGAAGAAGAAGAAAGAAGAAAGAAGAAGAAGGAGAAGGAGAGAAAGAAGAAGAGGAAGAGGAGAAGGAGGAGGAGGAGGAAAAGGAGGGGGAGAAAGAAGAAGAAAGGAGGAGAAGAAAAAAGAAGAAGATGAAGAAGAGGAGGAGGAGGAAGAGGAAGAGGAAGAAGAGGACAGGTGAATATAACTAAGCATTTCATTTTCCTAGCTATAGCAATTGGTTAGGAGTAGTCATGTGACTTGCACAGCTACAGCAATTGGTTACGGGTAGTCATGTGACTTGGGCTAGGCCAGGATTTTGCTAGCAATGCCGAGAAAAAGCTATTCTACTTTTAATAACTATTCTCACTGTTTATCAAAAATAAACATGTAGCGAGGTTGTTCCTCATAACACCTTGACACCACATGAGAACGAAAGCAACACCATGGAAAGCAGAGTGGAGAAATGGAAAGAAACAAGGTTCTTTGTAATACTTCCAAATTACCAGATCAGGATTTCCCCAAAGCCGTATCTAACTCTGGATTTTTCAGTTAGGTAAGCCAATAAATTGCCTTTTTTCTCCTTATTAAATAAGGTTGAATGAGCTTTCCTGTGTTTAAACAGAAAGAATCTCAATGGAAACAAACAACCTCCCCTTGTTGATATTAGAGAGATCTGATGATATGTATCCTTTGGGTAGGCAATAGGCCACACAAGCTATAGCTGCATTGGTGTGTGGCTTCTTAAAAGGAGGGATATGATATAATCACAAGCCAAATGACTGGAGTCAAAGCCAACACCTGAGCAGAGGAGAAATGGTATTCCAACCGAGGGATCATAGAACCGCTGTCTTTGGATCAAGAACACTTAAACTGAATTCTGGGAAAGCCAGAGGTCTCACCAGAAGCTAATGTACCCCAAAGTCTCACATGACAACCACCAGTCCTTATGCTAAAGCTTCTCCAGTCACAGTAATTGTCAGAAGGTTCCGCAAGAAGGGTTAATGGGAAATTCATTCCCCGAAGTCTGGCATGTTTGCATGGTTTGTCTGTGGTTCTTATATATGAGGGTCCAGTTTGGCTGAATGTAGAATAATTGGATCACTTTTTCTTTTCCAGATTATCTTTAACATATTTTCTCCAGTATCTCCTGGCTTAAAGCATTGCTCTCAGGGCCTGATGCCAATCTGATTTCTTTTCCTTATAAACAACTTTGTCTTTTTGCCTAGATGCCCCAAAAGACTTTTTTTCTTTATAGTGCAATTATGTTACTAGAATATGCATTGATGTTGTCCTTTTGGATTGATTTTCCCAGTACACAGTGGGATTTGGTTTTTGTTTTCAGAGGCTCCTATTATATAAAGGAGTTATATATGTATATGTATTATATATGTGGACCTATCTAGATCGATATAATATACATTATGTATGTCACATATATATTATATAATGAATCATCACATATTTGTGGTTCTCCTTTGCCTGTCTTGCATTCTATCACTTCTCAAATATTTTCTTATCTTCTTTGTTATTTCTGTGTTTTTCTTCTTCCTTTCCAATTTCTATACAGTGCTTTCTGCAGTGTTTATTCACTCTTATATTTCTTCCAGTTTGACCTTCCTTTCCTAGATTTTTTTGCTTTTATTTCTATTTCTTTTCTGAGTAACCAGTTCCCTTTCATATCTTTCTGTTGTCTAATTATGTAACCTGTGTTGTTTTTTTAATTTGCATTCGTCCTGTTCTTTCATAACTTTTAATCATTTTCTTAACTTCTTTTAGCTCATTTGAAATATTCGGTTGCAGTTTCTCCTCTGCTTTGTGGGCATAATTTTCTCGTTTGTCCTTACTGTTTTCCAGCTGGAGCCTGGGAAGCCCCCTCCACTTTAAGTGACTATGCTACATCAACAGCAAGCCCTCCACTCCTGGGGGACTGTCCCCTTCTTGCGAAGAATATTGAGAGAAGTATCTGGGTCCCCACCCCTGGGATCCCCAGAAGCCTGTCTGTCTGCCAGCTGCTTCCTCCTGCAGACTTCCTTGTTACTGTCAGTGGTTTGGCCCTAACTGCTCATATTTTTGAGTTTATAGATATATACTCTAATCCTTAGTTTTATGAAAGATGCTGCTTATGGACTGTGTGCTCTGTCAATTTACATTATTGCTCTATCTGTTTTTATGAGGTGATATAAGAGGCTTAAAATTATACCACAGAGCAAGATCCATGAAAGAAAAAATATAGTAAATTGGATTTTATTAACATTAAAAACTTCTCCTTTCAAAATAAGCTGTAGGAAGAATAAAAACACAAACCACAGATGAGGAGAGAATATTTTCAAACATAAATGTGATAAGGGACTTACATCCAAAATATACAGAGAACATTGAAAACTCAACATTAAGGAAAAAAAACACCCAATTAACGAATGGACAAAAGATCTGAACAGACACCTCACCAAAGAAGATGCTTGCCATCATCTGTCACTAGGGAATTACTAATTAAAACACACCTAGTAGAAGGGCTAAAATCTAAAAAACTGACAATGTTAATTGCTGGCAAGGATGCAGACTAAAACTCATTCACAACTGCAAAAACAAAAAACTTAGGAATACATTATTTCATTCAAACATTTCTTCAGCAAATGTTTACTGAGCAACACTATGTCCCACTCACTGGGGGGAAATCTTTCACTGCTTACAAGCTACTAAATGGTTAGACTTGGATTTGAACTGAGACTCTCTGACTCCAGAACCTGTGCCTTAACACATCGTATCAGAAAATATGATGGAAATAAATCAAATGAGATGCTGTTTTCCTGGGTGGAAAACCAGTACTAAAAAAATGCTAAGTCTCTCTTAAATTAACCTATATACTAATTGCTATCAATACATTGGCACAACTTTTTAAACTTGTGAAACAATTCTCAAATTCATATAGAGGAATAAATTCCAGCCACTGGCTAATAAAACTGTGAAGAGTTACAAGTATTTTGCTCTGCCAGTTGTGACAATAATACTTCAAAGATACAAGTATCAAAATAGTATGCTTTGAGCAGAGAGAGCAATGAAAAGATAAAATCTAAAACTGACCCAATTTTTACACATATTGATACATATATATAAAGTGATATATGTGATTTATTATATAATAAAATATCATTTTATATCAGTGAGGAAGAAATGGATAATTCAATAATGATATTGAGGTAACTGGTTAACTATATGGAGAAAAATTAAGTCAGGTCTATGCATCATGACATATACCCAAACTACTTCCAGTAGATTAAAATTTTAAATGAGAAAAAAAAAATCCCATGAGAATATTGAAAAACAATTTAAGTGAACATTTCCAGCATTCAAGGGTCCAGAAGGCTTTTGTTAAAAATAACATCAAAGACATAAACCCAGAAAAGATTGTTAGGTTTTTACTAAGAAAAACATATTAAAAAGCATAATAAATATTTAAATACAAAACTAACTGAGAAAAAATATTAGTAACATATGACAGTAAAGGGATTGGCATCCTTATTACAGTTTTTTGAACCTCTTAAGACAATAATAAAACAGACAAACATTCCGATTAAAAAGGGTCAAGAAAAGGACAAGCAATACTCAAAACAAATACACAAATGGGCTGTAAAACCAGGCAGCAATGCTCAGGCTCTCTGGCAATCCAAAAATGCAAATCAAAATAACCAGATTCCACTTTTGACTCATCAAATTCCAAAGATTTTACAGTGAATTTCACAGTGATGATGAGGGTCTGGGGCCATTAGTATTTTCATACCCTGCTAGAGGGAGAGGAATACTGACTCTGGATCCCTTAACACCCAACATACGCCTTCCTGAGCCTTGGTAACTGAAACAGTTAGAACCTTAACATGTGTTTGAGTCTTTCAATTGCTGTCCCCTTTCCTCTGTTTATACGTCTGCCATGATATTTACCACACAATAATTTTATCACCATAACCACAAACTGTTGGGGGCAGGAGGACCCTAGGAGACAGATGCCAACTCCATCCAACCACAGTCAGAGAACCAGTAAGTGATCAGCTGTGACAAGATGCATCCCAGCACCAAACACTCAAATCCATCTGCGCAACCAACACTCACAGATATTTGGTGAGTGGGTGTTTAATTTAATACATCATTAAAAAGCTGAAAAAGCTCTTGGTAAATGGAAGATTACTTTGCTCCTTAGCACAAAATGCAGGCTGCTGGAGAACTAAAGCTGCCAATGTTGCTAAGTGGTAAATGGTTTTTAATATAAGACCAGATTGGAATTCATTTTCCACACGTGGAACTAGGGGTAATAATATTTACCCCTTGGAGAGGGCAGATGCCAAATCTGTATTACTCACGGATGTATCCTGGCACGGCAGGCAGTTGATAAGTGATAGATATTATGATGATAATCTCTCATTCATTCTTTTGGAAACTCCTTACTGAGCCCCACAGTGATAAGGAAATGAAATAGGTGCCTTACATTTGTTATATAACTTAATAAGCTGGGTCATCACAGCATAAGCTGTTTAGCTTGAAACAAAATGTAGTCCAGAACATTTGACTTGCTTACATGAAAACACAAACGTCAACTTCTAGATTATCTAACTTTACCCACCCTCTTCCCACAAGATCACAGGAAATAAAAAATTGCTTTAAGTCCTCATTCGTATTACAAAATGCTGTTCCAGACACTGGCCTCATAGTAAAGGACAGTTTTCCAAAATTTTGAGAAATGAAAGGCTCCCAAGGAATATCTTGTCCAACCCTTTCATTTTACCTATTGCCAAATAAGGCCTAAATTGTATGTGATGTGTCCAGGGTCACACATAAGTGAGAGGTCACAATGGGATAAAATAGAGGTCTCCAGGCTGCCAGGCCAGTGACACTTTCATCCTGCCCCATTCTTTCCTCCTGGTAACCACCAAAATGCTTTCTCTTCAAAAACAGCAGCACGAAATATCACATTTTCAAGCCTTACAAAGATGAGATGTGGGAATTGATTTACTTCTGGTCAGCTTTATTCCCAGCATCTAACTCATGAGTCTGCCTAAAATTTAAGGTAAGAGCCTGTAAATATATACCATGTGCTTAAGAGAACAGCATATAAACCACAAAAGTTAAAAGCCTTTACTAGCAATTCTAGAAGAGATTATTAATTACCTTCAAAGGAAGCAGCTAATCATGAGTTTAAAAATCTCAAATGCCTTATTTTATCATTTCCCTCTTCACCTTATGTTTCAAAACCTTTTGAAGAATCTGATATAATATACCCAGGCATAAAAGAGGACAAACTAATTATGCAGTCCTGAACCCACTCCACTAGAGCACACTTCTCTCAGTGTGGACGTGTCCATTAGCCACAAGCAAGATGTCAGTGGCAATGTAAAAATCCAGAGATAAAAAGAGAAGTGAAGAAAGCGGGGGAAAAAGAAGATAAGAGGTGACACTCATATGTGGTTGTGGCTGCATAAATCAAGGACAATTTTCTACAAATGAGAAGAATCTTCTTGGACTGCTGAGAAGTCTTACTAAAGCTGGGATGTAGATCTGGGTACCTGAGTAACAAAAAAAAAAAAAAAAAGAGAGGAGCAGCAAGATTTAACAGGAAAAAAATCGAGCAGCATAGACGTAGATTTTGCCCTAACTCATATATTACCTCGCTGTGTGGTCAGGGATAAATCACACCATCTCTATGGATATCAGTTTTGTAAAACAAGAGAGTTAAACACAGCGATTGTCAAACTTAATACCCAAACGACAAAGGATGGTGAAGGCTGGGTGTGCAGGCTGCTATAAGTCTCAGATTTCTCTGGTCTTGTGTCTCCTATCTAAATAGATTTCATAGAGATTCTACTTTCAGGGTCTGTGTGACCCCGGACAATTTATTTATTCTCTCTGAACCTTAGTTTCCTTGGGCCGACTCTCCTATAAGAATAACCAGAGAAATTGGAAAGAATTTTTAAAAATCTATTTGAAAGTGTCAGATAGATACCAGTGCAGTGAGACTTTGTCAGACCAAGATCTGTAAGAGAAAGGAAAAAATAAACAGAGGCCTAGGGATCTGTGGGCAATATCAAAAGACCTAACATATTAGCAATTGAAGTCCCAGGTGGAGAAAAGTAAAAGAAGAGGAGATAAAAGTATTTGGGAAAAAATAGATGGGAAATGTCCAAATTTGCTGAATGGCATATATTTACAGATTTAAGAAGTCAACAAAGGACAGACAGGAAAAATACAAAGAAAACTATGTTTAGGCACATTGTAATTAATCTGCTGAAAGCCAAAGACAAAAGCGGCCCAAGAAAAACTACACAATACACACAGTGGGACAATGCTTCAGATGACTGCTAAATTTTCATGAGAAACTATGGAAACAGGAAACAGAGGAAAAAAGCTTTCAAGTTAAGACATTTCTGGACAAAGTAAAACTAAGGACAGTTCATTGCCCACAGATCTTCATTATAAGAAATGTGACAATAATTACTTCAGATTAAAGGAAATGATACCAGAAGGAAACATGACTGTTGAGGAGTGAATAAAGAGCATACTAGTAGTAAACATAAAAGGTTATTTTATCTGGGTTAACATAAAAGGATAACTGTAAAAACTAAAACAATAAGCCTTCTAAGAGATTATATAGGCAACTGTCTTCATGACTTTGGGGTAGGAAAAGATTTCTTGGACTAAGTGAAATTTCTATTCATCAAAAGACATAATTCATTAGCCAAACTGAACACTTCTGAAAATGAAAGGGAGGAAAATTATTACTCTGGAAGTCTAGGGAGAAGCTGGGACAGTGGGGCACACAATGGAAATAGAGTGACACTCACTATCTATCTTAGGTAAGTACCCAATAGAAATGTGCCAATGAGCACCAAAAGATATGTACAAGAATGTTTAC
The DNA here is from genome assembly GCF_037993035.2 of Macaca fascicularis. NCBI lineage: Eukaryota > Metazoa > Chordata > Mammalia > Primates > Cercopithecidae > Macaca > Macaca fascicularis. The sequence continues at coordinate 81,252,375 of NC_088380.1, read as the reverse complement.
AGTAGCATTATTCATGATAGCTCCAAACAGAAACATCTCAAATGTCCATTAACATTGGAAGACTATATGTCAATGAAAATGTATTAAATACTGCAACACCCAACAAGATAGATTATTTCTGAAATGTAACATTAAGCAAAAGAAGCCAGACATAAAATAGTATATGCTATATTACTTCATTTTACTTAAGGTTCAAAAACAGGCAACATTACCCTATGGTTTTACAAGTCGGAATAGAAAGGGAGGGAGTTATGATTGAGAAAGGGGACAAGAGAGGCTTCTGAGGTACCGGTTCTATTGCTTAACCTGTGTGATAGTTATGAATGTGTTGACTTTCTGATAATTCATCAACTTGTATACTTAGGACTTTTAAACTTTTGTTTGCATATTATTCTTCAATTAAAAAGTTTATGAAAAGGAAATCTAACCTAAATGTAATATGCAAAACTATAAAACTCCTAGAAGATAGCATAGGGGAAATCTAAATGATCTTGAGTTTGGCAATGACTTTTTAGGTAAGACACCAAAGGCATGACCATGAAAGAAATAATTGATAAACTAGACTTAATTTAAAGTTAAAATTTTCTGCTCTGCAAAAGATACTGTCAAGAGAATGAGAAGACATCACAGACAGGAAGAAAATATTTGCAAAATGTATTTTGATAAATGACTGTTACCCAAAATGCACAAAGAACTCTTAAAACTCAATCATTAGGAAATGAACAACCTATTAATAAATGGGTAAAAGATATGAACAGACACCTCACCAAAGAAGATACATAGATGTCAAATAAGCATACGAAAAGATGCTCTGCATCATATTATTAGGGAAATGCAAATTAAAACAACAATGATATACCAGTACACACCTATTATAATGGAAAAATTGCAAGCACTGACACCACTAAATGCTGGCAAGGATGTGGAGCAACAGGAACTCTAATTCATTGTCAGTGAAAATGCAAAATGTAGTCACTTTGGAAGACTTGGTTTCCTACAAAACTAAACATGCTCTTGCCATATAATCCAGCAATTGCATTCCTTGATATTTACTCAGATGAGCTGAAAATTTATGTCCACACAAAACCTGCACACAGATGTTTACAGCAGCTTTATTCATAACTGCCCAAGCTTGGAGAAACTAAGTTGTCTCTCAGTAGGTGACTGGGATAACTCAACTGTGGTACATTCTAATGATGGAATATTATTCAGCACTAAAAAGAAATAGTTTGTCAACCCATGAAGAGACACAGAGGAACCTTAAATGCATATTATTAAGTGAAAGGTGTCAAGTCAATCTGAAAAGGCCACATACTATATGAGTCCAACCATATAACATTCAGGAAAAGGCAACACTGTGGAGATATTAAAAAGATCAGTGGTTGTCAGGAATTAGGGGGAAGGGAGGGATGAATAGGTGGAACACAGAGGATGTTTAGGGCAGTGAAACTTTACTGGATGATACTACAGTGGTGTATATTTGTCATTATACATTTGTCAAACTCCCCAGAATGTACATCAAGAGTGAACCCTTATGTAAACTATGGACTCTGGATGATTATGTTGTTGTCAGTGTTGGCTCATCAGTTGTAAGAAGTGTACCACTCTGGTGGGGGATGTTGATAGTGGAAGAGGCTGTGCATATGGCTGCGGGGGGTCAGGGGTGGGGCACGGTTGGGAATATATGGGAACTCTACTTTCTGCAAAATTATGCTGTGAATCTAAAACTGCTGTAAAAAACCTTAAGTCTATTTTTTAAAAAAGAAATAACTTCAGTGCTTACTTACATAATGTAAAAGATGTAAAGCGATTTGTATCCTCATCAATAATATATCCATACTTTTATTATTAAAACATGTATATTACAGGGAATTTAATAAGATTGCTACTCTGGGAGAAAGTTCCTGGCTGCAGGCCCAGGTTGGACAGGTCTGGGCCAGGCACCTCCCAGCAAAGGTAGCCCCAGGGAGCGCTCCCTGAGGTTAGCGTAGGGCTTAGGTTCTAATTCTCATAACATCCTTCTGCTTGACATTTTATGCTTCCATGGATGGGGATCCAGAGCAGCTTATCCGGGACAACTTCTGAGGCAGCACAGCTCTACCAGCCATGTCTGACTATTGCCTCAGGCCACCACAAAGAGTTCTAGATTTCACTTTCCTGAATCCGCCGGACACTGCTCCACCAGGGCTCACATTTGCTGTCGGAGGAAGGTGACTCACGGTCTAATAGTCTTTCCTCCACCTCCAGCTGCTGCAGGAGCCCAGCTGCTGCAGGCACTGCCTCCGAGCAGCAGATAGGAGGCTCTAGAGGGTACCAGGGCAGCCAGAAAAAAGGGAAGGCCTCCCCACAGCACAGGGGTGTGAGAACACCCTCCAGCGCTCTCATGTCTGACTTCCAGCCAGGAATGTTTAATGACGTATTATGACAGGATCAGCAAACAAATCCAAACTCAGCCAGTGTCTGCTGACTGCCAACTCCCTGCCTGTCCAAGGGGCAGCACAGTGTGGGGGCTGAGAGCCAGATTGCCTGGAAACTCAGGGTTATTCACACAGTCTGCTGCTTGGGTTCCTGAGCTGTACGTGTCCTGCTGGGAGAGAGCTGAAGCAGCTCATCCTGGCTGTCCCCTCTTGGGAAGGTGCATCCTGCAGGCTATCTGGGAAAGAAAAGAAGCTGGGACCACAGGGTCAGGCTGGAGCACTAGGGCTGCCATGAGGCTGGTCCCTGTGGGAAAGAGACGTGCTTAAAGCCCAAATCACAGGGTCTGCCTCTGTCCATAGGGCAGTTAGCGGGTAAGGACTCTGGCTCTCAAGTCAGGCTGAACAGAATTGCATGTGGCTTCCCCAAGCCACAGTACTTGTTGGGTTGATGTGAGTTTTAAACAGGAGAGTATATAAAGTCCTTAGCAGATAATCTGAAACACACATTACTAAGCATTAGCTGCTACCAGCACCCCCAGACTCTGAAAACCTCAGATCGCCCCCACAAATGATCCCATATACGGGGTAGTCCAGTTGAAGTGGAGTGGGGGTTGGAGTCATGCACAATAGAAGCAAAATTTACAGGGGGTGAAGTGATCATGATACAAATTCCCAACCATCATCGTAGTAGGCTGAGTAATACCCTCCAAAGAGATCCAGGTCCTGATCCCTGGAACTTATGCATGCCACCTTGCAGGGCAAAAAGGACTTTGCAGGTGTGATTGTGTTAAGAACCTTAAGGTGGAAAGATCATTTTGGATTATTGGGGTGGGAGGCCTACCTGTAATCAAAAGTGTTCTCATGACAGGGAGGTGAATGGAGATTTGGCAACAGAAGAGGAAAAGGCAATGTGACAATGGAGGCAGAGACTGGGATAAGGTGGCCGTGGGCTGCAGAATGCTGGCAGCTATCAGAAGCTGGGAAGAGGCAAGAGTGAATTCTGCCCTAGAGCCTCCAGAAGGAGCCAGCTCTGCCAACACCTTGTTTTATCCCATAAGATTCATTTTGAATTTCTGGCCTCCGGAAGTACAAGAGAATAACGTTTTGTTGTTTTAAGTCATTAAATTTGTGGCAATTTGTTGCAGCAACAAGAGGAAACTAAAACATTGGATTAGAATCCTGGCCAACAGCTAGGCATCCAGACAACAGAATCTAGGCCTCGGGGAGGGACGCGGGAAGACCCTTTCAGTACCACAGCCACTAAACCAGTTAGTTTCAGGGATGAGCTCCAGCACCAGGCAAAACCAGAATGAAACTGGAGCTGAGGTAGAGGCCAAGTCACAAGGGTAGTGGTGTCATGAAGGGCAGCAGGGAACTGGCACTTCCACAGGCACTGTGGCCTGGGGCTTGTGCACACATTCCACAGAGCGAGTTTATGGCGGCAAGCACACCTCCAGCCCCTCGGCAGGTGGACCCGCACTCACACATGAAGTGCCCACCTCAGTCAGGGTGGGCTCTGGGCCGGCAGTCTGTGCGCTGGTGGTGGTCTGTGAACTGTTTTTTGTTTGTTTGTTTGTTTGTTTGTTCGTTTTTGAGACAGGAGTCTCTCTCTGTCACCCAGGCTGAAGTGCAGTGGTGTGATCTCGGCTCACTGCAACCTCCGCCTCCCTGGTTCAAGCGATTCTCCTGCCTCAGCCTCCTGAGTAGCTGGGATTACAGGCATGTGCCACCATGCCCAGCTAATTTTTTGTATTTTCAATAGAGATGGGGTTTCACCATGTTGGTCAGGCTGGTCTCAAACTCCTGACCTTGTGATCTGCCCGCCTTGGCCTCCCAAAGTGCTGGGATTACAGGCGTGAGCCACCACCCTTGGTCAGTCTGTGAACTGTTACCCAACAGTAAAGGGATTAGGAAAAAAATGGACAGTAAGTGCTTAGAAACTTCCAGCAATTTAGCATTGCCAGGGCATTTTTGCCATGTTATTTTCTTGCTGTTGAATCTTCTAATAAAATACGATGCTTACATTTTGAATACCATTTTAAAAGCTATTTTCCAGAAATTTGTTTTCATCGTATTTTTTAAGGACCTTGGTCCACAGTCAATTGGAAATTTAGAACGCACACACACTCTCCTGCAGGAGGACAGGGAGGAGACAGCAGCAGCGGCACAGGTGTGGTCTGACAGTCCTTCCAGGGGAGGGCTTGCACATGACTGCCTGAAGACAGAAGGCTCTGGGAGCTCTTCAGTGTCCTGGTTGGCCCCCATCCCCTGCACTCTCACAGCCTTGGGAATGATCCTATCTGTCAGAAGATAAAGAGCCCAGGCACGGCTCTCAAGTGCATGCCTTTCCTCATGACTACTTTCCTGCTTCATGAGGCATATTCCACTTTATTTGCACTTCGTCGATGCACACCAACCCAGAGCTGGGGTGTATGTTGGGTGGCAGGAGAAAGCTGGCCCAGGTGGGAGACACTGCTCCCTATAATCCAGAAATAGGAAAAGGCATGCAATGAAAAGATGATGACTATCCAGGCTGGACTACCTATATTGCTCAAGTGCAGCATAAGATAAGGATGCTGTGCCTCCTTCACCTCACTTATGTCCTTGGACAACCCCATGAGACTGAGATTGTCACTCTCACTTCACAGAAAACCCAAAGTTGGTTCAGAGAGGCACAAAGGTAGTACAGGTGGTACAGGAGGTAATTCAAGTGCAGGCTTTGGAAGTAAGACCTGTATTCAGATCCCACCTTTGTCACTAACCAGCTGGCTAACCTGGGAGTTATTCAATCTCTCTGGGCCTGAGTCTGCATATTTGTAAAATGTGGATACTAATACCTACATCATAGGCTTCTTGTGATAATTAAAAGAAGCAACATCTAGAAAACACGTGACATGCAGCATATAACCTTAAGTCCTCAATAAGTGTTGACTTTTAAAAAAAGAGGGTTGAGGGGGAGGAAAGTAACAGTTAAAGGGTGAAGGAACCAGTGCTTTCTGGCTCTAAGGACAGTGCTGTTTCCAATGCTTATGGCATCACCACACAGATGACAGTTGGAAGCTGGGAACTACAGTAGCATTACAGACTCTAGTGGGACTAAAAGGACATACCATCTAGAACATCAAGAAGGCAAGATACAGCATAAAATGAAAGTAATTGACTTAAGAATAGCAACTCTTATTCAAGTCATGCCCACGTTTTGTAAATGTAATAAAAAACTATCCTGTTTACAATACAAATGATCAAAGAATTGGAAATTTGAAACTAAGCAAGTTTAATTTTTAGGTGGTAGCCCCACTAAATCTAAAATCCATTTTCTTAGTTTTATTATCTATACACACTCATTAGAACATCACATAATCACCAGTATTTTGTGAAATGTGATATAAAGATGTAATTATAGGAGAAACAAAACAGTTTAAGAAAATAACAAGTGATTTCATAAGGTGGTGTATATTCACTTTGTTTCAGTAGTGTATAGTAATTAAAGCACTAAATCAAGCACTCTAACAACAGGAAGTAACATGAGTCTCAAAGTTTCCCCGTTGTATATTTCATACCCTGAAGGAACTAGTTAGAAATAGCAACTTAAACTAGTATTTGTCAAGAAAAAGATAAAACGTGTAAAAAATTGATTTTGTAGTATTTTCAGTGTTAGCATTAATATGCAAAACTAGCCACTCAAAAACTTGAAAAAAAAGTATCTCTCTTTGTGCTGGGCATGGTGGCTCATGCCTGTAATCCCAGCACTTTGGGAATCACGAGGTCAGGAGATCGAGACCATCCTGGCTAACACAGTGAAACCCCATCTCTACTAAAAAATACAAAAAACTAGCCGGCGCGGTGGCGGGCGCCTGTAGTCCCAGCTACTCAGGAGGCTGAGGCAGGAGAATGGCGTGAACCTGGGAGGCGGAGCTTGCAGTGAGCTGAGATCCGGCCACTGCACTTCGGCCTGGGTGACAGAGCAAGACTCCGTCTCAAAAAAAAAAAGTATCTCTCTTTAAAAAATAAAATGGAGTCTTGCTCTGAATCTCAAGTAGAATTCTTCAAAGACACTTGGCTCTACCATTTCCATCTCATGAGAACACGGTAGTTGAAAAACTAAAATGGATAGTCCTGAGCAAGGCTATCAGTAAGGCCGAAGGGATTTGTAATGACAACTTAGTATGACATCCCCTATTCCCTTTACTCAGAAGTCAGGTTCCTACCTACCAGAACCGAACAGGAGCATGGAATTGCAAGACAGCGGCTCTAGAGCACTGAACTTGGGAGACGTTTCTCTATAGAAGAGGTGGAGGTAAACTTGAACCTTAACTCAGCCAACTGTCATTACAATAAGGAAAAAATGAGAATTACAAAGACCCAGTGATGGTCCCAGGAAACGGCAGCTGAGAGTGGTAGGCAGAGGCAAAGACATAAGAGCATTTGGTGCCCAGGAAAACAGCTCTGATTAGCTCAACAACCTCCAAACCATCCCCTTCCAACCTTGGACAAAAGTGAAAGCTCACTAGGCTGGCTCTGACTCTGTGAAAGAGAGGCATACCTTCTATGTATATCTTATGCAAAGTTTATTTTGCAAATGAGGGAACTGTGAAATGTATTTCCAGAGTGGTTAAAATAATGTCTTTAAAGTTTTAGTGGTTGATGGAGTAAGTTTCACCTATGAAAAATTTGCTCACGGGGAAGTCTTTAGTGTCTTAACTGTGAATAAAAGAGACAGGAGAGAGCTGTGATGTGTGGGGAAACTACACTGATAAAATCTGAGCATCTCTGATCTCCCATTTCCTGTAAAATGAACAAAAGAGAAAGAAGAGAAATGGCAGGTAAAATGCAAGATATAATAAGAACTAGATCAAAAACAGGACACAGATTTTAAAAATATAGCTACATTTTTTATATGAAGCAGAGAATATATGTTTTTCATGTCAAGAGGAACAAATCCAGAAGTAAAATCCCCACCAAATAAGCCTATGATATTTTGCAGTTTGATGTTGCCACTGTCAGAAGATGCCTTCTGAAGACAGTTAAAAGGGAAACACCAAAATAATAAGCACAAACCCAGAACCCAGAAAAGAGCTTCCTATGTGGAAGATGATTTGAAGTTTTGCATTCTGACAACCCCCGTCATAGATAATAGGTGTTTCCTAAAATCCTTTGCTAAAGGCCATCTGAGCACTAACGTATTACATTAATATAAATTTCATCTTAGAAAGATCGCTTTATAAAAAGAATATACGCAGGTGATTTTATGACAAGATAAGAAACATCCACAGTATTTAACTCTGTGGATGCAATTTTCCAAAAATCTCTTTCTGTGTTCTACCATATCACCCCTTGGAGAATCAAGGTTATATGTGAACAACTTAAGACCTTCACACGCTGTGGGAAAACTGGAATGTCAAGGTTCATGGTGAGAACAACCACCATGAAAGCAACTGTCTTATCCTGCTTTTGAACCGAGATCAGTGACCAGCACCCCTGTGTCTAGAGGCAGGAAGGGGCCATTGTTGGAGCAACTAGTCAGAGTTAGGATAAAGGAAGTGGCATCCCTCTGGGCTCAGAGAAAAACCAAAATGTAAATTTAAAAAATTCACTGTAAGGACACTTCACGGTGAGGACCACACCATATCAATACTAGAGCTTCTATTTGAGATGTGCTGTAATGTATTCAAGGAATAGTCTCTCCAGTATTTTATAATTTACTTATTTATATCCAATTACTTTATCATCCTTTACTTATTTATATCCTTTACTTATTTATATCCAATATTTACTTTTAAGTAAATATCAGCATCTGAAGCGCTAAGCATTAATTACCTGAAAATTCCACTACAATCACTATTACTGAGTCCAGCACTGTGACTTAGACACATTAGACACTCAATGTGTGTCTGATGCTGAACAGATAAATGAAGGCATGAACGAATGAGGAAAAGAAGAACTAATAAAGCTCTTTATTCATCTACCAGGTATTTATTGAGGACTCCACTGTGTGCCAAGGCAGAGGCCTGACTCAAAAAGTAAGCAAACAAACATAAGAATGACAGATTATGACAAGTGGCATGAAGAAAATAAATCAGATAATAGGAAGTGATTGGAGGGAGAAGACACTCTAGATGAGGTGATCCTGGCAGGCTCTTGGAGGTAGAGGCCTTTGAGCTGAGCCAACCCTGAAAGATGAGGAGTGATTCTGCCTCTTCATACAGAGAAGAGCGTCAGCAACTGAGCGGAGGGAACAGCAGGTGCAAAGGCCCTGAGGCCAGAAAAGGCTTGGCTTATTTTAAGAAACAGGAAGGAGATCAGTGCAATGACATGTTTTACATGCTGAGTACAATAACGCACACAGAAATGTCGTACCTTAGAGACACTTTCAGATAACTGTACTAAGTGCTTCTAAAGAACTCTACAAGCAAATGACGTAGAGGTTTGAGACAATCACTTGAGTAATTCAGGCAATTCGTCACACAGTAACTACACTCATATTTTGAACTTTATTTTTTACATAATTAATTCAGTGTAAAGGATAACAAATATATACTACTTGCTTTAGTTCAGAGGATAATAGTATATATATTTATATCCCACTTTGTCATCTTTAAGCACCCTTTGGTGTGTCTGTAGGATAGGATAACAATTACTTTTAAGTTTTCCAACCTCATGTGGTTAGGTATCTTTTTATTCATTTGAGATATTTAAATGAAATTCAACATTTAAAGAAATATCTTGGAAGCGCTTTGCACGTGGGACACAAAGAATTGTAATCCTCATAACAATTTCTCACAACTTGTCAAATTCGACTTTTACTGTGGGTGGATTCTTACAAGTTCACAGAGTAACTAAGGAGAATTGTGCAGCAATTAAAGCAATTAAGAGCAAATCCATAACTTCTCGAGTCTTTGGTTGTATTTTAGTTGAGTCACAAGATAATTCCCTTCTCCCAGGCATCAGATCCACATTCATAGCCTTGCCCACACTTCGCTGATAATCCTACTGGTGTGTTGCACCCTCACGAGGAGCAATTTAAAACTGTTCTCTTAAAAGACAAAAATAAATTAATTAAAGAGACCAAAAGGAAAATGGCAGAAAAATAAGAATTTTTAAATGGTCCTTTTTTTGGGAAGGAAAGAAAAGAAAGATCGTATGAGCAAACCTAAACAGATTTGTCACTATGAGTAACAAATTCAGACAGGATAAACTCCACATTGTTAACAGTGGTTACCTCTGGGGAAGGACTTTACATATACAGTATACATGTAAGTGTATACAGTATATGTATAAGTATATTTTTAAAAGATGGGGTCTCACTATTTTGTCCAGGCTGGTCACAAATCCTGAACTCAGGTGATCCTCCTGCTTCAGCCTCCCAAGTAGCTGGGACTACAGGTGGGCACCACTGTACTCAACTAGTGTCCCTGTCTCTCTCTCTCTCTCTCTCTCTCTCTCTCTGTGTGTGTGTGTGTGTGTGTATGTGTGTGTGTGTGTGTGTGTGTGTGTGTGAGATACTCTGTGGTGTAAAGTGGTGATATTATGCTTGATTTTTACGTTATATTTTGCGTTTCCCAGTATCTTGAAATTTTTTTTTTTAGTGGGCTAGTAGATTAAATTTCTAACCACTTAATTTCATCTGGTTGTCAACAAAATCTCTTTCTCTTTCTCTCTCTGAAACATACACATGAACTTTTATCTAAAACTTTTATGACAATTTGCATGGCATGGGGGCAGTCTCCTCTTGGGCTCTCAGGTCTACAACTGCTAAAATTCCAAAGTACTGATGTTTTAATAAAATAGTTAAGTTGTAAATTTTCCAACTATGACATTGAAATATCCTGTATTTTCCCATCTGTTTTTCCTCAGTGAACACCGTGCCTTTATTAGTTATTTGATGAGGGTTATCCATAGGCTATTTGATGAGATCAATAAAGCATATTCATCTTCTAAATTTATACTTAATTGGAAATCTGTAGGTCTCAGAATACCAAGGTACTATTTGTGCCTCCATTTGTCCCCCACATGTAGCTAGGCTAGGTTGGCCATTACTGCATGTCCAGGACCTAGCACAGCACCTGGGACGTGTCAGATGCTCAATAAGTACTTGTGGAATGAATGAGTAAGTCAGTCTTATGAATGGGTCCACAGGAAGGCAGCAGGAAGCAGTGGAAAGCTTTGGAATCAGATAGATCTGTGTTGGATTTCCAGCCCTGACACAGATGACCTGTGTGGCCCTTGAGCAAAATGATTCACTTTCCTGAACTTCAGTTTATTTGCCTCTATAATACAAATAATAATACCTCCCTACCTCATAGGGGTTTTTTGAGGATTAATTGAGATAATATATACGTACCTAAATATTAGCATTCATTAAACAGCAGTTCCTCCTTCTTATGGATGCTTAAATGTTAGTCTAAAGATGGAACTAGCTCAGTGTGGTGGCTCACGCCTGTAATCCCATCACTTTGGGAGGCCGAGGCAGGTGGATCACCTGAGGTCAGGAGTTCGAGACCAGCCTGACCAACATGGAGAAACTCTGTCTCTACTAAAAATTCAAAATTAGCCAGGCACGGTGGCGCATGCCTGTAATCCCAGCTACTCAGGAGGCTGAGGCAAGAGAACTGCTTGAACCCAGGAGGTGGAGGTTGCGGTGAGCAGAGATTGCGCCATTGCGCTCCAGCCTGGGCAACAAGAGCGAACTCCATCTCAAAAAAAAAAAAAAAAAGATGGAACTACCTGGCAGTTCTCTCTTTTCACCATTGTGTTAATAAAAATCAAACTTTATTTTTTATATACTATTTTGTCCACCTCAAATGGCTTTTGCCCTATTTCTTCCTGTCAAACCCAGACAAAATCTCAAGGTCAAGTTGAATCATCGCCTTTGCCTCAAAGCTTTTATCCTCTACTCCTCTCCCCAGCCCAAAAGCAAGTTATTCTTCCTCAGTAAGTGTACTACCCTGCCTCTCTTATAGCATCTCACATTGTTGTGGTTAAAGTCATCTCTACCTATGATATCTCCTGTCCTAGGCTGTCAGCTTCCTGAAGGACAAGGGTGATTGCTAGTTCATAACTGCATCTCTCAAAAGCATTTTCTATAGTGCTTTCTGGGTAATAGGTTTTTTGTAAATTTTAAAAAACTAAATTAATAAAGGATCATATTTTCCCATAGGAAAAATAATATAATAGGCTATTACCTGCCTCTTCAAGAAATTGATTTGAAATAAATTACAGATAGAATTAACAGGATAGAAGCAAAGTTTCAATAACTATAAAAAACTATAAATGTTAAAATTAGGCTTCAGATTCTATAGAAAGTACATAAGTGGGAGCTACGTACACTGCAGTGATGACAAGGGCTTCAGCGCAGCACAAAGACGCTCTAATAATCTAAAACACAAGTCTGGCCACATTATACATTTGTCCTAACTCTTATAATCAGCTATAATGAATATAAGTCTTTCTTAAAAGAAGAATGATTCGGATAAGCAAGTTTCTTTAAATTCATGTCTTCTTTCTCCTCCATCTTGTAACTGACCTTGTAGCAATTAGAGCCATTCAAAATCATTCTGTGCACAGGTATATGAAAACATCACTTTCTCTCCTTAAATACATGCAATAAAAACACATTTAAAAAATAATGAACTTTCCACTGCCTCTCTCTTGCCTTCTCATCCTCCCTTCCCAGCACAGAAACCTCCTAGTCGACCACTTCCATATGGCTCTTGCTAGGACCTTCAGTTATTTTTGCCCCCCTTATACTGTGCTACTCTCTGAACCGTATGTTCTACTCTCAACAATTTTTATTCCTACTTCTGGGCTAATAATAGAAGCTAGTGCTTATTGAGCACTTACTATGTGCCAGGTACCATGCTAAGTTCTTTAAAGATCACGTACCAGCCACAGCCTTCCAGGGTGGCAAGTACTAGCTCAGAGAAGATAGCTCCAAACCAGACTGCAGCTGGAGGTGGTCAAGGAAGGCTTTCTGGAAGAGGCAGCTCTCAGATGGAGGTTTTAAAGGACAAGTAAGACAAAGAAGAAGGAAAAGGAACCATATGTACAAAGGGCACTGATTGTGAAATAACAGCACATGTTCAAGGCACCACAAGTCCTTTGATAACAGATCAGCCAGCTATGGTTTGACACTCCCAAGAGAATGGATAGCTAAGAATATTAGAACAACCAGAGTCAACCAAGGTTACTTGGCTGTTCTCTCTGCAAAGTACAATGATATCAACTTAAATGAAGTCATTACCAGGATAGCCATAACCTGTGAACTAATAGATATCATAACCTTCTAGAAGCTCTCTCTTAATACATTCCATCATATTCCTGTGATTTGCTGTTCCGTCCACCCTCAAGCCTCTGCCCTCAGCATGCTCCACTAACCTTACTCTAAGCAGGGAGCCAAGCCAACATCTAACACTTCAAGGAGAACAAGGGGCAGAAGTTTAGACCAGGGTTTCCAGACCTCAACATATGTAAACGTCGCAGGTCTGTTTCAGTCGGTCTGAGGATTTGACTGAGAGTCAACATTTCTAATGGGATCCCAGGTGGTCCTGTTCTGAGGACCACACTTTGAGAAGTAAGACTCTGGTAGAGGAGATTCTGCAAGCTGCACTGACTACATTCACATCCCTCCCCAACATGTACCACCTGAAGAACCTGTTCTAAGCCTTGGTTTTCTCATCTGTAGAATGTGAAGTGGCTGCTGTGGAAATCAGATAAGAATGTATAAAGATTATCCAGCATCTAGTCAACTTTCAAGAAACAGTGGTTCCCATTGTTGAACAACTTTGGGGATGTCCAGCCAGAGCTTCCTCTGTGTCTTTCGTTTCACTTCCTTTCACCTGTTATTGATTCCACTTCTTCTGGCCTCCTCCTGGGCCATGACCTGTTGATTATTCCCTATTTTACTAATGTTTCCAATACTCCTTTGCCTTCAAAAAATGTTCTTCACATCAAAAACTAAATAAATAAACTTCCCCAGTGACCTTCAGTCACTACCTTCTTCATTCCACAGTCCAACCTGAAATTTGAAAGATATCAGCCTTGGCTATCCCATCTACACCCCTATCCCCAACTCCTTAACCATTTGTCATCTAGATTCCACTCCCGCAAAGCTAGGGAACCACTTTTTCAAGATCACATACCAGCCACAGCCTTCCAGGGTGGCAAGTACTAGCTCAGAGAAGATAGCTCCAAACCAGACTGCAGCTGGAGGTGGTCAAGGAAAGCTTTCTGGAAGAGGCAGCTCTCAATGGAGGTTTTAAAGGACAAGTAAGACAAAGAAGAAGGAAAAGGAACCATATGTACCATTGATCCTGGAATAGGGAGATCCTATGGTCTCTTATAAACTGCCATTCTTTTTTACTTCTTGATATTAGTGACTCGTCACCATAGTGACCTGGGAAGAGGCATGACAAGGGTGGGGCCTAGCCACTGAAATGCAGTTATAGCACATCCCCATGGGAGTTTAGCCAATGTCCACCACAATGTCATCATCGCATGGATTCCATAAATGGGGTTACCCCCAGAGCTGCCTTAATTCCTGAGTGAACAATGAAGGGTGAGCCTAGGATCTACACTGGAAAGGGTACTGTTTTCAGGAGATTTTTGGCTTTTTGTGTGACTCTGGAGTCTTCCTAACTCCCACCTGGCTGGTAAGATAAGCCTGGTCAGGAGCTGCAGTAGCTTCCAGAGAAAGTCTGGGCTAGGATTCTCCCAGCCCTGCTGCTTCTTCCCAGAAGGAAGTGATATGTCTGGTTAGCTCTTCCTTCTGCCAAAGCAGTGTTCCATATTAAGAATGTGGGGCCAAGGTTTAATAATAAAAGCCCTGAAAAATCACTAACTTCTGTGCACATATATCCCCTTGGTATCTTGTTGAACAGAGTGGACAATTATAAGCAAGATCCAGAAGCAGAGGCAGAAGTGAACGGTAAGAGGGAACGTGGGGAAGTACTAGCTAGAGCAACCAGACAAGAGAAAGAAATAAAAGGCATCCAAATTGAAAAGGAAGTATCAAATTATTCTTGTTTGCAGATAATATGGTCTTATACTTGGAAAAACCTAAAGATTTCACCAAAAAACTATTAGAACGGATAAATATATTCAGTAAAGTTACAGGATACAAAATCAACATACAAAAATCAGTAGCATTTCTGCACGTAAACAGTGGACAGTGTAAAAATCAAAAAGTAATCCCATTTAAAATAGCTACAAATAAAATACATAGGAATTAACAAAATAAGTGAAAGATCTCTACAATTAAAACTGTAAAACCCTGATGAAAGAAATTGAGGATACTAAGAATTGAAAAGATATTCCATGTCCATGGATTATAAGAATTAATACTATTAAGATGTCCATACTACCCAAAGCAATCTACAGATCCAATGCAACCCCTAGCAAAATACCAACGACATTCTTCACAGAAATAGAGATAAAATCCTAAAATTTAAGTGGAATTACAAAAGACCCAGAACAGCCAAAGTTATCCTGAACAAACAGAACAAAACTAGAGGAATCCCATTACCTGACTTCAAATCATACTACAGAGCTATAGTAACCAAAACAGCATGGTACTGGCATAAAAACAGACACATAGAGCAATGGAACAGGATAGAGAACCCAAAGATAAATCCATACATCTACAGTAAACTCATTTTCAACAAAGGTGCCAAGAATATATATTGAAGAAAGGACAGTCTCTTTAATGGGTGCTAGGAAAACTGGATATCCATATACAGAAGAATGGAACTAGAACCCTATCTCTCACCATATACAAAAATCAAATCAAAACGGATTAAAGGCTTATATCTAAGACCTCAAATGAAACCATTAAAAGAAAACACTGGGGAAACTCTCCAGAACATTGGACTGGGCGAAGATTTCTTGAGTAATACCCCACAAGCACAGGCAACAAAGCAAGAATGGATAAATGGGATCATATCAAGTTAAAAAGCTTCTGCACAGCAAAGGAAACAATCAACAAAGTGAAGAGACAACCCACGGAATGGGAGAAAATATTTGCAAACAAACTATCTGACAAGAGAGTAATGACCAAAATATATAAGGAGCTCAAACAACTCTATAGGAAAAATCTAATAATCCCATTTTAAAATGGGCAAAAGACCTAAATAGATAGTTCTCAAAAAAAGAAATACAATACAAATGGCAAACAAGTATATGAAAAGGTGCTCAATATCATTGATCACCAGAGAAATGCAAATGAAAACTACAATGAGATATCATCTCACCCCAGTTAAAATGGCTTTAATCCAAAAGACAGGCAATAACAAATGCTGGCGAGGATGTGGAGCAAAGGGAACCCGCGTACACTGTTGGTAGGAATGTAAATTATTATAGTACAACCACTACGAAGAACAGTTAGGAGGTTTCTCAAAAAACTAAAAATAGAGTTACCATGTGATCCAGCAATCCCACTGCTGGGTATATACCCAAAAGAAAGGAAATCAGTATATTGAAGAGATAGCTGCACTGCCATGTTTATTGTAGCACTATTCACAAGAGCTAAGATTTGGAAACAACCTGTAACCATCCATCAACAGATGACTGGATCAAGGAAATATTTCTTGATCCAGTCATCTGTTGATGGATAGTTAGGAATATTATTGAAGTACATAATGAAGTACTATTCAGCTGTAAAAAAGAATGAGAGCCTGTCATTTGCAACAACATGGATGGAACTGGAAGTCATTATGTTAAGTGAAATAAGCCAAGCACTGAAAGACAAACATCACACATTCTCACTTATTTGTGGGAGCTAAAACTTAAATCAATTGAATTCATAGAGACAGAGAGTAGGACGATGGTTACCAGAAGCTTGGAAGGGTAGCTGGGGGGTGCAGGAACTGGGGATGGTTAATTAGCACAAAAATATAGTTAAATAGAATGAATAAGCTCTAGTATTTGATAGCACAACAGGGTGACTATAGTCAACAACAGTGTATTTACATTTAAAAATAACTAAAAGAACATAATTGGGTTGTTTGTGACATAAATAAAGGAGGTGATAGATACCCCATTTGCCCTGATGTGACTATTATGCATTGTATGCCTGTATCAAAATATCTCATGTACTCCATAATATACCTACCATATACCCACAAAAATTAAAAATTAAAAACAAAATAAAATAAAAAGGAGAAACATAGGAGGAAATGAGACACTGAAAATACAAAACAAATGAAGCTATTTTAGTGGTCAGTGGTGGTCACTATCCCTTCACCAAACCACCTCTTCCATTCCTGATGCCAAGTCACCCTTTCACCAGGTTTGGTATTCTTTTTTTTTTTTTTTAACCTGTTAATTAAAGATAATCACTAAGCTAATTTTCAACATGAAAAATACAAACTGTTCTGTAAGGAAATATCTTCAAGGAATCTGTTCATTGGTATGTGCTTCAAAAAACACCTTATTCTAATCTCAGACTAAACAATTTCCCAATCAACTTCTAGACAACTCATTGGCTCACTAAAGACACTGCCCTCACCTGAACTGTTTATTCTAACTGCTCTTGTAAGCAATCTCTTATAATCACTTCACATACCATAACCTTATGAAAGTTGACTTAACTACTACCCATTGTTTGGGGATTGGGTCAATATGATGACTGAATAGGCCTGTGAGAAACACGCACTGATTAGGATCAAGAGCAGGGAACAACCCGACAGAGCTGGTGAGAGCTGGGACAGAAGGCAGCAGCTTCAAAGCCAGACAGCACGCTGGAGCTTCAGCTCTGGAAGAGAAACTGGTTCCTGCTGACATCTGCAAGGGTGGGGCACTCACAATAGCCCCCTTCCAGCACAGGAAGGGAGCTACAAATCCCAAAAGAAGGCAGACCTCTCACTTGAACCCATTGTGCAACGTTCTCCTGCCTTTTTTTTTTTTTTTTTTTTTTTTTGAGACGGAGTCTCACTCTGTCACCCAGGCTGGAGTGCAGTGGCACCATCTTGGCTCATTGCAACTTCCACCTCCTGGGTTCAAGTGATTCTCCTGCCTCAGCCTCTCGAGTAGCTGGGATTACAGGTGTGTGCCACCATGCCCAGCTAATTTCTTGTGTTTTTAGTAGAAATAGGATTTCCCTATGTTAGCCAGGATGGTCTTGATCTCCTGACCTCGTGATGCACCCACCTTGGCCTCCCAAAGTGCTGGGATTACAGGTGTGAGCCACCGTGCCTGGCCTCTTGCTATTTTTAAGAGTGGTACTAAACCTCCAGGAAGTAAGAAGTGGTGAATGAATCACTCAACTGAGCAACAAGTAAGTCTGAAGACAGGGAAATGCATCATGTGGGCTCAAAGGATACAGAATGAATCAAATTCTATTGTTAACATTCAAAAACTCACAATGAGTATATAAATTTGGATATTTGGAACAAAAATCTTGAAGATGAATCTGACTAAGTTTTCAAAAGCTCAGTTCAACACCTCATAATATTCATAATTTGTTGAATGAAATTATCCAGAAAAAAACCAGATTCAATAAATAATAAGCCCCATGCTGCATTCTCTGGGGCTGAAGGCAGGGGCCCACGAACATGAAGAATTATAAGGGCAGAAAAAGAGATACAATTGATTCTCTTTATTCAAGGTAGTTATGTTTTATCAAGTCACCCCAAACACTGAATTCATAAATATTGAATCATTGCTCTTAGGGGAAATCCAGGGTTAGATTCCTGTGAGCCTCTGGTCACAGGAGGTATTCTCTTCACCTGATCAATACATAACTGTGCTCTATGTTGGCTTCTGTTTAAAGATGCCACACTGAATATACATAGTGTTGATTAACCACCATAGGACTCCTGGCCAGCAGCATCATGACTCATGCCTGAATGAAGCTCATCTAACACATGTACTTTCTTCAAAAGGCACATCACAGCCTTCTTTCCCCTAGGAATAGACACTGCTTCAGCACTATGGTTGGGAGGCCATTTTAAGCAATGAAATCACCAATGAAAAGCACAAAAAATGGGAAAAACTTGGCACATTTTTGAGCCATGTGTGAGCAAAGAACACATTTATAGTATTAGAGCTGAAATGGGAAGGCAGAACATCCCCTTGTTCGATCTCAGCTGGGAACATTCACATAGGAGGATTCAAATTTTTTTACCACTCGCCCATGTCCACAAATGATCACAAAAGCCCTGCAAGTATTGATGTTGGGATTAGACATAAACGTTAGCAAGTAGGTAAATTCTCAAATACAGAATGTGCAAAAAGTGAGGATCAACTGTACCTCCCTTTCACCACAATACTGCTGAACAGCTGGGTGCCCCAAGGCGCTTGGCCTCTCAGAGGCCATCCCCACCATGCTAGGGTGAACACCCCTTACTTCCTGAGCAGCACCGTCAGGCAGCTCTCTGAAAGGTTTTAGGGTCAGGGCAGTTCTCTCTTCAGTTTCAGAGAAAGTACTCTCACCTGCTCACTACAAAAGATGTGGAAATGAAGGAACTATTCTGCATCTACACATCTTGATCAAGGACAACTTGAAGAACTTGCAATTTAGACTTGAGTCCATTTTATATGAAGGATATTTAATATTGAAATAAATGTCTCTTTATCAAACATTTTGCCTTTTCTTATTTAATTCTGAAAGAATACCCAAAGAATATTCTTATGCTTTCCTAGCATGACAAACATAGGATAACCCCAGATGGTCAAGAGCCCAAAGAGGGAAGGTACTATGTAGTAGGGCCAATTACCTAAATCAAATCAAATCAAATTTCCAAGAGACTTGTTCTGGAGAGAAAAGACAGTTTACCTTTCATGTCTTTACAAATGGGAGTTTCAAAAATTATCTACACTCCAGCCTTTAAAAATAATTCAAAGGTGGCTAACAATGTTTTAAAAAACTCATAAGATTAGGACAGTTAAGAAAAACAATTTTAAAACCATTGGAAAGAGCATAGAAATTGTTATATTAAAGACACTGATGAACGAGCGATTGTGGCTGAACAATAAAAAATCAGCTCTAAGCTTTCTGGCAGCAAATAAGAAAGGGAAACATTTTGATGTATAATTTCCATCGATAAATAAAAGCCAACACGTACCAGATCTAGAAAGGATACATTTTATGAGTATTAAAGTCCAGCAGATACTTACTGTGCAAACATCACCATTGATTATCTGTGATGCCTTGGTTTCTGGGTTAGCTGACATTTACGGTATAGCATCGCCCAACCATCCCATACCATGAGCTACTGCTAGCCAGCTGAGTTGCCTGCCACAGTGCTAGGGTGGAGGGCTAGAGACTCCCACTCAAGACATCTTATAAGAACACCATCAGTGGGTCAATAACAATGTAAAAAGACAGAATAAGATGGCAAATATTTGTAAAACCTGAACATCTAGTAGTAGCCTGCACAAGCAGCTCAGGTGAGGCCTAGGAAAGAGATGCACTTAAATGTAAAAAGAATGTCCCTGGGAATAAATTAAGAGTACTTAAATTACCTGCTACAAATTTGCCTCTGGGAATCAATTTTGGATAAAATGGCTATGGTTCACCTGGGCAGTTATTTTACCCATTGAACAAAGCTGATCTACTATTGTATCTATTAAGAACAATAACATAATTGCCCCTATAAAAATGATTTTAAAAACTTGATTCCTTTCCAGATAAATATGTGCTTGATCCTTAGAAACAGTAATATCTACCCACAGGATATTACAATAAAATTGGATATGTCCTCTTTGTTGAATATATTCAACGAGCACTACTTTCTGGCACTTAGCTCCACTGCCCCCAAATCACCCCCTACTTTTTGCTACTGAGTAGGTCTCATTCCCAAGAGTTCTACTGGTTCATGCCATGCCTGGGATAATTAATAAGGGCTCACTTTCATTCTGAAAATTGTCCCCACTATTATAAAAAAGGCAGATAATAACAAGTGTTGACAAAAATGTGAAGCTACTGGAACTCTCATATATTGTTGATGGGAATATAAAATGGTACAACTGTTTTGGAAAACAGGCAGTTCCTCAAACAGCTAAACACAGAGTTACCATATGACCCAGCAATTTCACCCGTAGGTATATACCTGAAAGAAATGAAAACATATGTCCACATAAGTTGTACATGATTGTTCATATCAACATTATTCATAACAGTTGAAACTTGAAAATATCCCAAATGTGGATAAATAAAATGTGGTATATCCATTAAATGGAAAATAATTCAGAAATAAGAAGGATGAAGTACTGATACCTGCTACAACATGGATGAACCTTGAAAACACTATGCTAAATCTAAGAAGCCAGACACAAAAGACCCATATACTGCATGAGTTCATTTTATATGAAATGTCCAGAATTGGCAAATTATAGAGATAGAAACTAGGTTTGTGTTTTTCTAGGGCTGGGGCTGCTAGTGAGAGAAAATCGTAGAGACTGCTAATGTATATAGGCTTTCTCTTGAGAATGGTAAGAATGTTCTAAAATTGATTATGGTGATGGTTGCACAACTTCTAGGAGTATACTAAAAGTTAAATGCTTAAAGGGGTGAACTGTATGGTGATAAATTATTTCTCAATAAAGCTGCTATAAAAATAAACTGAATTAATAACAATAGCCTCCATTAGGAAATGAGCTATATAGTCACTCCACATAGTGCCAAATACCAGGTCCTCTGACATCAGGTGGCAAGGGGTCTTGGAAACCTTTAGCAATAACCTAATAAGATGTCTTTAACCTTCATAAACCAAATCCCATGAGATAATTACCATGTTTTCAAATCATCCTATTTTGATGGGTAGGGGAGGAAAACAGGAGGATGGGTTCCTGTAATTTAGTTTTTCAGTAGAGAAAAATCAACTTCATTCTCTATGAAAAAGTACTTACCAGATTATATAACAGCATATCAGAAACATGGTACTTAATATAAAGCTCTTAGTACTAAAGAATAAAAACATTTATTCACTTCGATGTGATCCAAGAAAAAAGGTTTTATTTACTTAACTGTTCTGAGAAAGTGCACTGCAACATCAGGATATGCTATTTAACCTGCTGCAAGATCAGCATTGGAATAAAAGTTCACATTGATCTTAATTCATTAAAGACAAAACATTTCCTATTCTCTTACAAAAATGTCTTCTGCCCTAAACTGTCATCCCCACTATTCTAGTTGCCCTGATCTCTCAAACACTCTCCTTGGTGGCCTCTGTATGATCCACTAATCTTTTCATTTTTTTTCCATCTTCCTTCTATTTTGGTGAAACCTTGTAACACTGTCTCCAAAGTATATGTAAGTCTTAGAGTCAATGTTCGGTGTATTCCTATAAAGTGGCAACCATGCCCATTTCAGTCAGTTGCCAGGAAAGCATTTTAAAAATTACTATAATATCAGAAAAAAAGGAGGGATCCCTCAGTTGAGGATATTATATCACAGGTCAAGCGAAGTGAAAATCTGATGCATACTTAGCCTTGTGAAATCAGTTGAGAGTGCATAAGTGGAAAGAGCAGGCTCCCAGTCCTAAACAAAGCAGATCCTCAGGTCATGTGATTCACAAAATAGACTTTAGGAGGGAAACCAAGTGTCTCCTTCAAGTCCAGCTGGCATCCTTGGTAGGACCTGTCATAATGGTTTCCAGACACTGGCATGTTACAAGTGCACTAAAGACAGAAGTAGAAAACCAGAGTCACAACCAATTCCAGCATGCAACAGGAAAGAGATTCAAGGTGCCAAGTCAAAGAGATTCAAGGTGTAATCAAAGAAGTTTATTTTGTGCACAAATGTCAAATGCAGACATGCAATATATGCACCTGATAATAAGGTACAACTATAAAGTATGGAAATCAATTTTTGTGAAAGCAGTATGTAATGAGGCCTGTCACTTTCTACACTGGCATTTTGCCTCCAGCAAATTAGTTCTTCAACATTTCAGTAGGGGTACAAAGCGAGAGGGACATTTGTTTTCCTCTCCTGGTTCTATTTTTGAAAAATAATACTGATTATGCTTGATAGCCACACAGGGAGATTGTGGATAAAGCTAACCCATGACCACTTTAGTACTAGAGGACATGTCAGAAGAAGCACAAGGGGGCTCTTCTGTCTTCCTTTTTCTGTGTGAGCTAATCATTCTGTCTGTCCCCTCTTTCTCTCCATTTTCTGCCTTTTTGCCCTTTTTCTCTTACCAGGGATTCTCACTAGCGCTACCCCTGTTCCCATACACAGGATCTTTCCATTTTAACTGGTCACACTATACACATGAAGTATACTGTTACTAGTTATACTTTGTAAAGTGAATAAAGGCTTATGTTTCCTGCTACTATTTTTAAGTCTTAGTACTCTCATTTAAAAGAATTATGAACAAAAATGGAAGCCCAATTTATTTTACCCTGGACAAAGCTGCGGTGAGGAAAAATGGAAAACAGGAGGCTGTCGGTAACCTACAGAGGGATGGCCTCAAACGTTACATAAGAAGAAAAACAGTTTCCCTGTGAATACAAGGCACTTCTCTGAATCCACACACAGAAATTCCCTTTGCTGCTGCAGGCACAGCTGGGGTAGCCTTCTAAAAGCCAGGAGTAAGACCCAGCAGCCATTGGGATTTAGAAGCACACCAGGACAATCCTTCTCCCACTGACAGCCTTAGAAGGGACATTACTGGAATCCTCTTAGGCACCTGCCAGTACTTCACAGGTCTAGTGTGGAGAGCGGGCCCTCTGGCCGGCAATCTAGGTAGCTGCCATGGGGCACAAAGTGTGTCTGGCAATAGCTGAATAGATAGATACCTTCTGATGTAGGGAGAAGACTGACAGTCCGGTTGATAGCTATCAATTACAGCATTTTGTTAAAATGCTAGTGATTAATTAGAAACAACACGGCATAACTGAGAGTCAAATGTAGAAAAGTTAAGTGTAGTTGCCATAGTCTTGCCAGTCTTCACTCTTCAACTGCTGTCAAGCAATGCTTAATTTCATCTTGGTTTACCTTGGTCTACATTAAAGAGAAATACTTAACCCTTTCACTTCCATCTCTCCAAAAGCCTGGGCTTCATGCAGATCCTAAGGGATAAGAGCTGCTCCTGGTGAGTGTCTTCTCCTGTCTCTGTGGAGGTGACATTCCTCACCATCACATCTGTATACATCATGTGGTGGGTTCCTTTAATAAAGAACTGCAGGCTGGGTTTACTACCTCCACTAGAGAATTCCGACAGAATGGCTTCTGGCATTTTTCTAAGCCACTGGCCTTTTTCTAAACTTTTTAAAGATACCAGACTATTTTTATTTCCAGACATTTAAAAGCAACAGAATGCAACCAGTTTTCAGGCAGACTTTATGTACAGTCTCACAGATCTGAAGCGTGGTCTTGATCAATAGTTCCCAATTTGTTCCTCCATCTTCAGCCAGTATTAGAACAGTCATAATTCTATATTTTCATCACTTTTCTGATAAAGAAACAGGGTACTTGGGGAAAATGGCCCAACAATTAAGAAGTGAGCCACAGTGGCCGGGCGTGGTGATCCCAGCACTTTGGGTGGCTGAGACGGGTGGATCACTTGAGGCTAGGAGTTCAAGACCAGCCTGGTCAACACAGTGAAACTTCACCTCTACTACTAATAAAAATACAAAAATTAGCTGGGTGTGGTGCTATATGCCTGCAATCCCAGCTACTCAGGTGGCTGAGGCATGAGAAGTGATCGAACCCGGGAGGCAGAGGTTGCAGCGAGCTGAGATTGCACCACTGCACTCCAGCCTGGGCAACAGAGTGAGACTCTGTCTCAAAAAAAAAAAAAAAAAAAAAAAATGAGCCACAGTGAAAATTATCAATAAAATACCCAAGGATATACTCACTTTTTAATTATGATATTCAAGTCTATGAAACTGATGTCTATGGATATATGTACCATTTCCTAATTAGTCAAATCATTAAATCTGACATAAAAGTTTTCCAAAAGTATTTGCATACATGATAGCTAATTTTTAAATGTCCCTTTTAAAATGTTCCTTACAGGAAAAGGCCTCTTCCTTTCCCAACCAGATGGTAAACTGATGAACTGATTTCTGAAAAATATGTTTAATTGTGCGAAGTCTTAAATTTCTACTGCCATATTAGATCTTTTCAAAAGAATCCTAAATGATCAAATTAGCTGGTCTTTCTCATTTCATCAGTACAATTAAGCATGATAGCTTTATTTCTTTTCTTTTCTTTTTTTTTTAAGATGGAGTTTTGCTCTTGTTGCCCAGGCTGGAGTACAATGGCATGATCTCGACTCACTGCAACCTCTGCCTCCTGAGTTCAAATGATTCTCCTGCCTTAGCTTCCCAAGTAGCTGGGATTACAGGCATGCACCACCACACCCAGCTAATTTTTTTTGTATTTTTAGTAGAGACGGGGGTTTCGCCATGTTGGCCAGGTTAGTCTCGAACTCCTGACCTCAGGTGATCCACCCGCCTGGGCCTCCCAAACTGCTGGGATTACAGGGGTGAGCCACCGCACCCAGTCGATAGCTTTATTTCTATACTCAAACTTTTTTCCACATGAAACAGGATATTAAATGGCTGAAAGCTGAAATAAAGATCCCACACTATAGAGACTCATCTAGAAAGACCTTGCCAGGATGTGGGAAACATACCCCCAGCACCTTGAGCTCACCTCCCATCTTCAGTGTCTTTAAGAGAAAGCTGGGGACTTGCTGGGTGAAGGGGACTTTTGAAAGAGTTGTTGGCTTAGTAGGAATTGCTGCGGAGTTCCCCCTCCTTCTCAGAGTAGAGAAGTGGGGAGGAATTCCCCCTCCAAGTGAGGGCAGCAGCAAGGGAACTTACTCAAGAGAGCAATGTGCTTGCTGGAGGAGAGGCTGGCAACTCCCTCCCAGGCAGAGCTTTTGCTGGGTTGTGGAAAGAAACTCCTAGACCTCCAAAAGCTGCCACCAGAGAAGCTGCAGAAGGGTTCTTAGGAGAGTCAGGGGCATATA
This sequence comes from Macaca fascicularis, assembly GCF_037993035.2. NCBI lineage: Eukaryota > Metazoa > Chordata > Mammalia > Primates > Cercopithecidae > Macaca > Macaca fascicularis. The sequence continues at coordinate 81,227,039 of NC_088380.1, read as the reverse complement.
TCACAGAGATGGGAGATGCCTGGAGCTGCCCTTCAAGGGAGAGGGCAAGAAGATAGCGAGAGCAGCTTACATTCCAATGTCCCGTGGGGCAAAGATTTGTAACCTATTCTATGGGCCAAGTGGACAATGTCTTTAGAAGACAGGAGCAGACTTGAACTACCTGGAAGGGACCCTACCCAGGAGGGCTGCCTGCCACCGGAGTGAGCGGATTTTAGCAGGAAGAGGCTGGAGCTGTACCTGAAAAGCAGGAACCAGGAGAGGAGGGTATGCACATGGGTCAGCTGGAAAGCATAGTCCTCTGTCAAGGGACAGAAACATTTGTGTGTGTGCATGTGTGGTGTGTGTGTGTGTGTGTGTGTGTGTGTGTGTGTGTGTGTGTGTTGGAGGCAGGGAATAGAAAAATAACCACCCAAGTATTCCATGAGAGAAGGTATTCAGTACCCAAAGAGTGAGAGTGTTAGAAGACCCCCAGAAAACCAATTTCTCCCTTTTTGCCTCTCACTGCCCCTGCCCAGACCCTGGGGAACCAAAAGCCCGTGCAGGAGGAGGAAAAGCCAGGGAGCTGAGACAAAGGCCACACAGCTAGCTCTTCCCTGCTGCAATTTCCAAGACAAGGGCAGTGCTGAGCTGAAGGAAACACAGGAGCACTGAACTGAATAATGGGAGATGGGAGTTTTGATTAAGACCAGACTGGACTTTTTAATAACTGAAAATAAGACTCAAAAGCTGTGATAGATCCCTGAGATACAATTCAGAGACGCAGATCTGACAGAACAGGTTTGAAAGAAGGGATGGGAGGAATACATATCTGTTTCCTGATGGTATCCCATCAGGTCCAGCCTGTTTTTTAAAGTATGGGGTTCTTTGTCACCTACTGTTTTCAGTTTTAGGCTGTGGAGAAGTTCTAAGATACACCTAATGATTAAATATTAAATCAAAGTCACAGTATGAAGCAAACATGTTTAGTGCTTTTGCAAACTCCTTACAATGGTCCACAAGGTCTTATGCAATCTAGCCCCTGCCTATCTCCCTGGTCTACAATGGACCATGCTCCACCAGTTCACTCTGCTCTGGCTCTGGGTTCCTTTTTTTTTTTGAGATGGAGTCTCACTCTTGTCACCCAAGCTGAACTGCAGTGGCATAATCTCGGCTCACTACAACCTCTGCCTCCCCAGTTCAAGCAATTCTCCTGCCTCAGTCTCCTGAGTAGCCGGGATTACAGGTGCCTGCCACACGCCCAGCTAATCTTTGTACTTTTAGTGGAGACGGGGTTTCACCATGTTGGCCAGGCTGGTCTCGAACTCCTGACCTCAGGTGATCTGTCCGCCTCGGCCTCCCAAAGTACTGGGAGTGATCTGTCCGCCTCGGCCTCCCAAACTGCACCCAGCTGCTCTGGGTTCCTCTAACACTCAAGCTCTTTCTGACCTCAGGATCCTTGCACTTTTCTTTTGCCCTGAATATTTTTCCCCAAATTATTATTAAGAAAAGGGTGTTGCGTGTAGCTGAACAATGAGGGCACACAGACACAGGGAGGGGAACAATACACACTGGAGCCTGTCAGGGTCGGGGATTGGGGAGGGAGAGCATCAGGATAAATAGCTAATGCATGCCGGGCTTAATACCTAGGTGATGGGTTGATAGGTGCAGCAAACCACCATGGCACATGTTTACCTATGTAACAAACCTGCATATCCTGCACATGTATCCCAGAACTTAAAATTAAATCAAATTTTTTAAAAAAGAAAAGGGTGTTGAGAACTCTGGCTATAAATGTTGGTTTATTTATTTATTTCTCCTTCTAGTTCTATCAGTGTTTACATATTTTGAAGACCTATTACTAGATGCATAATATTTTAGTATTATTATATGCTCTTGACTCATGGCCTATTTTTAAATTATAAAATGATAATACTTATCACTGGTAACATTCTTAGTTGTAAAATTCATTTTGTTTAATATTGATGAAAATAGCCACTTCTGTTTTCTTTTGGTTAGCACGAGGTGGTATATCCTTTTCTATACTTTTAAGCTTTCTGTGTCTTTATATTAAAAGTGGATGTCTTGTTGACAGCATATAGTTGGGTCTTGCCTTTTCTTTTATTCTATCTGATAAGCTCTGCCTTTTAATTCAGACACTTAGACCACATACATTTAATACAACTATTGATGTGGTTGGGTTTAAATCTATCATCTTGCTTTTTGTTTCCTACTTGTCTTTTGTGTTCTTAGTTCCCCCCATTCCCCTTTTTCTGTCTTCTTTTGGATGTACTATTTCTGAAATATCTAATATATCTTATCTTCTATGTTAGTTTATTAGATATAGCTACTTTTTTGTGATTGACATAATATTCTATCTATATTCACTACCATTCAATTCACTGCTATTACCCTAGCACCTGGAAAAATGCCTGGAAAAATGCCTGGAATTAAATAAATTGAATAACAGAGCTAAGCAAAATACCAGTTAAACAAAATAATCAAGAAAAAGAGCATTTGGTAAAGTAAATTTTTAGTCAATGAAGATTATTCAGAAAATCTATATGCTTCAACTCTTTTTTGGTTTCAGATTTTTTCCTAAAAGGTAATAGTTGGCTCTTGATGCCTTATAAGTTTAGTATATTATAAATAAGTTTGCAGTACCTCATTATCATTATTCTAAACACCAGTGATGCTGATGTCTGAATACAGAAAGAAGGTATAGAATAGAATAAACCAGTACAAAGCCCAGGACACACCATAGAAGTTATTTATTTAGTTTCTCTTCCTCATTTTTTTAGAGCCAAGGTCTCCCTCTGTCACCTAGGCTGTAGCACAGTGGCATGATCATAGCACTAAAAAACTGGAAACAACCTAAATGTTCATCATTACAAGATGCGCAAATGAATAATGGCAAATCTATGGATATAGAATATGATACTTTATTAAAAAGAATGAGTTGGATTCAGATGCATTGAAGTAGAGGGACTTTCAGGTTATCAAGATATAAGCATTTTTACCACACTCCCAAGTCCCCCACATGGCTTGTGTATATGTACATTTGCATATATAAATGTGTGTGAACATGTGTGTATGATATGATCATGAATAAAAGTGTGGCAAGACCTCATATATGTACCCAATGTAAACACCGGTCACTTTGAGAGGGAGGGGGGACAAGAACAAAATGTTGACTTTTTCTTTGTATACCTGTATATTGTTTGTTTTGCTGCAAAAAATATGAATTGATTTACAGTTTGAAAACATTTTGATAAAAGTAAATTAAAAGAAATAAGGAACTTCCAGTTCCCCGTGAGATAATGACAACTGCCTAAATTCAAATGTCTCCAAAACCACAGAAATCAACCAGGAGAGCAAATAAAACCACCCAAAACTCACATCTACAGCCAGGGCACGCTACACAGTTGGCAGGGCTCATTTCGAAATGAAAATGAGGGCTCCAGCCCAGGGCAGAGAAATCAATTTCCCCTTCCCAGGGTCCACCCAAACCACAATGAACTGGCAGCCTCCAAGGAATCGAAACCTCTGTGCCAGGACACACCCTGTACCCGGATCTGTAGTAGACGAGAGGCCCCACTGAGTTGCTGGCTGAATGTACCATGACACTGTCAACCAGGAACCTCAACCTTCCCACACATGCCTCCAGGCCCCTGGTGGGTGTGGAAGGCTAAGACAGAGCACCGACCTCCACCTGCAATGCAGCCAGGTTGCTGCCTCAGTCAGAGGACCACAGTGGCTGCAAGGCAGACACGGAGGCAGGGGCTGAGAATTCAGCCAGGAGAGTTCAGGGCTGGGGAGGTGAGGAGTAAGGGTTGCTGGGGAAGGGGAGGCAGGCTCATGTGTGAGCCAAGGCTTCAAGGTCCTGGCACATGCTCCATTGTCCCATCAGATTTCACTTACAAAACACAAATTCAAATACTAAATTATTAAGGATTTTAAGACAGTGACTGCGGAGCATTAAACCCCAGGTGAGAGGCCCTTCTGAGAATGGGGCCCTGTGCAGCTGCATTGGTGGCATGCCTATGAAGCCAGCCCTGCCTGTAGCATAGCCAGGACATGAAGCATACTCTAAACTTCAATTAATGCACAGGGAAAAAAATGAACATCTGAAACCAGCAGAAATCTTTCCAGAAAAGAGAGTCAGGTGGCAGAGCCTGGTTGGGGAACAGATGAAAATCACCCCCAGAAAGAGTGTACCACCCTAAGTGTGGAAATACTGAGAACAAGTCTGATTCTTGTCTACAGAGGAAATGAAAGAAGGGGCTGAAAGGTTGCCAGGACCAAAGTCTTGGGAGGGTACCACTTTTGGGGGAGGGAGGCAACTTGGAGGGTTACATCCCCTGGACGCTTGATGGTGAAAGGAAGAAAAAAAGCAAGCAACAGAAATTAAAGATTCTCTAGAAACGATAGAGACTCATAAAATCAGAAGACACATCCACCCTCCCTGTCTCCCCAAAAGGTACCATTTATTTAAAACAACTGTACTCCCCTAAGCCTACAGAGAGCATATACAAATGAAGAAATATAGTGAGCTCTCACCTCTACCCACACAGAAGCATCTGCTATTACTGGTCCATCCAGGAAAACACAAGACATTTCAAGAAGAACAGAAACAGTAGGCACAAAAGAAATCAGTTATTGCTGAAGAATTGATCAAATGATTAAAAAAATTAATTCCAATAATGATTCTTTTCATTTCAAGTTAATGTTCCAACCACTGTTCAACTGTATTTCACAAAATGGAAACTTGATAGAAAACAAAATGAAAAAAAGACAAAACAAACAAAGCCTGAAAGATCAGCCCCTTTGTGAGAAAGGCAGAAGGAAACTAAGTGCGTCACTACACATGTGGTTTTGGGAGTTCGGTAACAGCACAATGACTAGAGAAAAGAGGCAGCTAATAAACCCAGTAGAGATGGGAATCTTAGAAGACAGCACTAACCGATCACCCTTCAGTGCAATTGTTTCCATTTTTTTAATGACTGAATTTTCTAAATTGGAAAGCAGTTATTCAAATAGTTCTGAGATCATTTTTGTCTACTTTTGAGACAGTTTTTCACTGTAGTTCTTTTCCAAGCATAATGCATATCTACTTTTAAAAGTAAGGGATTCACAATGTCTCAGACACCTCTCAATTTCTAAAGAGTTAACACTTAAGTTCTTTCAAGGAGTTCCATCATATATAATCTGGTTGCTTAGCAACCAGATTCTTTTTGTATCTGTGATCCACAATGGATAAGAAATAGATCTGAACAGAACATCATAAAATTTTTCAAGCAAGGATACAATCATAGAGATTATCTACTTATTAGTTCCACACAAAGTCTCAATGCATTACTTTTTAGTAATCTTTTAGGTCATATTAATGAAAAGAATGTGAAAGCATACTTCATATCAGTAATAACTATAAATACCCAATAAAATAGTTACATATTTATATATCATATATAAATACTAAATAAAATACAGAATACTCAAAATTCATTATAGTTCAGTCTACAACTATTTTGAATGAATCAACTTAGGAGCTAGATATATCAATTTGACTACGAGAAAACATTTTCTGTAATGCATTTGTGACCAATGATATCACCTAAGGTTGCCCTCTTTGTAAGGTTCAATGTCAAGTCTCACATCAAGATCCAGGGGTATACAACTACAAATTTCAGGTATCCCAAGCTTTTACCCAAAACTTTTGTCCCATTAACCTAAGCAATCTTTGGAGGATAACATCAAATGAAGACTTTTTGAAAGAGAATTATGTTCACTATAAGCTGACTCTATGCTGGTAAAATTTCAAATGAATAAAATAAATCCATAGGGGCAATCATCTTCAATTTCTTTTTCTCTCATATTTCAAAGGTTTCTTCTAAGAAGCAGAAAACAAATGTTAATATTTTGAGTGTTTTTTGTCAATCATTAGAAAACTTGATGCTTTGGAGACAGGAATTTGGAATCCAAAGACATGAAAGGGGAAAACTGCTAAGGAAAATACAACGGCAGCAAATAGCAACTCTCATAGTCAAATATTTTCCTCTCCAACCTCATTTATGTTAATCATTAGGTATCTCCAGGTGAGGAATTTTCAAGTGTGACTTGATTACTGCGATCCTTTATCCTTGAAAATTTATACTCATTTACAACAAGAAGGTAACACATATGGAACACTGTTTTCTTCATAATTACTTTGAACCAATATATTCATGTATTAAAGTACAAATTGCCCTCAGAGGAACACCTGATACTGCCCTAAAAACAGGTGTTTACCCAGCAAACCAGGAGATCAGTTCCTGCTCCTAGTATACCAATTAATTTTCTTGCTGCTTTTTCTTGAACTGTGTTTATTTTGGGGGAAAAAATCAGTTCTATCACTTAAATGATATTTGCCCTCTGAAAGTATGATGCTTTGCTCTACAACAAAGTGTGATGTCATAATTGCAGAGATTAGACTTCATAAAAAGTGACCTCAATGGAAGGGTTGAAATAGAAAATTATCTACTTAAGCTCTGATGCTTTTAAGATGATAACAGAAAAATTAATGGAAAATATTGGTCAGAAGTATTATTCTTTTCTATCAAACCACCAGTGTTCTACTTATCAAAAAAGTCTTACTCCTTAATGGCTACCTCTGCCAGGAGGAATGATAAGATGATTATATTTACCCCTTTCCAAATAAATGTAGTTCTTACATAGGAAAAAGGAGTATCAAAAAGGGAAATGGGCAGAAAAAGGTGGCACAAAAGTATCTTCCTCAAACAAACAGCAACAGACATAATAGGGCAACCAATCCTCCTGTATCAAAGTCAGAATGGGGAACTTCCACTTCTAGTAATGGCACACTAAGAAATTAAGACCGACGTGCCCAATAAGGACAACTAAAACTACTGAATAGTTTAAAACATCCTCTTAAAAGGCCTCAAAGAGTTATCAATGTAGTAAGCATTGGAAGGCCAAATTCTAGAAGATGAGAACCCACTTGGGTAAATTGAGTACCCATGAGTATTTGCTAATTTGGTAGAAAAAGTTGTAAAACTGAGCTTCTTATTTTAACAGCTTCAAGGGTAAAAGGAGGCTAAAGGAAAAGCCAGGGACACCAAAAGTGGAGAATGTAGTGAACCACCCAGATTCATCTGTGCCCCAAAGGCTGCAAGTCTGGGAAAGGGTGAACCCCAAGTGAACCAGCCCTGCGGTGGACTGGCAGCCTGCCTTGCAGCAACGAGTCATCTAGGACACCTCCAGCCTTGCGCTCAGAGTAAGTCAGTCACCAGACAACACCCCACACTCTGCAGAAGCCAAAGCTGTAATGGATAACCAGGTTTATGAGCACATGTGACCACACAGGCGAGAGCCAGTAGAAACAACAGAAATAGAGGCTGCCTTCGAATACTGAAATCACCAGCTACAGACTGTAAAACAACTATACGTATAGCACTCAAAGGCATTAAAAACAAAGGCTTAAATTTTAGAAAGGAATTGGAAACTATGAGAAGATGGTTTGGCAGATTTGAAAAAGAAACAAATTAAAATTCTAGAGCTGAAAAAAGTAATAATCGAAATTAATAAATCAGTGGAAGAAGTTAACAGCTGATAAGATACAACTGAACAGAGAAACCACAAAATATCAGAAACCCATCTGGAATATGACACAGAGACAAAAAAAGAAAGAGAGAGAGAGATGCGGTGGATACAGTGGGAAAGTCTAACATTTATTTACTTGGAGTTCAAGAAGGAGAAAGGGGAGAAAATGGGGAAGAAGCATCATGGGAAGAAGTCATAACTGAAAATAATTTACAGCCAATCAGAGACATCAATCCATGGACTCAGGAGAACCAACAATTCCCAAGCAATTGGGCAGGCAAAATGCAAAAGTCTTTCTCACGTGGGAAAGAGACCTTCTCTGCTTTAACTCAAGGAAAAATAAATCAATAAAGAAGAGGGGAGGATGCCCCAGAACTTCAAGAGGACTTGCTCTTTAAGTAGCAAAGATGGGCATTTTTACTCAGGAGCGTGGCACTTATATAAGAAGAAAGTCACACCTACACACATCACAGTGAAACTGCAGGGAACCAAAGACAAAGAAAATCCTAAAAACAGCCAGAGAAAAAAATACAGATGACCTTCAAATGGATCATCCTCAGAGCTGCCACTTCTCAGCAGCAATACTCCTGACAACACTGTAAGGTTGGTATTATCATTTTCATTTTACAGATAGAGACTGAAGCACATAAAGGTCCAACAACACTTGCCCAAGGTCACACAGCTAAGTGGCAGGGTTGAGATACAAAGCCAGACAGTCTGACTTCAAAGTCTATGCTCCTAGTTACTATTGTTAAACAGCCTCCCTAGCTATCGAAACTGTCTTTAAGAACCTATAATGTGGCTGAATTACACTACTACGGATGGTTATTTAGTTGAGTACCTATACTATGTGCTTTTATAACCTGACCTACAAAGAAAAATACATCTCATGATGTTCAGCCAAAATGCACTTGCAGAATCATGCTATGTCTCCTGGAGTAGCCTTTTGCATCTCCTCCCCACACCTGAGAAGAGGGACCTTGGTGGCCCAGAAAACACGTCTTGTTCTTCTGGACTTGTCAGCGAATCCCAAGGCCACCAATGACCCAGGCTGGAAAGTGAGTCCCAGACAATTACAGATCATCAAAGCTATAGAGAGACTGAGACTGCCCCCACACCTCACTCTGATTGTGGACCCTGCAAAGGGAGCTATCAGTGGGCAGGCAAAAATACAAAAGTCATTGTGACATGAAAAAGAGATCTTCTCTGCTTTCACTGTGGGAGAAATAAGTTAATGAAGAAGAGGGGAAGGCACCCCAGAACCTCAAGAGGAACTTGCTCTTTAAATAGCAAAGATGGGCATTTTTACCTTGAAGCGTGGCACTTAGGAAAAGTGTCCCTGCCCCAGGTCCCTTGTCCTCATATATCCCAGGGGCAAGAGGGCCTCGCCCCTTCCTGAAATCATCATAGAGGGAGAATGGGAAGGGAGTAACTGGATTCCATTAGCAGCGAGGGCAAGGATTTCTGAATCATATGACCTTGTTTCAATCCCCAAGTTCCAAAGAGAAAAAGCTTGAAGAAGTTAACAACTCTATTTCTCAATTCGTAAAAATGGAAATGATACTCTCTACCTCACAGAGTTGCTGTGAAGATGAAAATGCAACATACCCATCCCAAGAGCCTAGCACAGAAACTGACATGGAGTAAGCATGCAATAAATGTTAATTTCTTATTCCTCTCCCAGTTTGATGAGAAAGAAGCATTGCAAGTTTTTCCTTTTAGATCTTGGTCTATTATGTTGTTTTTCTCTTTAAAATGGAAGCAATTAAGCAAAGCAGTAATTCAGTAATTGTATAACAGGGACGTGTGCATACAGCCTGACCAACTGAAGAAACTTCTGTATACATCTTCTTGTACGGGGCTTGCATCAACTTGTAATGGTTTTTGTTTTCACAAATCTCTGTTTCTTCCAAGAGATCAAATGCACACACTTCAGCCAAATGGTTTCTTTCATTCTGGAACGCTTGCCCAAAAAACTTAATTCCTCTAATTTTTATCAGTGGAAAATGAAGTGCTTCTTAAGTGGCATGCTTCAGGTAAACAAGAGCAAGTGGCCTTGACAGCTGATAAGGCAGAATGCTGCTAACACCTTCCCCAATTCTCCTTATTCTGCCTAGTAATTGCTGCAAATGTGGCATACTGCATCCCACACATTTCTGAGACATCCATTACTTCAGAAAATGCTGTCAGGTAAATTAAGGACAAAGACAAAACCTTCGTTCTAAATTTTCCTTGGGTTACAGTGCCTTATTTTGAGCTCTTTTTTGCCACTTGGTAGATACAGCTACGAAAGGTCAGAGAATCTAAACTATGTCCCTGAGTCTACACAGTCTAGTCCAAAAGTCAAACACTGAGGCTAGAATTCAGCTTTGCCACTTACAAGCTGTGTGGCTTCAGATAACTCATTCAGCCTCTCTCGAGCCTGAATTTTCTTGCCTCTCACAGTATCATAGCTCTACTCTGAGAATTAAAGTGGACAGTGCTTGTGGTGTGACTTTCGTAAACTAAAAATAGTTAAATGCTGCTTTTCCTATTGTAAAAATATGGATCATTATACCTGCTACTTACTTGGATAGAATCCATTAACTACTAGTGGCATCATTTGAAGAATTCTGCTTCTGTTGTCAAAAATTTAAAGGCCTTTCCAGCCAGATCTTGGTTATATAAATGGATTAATACTGGGAAACTATATTTACTAGTCCACTTGAGTGGCCATAACAAAATACCATAGACTGGGTGCCTTAAACAACAGAAATTTATCTTCTCAAACTTCCAAAGGCTAGGAAGTCCAAGGTCAAGGTCTGGCAGGATTGGTTCCTGGTGAGGGCTCTCTTGCTGGCTTGCAGATGGCTGCCTTCTTGCTGTGTCCTCACATGGCAGGGAGCGGGGAGTCGCTTTCTGGTGTCTCTTCTTATAAGGATACTAATCCTGTTGGATCAGTTCTCCAGCCTTGTGACCTCATCGAGCCTTAATCACCACCTTAAAGACCCAATCTCCAAAATACAGTCACATGAAGAGTTAGGGCTTCAACACATGAATTTGGAGGGACACAATTCAGTTCACAGCGCCACATATGATGTGTAAATTTCCAGAGGTTTTCTGGCATAAGTAGATTGTTCCTTTCCCCAGAAACAATCTGGATTCTGCAAGTGCATCTAATGTGTTGTTAGTGTGTCAGGTAACATCCTTGCTTCCTCACAGCAGGTGCACACGGACTTTTTCCCTGTAGTGATAAGGTATACTGGGGCAAGGAAGTTTCTGTCACCAATGCCAATGATCCATGTTGTGGATACGGAAGAAACTGAAGCTCATTAGACAACAACAACAACAAAACTAATTTAATTGGGGGTTTCTTAATTCTTGAGGATAGAAGGTGTCCCTCTTAGTGCAGTTATACTCTCTCCTTTGCTTCCTGTCCAAATAGGAAGCTCCTGATTCAGCTGCACCTTGGCAACAATATTTGCTATGACTTCAACCCATATTAGTTGGGCACTTCCCATGAGCCAGGCAGCATTCTAGGCCCTTGGGTTCCAACAGTGAATAAAACAGGCAACCGCTCCTGCCCTCATCGAGCTTGCAGTCCAGTTAATACTCAGCCCCCATTTGTCATTTCTACCCAGAACACTTTTCTGTTTCAGAGTCAGAGCTGGGTTTGTGACTGTAACTTTGCGATAATCACTTCACTTCTCTGCACCTACCTTTGTTTTCTCAACTGTCCTATGGGAGATGAGCAAGCCTGGCTTAGATGTGCTGTTATAATAGATCCAAACACCACCATGTGGGTGAAGTGCTGTGGGTTTTTCTGTTTACCTGCTTGTAACCTCAGACCTTCCTGCATGGGTCCCCTGGACAGCAAACATTTACAGAACACCTACTACACATGGTGCTTAGGAGAAACCAATGCAGCCTAAGGGTGAGAGGATGAGGCAGCCAAGGGTAAGAGGTAGAAAGGATTCATAGTTATCATACTAGGACATGATTTCCACCTCTCTTGTGGGAAACCAAATCTCTACAGAACACTGGCCCTCGGAGGGGGCGGGGAAGGAATACATTTAGCCCTAGATACAGGAGGGAGGCTTTGCCAGCTGCTGTGGTGCCCTCTCCACTGTAAGACGGGTATGGCGCTGCTCTGCAGGGATCCCATGAGGATGAAGGGTGATGTGTGCAGAGCCCTGGAATGTGCTACCTGCTCCATAAAAGCGATATTGATGAACATGTAGAGCAGCCAGGCTCTCAGAAGTTCACACAGGGTCACCACAGGGCATGGCTTGACCCCTGCTCTGGACTAATGTTCATGGTTGTGGCCCCACAGGGCCATCAGGGATGCACTCATTGTGATATGACACGGAGGGAGGCTCGTTTGAGAATGACATGGCCCACGTTTGGGACCCCGAGGCACCCCGCGTGACAGCAGTGCCAGGACTGCATTGTGCCTCCTGCTGCAGAACAGAGGGCAGGAGCCTCTGAAAGGGCTGGCATTGGGAACTACTGGCCCGGAACAGTAAGGAGAAAAGTATACCTGTGAGACACCAGGGTCTGTGCTGGGGACAGAAGGGTCTCAGGAGGCCAACCAGAGGGTCTCATATTTCTAAGGGTGGGGTGCCATCCAGAGTGGCTGAGGTTTGGCGGCTACTAGGGCCCTGTTGTATGAAGCCTAGAGGAAATGCACATAGCACAACAATGAACCTTAATTAACTTATTTGTGTGCTACATTTATATTAAAGCACTGTTTACAAGATTAGCATATAAATATAATCCTTATAACAACCTATGAGGTAGGAACTATGATTATCACTACTTTATAAATATGAAATACGAGCATAGATAGGCAAAGTAACTTGCTGAAGGTCACACAGGTGGAGCCAAGGTCACACAGGTGGAGCCAAGATCAAAGCCAGAGTCTGAGGAACTCTTACCCAACAAAACAAGAACACCATGTTGCCTGCTGGCTCTTTTCCTTTGTAAAGCTTAATCACTTTCCAACGAGCTCACAGCTTCTCCAACCTGCTCCAATAGACCAGGGATTGGCAAACTTTTTCTGTAAAGGGCCCCAGACAGTAAATATTTTGGGGTTTGCAAGCCATTTGGTCTCTGTCACAACTATTCGACTCTGTCAGTGTGACAGCTATCACAGACAACAAGTAAATAAATGAGCACAGCTATGCTTCAATAAAACATTATTTATGTTCACCAAAATTGGAATTTCAGATAATTTTCACCTGTCATAAAACGCTTTTTTTTCTTCTTTCTTTCAGCCATTTAAAAATGTAAAACCCTTTCTTAAGTCATGAGCCATATAAAAATAGGTAGTGAGCCAGACTGGTCCTCAGGTGGGAATTTCAGAACCCTGCAATAAATTGTACGTAAGTCAGGCTCTGCCCTTGTTTTCTCTTCCTGACCTCAGATGGCAGAGTCCCCACGAACCACCTAACTGTCCTGGGACCTCTCCTCTGAGGGAACCCCCTACGCCCACAAGCCAGGATAGCACAGTCATTTGTAGATCAATGGAGTCAACACAGCATGAATGCAATAAATCCATCAAATGACCTAAAATGCATTCTTTTTTAAAAAAAAATATTATGACCAATTGAGGAGGAAGATAAAAGACAATAGGGCAGGGCATGGTGGCTCATGCCCGTAATCCCAGCACTTTTGGAGGCTGAGACAGGAGGACTGCTTGAGCCCAAGAATTCAAGACCAGCCTGGGCAACATAATAAGTACCCATCTCTACAAAAAATTTAAAAAATTAGCTGGGCGTGGTAGACCATACCTGTGGTCCCAGCTACTTAGAAGGCTGAGACAAGAGGATTGCTTGAGCTCAGGAGGTAAGGCTACAGTGAGCTGTGACTGTGCTACTGCACTCTAGCCTGGGCAACAGAACAAGCATCTATCTCAAAAATTGTGTGTGGGCGTGGTAGGGGGAGGAGGTTATAGGAGAGAGGAGGGGTACAAAATACATAGTAGTAAGAACACAGATTCTGATCAGAATGATCTCAGATAAGTTATCATATGTAAATACTAAACCTGAGTTTCCTTTTCTTTAAAATGAGGATAATAATATATCTATCTCACAGGGCTGCTGTGAAGATCAAAAAAGTGTATAGCCCTTAGTGAACATGCATACATGTGCACACACACAGGCTGCTCCATGAAATAAAGACCAAAGAGAAAGAGGAAATGAGACAGGCAGAGGAGGCCCAATAACAATCATCTCACTTCATTCTCTGAACTCTAAGTTCCTCAGGGTCTGGGCCTTGTCTTCTGTAGACACTGTCAGTGCTCAGTGATCAGAGACACTGTCAATGCTCAGAAAATAGTCATCGCTAATGATAATGATACTACCCATATGTCTCTTTTAAAAAATCTAATTATCTTGCATATAAAGTCACTGAAAAGTTACAAAGCACTGATAATTTGGTTTCAATATATTCTTTTTATTTTAATGCTCCCCCTAAAAAACAAAAAGTTATTTTATTTTACTCAAGACACTCTTCATTTTTTAAACCGTTGTTAGCTTGTATAACATTTCGCTAATTTAGAGAGTAGGAGAGTATTTGATTCAAACCAATGGAAAGTAGCTAAAATCATGCAAAGCCTGTATGATAATGTTCTAGTTCATTACTTTTGGACCTATCTTAGATATAGCTCAAATATTAACTGCAGAGCTAGAGGGAGGAGATTTTTGGCTGTTTTTAAAAACACAGTGTAAGGAATATTTCACTTACGGTTTCCCTTAAGATACAGTATTTTCCCCTTGCCTACGATTACACATTCATTGGAATCTGTGGCCTATGTCTGTGTGATATTTTTGTATTAAACTTTCGACTAGGGTCTTGCCTCTCCTGTCTTGAGCTTCTCAGCACCCTTGCCCTGGATGATAAGTTTCTGAGTCCATTCAGGCAGAGGTGATAAGGATTACACCGAGGGGTGACTAGCTTAGTGATCAAGAGGATGGCCCCTGGAGCCAGCCAGTCTTGGTTGGAATCCTAGTTTACCCACTTACTAGGTGTGTGACCTTGGGCAGGTCACTCCATCTCTTGATGCTTAGTATCTTCGTTAATCAAATGAGATAACAGTATCTATCCTGTGGGGTTGCAGTGAGAATTAAATAAATTTAGATATATATATAAAGCACTTAAAAAAGCACTTCGTATAAAGTGAGAACTACATACAGGTTGGTCATTATTATTATTATTATTATTTATTATTATATCAAAGTCTCTGCTTTCTATACAATATACCAAGGCCTGCTGGGCCACTCACAACAGATGTACTTCTGGTAAGAAGCTTGCCTCTATGGCAACTTCACTGCAAGTTGACCTAAGGCTGTCCCTGCAGCCTGTATGGTTTCCTAGACCCAGATCGTTTCTCTTTCCTTCCTGACCTGGTCCCATCTCTATACGTGACCCTGTGACTTTGGCTACACTGGGAGTATCCCAAGGCTGCAGCCCTGCCATGAACCCAAGGCAAGTGGCTGAAGGCCCTGTTGCTCTTTCTTTTTTCAGTCTTCCTCTCTGGAGCTGAGCCTACAGCTAGAGTCCTACTGTGCCATTTCAGATGTATGCTGCCACCGGTTTACCCCATCCCAAGCTAAGTCATTCTAAAACCCATCTGATTAGTTTGTAGGTCTGCTACAATCTTCAAGCCTGGGTTTCCTTCAGTCCTATCATCGCTTGGCTTGTGTTATCCAATCTGATTCCCCAGAGCCCTTCTTGTTGCAGTGGTGGTGGTGGTGGAGTGTCTTCTTCAACTCTCCCACATACCCTGCTTCCTGCTCTGAAGTTCAGACCAAACATTAACCATTTAATCAAGCAGAAAATGACGGTGGTGGTGGAAATGCAGCATGTTACAAGTACTTTGGAAAACATTTTGGCAATGACTTAAGGAGTCACTATACAACCCTGACTTCACTCTGATAGAGCTCCTCACGAGAAATAACAAAAACACACATCCAAACAAAAACTTGTATGCAAATGTCCACAGCAGCATTACTTATAACAGCAAAAATGTAAAAATAACCAAAATGTCCATCAACTGATGAATGAACAAACAAAATGTGTCCTATCCATATAGTAGAACACCACTCAGCAATAAAATGGAACCAACTACTCACACAACTACTCACACATGCCACAACACAAATAACCTTGAAAGCATGTTAAGTGAAAGAACTCAGACAAAAAAGACTACATATTGTATGATTCCGTTTATATAAAATTTCCAGAAAAGTTAAAACCAACAGAAAGAGGATCTGTGGTTGTCTAGGTCTGGGAGTGGGAGCAGGCTCAACTGTAAACAGGTGCTAGGGATCTTTTAGGGGTAATGAAAATGTCCTAAAACTGGATTGTGGTGATGTTGCCATAACTATATACATTTATTAAAATTCATGAAACTATACACTTCAAATGGATGAAGTTTATGGTATATAAAGCATACTTCAATAAAGCTGGAGTGTTTTTTCAAAACAAAAAAAATGCAATGCTAACTCCTAAATGGCTTACTTAAAATATAGATGATATTTTCTGGTAGTATAGTTGGCTCTGTCTAAAGGTATTACATTTTAATCTATGGACATACCATAGAAGACATCTTCTTAGACACTCCCCTTGTACTCCAAAAAAGTCAGGCTCAAGCTACTGAATTATACTTATAAAATTCACCATAAACTTCTCCCACCATAATCATTGCAAAGTCTTGATTAAAAGAGACCACTTTTTTAAAAAAAGAATAAACATGGTATAGTTGATATTAAAAAGTATAATTGATTGGTATTATAATTTTTATCTTTGGTATTTCTTAGAATGTTAAATCTAATAAGAAAAAGAAATTTGATATTTTGATATAAAACTTCTAACAGAAGGAATTCATGTCTTAAAGTCTCACTAATAAATTTTAAACACAATAAACTGGATCTCCAAATCATACTCATTATTTTACCAAATTAAAATATATCTAGCTTCTTTTAGTGGTTGACAAAGAGCCTAATTCCAGACAGCGCTGGATCTCCATTATTTTGCTTTTTTGTTCATTTGAGTCTAACATCCTGCACAACTATCGTCCTTTGAAACACACTTTAAAACATGCTGATGTAGATGAAATATGTTGAGCTAGTAACTGTTAACCTCTCTTTAAGCATGTTTGCTACTGATATTTGGCCACCTTCCTTTTCCTGGGCCTTGTGCCAGAACTAAGGACTCATGGAGGTCTCTTGGAGAGCCCTGGATACAGGCTGAGGGATACCAGTGAGGGGAAAGTGGTAAACTCACCACCAGTTTGGCAGTTCTTCAATTTCTGGCTGCCCTCCCAATCTACCTGTTACTATTTACTTTTCAAGGTTCTTAAATAATAGCTCCATGCATTCGCGCCAGGTTTTATAATTGCATTCAGTTGGAGAGAGAGAATGGAGAGAGAATCTTACCCCAAATTAGAAGCTCTGGATATTTTACAGGAGGCTTATTGGTATATACCTTGCATGAATTTGGTGTTGGGGCAAGTTAAGGAAGGATTTGCACCATGAGAAAGTGTTTTGTTGTTGTTTGTAGTGGTGGTGGGCACGGCAGTGGATTTTTGCTGCTATCTTTTCCAGAGGCATTATAGCAGCTACAGCAGCTGTTCTTAAAATGATAACTTTAAAACTTTAAAGCAAAATTTCAAATGCAAGTTAGCCAGACACTTGTGGTTTCTTTAGCAAATCAATGCAGCTTTAATATTTTCCCAGATAAATAATCTAATGGCCAACATGAACTGTGCTTGAAGAACACATGATCTCATGAGAGAGGCAGGAATGGTGGCTGGGAACTGGCCTTGGCACTCAGACTTGGCCTCATCACTTAGTAACAGTGTGACCTTGGTCAAGCTACTGAACCTCTCTAACCTCTAATCCTTCATGTGGGTAAAATGGAGATAAGGATCATAGTGCTTATAGGACAGGATTACTGCATGATTCGGTGAGGTAATGCACATCATGCTCTTCATGTGGTGCTCAATAAATATTAGTGATTATTCTTACTATGATTGTTTTTGTGTGGTAAATAAAATGATTATGCCTACTTACCTCCTCAAATTACTTTAAATCTGTTGAAATATATGGCATCTAATCATTCTTCTCTCAATATTTGAGTTCACATTAAACATCAATTAAGGTTCTTTCTTCAGACTCAAGAGCAGTACACTTTGAACTATGATATCTCCAGCAGTCACAGCATTTGAATACATATTTGACTATAATGATGAGTTACTCCCAATACTTGCCAAAGAAAAGCAATGACGTGTGCGTGCAGAACTCACGGTAAGTATATCAACCAGTTTTCTGGATGTTTTATTCAAGAGCCACTCTTCCAAAAATGCTATACTAGTGAGTGCTCTAGAAAAAGAATTCTTTTCATTTGGCTGCTGTCTCCCCTGTTGATCGCAAATCCTGTTTGCAACTGTCTCATTTTTTCTCCTTTATCCTTCATTTTTGCACTAAAAAAATTTACTATGTGTTACTAAAATGAAGAGCAATCTGGTCACTTCCTAGGAAGTTTTGTAAACATGCTTATTTAGGAAAATGCTGCTTAGTTGCAACTACGTATTATTCAAAATGCTAATTCAACATTTTATCCCTCTGTATTTGGAAACCTGTATTTGAAAGACAAAATAATTTTATTTTATGGAAATGCAAATCAGAAAGCTTCCTGGAGGTAAGAGTTATGTATTTTTCTTTATTTCCTTTCACAACACCTATTGCATAAAATGGGTACTGAATAATTGTCAGCTTAGTTTTTTTTAATTTGAATGTGTTTGAATAATTTGTGTGGGTATAACACTTTATATAGAATATTTTACTGAAAAGATATTAATAGCTAGCCCCTAGGGATGGAGAAGATGCTGGCATAGTATTATCTGACTGGTGACAAGGCAGATATACACTAGGTTATGTTATGGTTTACACTTTCTTTCTACATGAGTAGAATCCTGTCTATGAGACCTCCTGTGACCTCAGAGTTTTAATTAAAATTTAAATTGCCCTTTCAAAAAACTCTCAATTGAATGACTAAAACAAAATACAAAAAAATAGCTTCATTTTAACTTTTGTCTTGTGCTGTCACTGGAGAGCTTGTTGAAAAGGAAGGATCACAGAAAAAGTACTGATGAAGGAAGCAAAACACTTACACTTCGATGCACTTGGAGAGACTGACGTCGAAGGGTTAGGGTTGCTGCTGTGTTTCTCTGCTCAAGGACCCCCTACAAAACATTGTGTTCCCAGGGGATAATGGATCAGGAGCAGCTATAAACAAACATGCTTTAAAAGCCACCCAAGTAGAAGAGCATTCTGGAGAGACAAGCCTGGGTTATTACAAGAATGAGAGCTCTGAATAGCAACGCATTTAACCTCATCTAAGATCTTACAATACAGCTGAAGCTAGAGGAGCCCATGTTTGTTAGAAGGATGTGTGGAAAGTTTTAAAGTTACATAGGGATAAGAGATTGAATCATGTTCATCAAAAGTGTGGATTTCAATTTCAGAAAGGTCAGATGTTGTTTTCCACACTAAAATTACCCAGTAAAGGAGAGAAAAGATTGGTATTGTTTATTATATAAAGAATTAGAGAAAAGAAAGGTGGCCAGATATCAGTAGCCCCAGGATACTTAAAAATACCAAGAGATTGCAAAGAAGGAAGAGCTTGGAAAATCGAAGTCACAGGCTGTTTATGTACTCTTAGAATCACCTCCAAGCTGCATATATATGGATCTCATACCAAAAAGCACGTCACAGAGAACTAAATTATGAGACAGATCACTTTTCAGGTCACAGACTGGCCACTGGGTGGCATACACATGGGACATATTCAAAGAACATTGAAAAGGCTTTAAAAATGTAACTGATATAACCACAAAAGAAGGCTGACTAGAAATTGTGGTCTGAACCCAACAGGGTTGATTCCCTACTAAAATGGAAATATCAAGATTCACCATAAGATTTAATCAAGATACAAAGTCTTATAATCAATCTAAAATTCCTGGACATGAGAACCAGGAAAACTACAACTTGCATGGGACAAGATAATTGACAGATGTTGTGATGATTAATTTTATGTGTCAATTTTACTGGGCTAAGGGATGCCTAGATAGCGTGTAAAACATATCTGGGTGTATCTGTAAGGATGTTTCTGGAAAAGATTAGCATTCAAATTAGTAGACTGAATAAAGACATTCACCTTCACCAATGTGGGTGGACATCATTCCATCTGTTGAAGGCCTGAAAAGAACAAAAGGGCAGAAGAAGGGCAAATTCATTCTCTCTTCTCGAGCTGGCACATTCATCTCTCTTGCCCTTGGCCATCAGTGCTCCTGGTTCTCTGGCCTTTGGACTCATAATAGAATTTACATATTGATTCTCCTGGTTCTCAGACCTTCAGATTTGAACTAGAACTGCACTTCCAGGTTTCTCAGGCCTCCAGGTTACAGATGTCAGATCATGAGAATTCTCTCCCTCCATAACTACATAAGCCAATTCCTTGTAATAAACTACATTCTGTATATCTATATATATCCTATTGGATATATATATTCTGTTTCTATGAAGAGCCCTGAGTAATATAGATGTCAACACAAAAATGACAAAGATGCAAGAATTATCTGACAAAGACTTTAAGCAATTATTATAAAAAATTCCACTAAGCAAGAGTGAACACTTGAACCAATTGGAAAGATTTAAAGTCTCAGGAAAGAATAGAAGATATAAAAAAGAATCAAATGAAAATCTGATGACTAAAGGATAGAATAACCAAAATAAAAAACCAACTGGATAGGCTCAATGTTAGAATGACTGAAGAAAAGAATCAGTGAACTTTGTACATGAATCAATACAAATTATCCAATCTGAACAAAAGAGAAAAGACTGAACTAAAAAAACAGAGTCTTAGAAACCTGAACAATAACAAAAGGTCTTAACATCATGTCGTGGAATTTCAGAAAGAGAAGATAAAGAAATACTTGAAGAAATAATGGTTGGAATTATTTCCAACTGTGGCAAAAGTCATAAACCTATATAATATTTAAGAAACTCAGCAAACTCCAAACAGGATAAACTCCAAGAAATCCATGTCCAGAAACATAATCAAACTACTGAAAGCTAAAGATAATGAAAAATTCTTGAAAGCACCCAAAGAAAATGGTACATTACTTATAAGGGGACCATAATTCAAATGACTAAAGATTTCTCACCAGAAACCATGGGAGACAGAAGGTGGTGAAATATAATCTTCAAAGTCCTGGGGTCGGGGGAACCTGTTCACTCAGGATTCTATATTTTATAAAAATATCCATAAGGAATTAAGGTGAAATAAAGACATTCTCAAATGCAGAAAAGACTTAAAAATCAGTTGTCAACAGACCTGCTCTAAAAGAATTCTAAAGAAAAGCTTTCAGACTAAAGGAAATTGATACTAGAAGAAAACTTGGAAGACCAGGAATGAAGGAAAAGCAATAGATTGTAAATATTTGGGTAACTATAGTAGACTATTCTTCTCCTCTTGAATTCTTTAAAGTATGTTTGACAGTGGAAAGGAAAATTTATGACATGGCCTAATGGAGTTTTCAATGTACATATAACTAGTGTATAAGACAATTATGAAGAGGATTGAATAAAAAAGACATACATGAAGATTTCTTCATATAATTTGAAAACACGGAATATTGTTTCTAAGTTCACTATGAAAAGTTAAGTGTGTGTGTGTATAATCCGTAGAGCAACCACTAAAAAAATGACACAAAGAGATATAGTAAAAAATACAATAGATAAATTAAAATTGAATACTAAAAACTGTTTGAATAAACCAGAAAAAGCAGAAAAAATGGAACAGAGGAATGGAAAACAGGGGAGGCAAACAGAAAACAAATAATAAAAGTATGGACATTAAATGTAAATGGTCTAAATAAATCAAAAGACAGAAATTGTTAGAATGAATTAAAAACACATGATCCAACTACATGCTATCTATGAGAAACTCACTTCGAACATAAATTATACAGGTAGAATCAAATGGAAAAGTATAAACCAGGTCAATACTAATCAAAAAAAGGGAATAACTGTCTAAGTAAACTTTGGATCAAAGAAAATTACTAAGGGTAAAAAGGGACACTATATAATCATAAAAAAGTCAATTCACCAAGCATATCTAAAAACACTAAATATATAATTAACAAACAACAGAGCTTCAAAATACATAAAGCAAAAACTGACAGAACTAAAGAAAAAATAGACAAATTCACAGTTACAGTTGGAAGTCTCTTTCAGTAATTAATAGAACTATTAGACAGAAAATATGCATGAATATAGAAAAACCGAACAATACCATCATCCAACTGAACTAAACTGACATTATAGAACACTTTCCCAGCCGACATCATTTCATTTTTTTCCTTTCCCTTGTGGAAAAACTCCTCAAAATAGTTATCTAAATTTACTCTCCCCCATTCTCTCTTTGAACCATTTGAGGCAAGATTTTGCCTCCATCACCGCACTGAAACTGTCCTGGTCAAGTTCACTGATGACCTCCATGTTGCTAAATCCAGTGGTCCAATATTGGTCCTCATCTTTTCTGAACTTTCAGCGGCATGTGACACAGTTAATCACTTCCTCCTCTTCAAAACACTTTTTCCACTTGGCTTTCAAGTGAAAGTCACTACACTTCTTCCTCCTATTCAGTGGCTACTCATTCTTAGAAACTGGATTTCTCTTCATCAACCCAGCCTCTGACTTCTGGGTGCCCCAGGTCTTAATCTAGTCTCAGATCTCTTCTTCTACCCATACTCACTCCCTTGGTCATCCCATCCAGGTTCACAGCTGTAAGTGTCATCCATGCACTGATGACTCCCACATTTGCATCTACAGGTAGCTGGAACCTTGCCCTCTCACCTCTCTTCCCTCTCACTTATTCCATTCCGAAAACACTGGCCTGCCTGTCCTTCTTTCAAAATGCCAAATATATTCCTGACTTGGGACCTCCCACTGTCTGGGATATTCCTCCTCCAGATAGTCACATGGCTCACTCCCTTGCTTCCTTCAAGTCTTATCTCAAAAGTTACCTTTCCAGAATATCCTCTCTGGCAACACGGCACAGCACAGCAGTTAAGAGTCCAGTCAGCCAGCCTAGGTTTCAATCCTGACTTTGCCACTTCCTGGTGGTGTGATCTTAAATAAATTTAATCTATCTAGGCTCCAGTTTCCTCATCTTTTAAATGGGGATAATTATAGTACCAACCAAATAAGGTTGTGAAATTTTTTTTCTTGGTCATCTCCCCCAATTAAAATGTAAGTTCTAAGAAAACAAGAACTTTTAGTTTGGAGGGTTTTTTTTTTCTGCTGTAACTCAGTGTCTCAAACATTGACTGACACAGATTAGGCTCCCACTTCAATCAATATTTGCCAAATAGACGAATGAAGGTGTAAGTGAAAAAAAGAGAAGGATATGAAGAAATATTCCTTATTGATCAAAAGATCAACACAGAATTTCAAGATTCATTGAATGAATGAATGAATGAAAATGGTGAATCAGTTATAATGTAAGCACTGTGAGTGTAAGGACCTTGTTAGTATTCCCTGATTCAAGGTCACAGTAGGCACTCAACATTTACTTGTTGTATAGCTGAATGAATGAATGCCCTGTTTAGTCTCCTGGTCCTTGATCTGCAAGAATGAGACTCTAACAGGGAGAAACATGAGCATCGCCCAGAGAATCCTGTTCATATGCTGGTAGGCCCAGTGCTGAAATACCCACAGGAAATGGAGGTAAAATGCTGGACGTTTTACAGCAAAGGCCATTCTGAATATTTCAACAATTGAATAATACACTAAAAAGTTAGTAAATATGGTCAATTTTTAGTCTATGCTCCCATTTTCATGTTTCCCAACTTGGGGTTTCCTTAAGCATGGGCACACACACACAAGTCACAACCAATAGGTAAATACTAGAAGGAAGGTAGGGTAGGGCTATGGGATTATTCTGTGATACAAGAGGGGCCCAGGGCAGCTGTAGTACAAGGAGAAACAGATTGTAGGCCTCTGTGGGGCTGCTCCGTGGGATGATGGCCATGATAACTGTACTTAGACCAGGAGGGAGCCCTAATGGGTTGGGGGTGAGAGACCACTGGAGGAGTGGTCTTTCCAATCATATGATGATGACAACGCATTTACGAAGTGTCAGGCATTACATTGAGCACTTTGCATGCATGCTCTCACTTAATCCTCACTGGTCCTAGATGAAATAGGAAATACTCTTACCCCATTAAATGAATGAGAAAACAGGCTAAATAATATTCATTTAGCGAGTGGTGGCAGCTGGAATTCTTAGCAAAAGTTCTCAACCACTTACTTCCAGAGATAACATTTACCCTGGGAGGGATTTAGAATCACCTGGTCTGGTCTAGGAATCTTGGGAAAGAATCTGGAGGAGAGAGGATAAAGGTCAAACTTCTATGGAAACGTACTACGTAGGGAAGGCCAGACTGGAGTCTGTGGTAGACTAGACAAGTATTGCCAGCACCCAAGGGCAAACCAGAGAGTCTAGTTTCAGAGTGCTCCCTCGGCCTGTTCTATTCTGTCATCTTTGAGGCTCAGTAAAGTCCTCTTGAACATGCCAGTCTTGACTCATCTCTGCTCTGGAACCAAATACAACCTCACGTGTATGAGTTGTCCAGGATATTAATGTGAGAAGAAGGGCCCCTTCTCTCACTCTGAAGCCCATGTGGGGTTGGGTGAGGGTGAGTAGGGAGATCAAAGCAGAAGACAAAATGCTGTAGATGGAGTCAAGAGCTGCCCAGTCCTTCCAGGGCTAGGTTCTGGGGGCCATTTTATCAACAAAGGTGACATTCTCTACAGAAGGTCAATACTAGAAAATCATACAAAATGCTGGGTATGTGTACCACATTGTCATTAGGAGGTGTGGTCAAGATTCTGGAACTGGGAAAACAACCAAAGGCATAGGGCATAAACCACAGAAATGCAGGGACATCACCAACGAGATTCCAGTATGGCTGCCAGATGGAATCCTCCTGGTCTGAAACTGCTCCGGCCAGGTCACAAGCTCTGGCTGGCTTTTGCTCTCAGTCCCTTAAAGTTACCTCTAGGCTCCTTCTTTTATCCATAATAGGTGCATCAGAAGTACCCAGCACAAAGAAGGTACTCAGGAAATATATGCTGAATGAAAGTATGAAAACAGATTTGGGCTGTAAATGCCAGTCAGCGAAATACTGATTTAAATTGACTTGCTTCCATTATTTATCTTAGGATGCATGTCTAGAGTCAAACTTTAAAAAAAAAAAAAAAACACACAAAAACCTCAAACATATCCTAAAGGTGGAAATATTAATAAAAGATATTTTGGAATGGTCTAAAACTGAAGAGCATATTTAATCTAATGCAACAAAAGTCTACTGCACATACATACATACATACACACACACACACACACACACACGCACACACACACACACACACACGCACACACACAGCTTCAGGGGGTTAGGGGCTGTCAGACTGAAACGCCAGTAACTAAATCCTTATGGAGGCAGATAGACTACTAAATACAGAATCAAGTCTTCTTTCAGATCAGCTCTCCTATCCAGACAAAGTACTTTCATTGGAAAGCTTACCCTAGTAAGCTACTCATCAAGATATAAGCAGTATCCGTTGATATCTTACAATGCTCTAAGACTTTGTCGTCAATAAACAAAAGAGGAGGTTTTCTCTCCTTGAGGGCCCTTTAACCACGAAAAGGAAGTCAAGGCAGATTCTGTGCTCCAGGGCCTGCTCCTGAGGAAGCGGGATGTAGGACTGCTTAGCCCAGAGAGCAAGCCTGTGGCACCATTTCCATATGACTGGCCTTCATCAATGGTAGGGCTTGCATTGTGTCACCCAGCCTTCTCTTAGGGAAGAGAGCAGAGCGGGAGGGCATAAAGGAGAAGTACAACTAAGCAACCACCCAAAAAACAAAACCCTGGCAAACTTGCTGAGCCTCACAGGGTGTGCTGCCTTCCACTTTACTTATAAGCTCAGGAGCCGAGGTCAGTAACAAAAGCCCACAGCACTAAGCCACGGGGTGAAATCATGGTTTCCCTACTCCAATGACAAGAAGGAAAACAAACTGATTAGCTCTCCACACAGCCAAGCCCTTACCAACACGAATCACCACACAATACTCCTGTGAAATCTTCCAATTCAAAGGATTTGCTACTTAACAGCAGTATTCCCTTTAACGTTATTGGTTTTTTATTGCATTTTTATTATTTATATCTGTTAACCCTGGATTACAATTTTTTATCATTAAAAGATAAATTAGTCAGACAAGGCAATGATGCACTTGGTTTCCATGACAACACTTCACAAAAAAAGTTCAACCTGCTGCATCACTACAGAGCACTTTGAAAATCATTTCCTAGCAACCCCACGGGTATCCAGAGACACAGACCTTCATCTCAGCCTTTTACTCCTAAGAGAATTACACACATGATGACAGAGAAAACAGGTCACTCGGTTAGCACAAACATTTCAGGTTGGTATATTTCACTAATGTGTGGAGCAAAATAATTCCCAGCTATGTCTGCAAGGAGATGATATATGCAGCTACATGAATGTCTCAAACACACGGCATCTTCCCCCTAAGCAATGAGCTATGAAAGACATTAAACTAAATTCCACTTTGATTAACTTGATTTAAAGGCAAGTGATCACCTTCGAATAATTCACAAATATCTAAGCACCTATTTAGAAAAGAGGAATTTTTAAAGCACCCTTTGCCAATCTGAAAGACAGTGCAGCCCTCTCTGCTTCAGGCTTATCACAGTACAGTGATATGCATCAATATATTGGGAAAATAAGAAGAATGTACAAAGTTTAAGTGTACATAAAGTGAAGTGACTTCATAACAAAGTTTACAACCTAAAAGACAAGAAGCTTTTGCATAAGTAAATGTGAAATACTGAGGAATTTTTTTAAATATGAGAAATGGATGTTTTTCTATGCTTGCAAAATTTCTCAAAGTTCTCCAAAATAACACATTGTAAAATTAACAAAATATACAATGTGATCACTGTAAAACAGCTGATTACTGTGCAAGTTAGTCTCCAATTGCAAAAACCACTATGCCCATCCATATCCACTGTCTGCCCTGCTCTCTGTCTTGGGAGGCTGATCTGTGCAGCCTGCACAAGCCTCCCTTGTGGCTGGCTTCATGCTGTATGCGGCCAGTGGGAGGCACTGGCAGGGCACTGGAGGATGAGAGGAGAGAGAAGTCAGGTCACTTCCTCCCCACTCCTTCCCTGCTTCAGTGCCCTGTCCTGGCAATAGCATGTGCCTTCATGAGTACCGCTTATGCCAGGAGCCCCCCAGCCTACAGTCCTAGGGCCAGTAAGGGCTGAATACAGTTGCTAGTCTGGGCATCTCATTTTCCCTTGTCTTTCCTTATCTCTGCTCACACCTCTGTAAGTGGAACCTACACTGAAGTCTCTTCATCAGAACTGTCTGGGGTGAGCTGTTTCCCGTGGGACCGGGACTGATGCAACTTTGACAACTGCAATCAATTCTGAATTAACACGTAGCAAAACCTTTTGTCACACAGTTTCCTTTTGACATTGTTACCATTATCATCATTCCTACTTTCTCTGATTATCATACAAAAGAAGATAGAAATGAAGGTGATTTGGAATTCCCTCCCTTTAATCCTAAATCCAATTACTTCCACTGTAACCCGAGAAAAACGGCCTAAAGAGAAATAGAATTTTTCCTTAAGAACTTTAAGTCAATCTAAAAAGCAAGACTGTTTAATCCAAGCAAAAAGCAAGAAGAATTGAAAAGTAGAAAGGGGAAGTTCCCACAGACTTTCCCCTACTTCCTTTTAAGCTGGGTCTTTGTTTGTGTCCTTCCAATTTCCACACTTTCCGCTCTATCTGCCTTCATATGAGCAGGTAGAAAATGCATTCCAAAACAACTACATGTGAATTTTGTTTCAGCCACCATTTGGAAATTATTTTAACCGCCATTTCTTCTAAATTACCAAAACAAATATCAAGTACCAACACACTGCGTGACTCCATGCACCCAAACCAGAAACCTGGCCCACATTTAATTCTAGTGCTTCCAATGATTTGGGGTTAATGCTAAACTTCTGAACCAAAGCTAAACCTTAGTTTCTGCACTTTACGGAAATGGTGAGCAACTCTCTCAGTTCTTATTAAGAGGTCTGAACAACATGTGTTCACTATCGCCTCCTGTGGTGGCAAAAAATGGTGCTGCCTGAAGATTCTTGAGACTAAGTCTCTTGCTTTTCCTCCAGGTCCCATCAATTTCTTCTCCCAGACTGGAGTCAGGTAGTGATTCTTAACTCTTGACTTTGCATTGACATTGAATGTGCAGCTTTTTAGAAATACACAGAATGGCCGGGTGTGTTGGCTTACGCCTGTAATCCCAGCACTTTGGGAAGCTGAGGTGGGCAAATCACTTGAGGTCAGAAGTTCGAGACCAGCCTGGCCAACATACAAAAAACACAAAAATCAGTGAGGTGTGGTGGTGGGCGCCTGTAATCCTAACTACTCGGGAGGCTGAGGCAGGAGAATTGTTTGAACCTTGGAGGCTGAGTTTGCAGTGAGCCAAAATTATGCCACTGCACTGTAGCCTAGGCAAGAGAGAGAGATTCCATCTCAAAATAAAATAGAATAAATTAAAAATGCACAGGCTGGGCAGACCCCATGAGATTGTGATTCCAGAGCTCTGGGATAGGGCTCCACAGGGGATTCTAGCATCCATCCCTGTAAAGCCAGTGTGGGAAGTAGTGCCTGTACTCTGGCTTCCTGAGCTAAAAAGTTGCAGTGTAAATTAAGTTGGCAAGGAACACTGATATAGTTTTTCTGAAGGCCCCTGGATCTAGCAGAGAACTGAAACCCAAGTCCATGTTGAGATTTCACCTATGGTATCTTATTTAATTCTTAAAAACAATCTTGAATGAGCCATCAGGGAAATGCAAATGAAACCACGTGAGATACCACTTCACACCCACAAGAATGCAAGAATGGTTGTAATAAAAAAGACAGGCAATAACAAGTGTTGGTGAAAACATGGAGAAATAGAGACCCTCGTACATGCTGGCAGGAGGAGAAACTGGTACAGCCACTTTGGAGAACAGCTTAGTGGTTTCTCAGTTAAACACATAGTTACTATACAATGCAGCAGTTCTATTCCTAATATATATATACCCAAGAGAAATAAAACCATATGTCCACACCAAAACCTGTGCAAGAATGTTCATAGCAGCATTATTCCTAAGAGCCAAAAAGTCAAAACAACCCAAATATCCATCAATGGATGAAAGCATCAACAAAATGCAGTATATCCATATAATGACATATTATTTGACAGTCAAGAGGAATACAGTCTGATATATACTTCAACGAGAATGAACTGTGAAACATCATGCTAAATGAAAGAAGCTGGACACAAACACTACATATTGTATGAGTCCATCTATAGCAAATGTCCATAATAGGCAAATCTATAGTGCCTGAAAATACATTAATGGTTGCCAGGGGTTCCTGGGGCAGGAGTGCAGAGGGGTGGGGATTGGAACTGACTGCTAGTAAATTCAGGGTTTCTTTTGGGGGTGTTAGAAATTATTTAGAATTAGCAGTAATGGTTTTACAACATAGTGAATATACTGAAAGCACAGAACTGCGCACTTTAAAATGGTTAATTTTATGTTTTTCTAATTATATCTCAATTTTCAAGAAAAAGTCAGTTACATGACACTTTATAGCTTGTGAATGGTATTCTATAGCAGTATCTGCATGCCAGAGTACAATATTCCAAGCACTAGACATAACTGGTGGATGCGTGTCCCACCTTTGGTCTAGGTTTACTAAAATTCTGACACTAATTTTTCTTTTATCCAACTGTTTGCAAGAAAAATGAATTCCGTATTTGATTCTCTCTCCTACCAGTGGAACATATGGCTTAACTAGAAAGAAAATTTACACAGTTACATTGATTAAATTGAGAACATAAGCTCTGTAAAGAGTATTTTGAGTTGGGCTCTCCTATCGTCAGCCTCTTAATTTACAAACTTACATAAACTCTTACAGACCTCTCCCTTCCACCCTTTCCTTTCCCTCTAT
This sequence comes from Macaca fascicularis, assembly GCF_037993035.2. NCBI lineage: Eukaryota > Metazoa > Chordata > Mammalia > Primates > Cercopithecidae > Macaca > Macaca fascicularis. Next base: position 81,197,317 of record NC_088380.1, on the reverse strand, counting down.
TAGCTTATCTTTCCCCTGCTTCCTAATAAGAATGTTCTTTCAAAACCTGGACATCATTCCAGACTGTTCTATCTCACACATCTGCCTTGCCCAAACATCAAATAACTTCCTAATTGTAAAATAAAAATGTATGCCCTCCTATTGCACTACTTTAATCCAGACCCTCTTCATCTACCACCCAAATCATTATAAATGCTGCTAAAACTGATCTCCCACACTAATGAAACCACAATTTGGACTGTGCCATTCCCCTGTTTAAAATCCTCCCTGTGATCACCTTGATAAAGTTTTTGTTCTTCAGCCTGACAAACCAGGAACTCCAAAATCTGACCCTCATCTTTCATTTTCTCCATTTCTGACACCTTCTATATGTCTTCCACACATGGTTTACACAGAACTACTTGGATGGTGGTCCTCAGGTATTCTACCCCCTCAATGATTGCTCATGTTGGTCCCTCTGCTTAGAATCTCTCCCTCCCTCCTCTCCCAGCTACACATCAAGTTAATCCCTATTTTTCTTTCAAGGTTACACTCAGACATCCAGACACTGCGTTATTGAAGAAGCGACGTCCATGCCAGGTGGGTTCCATGTTCTTCCTTCATGTTTCCATGGAACACCTCCTCTCTCAGGCATTACAGAACTGTAGCAGACACTTGTAGGGCAGGCAGCTTCCAACACAGCCCCCAATAATTCCCACCTCTTCGTACTCATGCCCTTGTGTAACGCTCTCCTCCACATCCATAATATGACTACCATCTTACTGATAAAAGAGACTGTCTCTCCTGCTGGCTTTGATAAAATATGCTGCTATATTGGGCAGGATGGCGTGGCTGTGGGCTGGTGGTCTCCAGCCAACAGCCAGGAAGGAGCTAAAGCTCTCAGCCTAACAGCCATCTAAAAAGTGAATCCTACTAACAACCATGTAGATAAGCTTAGAAGATTTTCTCCAGTCAAGCATTCAGATAAGACCCTGCCCTAGCCAACAACTTGATTGCAGCCTTGTAAGACACCCTGAAGTACACGTACGACCCAGATGGGCCATGCCTATACTCCTGACCCAGAGCAACTAATAATAAATGTGCGTGTCTCAAGACCCTAAGTCTGTGGTAATGTGTTATACAGAAGTAAACATCTGCTTTTGTGTTATCCCCTTCAATTACTCCAACTAAGTATAAAGTCACCTAGGGAAGCAACCATCCTGTTCAACTTTGTATTCCTAAGTCTCATGCACGTGCTTGATGCCCAGTTAGGCCCTCACTATATGTTTGTTGAACTGAACCAGTCTGCCCCAAAGTTTCTGCATATTTGACCCCAATCTTGCTTCCCCCTCCTAAACTGAGGCAGGTAACCAACTCTGTCTTCCATTCTGCGTGACTCATAGCATAGTTAAGATACTCCACTTCCAAGATTATCTCTTATGGACATGCACAGGCACACCTCCACTCTTTATATTACTTTCTCCATCTCTCAATTCCCATCTATACCTCCAAAATTTTGCTATGAATCTAATTCATATTTGCTCTGTCTCTCACTGGTGCCTTCGCTTCTGCCAGTCTTTCTTCTTCTGCCCCACCCAAACTTCATCACACTATCTCACTCATTCATGTACAACTTGTGAGCCAAGAAACCTCCTTGAGCACTGATAGTTGATAAAGTTGATACATTTATATAAGGAAAAAGAACAAGGTCAGTTTAAAAATTATATTGGACACAAGAAAGCACTACAGGAAAAGTATCATTATGGATCAGATATGCGATTCTATCACAAAGATAAAATCCAATTTCTGAAACATACAAAAGAATATACATCTATGCATCCCATTTCTAAAGTGGGAAAAAAAAACTTGATTTTAGGTCTTGGTGATTAATACCAAAATAAAGTACCATTATGCTCTAAGCTCTCATGAAGACTCAAGAAAGTTCTTTACAACAATCAGTGATACAGAGCCTTCTGTGGCATTCTGTGGGTGCTGACCGGGTTAATGCCAGTGTAAACGCATAGAACTTTAATGGAAGTGGAAAGGCAGAAGTGAAGATGAAAATGCAGCCACTATTCTTCTCAAATCACTTTGCTGCCATAATAAGGGAGGAGAATTACAAGTCCAACAGATGCAAGACAAACCTCCTCTAGAAAATTTGTCTCAGAGATCTCACACCTCCATGAAAATGTAACTATAGCTGGGTTAAAAGCAGAAAAAGTACATTTTACTCAAAGAAAATTCTCTGAGATTAAGATCTAGAGATCTTAAGCTTAAGCTTGAGCTAAAACTGTATTACTATTTTGCAGTTACTAGACAACTAAAGAGTCCAAGGAAAGTCTTTGTATGATAGGCAGAAGTTAATGCTCTGGATAGATAAATATATTCTTTCTGGAAAACATTATGTCATTATTGTACTAAAAAATTAGACTGTATGATATGAAAATATATAGGCATAGGGCCATTCCCTATATCACCATTACAATAGCAAAAATCAGTGGAAATAATTCCCCCAAAAAACATCAATAGGGGACTGGCTGAATAAACCAAAGTACAGCCACGTAATGGTATACTATGCAGCTATGAGTAGGAATGATTTCTGTACTATGATGGAATGATCTCCAGGATATTTGCTAAGTGAAAAAAGGAAAATGCAGAAAAGTGACTTCTGCAGAACATGTTAATGTGCATTTTAAACAATGGTATGAAATGCATAACATTTTAAAACATAATTACCAATAAGACAGAGGGCATAGAATGTAAGAGACAGAGATAAAATCTAAATGTCTCCGAATATACCGTATTTTATGTTGAAGCATATAAATAATTTACATTCCTATAACACTAAATTAAACACTAAAGAAGACCAAATCAAAAGTAAAATGAAATAAATAATCCTAACTATATTGTGCTAATCACTAACTGGTCCATTGTTAGTAGAACAGTCACATAAAAAGGAACTGATTCAAACAAATTACAAACATAGTAATTTGCCTGCTCACCCCTAGTGGGATATACCCTAATATCAAAAATCACTGGAAAAAAATTAAACTGTTTTCAGTGTTCATATTGATCATGAAGTCGTGTTGATCACTGGTATTCTGAGACGTGTGGGGTGTGTGTGTGTGTGTGTGTGTGTGTGCGCACACGCATGTGGCATCTAACAAATGAGGAATTATCATAGTGATGTTAAGAACCAGGATTTGTGTCATGGGAAAGAGGAAATAGAAACGTAAGACTGATGAGGTTGAAGAAAAGCCTTGTAGTCCTAAATTTAAACTGGATGAATAAGTATACACTCACAGTACATTTTTATCTTTCAAAAGTATCTATTTCCTGGCTGTGTCCACTTAAAAAGCCCAGAAGCAATGACCAGTCCATTAGCAATGAACTCCCCAGATCATACCTCTAAATACCATTTTTCAATAAAAATAATTAGGTTCCTGGGAGAAAAGACTAATTCTAGATCAGAGACAGGGAATGGACGCAACAAACCTAGAACATCTTGTCAGTCCAAAAGGCAGGAAATCTGTCAAACATTACTAGCAGACTATGAAAAGGACACAGGAGCCAACGTGGCTACTCCCAGTAGACAAAGTCAGGACAATTGAGCGTCAGTAAGGACAATCACTGCAATGGACTATGATACATCTAATATTTATAAACTGATAATTTTATAGGAATTCTGAAATCATCACTGGTTACCTTTGGAGGATGCTAGGAAATCAACTCGTTATTTTGAAAACTGGCAAATAGAAGAGTAGAATCAAGCATGTGCCCTGCCTTTCCCATATGAACTGACCAACTATTTGATGGAGGGAAGTTTCTCTTTATAGATGCATTCCAGAAGCATTGTAGAAAGAATGGTAGGCTTTTGCAACCCCTAAGGAATTAATTGATCTAGGCAACAATCATCAGTGGCTGCTAACGTCACCAAGAGACACAACCAGACATCATGTGCCTCCTGACGGAGGTCCATGACATTACCTATGAAGTAGTCTTCCCAAAAAGAAACAAGTGAATAAACCTGAATCCTATCAAGCCTCTAGATCTAACTACCAACATACAGGGAATACAAGGCCAGAAGAATGTGGTTAATGATACCACAGGAATGTAATCAGCAAAGTCCAGACTGTGGGAAACTCTGCTGGACAAATGACTCAGTTTCTTCAACAAACAAATTGTTAGAGAAAAAGAAAGAGAGGAACGGGAACCCACAGAGCAAAAGATTCTTAAGAAATGTATCAATTGATTGCAATAGGTGGATCTTATTTGAAAGATGATTCAAAAAAAATCTTTAAATGAAAATGTTTATGAGATAGGGAAACTTGAACACTGTCTTGGTACTTAATATTAAGAAATTATTTTAATTTAGAGATTTGCTAATAGTATTGTGGTTGTGTTTTCTAAACAATCCTTATCTTTCAGAGTTACATGCTGAAATAGTTACAGCTGAAATAAGAGGATGTTTCGGATTTGCTTTAAAAGAGTCCCAAAATATGGGGAAAAGTAGGAGGTATAAATAAAATAATAGTCTTAATTTGTTACTGTTGAAACTGGGGGATGTACTCATGAGGTTTCACTATCCTATTCTCTCTACTTTTGTGTACATTTGAACTTTACCATAACAAAAAATGTTCAATTATGAATTGGCTTGTATATTATTATCAATAATAAGCAATACTTACTGGGTGTTACATTCAAAGCTAGCAATGGTACACATATTGATTATATCATCCTCACAGCAACTCTATGAGGTCAGAACTTTCACTATCCTTATTTTTCTACCCTTAGACAGAAGAAATTGAAAATTAAAGAAGCTAAGCCATAGAACCAAGTAGATGGTACATATAAGACTACAGCATAGTTCTCTGACATCAGATCCCAAGTGTCCAATGAGAAAAGCAAGAACCATTTTATATACATTAAGATGAGATACCGCTGTAGAGAACTGTTTACAAAGGTGTTAGAAGGTATGGATGAACAAAGGAAAGATGGAGGTAGAGCTCGAGGAACTAAAAAGATAAAGCAGTAACATCCAGAGACAATAAACTGTTAATACCCTGGGCTGACACCCGCCAGCCCACACTCGTGCTGATCAGCGGGGGGTATTGGGGGGGGGGCTGGCACCATCACCACTCAGGTGGCACCACTGCCACTTAGCGGGGCCACTGCTATCACCTGTTCCTTTCTCTCACATTCCAATTTCCTGCCAGTATCTCCTACCTGTGGAATTTAAGAGGAAACCATCTGGCAAAGTAATCTGGAAGACGCAGCTTGCAGACTTCTAGCCTCATATAATACAAAGGAGAAAATGGGAAAGCAAAAATGGAGCTACAAACTAAGAGACAAAACCAACACCACTACTGTGCTATACATGTCAAGTTACAATGTCAAATTGTAATTGCTTGACTTAGAACCTTGATGTAAATTTCACTTTCTTCCTCCCTATTTCCATCATGGTAGCTACTTGTGTGGTCATTATGCACTTGAGATGTGGATAGTCCCTACTGAGATGCAGTGTAATCGCAAAATACATTCTAGACTTTAAGAACTTAGTTCTGAAAAAAAGGAAAGAATGTAAACTATCTCATTAACAAATTTTATATTGAGTACATGTCAAAATAATATTTTTAATATATTGGTTAAATGAACACATATTAAAATTAATTTACCTGCTTATTTTGACGTTTAAAAATGTGATTCATAAAATATTTTAAAATTATATGTGCAGGTTACATCTGGGTCACATTTTATTTCTACTGGGTAATGCTCCTTTAGAGCTTCAACCCAAAGCAAGCCTTATCTGGCAGTCTCTGAACCATAACACCCAAGGGCATTCTCAGCCATCAACTCCACCAGACTTTAGAGTCCTTCTTAATCAGTTCTCTTGGATCCTATTTGTGTCTGGCAGCTTTGAGCTCCGGGCTTAGAAAGCCTGATCTTAATTCTATCTCTGGCCCCTGTCTGTGGCCGTACAATTGTCTGCTCCTTGGCTTTTCCTCAGAGTCTTCAGCTGATTACCCCTCAGGCTCACAGTTCTTCATGCTCTCCCAGTAGGAGTGTCTCACCTGGAAGAACCCAATTCCCAACCCCTAACTCCTGCCAGCCAGCCGGCACTCAGTCAATACACTGCCTTCCCACAGAAGACCACAATATAGGGCACAAACAATGGAAGCTCCTGAAAGGTGGAACTATGTCGTATTCTGTTTTTTGAGATGCAGTCTCACTCTGTCACCCAGGCTGGAGTGCAGTGGTGCAATCTCTGCTCACTGCAACCTCTGCCTGCCAGGTTCAAGCAATCCTCCTGCCTCTGCCTCCTGAGTAGCTGGGATTACAGGTACAAGCCACCATGCCCAGCCAATTTTTGTATTTTAGGAGAGATGGGGTTCACCATGTTGGTCAGGCTGGTCTCTAACTCCTGACCTCGTGATCCACCCACCTTGGCCTCCCAGAGTGCTGGGATTACAGATATGAGCCACCACGCCCGGCCGTCATATTCATTTTTCAATCACTCCAAACCTAGAGTAGTGCCTTAGTATAAGGCAGAAAATACACATACACACGTACTTGAGAACCTAGCGGGTTTACAGCGACTGTACCTCTGTCATAGTTGTACCAGTCCTTTTGGAGATGCATTATCCCTACAGAGCAAGGAGAAATCATGCAGCTTCTCCAAAGTCACAAAGTTTGTACAGGGCAGAGCTGGAACTCAAGCCGGAGTCAGTGAGTAACTTTCCTTCACACCAGGTTACCCTTTTGTAGCCACAAACATTATAGCAAAGGAGCTGCAAGGGGGCCTTGTGAAATGCCTCCTTTCAAAAGCTCCATGATGTCTGGGGCCTTGGCACGACTGGAGAGGGCTAGGTGGACACCAGGATGTGCCTCCACCCCCAGGGTGGTCAGTGGAGTCCTCATCTACAAACAATGAGTTTCGAATAAGGACACACTCAACTTAGCTGAAACGGTTTCTTCAAGGAAAGTGCCTCACCAGCTTGAATAAGTTCCCTTTAGTCCAAACTGGGCAGTCTGAGCACAAATAGGTTTAATAACTGCAATGCATCAACACATCCAATACACACAAACCCATAATGATTCATAATGATACTAAGCAAATTAACAGGCAAAGAACTCCTGTCGCCTTAGGAGAATGCTAGGGAATCAACTCTTGAAACAAGTTTCTTGAGGCATTCCAATGAATATATGAAGACAAAATGATAGCGTATCACCATTTTACAACCTCTAATGACTAATGGATATAAGCAATGATCATTAATGAGAGTTAGCATCACAGAAAAGAGACCACCAAACATCCTACAAAACTTAGCATACTCAGATTTTCTGTTAGCATCACAGAAAAGAGACAACCTCCACCCTACAAAACGTAGTATAATCCAATCAAACCTCTAAATCAAACTGCAGTTTCTAGCAAACACAGACGGCAGGGAAATATGTTAGATGCACCACGGGAATGCAATAAGTAAACTTTAGATTGGGGGAAAATCTACAGGACAAACAACCCAGGTTCCTCAACAAACAAATTGCAAGTATAGAGAAAAGAGAGACGGGAAGGGGAAGCTACAGACTAAAAAAGACTTAAGAGGCATAGCAACCAACTGCAATGAGTGGAGTTACCGTTTGGATACCAATAAACAGTACAAGAATAAGCAGTAAGACAATTAGAAAAGTGTGATTGATATTAAGTTGTCATATTTTTGGTATATAATCGTTTTATGATTTATTTTTAAAAAAGTTATAGTTAAAAGATACCAACTGAGCTATCTGTACATGAAACAGAAAAGAAGTGCCACAAAGAAGCTAGACACACCCCTTTTTACCTGCAGATAAAATAGGACAGTGAAAACAGGACGGTTGAGCAGATGTAGCTCTGGGTCCCTAGCTGTGTGATCTTGGTCAAGCCACTGGAGCCGCCTGTGCCTCTGCCTCCTCCCTAGCAATGTGAGGTTAATAACACCACCTGAGCCCCTCAGCGCCCCAGCACACCATGGATCACTAAAGATAACTACTCCCTAAAGGAACTTCACAAATTCTCCCTCATCTGCTTCATCAGCCTCTAATTAAACCCACTTCTCCCAAAGGACATCCATACAAAAGAAACGAGAGTTCTAACTCAATTTTATGTTTCTTTCACAGCAATATTGTTTCAACAGTGTAAATACATTCCAGCTACATAATGGACTAAAACTTTTTTGTGCTAACCTAGAAACCTAAATGCCACATATAACATTGTTTCTACATGAAAGTCTTTCCCCAATAACAACTAGGTGCCTTACAAACTAATGTTCGTCATATAGTCTGCATATAAAAGTGAACACTGCCTTTCACATTCATCCAAATCACTTCCTGGTTGTGTTTTAGGATTCAAAGTTCTCACCTTTGATACAACAAGAGATTCCAATCTTTTGCCCCACCTCCTTGTCCGTTCTTGAAAATCTCAACTAAGTCTGCAAAACTCCCCTCTACCACTGCCCTTAGGGAGATCAGGCTAAGTGGATCACACTCCCCTGCCCTCACCTGTTCCTCCCAAGGGATGAAGGCTCCACAGTCAGTCAGTCAGCCAGTGCCAGGGCTTGACAGCCCTAATGGACCAGATCACTGCAGAGAACAGCCTGGGTGTCAGAGAGCTCACCCTGGGCTCCACATGTGACTGAGAAGAAGGGCAGGGCAGCAACCACAAGGACAGGAGGACCTGCAAGAGTCTACTAGGTGAGGAGGGTCCTGAAACTGGCTTTACAGACCCAGCATTATAGATGTGGGAGGGGGAGAGCAGGAAGTCTCCTGCAAACCTCCCCGCCTAGGTATTCTGCCCCAGCAACACTTCCCAGAGCAGGTGTGTGTGCGTGCGTGCATGTGTGCGTCTGAGGCTGCACATGACAGATGGATCTGGGATGAAAGGTGGTATCCACCCAATGCTTGCACAACCACAGACTACGCTGATCCTTGCTCCCTTCAGTCTTTATTTGGCCATCCTTCTTTTGAGTATCACACTCTCGATTGTGGGGGAAAGAGACTTCTAGTTCCAACTAAGGCTCAGCTCCAAACACTGTTGGTGGCTTTTGTTTCCTCGCAGAGACCCCATTTCGCTGCCAAGACTGTCGATCAGATTTTTAAGCTGAAAATGAGTATGTCCCACAAGGTCCCAGGACCACTAGTGGCTGAAGTGTGGATTGGTGGGTCATCACTGACCTTCATAAATGTATCTGTCTCTCCATTTGGTCACTGCTCTCATTTGAAGCTCCCTCAGCAGGAACTCTGGAGTGGACAAAAGCTCTGGCTATCCTGAACCCTTGTCATCACCTTCCAGTTCCGGAGCTTTAATGTTATTTGTGGTTCTGATGTCAGAACGGCACCTTTTTCTTCATATGGTACCCTGGGTGACAGATTGCTTTAAAATCTCTCATGCATCTTCCTATAAAAATTTCCAAAATTCGGGGTCTTGTCTCAGTTTTATGACTCACACAGACAACTGAGTCCCTGGAGTTAATCATTACATCTTCCTATTTGAGAGAAAACAGGTTTTAGATGTACAGGGTATCATTTTCCCAACAATATAGTGTCTGACAGCACCCAAAACGCAGCAATACAAAAATCGACTGAGCTCATGCAAAATGCTTCAAAGAGCAATTAGAGACTGAGGCTTCAGGCCACACGTTTATACCAAAGAATTCCACAGGGAACCAACCACCTCAGGATAACACCAAGGCCTTGACCTTTAAATTCTGCTGAGTGTGGGCTCAACAGTCATGGAACCCAAACCCCACCTTGGGCCTTGGACTGGCAAGATTCTACTATGTCATCACCTCTGGAAATCCAACTGAAGCGGACAAAACCCACGTCTGTGGCAGCAGTTTCCAAGGCTTTGGGATAACATATCTCTCTATAAATTCAGTTAGTCATCTATCGGCCAAATCAACGTACTTGAAAGTGTGGGATACATTTTCCATAAAAAACAATTACATGTTTCAAAAATACCTAAATCTAAATAACCGAAATCTCATTTTAATTACCCAAAGAGTAATAATAGCAACCATAAAAATAAGAGCAGCTACTATTTGTACAGCACTTACAAAGTGTCAGGCACTGTGTTCAGTGAAAATAATGACAACATGTTGTGTCAGAGCTTCTCACATTTTGTGTGCATTTTTAAATTCTTCTCCAACTTCAAAACACTCTAGTTCAAGTTAATAGAAGGGGTGACAGTGGATATGTCAAAGGAAAAATCTCACTCATGAGGCTCCCTGCTCCCCTTCCCTCTGCCTGTTTATCATCCTTCTGCTCTAAATAACTGCAGTTCCAGGACCAGCCACACTTGGGGCTTCAGGCTGTGTGGCCACAGGCCTGAGTGTGCAACACACTTAAGGGATGGGCTCACGGGGTGAGAGACCATTCGGACCCTCCTGCCTTCAAACTTCAGTCCTTGCCTTGGGAAATTTATCCCACCTCTTGCAGCCCCATTTTCCTCTTTTCTAAAGTGAAAATAATAAAGTGTAGCTCATAGCAGATCAGGCGAAACCATGCAGATTTGGTGAAACAATGTATATAAAGTGCTCAGCAAATAGCAAGAACTTAAATAACAACTAATATTATTATAGCTATCCTGTTTACCTTGTTGCGAAGTGTACAAACTATGCTTGAAAACTTAAATTGCCTTGGAAACAAGAGGCAACCATGAAATATTCTTATTTTCATTGATGGATTATCCAAAAGCAAAATGGTTCCTTGATTTTTATTACAGCAATCACAAGCTTCTTAAAGCAAATTTTCAGCAGAGTAGGATAATTCTACTTCAGGAACTACTTTTCTGTGCATTCTCCCTAAGGAGGTAGAAAGGAGGGGATGAAAGAAACCAATGGTAAAGAGTAAAGCAAAAAAATCCTAAATAAAAGCTGGCTATTATCTGCTGATGGGAGAAAAAAATAGACTGGGGAAGGAGTCATGAACAACTAATTCTAAACTAATATATACTACAACTTGTTGAGAAGTAGTGTTTTGGGCCAGGCATGGTGGCTCACGCCTGTAATCCCAGCACTTTGGGGGCCAAGGCAGGTGGATAGCTTGAGCTCAGGAGTTTGAGACCAGTCTGGGTAACATGGAGAAACACCGTCTCTACAGAAAATACCAAAAAATTAACCAAGGGTGGTGGCACCACCTGTAGTCCCAGCTACTCAGGAGGCTGAGGTGGGATGATAGCTTGAGCCTGGGAGGCGGAGGTTGCAGTGAGCTGAGATCACACCATTGCACTCCAGCCTGGTGACACAGTGAGACCTTGTCTCAAAACAACAACAAAAAGTGTTTTTTACTAAAATATAACTACCAAGAATTCCACTGTAGGGTAAAGGTAACACCTATCTTTAAAAATAAATTCCCGGACACATTTTAATATTTTTAAATATGTTCTAAATGTACACATTCTTTATTGAAAATATAACCTTATAAGCATATAGCAAAATTCACTTTTTTAAAACTTTTCGAGCCTGTGGAGAGAAGGTTATAGAAAGCGCGAAAGTAAAAACTGAGAAGAAAAATGGAATAAACTGATAAGGCTGGATCCTGAGTCTCTTATGAGGCTCAGGTCTTTCTCCCTCATTCCACCCTTGGGCTTTGAGTTCAGGATAGGGAGAAGGACAGCAGGCAGGGGCCAGAGGAAGTGATAAAACACATGTATCAGCAGTCACGGGACAGAATGAACTGAAGAGAAGGATATGTTTACAGCAATAACTTCGAGGTCTCCGACCAAGATAATTGGACATATTTTAATATCATTAGTCATCAAACAGGAACTGTAAACAGTGAATTAAGTGGCCATTTTAAAATGCCATTATTTTAGACAACCATCAAACTGCCCATCACAATTTGAGTTTATCTATACCAAGGTAGCTCCAGTGACACTGAACATCTCTTACTGCCTGTTACGAAGAGCCTTTGGGATATGCTCAGGATATTTTTCATTTGCCCCTCCAGACCCACTCTCCACCCTGCTCAGTACCCTGGAAAACCCCAATCAACAGATTCCCTTTCCCTCTGGTTTCCATATGTGGAAACCAGCAGGAGCTTGATGAAAGGGAGGACAATGTCATGAAGGGATTTACGGCTTTGGCTCCCTCCCTGCCCACTCCTCCTGAAGGCTACGGCTCCTGAGGGTTTCTCTGACCTACAGGTTTGGTTTCTCAGCTTCCCATAACCGCCCTGATATGGTTTGGCTGTGTCCCTACCCAAATCTCACCTTGAACTGTAGCCTCCATAATTCCCATGTGTTGTGGGAGGGACCCAGTGGAAGGTAATGGAATCATGGGGCAGTTTCCCCCTTACTGTTCTCATGATAGTGAACAAGTCTCACGAGGTCTGATGGTTTTATAAGGGGAACCTCTTTTGCTTGGTTCTCATTCTCTCTTGTCTGCCACCATGTAAGACATGCCTTTTGCCTTCAGCCATGATTGTGAGGCTTCCCCAGCCACGTGGAAATGTAAGTCCATTAAATCTCTTTTTCTTTATAAATTACCCAGTCTCTGGTATGTCTTTATCAGCAGCGTGAAAACGAACGAATACACACCCCCTCCCCTTGACTCTTCTGGGGTAGTAACAGCTCCCTCTTTTTCCAGCCTAGGGTGCTTCAGCTTCATTTGTTGTCTTTCCTTCATTCTGCCAAAAAATTTGCAGTAATCCCTTCATTTGATTATTCTGAGTTACCCCTTTTGGATGTGCAGTCTGTTTCCTGCCCAGACTCTGTCTGATCAGGGTGCAAGGAAGGATTGCTTGGTTGGTCTTGTGTCATTTGGTACCGGGTTCACAAAGTTACCTACAGCCCTCTGATTGGTCACCACAGCCTCCTGAATAGAATAGAAAGTGAGAAGTTTCTATTCTGCCATCAGAAGTCTCAACCTGGTTCAACAGCTGTCACCCTTGCTGAACCACTAATTTCTAGATTTCTCTTGCCTGCCTGGCCCCAGCGTTCCCACCTGCTCCCTGCCCCTCTCCAACTTTGCTGGATGTCCAAACTCTGGACTCTTGTCTTCCCACCTGGTTCCACAGGGCTCACTCCCTTCTTCCTATTTTGATTACTGGTCTTAACTCATGACCAGTCTAGTGCCACACAATCTGCCCTGCCCTCACCAGCATGTCCTGTCCTGCTGGTGCCCAGGCCATACCTGGTGGTCAGCAAATCAGGATTTCAGTAGAAACTGTATCATCTCTGAACAGCTGGCAGCTTATACTATGTTACATCCTGGCTTGAGGACTTACTTTCCTTTAAAAGGAAAAATTACCTGATGGTCCTTAAAAATTCATGGAACTACTGAAGAAAGTCATGAAAATAAGGAAAATGTGCTCATTCATTCTAATTAATGTGTTGGGAAAAGGAGGAACTAAACTGTAATCATATATACAATGGCAGAAGGCAAACTTGAATCTTATGAAATCAGCTTGCAGGACTCACTTGAGCTTACTAAACTTTATATTCCATTTTAAAATGAAAAATGATGGTGAAAGGCGTAGCAGAATTCCAAGAGCTGAGAAGAGAATATGTGCCTGTATCATGTAACATCCAGTCTTGCTTTAGGCTTCTCTTGTGGTGGCAAAGCAAGACATTACGACCTGTACAAACCCAAAAGGATCCTGGGGAAAACTTACCTCAAGAAACCAGAGTTGGCTACAGGATCCAGCACTCTCCTCACTTACAGACTTTTTAGCAAATCTCGGAGGCTCAGAGTTTGACTTCTTGTACAGCGATAGGTTTCCCATACAGAAGTGAACTAAGATGAAAGCAGTGCTATGACTAGTACCCCAGATAAAGACAGTGTGGTACTATGCACTCTGCTAGAGGTGGCCCCACCTCACTCACCTGGCCAACCAACAGATAATTTAATTCACTGAAAAGCAGTGGTTCTCAAAATGTGGTCCCCAGATCGGTAACACTAGCATCTTCTGGAAGCCTGCTAGAAATTCAAATTCTCAGGCCCCACCCAAGACCTACTAAATCAGAATCTCTGGGAGCGGAGTACAGCAATCTATATTTTAACAAGCTCTCTAGGCGATTCTGGCGTACACTAAAGTTTGACTCCAAAACACCTACTTAGAAAACAAAAATGACTTTTCTCCAATATAGCTCTACTCCTCCCCGAGATAAAATCGTATTATTATTTACCATAAGGTCAGTGGAATATCTATTTATTTTCCTTTTACATATAGTCAACTCAGGATTATCCTCACAAATTCTAGAATGCTATGGAACAGAAAACATAGAAGTCACTAATAACTGGTTTAGGCACACCATTTCACAGGAGATTTATCCTCCTCATTAGGCTTTGCTTACCAAATTTCATGGATATTTCCTGAATCGCTAGCACCTACAACACAGTCTGGCCACAAATACTGAATGAACAAATGAGCACATTCTGTATGAATGGAGGGAAAGCGGGGAGCTGGTGATGCTGCCATCTGGAAACTAACAACGTCCTGTGTCTAATCCACAAAAGAGTTAACCTACACCGCGGTCATAGCAAGTTGATGGTATTGTCAGTAAAGATTCCTTTCTACAACTGGTTGTCTAGTCCCAGATGCTCCCAAGTAGGAACAGCTGGTATGAGAAAACTTGTAAGAATCCCTGGTTCTTCCCAGAGAGAGGTTCAACCATCTCCTCTGAGGATTTCTGAACAAGAATTACAAAACTGGCACAATATCAAGAGTGAGCATCCTGCAGGATTCTCCTGTTGGAGTACTATTTTTGAAAAGGCAAGCAAAAGGAAAGAAATTGCTAGGAAGTTGCATTTTTACAGCAATTGGGAGACAAATCTAACTTCTTACCAGAAATGGAAACCCATGTGATATCATTGTACTGCATATGAATTATTAATGCTTATAATCCTTTTTTTTTTTGCAAATTAGGTATTCAGGAAGGTTCCTGTTGACATCATGTTTGACATCATAATGCCTCATCATTCTAAAAGCTTAATGAGATGAATTATTGCTAGAAAAGAGAGAGAGATCAAGCACACATTTTTGCACTCTGGGGAATACCAGAAGCCAAGCAGATAATGAGGATACACTTCATAATTGATGTAAAGTGGTGGGGGGAGGGGGTGGAAACTATTACAACTTTCCACCATTGTAAACAGGACCAAATGGTAAAGATTTTACTTTATCCACCTGTGTGCTTCGGAAAGGCGTGGGGCACCACCACGTGCCTAGCAACTATCTCAAACTCTTAAGGCAAAAAAAGAATGCTTAGTCTACGAAAAATGAAAGTAAAGTTTTTATAAAATTATCTCAGCAACAAAAGGGCACAGAACATGTGAACTTTAAGATTGAGAAAAGACAATACGACGCCCAGTCACAGGCCTAAAAGGATACTATTAAATATATTAGGGCAGTTCTGTGATAACAATTCTGTAAGATTTGCATAAATAACTCTGGTCTCAAATTTCACTTCAAATATATACTTTCTGAGATCCACACAATGCAAAGCAGTGTTAAGTCACTGAACCAGCGGTTTCATTTCCAACATTCCTAGTAATGGGTTAGAGTGAATTAAGCTCTTATTTGGGGATCTTGTTGATAAAGCAAAATGAGTTCAATTCTAACCCAGGTCAAGCCTTTTAACACTTAAGCCAAGTAGCAATGAGATTTACACAAGTTTATACAAGCTACTAATAATTGGGACTCATTGTCCCTTCAGTTTTTACTTCATTTGGTCTCTAAGCAGCCTCTTGAGGGAAGTATTAAAAACGTACAGAATGGGTTCATTCAGTATTCTTTCTTCTACTGAACAAACATGGAGTAGCTAGAGTTGCCAAGCACTAAACTGAGATTCTTGATATTCTGGAAAACAAAAATTCACAATTTCTCTGGAGCAACCAAAAAAAGTATCACAAAGTTCATGAGCTGTCACCATTTTGAACTACTGCTTCAGGTCTTCAACCATCAGGCAATAGGATGGTCTTTACCGATAACAGCCCAACTTAATATTTTCACCAAATTTAACATTTTCATCCCTGAAAATTGCTACTAAAGCTAACTGTGTGTGAACAGGGAGGGGGAGAGAGAGAGAGCCTGACAAAAGCAAAGTATAGCTTTCAGCACATGCCTCTGTAACAAATGGACAACTGGTAGGTTTGTACTGTCATGAATCCTAGACTCTAGTCTTCAGATATGCTATGCTAAGATCACACTGTTAACATTCAATAGTTAAGAGAGAAAGCTTATTTCTGGCACATAGTAGGTGCTCAATAAATGGTGTTTTTATTATAATGGTGATTATGACTACTGCCAGAGAAACACTGCAACCACAAGCAAACATCAGTTAAGCTTCATGTTAAACAATCAGATGCTGTTAAAAAAAATTAGGTTCATTAAAAAACTTCTGGACTTCCAGATTGAAGCCAAAATATGTTATCCTTCTCCTCACTGCTCCACTGTGGGCTGACTTCACCCTATGAAGACCAAGTTTTTAACTACTAAAAATACAAATGTGTCTTTGACAAAAATCCACGGAATGGTTCTTGGTAACCTGTTGGCCAGGTAAAGGCTGTGATTCTATCTGACATTAGGAGTCACAGAGATGTGTATTTCTTCTCTCTGTACAATGGGATATGCCATTGTCATCTTGTTTGCTGTAAGGAAAAAAGACCCAGTGCCCAGATTTACACAATGAAAAGCCTCTTACATTTAATAGTACTTTGAGAACATACAGGAGGACACTATTTAAATAATTATTTTTCTTCTGTCATGAAGAAATAAATATTTAGCGACTGCTTTAACCACCTAAACAATTTTTTCCACTTCCTCAAAATCCCACTTTCTGGAAAGACCATATGTATGTGCAGAATCATCCTCAGACAGCTGTACTGCACTGGAAACCATGTCCCCTCACGGTGGCTCTGCTGACACTCCGAACTCATGGCCCGATTCTCTCAATTCTGTCTAGGATGCAGCCAACCCAGAGAATCGCTACAGTGACAAACAACAGGTTCCACTCTGCTCCGTTCCCACATCTCTTCTCAAAACACGAACACTTATTCATTCACAAATCCCTGCGCTCGGTGCCTGTGGTGAGACTCCAGCCTGGCTGGTAATCCCAGGTAAAAATCGGAATATGGGGCACTATCTATCCTGGTGCTGCAACTGCACCAGTCACCTACAAGGCATGCAAATCCAGCTCGTGCTCAGATTTCATTCAACAGGACTGGCCACCGAATGCTCTCAATGGTCCCCACCCCTCTTCCTCCAAGCCACAGCCTTCCTGTCCTCAAGGAGGAACAGACCAGACCACCTGCTTCCCTCTGCGCTCCCTTCCCCGCCCCGTCCCCCAGGACCAGCTAAGGACGCTCCCAGGACCCCTCCAGGGGCCTTTTTCTGTCCACATTTCCTGGGCTCCCACCATCTCCACAAATGAAAAGTAAACTCCTCCTTAGTGACAACCTCTCCAAACCAACCGCGTCACGGTCACCCAACTCCGCCAGAGCCCCCAGCCCGTGCAAGCCCCGCCGACGGGGCGGGCGGCCCCCACACTGTGTGCCAGCGCGGGGCATTTACCTTCACGCTGGTGTAGCTGGTCTGAGTCTCGGCCTCGGCGCTGCTGCAGCAGTGGCGCCTCCGGCCCCTGCTGGTGGTCGCGGCGGGGGCTGCGGAACCCGCGCTGCTGCCGCTGCCCAGCTCTGTGCGGGCCCTGCGGACGCGGGCGGCGCTGGGGGGTCCCGACGCGCGGCTCGGGGGGATGGCGTCGGCGGCGTCGGTCTGGACGAAGAGGCCGGGCAGGGGTGCCGCGGGACCCTGCGACACGCTGGTGGTCTGGCGGGGCGAGTTGGACTCGTCCGAGTCCCGGCAGTAGATCACGCCGCTCTGCGAGACATGGATGCTGGGGGCGCAGCCCATCCCTCGGCCGGGCTCCCCCGCGCGCCCGCCCGCGCCCGCGGCCGCCGGGACCCAGCGCACCCGCTGCCACCTGCAGTGAGGGGGCGGTCGCGGCGGCGCCCGGACTGCGCGCCCCCCGGCCTGTGTGTCCGCCGCTCCGTCGGGCTGGCCGCGGTGCCCCCCGCCGAGCCTCCGGGTAACGCGCGCGTCACCCCAACTTTCCCTTTTGGGCCATCTTCCTCCCCGAGCTGGGGAGCGCGCACACACAGCGCCCCGCGCGCACCAGCGGCCGCCACCCTCGCCGCCGCGGCGCCCCAAACACGCTCCCCGCGCCTCCGCCTTCCCCTCCTCCCTCGGCGCGGCCCCCGCCGCCGCCCAGCTCGACCTCGCCGGGCTCCCGCACCCGCGGCCCTGGGCCAGGGCGCTCGCCCGCCTGCCCGCCTGCCTGCACCTTCTTTCCCCACTTTCGGTCTGCACCCGTCCCCTCTCTCCCTCGCTCCCACCCTCCTTCCTCCTCAGGTGCCCCGGCTCCGCGGCCGCAGCCGCCCGGGCCCCACTGCGCCCCTCCGCCCCTCCCGCCGCTCCCCGAGCTCTCCCGACTGGGCAGAGCGTGCCCGCGGCTCGGCTCCGCCGCGGGGCCCCTGTGCGCGGCAGCTGGCACCGCGTGTCGGCGCCCTCCCCTCCTCCTCCGCTGTCCAGAGGCCTCGTCTCTTCTGCACTCATCCCGACGCCGCCCCCAGCGCCCCAGCCCCTCTTCCCCTGAAGGGCTGTGTAAGCCTCTCGCTTTTCACCAACACATTTTCACACATCCCAGAGCTAAACACCAGGAGGCCCCTCCCGAAATGGCAGGGGCCCTACAGCCCAGGCCCATCCACTGCATTTGCTCGCCTGTCAACACACCCGGGGAGTGATGGAGAGACCTCATGGGTCCGTCCTCTTCCCGCAGCCCCACCGCCTACTCCGAAGG
Organism: Macaca fascicularis; assembly: GCF_037993035.2. Taxonomy (NCBI): domain Eukaryota; kingdom Metazoa; phylum Chordata; class Mammalia; order Primates; family Cercopithecidae; genus Macaca; species Macaca fascicularis. The sequence goes on along the minus strand of NC_088380.1, from coordinate 81,178,506 downwards.
CTGAGTTGGATGGTGACCCAGTCTTTGGAAGAAGCCCATTCCATGTCTACTCATCATTTGGAAGTTCATGCCAAGGGATGGGAGGCCCTGCGGAGGAAGGCACCCTTGAACACATACGTTCCCCTAAGATCCAAGGAAAGAACAGAAAGAAGCTGTCTGACGGTTCTTGGCTTTCTCCCCCGTTTTCACCTCTTCCTTGGGTGCCACTAAATGTTCATGCTGATTTCTACCCCATCCAGCCGCCCATGTCAACCGCTCTTCCTCACATTCTGGGCTGGGCAGTCAACAAGGCCTTCCCTCATTCTCCTTGGTGAGGCATGCACAGACTGAGCTGTGCTGGAGGAGAGGAAGAATGCCTTTAGAAGGATGGCTGCTGTTCATCCTTCCCTTGTGAACTCCGAGTTAGAGCTGCAAGACGCCACTGCCCATTCAGTCACCGGTTCCCACAGTAATTCCTGCCCTATTGCCACAATGGTACGGGGAGATAATTAGATGGTCTAAGAAAGGATTTTATCTAGAGTTGCTTATACAGACAAAGGCAATAACATAGAGGCTTAATGCAAGGCACAAAGAAGTATTCAATTTTAAGGGTTTGTTTTTTTTTTTTTTTCATTCTTATTTTCCTTTTTCTTCCTGTACCACTCTTGGACGTGACTGGATGAAGACTTCAAAAGACAGTTTCTAAATTTCATAGAGAAGCAAGGTATCATTCCCAATCCCAAATTCATATATACAGAGAAAGAGTCTAACCTTATTCTTCTACCTTTGCTTCTCTTCTCAGTTCAGCTCTCTCTTTTTTTGATACAAAAAACTCCATCTCCAGCTAACCTGGAAAAAGTCTATGCTATATTTTTTAATGGACAGGCAAATTGCTCATAAAATTTCTGCACAGGTTGGGTCCTCCTAGAAGCAGATTCTGAGATGGTGTTTAGCAGGCAGAGGGAGGCTTTTTAGGAAGTGCTCTGATAGTCATTTGTGGGAGGAAATAAAGGAAGGGATGGGAGGGAGGCAAGCTTGAGCAGGGGAGAAATTGACCAAGCCTCAGGCATCCCTGCAGGGAGGATTCTGAAGGTGGGATGATGCATCAGAGTTGTACTGAGTTGGGGCTGGGTTCTGAGCTGTTCTGATGGGCCTTTATACCCCAGCATGGACCAGTCTTTACATGCAGGCCACCTCAGTGACCTTGGGCAAGGTGGCTCTCTTCAGCTGAGGCACTGCCCCCAGGAGATGTCAGCCGAGCCAAGGGCTTTCTGCTGGCAGCACTCCCAGTAGCTGGAGGAGTAAGTCCTTTCCTGGCATCATAGCTTCCACCACAGTTCCCTTCCAGGCTGCTGAGGTCCATGCTTCCTTGTCCCATCCATGCCTATAAGAACACCACATTAAATGGCTGAGACTGAGATATGGGGACAGTCATTCATTTAAAACTAAGCCTCATAGCTACCATCTTCTCTGCGTCCAAAGGACAATTTAGGACCTGGGAAAACAACATCAGAGTTAAATTGCAAAAACACTACTCTCTACACTAGCCCCTGATGTAATTAATGTTCAAGTCAGGGTTTAATCATTCCTAAAGCTTATCTGTGATAATGTGTATAGCATTTCAGTCGTTACCTTTCATGGAGCTATCAATGACAGCCTTCACATATTGAAATTTAGAGCCATGCTAATTCTCATGACACATGTCTACTTTTTCAGTTTTCTCTAGGAATGCAATGAAACCACCCAGAAAAAAAGCACCAGTCACTCACTGAGGCTTTGAAAGGCAAGAAGATTGTGATAAAATAGAAATTACAACCAATCTTCTGGTGGAGAACATTAGGAGCTGAATCATGAAGCTACAAGTCACCCAGAAACAAATTTAGGTTGAACTTTCTACGTTAAAAAATAAGAATAATTAAGCCTTGAAAGAGTAGGTGACCTCAAGGTAGCTAGTGAAAAGGACTAGGCTGCTTTAGTGGGTTAACTGAACAGTTCATATTAGGACCAGTGCCTTTCATTGACTGCAAGTTCTTTGTTGGAATAGAAGATAGAAGGGGAAATGCACTAGATATACATTTTTCTTCCCATTCCCAAAGCAGCCAGTAGCTCAAACACATCTTCGACTGCCAATTCTGGCTTAGTGAAAGAAAAAAATAATGTGTCCCTATAATCTCCACCAAGTGTTCTCAGTGGGAATGTGCAACCTGCCCCCATTGCTGGAACAGATCTGGCTGCTGAAACCTGCAGAAGTGTGCAAGTGGAGGGGAAATGGTTTAACTGAAATTTCCACAGCTTAGTTGTGAGGCCTGAGTTCTGGCCCATAGAAGGGATTTCTGAATCAATTGCCACTGACCACTTTAATACATCCCAGATGACAGCAGAGACTACAGGCTCAGACATTGCTGATAAAATTTAGGCCCAAGTTACAGAATAAGGCCAGAAAGACCAACGTTATAAAAAAAAAAATTAAGTGGAGAAAAATTTAGCAACAGAAAATATCCAAGAAGCAAATCGAAAGAAAGTAACCTAAATCAGAAACATACTGTAAAACAAAACCTCCAATATGTCCAGGGTCACCTGAATGGCTTGTGTGTTTTATAATAGGATTAAATAAGAGCTAACTTTAAAATTATGGCCCACAGGCACTGCAAGATGCTGAACAATTAAGGTCCCTTCCAATTCTAAGATGGCATGACTCTTCAGAATTCCTCTAGAGAAGCAGCAAATGTGATTAATACATTTTGAATGATTCTTAGCTGTAAAGGTTAAAACAATAGTAGCTATCTGATTGATTTTTAGATAATCAAACATTTAATCAACCAATCAACCTTATAGAGCTTCTGGATTCAAACTATGTTCCTAATGGTGGAGCTATTGGAAATCTAACCACCTGATAAGTGAAATGATACTGTTTATTAGGCAGCCCAGTACAGGGGAAGGCACATTGAATTCAGGGATAGACAAGTGAATCTGAAACCGAGGTCTGCCTCTTGTGGCTGTGTAAACTTGAGCAAGTCACTTAACCTCTGGGCTTCAATTTCCTAGATAATCTCCAGAGTCTGTAAATCACCAACATTTGAGAATGCTGTGAAATTTTTGCTTCCTTTTATTAAATTATTTTATATTTAGAATTGTGGGACTTTTGAACAGAAAGAGTAGTCCTGAATCCACATGCACAACAGAACCACCCTGAGGAATTTGCCAGAAATTCAACAGTTCCCTGGTTCTATCCCAGAGACTTGGTTCAGGGGTTAAGGACAGGTCCAGCATCTGTCCTTTCAAAGAAAGTGAATCCAGTATAACCTTTCCACAGCCTCCTTGAAGTTTAAGTCCTTATAAGTACCTCGAAGACCCTACCCGATGTGGGTCCTGGCGACCTTGCTGAGCCCCCCTTCACTGCTCCAGCCACACCAGCCTCCTTGCTGTCTCTCCAGGATATCCAACATTGTTAGCCAGTAGCTGTTCCCTCTGCCTGTTGTGCAGCTTCATCAGCACTTGCAAGGCTAACTTCCTCACTTCCTTCAAGTCTCTGCTCAAATGTCTCCTACTCAGTGATGCCTATTCCCAACCCTTGTTTGAAATTGCAACCCACATACCTCTATTGTTCCTCTACCACTCCTGATTCCCCTTAGCCTATTTTTCTTATTTCATAGCATATATCACCTTCCAACTTATTATATAATTAGCTCACTTACTATTATGTTTATTGTCTGCCTTCTCCCACTAGAATATTGGCTCTACAAAGGCAGGGGTTTGGGGCCTTCTTATTCACTGATGTATCCCATACTTTTGGAACAGTGCCTAGTATACAGAAGGTGCTCAAATATTTGTTGAATTTATGAATGAATAATTTTCTCCCATTTCTTTGTCTTCTGTCTTTCTCTTAACTGTTATAATCCAAAATGGAAGGGGTTATTTTATTTGTTTGTTTAATAGAGTTTTATGCTCTGCGTTTTTAGTTTTTAAAGGCAGTGAATGCCTTTGATTAGATCATGGTAATCTTTTGGTAATGTACATCAGAAAAAGCCAAAATAATAAAATATAATAATTTGTACAAAGTTGTTGGTAGCAATGTTGTCTATGATAATGAAACTGGAGATAATTCAACCATCAAACACTTAGGGAATGGCTCAACAAATCACATGTAAATATCACTATTTGTAGTAATATAAAACCTAACAAAACAATGTTAGGTTAAAAATAGATATGTACATGGATTAATTACAAATATAGAAAATGTATGAACATGTGTTGAGGTTCATAAGTGAGTATAAAGTGGTGTAGACAAGAAACAGCAAATTTATTTTTCTGAAAACCAATTTCAGTGCATAAAAAACCACGTAAATGAATAAGTATAATATTTCCTAATTCTGTCCACAGAAAGTATTTAGGTAACTCTATTTTCTTTTATGGATTTCCACTGATTTTTTTTTTCTTTGGACAGAAGGTGAAAGATGGAAAATAAATTTAAAAGGGAGAGAATCAGAGATAGGTGGAGACAGAGAAACTAATGCATACACATTTACAAAGGAAACCTCACAGAACCAGACACACAGAGAGGAAAAAAGAAAATGAGAGACAAAGAAAGCCATGGGGAGCCACTTTCTTGGTGAAATATTCCTACCAAGTGAGTTTACAGAGACAGGTCTTTCAAGAGAGTAAAAATAAGTTGTATTTGTAACTATAGGTGCATCACTTATTGGACCTTTTGCCATAGGCCAAGTGAAACTAAGGAGAGGATTTGGCCCATAGGATGGTTTTCTCTTGCCAGTTGTAGCAAACAGAGAGTCAGCCAACATCTGACTTCCTTAAGTCAACATCATGAAACTTGGAGGCCACCAAATGCTGGGTCCTGAGTCTGCATAGTACAAAAGTGATCTGTCCTTCTTGTTAACAAGCACCCCACAGGGAGGGGCTGGATTCGCCTTGCAAAGACTTCAGAATGCTACTCACCTCCAGAATTTTGGACCCCAATAGTCAGGCTAGGAGAGATGGAACATTCATTTCCTAAAGTCTTACAAATACATTTCACAAAAGCATCAGACACAAAAGGATATATGCATGAAACACAAGGTGCAGTCCTACTCCAAAGGAACTTACAGAGCAATCAGGCAGATGGGACTTACACATGAGAATGGAATAAAATCCATGAGTGTCAAGGGGCCAGAACGAAGATGTGTGGTATTGTCAATTCTTTTATAGTAGTTATGGTCATTGGGAAGGGAAGAAGGGGGCATGTCAGTTGGGCTTCAATAAGAACTTGTCAATCACAGGGAACAGCATGAACAAAGGCACAGAGGCAGAACTAACCTTGGTGGCGCCAGAAGGCAGTGAGCAGACAGGGTAACTAGACAATGTCTCCTAAGGCAGGGATAATAACATCGGAAGAAGAAAGAAATGAAGGGAGAAGACCCTGAAACAACTTCTCTATGTAATGGAAGTCACTGTAGGTTCTACCACCCTTAAGGAAACATCCTGTGTGAAAATCTAGATTTAGAAAACAAATCCATTGTCTTGCAAAAAATATTGTTGTTTGCCAAATAATTAACATGAATACTTTTCTTTCTTTCTTTCTTTCTTTTTTTTTTTTTTTTTTTTTTTTTTTTTTTTTTTTGAGACAGAGTCTCATTCTGTCGCCCAGGCTGGAGTACAGTGGTGTGACCCCGGTTCACTGCAAGCTCTGCCTCCCGGGTTCAAGTGATTCTCTTGCCTCAACCTCCCAAGTAGCTGGGACTACAGGTGCATGCCACCTCACCCAGCTAATTTTTTTATATTTTAGTAGAGATGGGTTTAACCATGTTGGCCAAGCTGTTCTCGAACTCCTGACCTCAGGTGATCTGCCTGCCTCAGCCTCCCAAAGTGCTAGGATTACAGGCGTGAGCCACTGCATCCAGCCTCCATGAATACTCTTACATAGTACTTTGAGGTTTTTAGGTATTCTAAGTCAGGGTACAAAAAAAAAAAAAAAAACTAAGGGTACAAATTATTAATTCATACCAATTTTTTAAACATTTACAATCTATAAAGCAAGGCACAAGGCACATCTGTTTCTAAATTAGTGTGAGATTTCCTAAATGTCTCATGGGCAATTTTTTAAAGTTCAGGTTTCTAAGCAGTTCCTCTCCTGCCCGTATGCACACCTTGCTAGGCATATCATCCATTCCAAAAGATTTCATTACACTAATGTGATGCTAAATTCATCCATCCATTCATTCAGTGAGAAACAAGACAGAAACAGTCCCTATTTCTATGGAGTTTAGGATATTAGGGGGAGTTGGAAGGACAAACAAACAATAAAATTCTCTGATAGTGATGAAGGTTATATAGGGATTTAAAATATGTTGATGTGATAGCGTGAGACTGGGGTAGGATGATGAAATTTTTCTCAGAGGACATGACATTTAAGCTAAGATTCCCAGAAAACTTTATCAAAGGGAATATCATTCTTTTTCCATCCGTCCATCCATCCAGCCATCCATGATTCCATGAGAACATGGTTTGAGCACCACTACTGTGCCAGGTGCTGTGAGGGATACAAAGAAGTAAAAGACTTAGTATTTGCCCTCAGACAATTCAGTTAGGAACACAGACATACACACAAGAGAATTGTGTTAACATTTGCTTTGAAAAATTAATCCAAGCCCAGAGAGAAAGATCACTGTGGGTGGAAATTATCCGGGAGATGTCACTGAGGAGACAGAGTATAGCTCTTGGAAGAAAGGGCAGTATTTGAATAAGTGGAAAAGAGGACATTTCAGAGAGAATAATGTGCTTAAGGCCTAGAGGTGGGAACACTTGCTAAATGCTTGAAGAACAAAGAGGCAGATGAGTCAAAAGGTTTGTGGTACGGAAGAAGAGAATAACATTATTTTGGCTGACAGACCAGCGAGTCAAATGCCAGACTAAGCAGTCTGGCTAAATTCTAGTCATTAGAAATCAGTGATGTTTTCAATAAGACTGTAACTTTAAAATACAGTTGACCCTTGAACAACACAGTGCTAGGGGCACCAACTGCCACACAGTCGAAAATCCACATATTACTTTTGACTCCTCAAAAACTTAACTACAGGCCAGGCACATTGGCTCTAACCTGTAATCCCAGCACTTTGGGAGGCCAAGGTGGGTGGATCACTTGAGGCCACTTTCACAAGGTGAAACCTCATCTCTACTAAAAATAAAAATTAGCCAGGGATGGTGGCATGCCGCTGTAGTCCCAGCTACACAGGAGCTGAGGCAGGAGAATCGCTTGAACCTGGGAGGCAGAGGTTACAGTGAGCCTAGATCACGCCACTGCACTCCAGCCTGGGCAAGAGAGCAAGACTCTGTCTCAAAAAAAAGAAAAAAAAAAAAAAGGATTTACTAATAACCTACTATTGACCAGAAACCTTACAAATACCATAAACAGTCAGTTAACACATATTTTACATGTTATATGTAGTATATACTATAGTCTTACAATAAGGTAAGCTAGAGAAAAGAAAATGTTATTAAGAAAATCAAGAGAAAGAGAAAATATATTTACTATTCATTAAGTGAAAGTGGATCATCATTAAGGTCTTCATTCTTTTCATCTTCATGTTAAGTAAGCTGAGGAGGAAGGGGAGGAGGGGTTCACCTTGCTGTTTCAAGATTGCAAAGGCAGAAGAAAATCCACATGAAAGTGAACCCACACAGTTCAAACTCTGGTGTTCAAGAGTCAACTGTGCTATTTTACTTATTGCATATTCCAGAAGGACTGGTGAAGGAAGTCAGGAATGAAGATCAGTAAGGACCTATAATAACCCAGGAATGGGATAATAGGGATTGTTATGGACTGAATTGTGACCTCCCAAAATTTATATTTTGAAGCCTAACCCCCAGTGTGGCTATCTTTGGAGACAGGGCCTTTAAGGAGGTAATTAAGGTTACAAGGTCATAAGGGTGGGGCCCTAATCCAATAAGACTGGTGTCCCTATAAGAAAAAGAGGCAGCAGAGATTGCCCACGCTCTCCTGCATGCACACAGAGAAAAGACCACACAGAGAATGCACCACCTGCAAGCTGAGGAGGGAGGCCTCACTAGACACCTACCCTGCTGGCACCTTGACCTGAGACTTGTAGGCTCCAGAATCACGAGAAAATAAGTTTCTGTTGTTTAAGTCCCCCAGTCTGTGGTATTTTATTATGGTGGCCTAGCAAACAAATACAGAGATATTAAGTAGACGGAATTTGTAAAAACAGAAAAAAAGGGTGGCGAGGGGAATTCCATGGACCTTACTGAAAACGAATCCTTAGGATCCGGTGCCTGATTAGATAAGGAGCCAGGGAGCCAGTGATATCAAAACTGACTGCAAAATTTCCAGGTTAGATGTCTAGGACAAAGTGCAAATGAGATTGGGGAGCACTCCCAGGAGAAATAAGCTTTGTCTATCAAGGGAATTCTTCACCTGGATTTGCACTTTCTGGGACCCAGAATCTTGAGTCTAGAAACCAGAAAGTGTCCACCCAAAGCCAGTGCTGACACTGAACTCTCCCTAGAACATGATTAGAATGTGAGGAACCTCTTTTGTGTTTGCTGCTGGAACTCTAGTACTTAGAACAAGAAATGGTACATGTTCAATATTTGCTGAACCAATCATGAGCCTTTATGAGGAGGACAGATAGATATGCCAGCCTCCAGGTCCTCTTTACTGACAAGAGCACCATTGTCCTTTTCCAGGGTTGCTAAGTAAACAGTTTCTGCCAAGACTTCCTTGGGCTTCCACATAGTCAGACCTATGCAGTGATTTTAGTTTTTTGCTCCGTGTCTGGATCGCTAAAGTCAGCCTTTGATACTCTTGCTTCAAGAACTGTTTTTGAGCCCTGGGATCTTACTTCTTAACTAGCTTAAGGTGCCTCGAGGCTGCAACTCTGCCTGAAGGCCCTGCTTGCTTTAGTACCTTCTGCAGTTCTGGTGTCTTAATCCTCTTACACTGTGGCTGCTAGGGCAGTGAAAGGAGATGCTCTGGAAGCTTGCGGCAGAAAGTCTCTCCCTTCTTGGGGTTTGACATTTGCTCTGCAGCATGGCACTTCCCGTGTCACACCATTAAACATCTCCAAGGCAACAGTCACTGGGGGCATGACTGATTACTTCTTCATACCTCATATTTGAGGCTTATAATATCATAGACAGAAATAGATTCAGTCAGATGTGGGAGAGTTTTCTAGGGTACTCGACACTAGTGGCTATCAAACTTTAGCATGTACCAGAACTGCCTAAACACAGATTGTGAGGCCTGAGAATTTGCACTTCTAAGTAATTCTCAGGTGATGTTAATGCCACTTACTCAGGGATCACACTTTGAAAACTACTTCTGTACACGTAGTAAGATATTGCAAAGCGAAAACAATGATAAAGAACAAAAACAAAACAAAACAAAATTTTAAAAAAGCCCCTCACCTGTGATGTTTCATTTTCTGAAATGTAAGGTTACAAACCTTACATTACAAAATGTAAGGTTGTAAATTTTAGGATGTCTGCAAGCCTCACAAAACCAAGGACTTCTAAGGACAGGTTTTCAATAGTCCCCTTTACCATTTCTGAGATGTGGGAGTGGGGGTAGAGGAAAGAGAGGCTTATCTGTGGAAGTAAACTTAATGTTTAAATACACACCAGCAGAATGATATAAATTTCCAGTACAGTACTTGATTTTTTCTTTCTTTTATTATTATTATTATTATCATTATTATTATTATTACTATATAGAGTTCAAACCAGAGAAGACAAAAGTCCATTATGTTTTAAGAACAATGAATAAAGTTCTAGGAAGCAGGGGTCTGGAGGACAGGGCAGGGGAAGATAGTGTAAATTCAATCCAGTGTAAGTACACAAAACAGATACAATTACTTTCAGAATACTGGCAGAATAATAATAACAATGGCTGCTACTTCGGAGGTAGCTTACTATGTAACAGTCTTATACTTTGTATGTTTTATCTCCATATATTTCTCTTGTGTTTCTACCCTTCAGATAAGAAATCTTTCAACATCTCCTTTCCGTTTACCATTAACTTGAACACCCACCTAGCTTGGCTAGGTAATTACTTGCTTTCTCCTGAACATGAAGTCATCAAACTTTTATAGGTTATAAATATCCTACATAAGCCTCTAAAAAAGAAATATAGCTAATGCTACATGTACTGCATTTCTCACTGAGATCTAAAAGACAAGGTTAAGATCCTTCATAACAGGGGATCTGATCTTTTTTAAAATAAACAACATAAACATCAATTTTAAAAGAAAAGAAATAAACCTCAACTCTTTAGACTTTTAAAGTGAAAGTGACATGTTAGGAGATACATGGTATGAGAATTGTTTTTTGCTGTTAAATTAAGAAATCAAGCTAGTATTTAAGATTTTCCTTCTCCTAAGGAGAGAGAAGTATATACATTTATAAGTCATTTTAAGTACTAAATTGCAGAAAATTCTGTAAGGAACTCAAATCCCTTACATACCCGTACAATTCAGATGGCATGAATTTTCACACTGATTACATTTTTAATAGCCTCTGTTTCCCACTGTATGTTCAAGTGAGTATAAAGCAACGATGTTAGAGATGCCACATCTACAAGTAATTCTCACTTTTAAGAAATGGTAGAAGCAAGCCTTGAGTGGCTGTTCTTAGAACTCCAGCTATAAGGGGCTTAGAAACTCCCCTGGAAAGGTCTGAGAGCCATTTCATAGCCTAAATACTGTATCAAAAGTCACATTAGCCCTATTTGAAGTGGGTGTGGGGAAAGACGAATAAGATGTAGGGATCACTATGGGAAAACCAACAATTCTGCAACAAAAACCAGAAACAATGCAGTATAGTTCTCCCAAATTTATTTGGAATATCCATAGTTTTAAGTTGTAGAAGAAGAATGGAGAAAAAAAACAAAAAATGTCCCAGAAGACATCTTCAAATAGAACGGTATTTTCAGATGGCAGCCTTTTGGATAGGATCATGAATAAAAATTTGCAACATGGACTTCTGATGAATAAGCAGGGACCAAATTTACCCTCCTTCCATTAACAACTAGAAAATCAGATAAAATGTGTGAAACAACTATTATCAGACATTGAAAAATCTGTGGCTCAGGACTGTAATTCATGAGAGAAGGGAAACAGATGGAATATACAATATGACTACCCCAGCTTTCACCGTGGAGGCAAATTCAATGTCTCACAGCGGGAAAGGAGTTCAAGGCAGAGCACAGTGGTTTTGTTGATGTGAGAAGACCAAAATCATGGTTCAGACAGACTTCTGTAGCTGGGATTTATGGGGCAGTATTTCAAAAAGAAGGAAATACTTATGAAAGAAACATAGAGAGGTACTTGAGAGTTTAGTAGGTACTAAGATATGCATGAGTAGGGTGAAATTCCTTAGACCAGAAAGACAGCAACTGAAAAGCTATAAGCAAACAGTTCACAGAGCTCACACAGAACTAGGAGCTATCCAAGTTCTACCAGCCAAAAAGGAGTGTCTTTGTTGATCACTCAGGGCATTCAGTAGAGAATCCAGTTGGGTCATACCTTAATACTAAGGTTAAAGAATCCCTAGAGAAAATACTGCAGACCTACCTTTAAAAGCTCAAAAACAAACCTTGAAAGAATTAAATGGAACCAAAATTAACTTGTGTACCAAACCAAAATCCAACACTCAATAAAGAAAGACAACAAAACTTAGACATTCACAATGTCTAGCATATAATCAAAACCATTAGATATCTCAAGAAGCAGGAAAATGTGACCAATAATCAAAAGAAAAATCAATAGAAACAGAAATGGCAGAAATTAGCAGACAAGAACATCAAAACAACTGTTATAATTATTGTCCAAGTATTGAGAAAACATAAGCATTGTGAGAAGAGAAATGGAAAATACAAAAAAAAGAGAATCAAATAGAACTTCCAGAAATGAAAAATACAAGTTCTGAAATGAAATGGTCACTAGATAGAACTAAAAGTAGATTACACACTACAGAAGAAAAGATCAGTGAACTCAAAGACATGCTAATTAATTAACCAGGAGCTGGTTTTTGAAAAGATTAACAAAATACATAGACCACTAGCCAGACTAATAAAGAAGAAAAGACAGAAGAATCAAAGAGACACAATAAAAAATGATAAAGGGGACAAAAGCTTATGTTAGAACAGAAAGTGGGTCCAAATCCCATAATCTAAGATTCTACCTTAAGAAACTAGGGAAAAAACAATTAAATCTAAACTAAAAAGACAGGAGGATATGATAAGTATAGAAACAGAAATTAATACATGGTAAACAGGTAAACAATACACAAATGCAATAAACAAAAATGCTGGGCAAGATGTGGTGACTCACACCTGTACTCCCAGCACTTTGGGAAGCCAAGGTGGGTTGATCACTTGAGGTCGGAAGTTCAGGACCAGCCTGTCCAACATGGTGAAACCCTGACTCTACTAAAAAAGAGTTTTAAAATTAGCCAGTCATGGTGGCAGATGCCTGTAATCCCAGCTACTTGGGAGGGTGAGGCAGGAGAATAACTTGAACCAAGAGATGAAAGTTGAAGTGAGCCAAGATCATGCCACTGCACTCCAGCTTGGGTGACAGAGTGAGACTCAGTCTCAAAAAAAAAAAAGATAAAAATAAAAAATGTTTTTTTAAAGTCAATACAATTGATAAACCTCTAGCAAGACTGGTCAAAATAAAAGATAAAAGATATCAATTACTAACATCAAGACCCTAAACTATTAATAGGAATAATAAGGGAATATTAGAAACAAATTTATGTCAACAGATTCACAATTTAGATAGACATTTCCCTAGAAATACTGAAAGAAATACTCAAGAAGAAATATTGTAAAATCTAGATTTCCCTATATTTACAAAAGAAGTTGAATTTGTGTTTAATAGCCTGCTTACAAAGAAAACTCCAATCCCAGAAAATTCTCAGGTGAAGTCTATAAAATATATAAAGAAGAAATAATACTAACCCTACACAAACATGTCCATAAAATTGAGCAGTAGGAAGCCCTTCACAGCTCATGTTATAAGACCAGCATTATCCAAATACCAAAGCCAAGGAAAAAAAGATTTTACAAAAAAGGAAAAGTACAGATAAAAATACCCCTAAACATAGATGCAAAAATATTTAACACAATTGAGCAAACCAAACCTCCAGCAATAGAATAAAAAGGTAGTACACCATGACCAGGCAGTTTTTATCCCAATAACACAAAGTTAGTTTCATATTCAAAAATCAATCAATGCACAAAAGAATGAAGTTGTATTTTTACCTCATACCATGTACAAACTAACCATGAAACATGTTAAAACTAAAATTATAAAACTCTTAGAAGAAAACACAGGGACAAATTTTCATGACCTTGGATTTGACAATAGTTTCTTAAATATAATACCAAAAGCACAAACCACAAAAGAAAAACTAAATTGAGTCTTCATCAAAATTAAAAAGTTTTTGTACATCAAATGACAGTATCAAGAGAGTAATAAGACAATGCAAAGAATGGGAGAAAATATTTGCAAATTATATATTCGGTAAGGGTCAAGTATCTAGAATAAGCTAAAAAGAAAACTCTTATAACTCAACTACAAAAAGATGAACAATCCAATTCAAAAAGAGACAAAGAACTTAAATAGACATTTGTACAAAGAAGATACACAAGTGGCCAAGGAGCACATGAAAAGATGCTCAACATCGTTTGTCACTAGAGAAATACAATTTAAAACTCCAATGAATTGAAAACTACAGTTGACCTTTGAACAAAAGATTTGAACTTTGTGGGTCCACTTACGTGCAGATTTTCTTCCGCCTCTGCCACAGATAAGAAGATCACCTCTCTCCTCTTCCTTGTCCTCCTCAGTTTGCTCAACATGAAGATGACAAGAATGAAGACCTTTATGATGATCCACTTTCACATAATGAATAGTAAATATATTTTCTCTCCCTTATGATTTTCTTAACAACATTTTCTTTTCTCTATGCTTTATCATAAGAATATAGTATATAATACATATAACATGCAAAATATGTGTTAATTGACTTTTTGTTATTGGGAAGGCTTCTGGTCAACAATAGGTGATTTGTCTCAAGTTTTTAGGAAGTTCAAAGTTATACATTGATTTCTTTTTTTACTGTGCAGGGGGTCAGAATCCCTAACCCCCACATTGTTCAAGGGTCAACTGTAAAATGAATGTAAATAAAGTCAAAACTACAGTGAAATGTCCCTTCCAATCTGCTAGGATGCCTATAATTGAAAAAAAAAAAAAAGTGTTGGCAATGATATGGGGAAACTGCAACCCTTAAACATGGCCGTTGGGAAAGTAAAATAGTAGAATGCTATGGCTTGAACTCATCCCCCCAAAATTCATGTGTTGGAAACTTGATGCTTAATGCAACTGTATTGGGGGGTGGGGCCTAATGGCAGGTATTTGCCCTCATGAATGGATTCATGCCATTATATAAAGGGCTTGAGGCTAAGTTCGATCTCTTTTGTCCTCTTGCCCTTCTGCCTTCTGCCATGTGAGGGCATGTGTTTCCTCTTCTCCAGAGTATGTAGTAAGAAGGCCCTCACTGGATGCAGGCACCTTGATCTTGGACTTCCCAGCCTCCTGAACTGAGAGAAAATAAATTTCTATTCTCTTAAGTTACTCAGCCTCAGGTGTTCTGTTACAGCAGCACAAACTAAAACATAACACCCGTGTGGAGAACAGTTTGGCAGTTCCTAAAAGGTAAAGAGAGTTACCATATGACTCAGCAATTCCATTCCCAGGCTTATACCCCAAAGAACTGACAACCTTGTACTTAAATGTTTAACAGCAGCACTATTTACAATAGTCAAAAGGTAGAAGTAGTTCAAATGTTCATCAATAGATGACTGAATAAACAAAATGTGGTATATCCATACAATGGAATATTATTCAGCCATTAAAAAAAAATGAAGCACAAATACATGCTATCACATGAATGAAACTTTTAAAAATGCTAAGTGAAAGAAGCCAGACACAAAGGTCACCATTATGATTCCATTTATATGAAATATCTAGAATAGGCCAATCCAGAGACAGAGCAGGTGCTTGCCAGGGGCTAGGGAATGTAAAGTGATTGTTGAATGGGCATGGGGTTTCTTTTTAGAGTGATTTTTTAAAAATTCTGGAACTTGATTGGGGTGATGGTTGCACAACATAGTGCACATACTTAATATACTTAATTGTACACTTTAAAATTGTTACAAATGTGAATCGTATGTTATGGGTATTTTACTACAATAAAAAGGTCAATGTGATTCACCACTGTAAAAGAACAAAGAAAAAAACAAACATCATTTTGACAGGTGTAATAAAAGCTTTTGATAATTCACTACTTATTTACAATAAGAATTCTCAATAAGTAAGTCGAGAAAGGAAACTTTTTTTAACCTGATAAAAAGCATATGCAAAAACCCTACAGTAAGCATCATACTTAAAAGATTGAACGTCTTTCCCCTAAGCTCAAGAACAAGGCACATATCACCAAAGCTACACTGGGGGCTCTAGCCAATAAAATAAAGCAAGAAAAAGAAGTAAAAGATACACAATTTGGGAAAGAAGAAGTAGAATTCTGTTTATTCACAGACAACATAATTGTACACATAGAAAATGCTAATGGCTACAAAAACAGCTGCTAGAACTAATATGTGAGTATAATAAAATCACAGGATACAAAGTCAATAAACAAAAGTCAGTTGTATTCTATATACTAGCAATGAGCAATTGGAAATTGAAATACAAAATACTGTTTACAATAATATTAAAAAGCATAAAATATTTCTGTAGACCTTCACACTGAAAGCTGTAAAACACTGATAGTGAAATTTAAAAGTCAATTAAATAGAGATATACAATGTTCTTGTATCAGAAAGCTCCATATTGCTGAGAGGTCAGTTTCCCCTAAATTGATCTATAGATTCAATACAATCCCAATCAAAACCCAGCAGGTTTATATCTGTAGAAATTGACAAAATGGTTATAAAAATTATGTAGAAATGCGATTGACCTAGAATAGTCAAACGAATTTTGAAAAAGAACAAAGAAGACAAACAGTGCTTGATTTTAAAATTTAATACAAAGCCACAGTAAACAATACAGAGTGGTATTGGCATAAGGACAAACAAATAGATCAACAGAATAAAATAGTGTCCAGATATAGACCCATGCATATAGGGTCAATTAATTTTCAATAAAAGTGCCAAAGTAACTTAATTTGGAAAGTATAGCTTTACAACAAATGGTGGTGGAATGACTGAGTATCTAAATGCATAAACAAAACAAACAAAAAAACCTTCCACCCTTACTTCACACCATACATGAATATTAACTTGAAATGGATCACAGAATTTAAGAAGCAAGCTTCTAGAAGTAAACATAGGAAAAAATCTTTGTGAAATTGAGGTTGGCAAAGATTTCTTTAAAAGAATGTAAAAGGCATGAACTATAAAAGAAAAAAATGATAAATTGCAATTCATTGAAAATGTAAAAGTCTGCTCTTTTAAAGATACCTTCAAGAAAATAAAAAGGCAAGCCACAGACTGGGAGAAATACATATCCAACGACTTGTATGGGGAATATATTTTTAAAAGTCTTACAAGTCAATAATTAAAAGTCAAACAACCCAATTTTTAAAACTGGGCAAAATATTTAGAGCAGATACTTCATAATACAAAAAATAAAAATGGTCAGTAATCATATAAAAAATGCTCATCATCAATTAGTCATCAGTGAATTGCAAATAAAACCACAATGAGATACCAGCATACAGCCACTAAAATGGCTAAAATGAAAAAGACTGACAATACCAAGGGTTAGCAAGATATGGAACAACTGGAATTCTCATACATTGCTGATGGGAATGTAAATTACTACAATATCTTTTAAGGACAGCAGTCTATAATATTTTCTTATTAAAAACATACACTTACCATGGAAAGGTGAAATTTCATTTCTAGGCACTTACCCAAGAGAAATAAGAACATAATGGAAAATGGCCAAAGGCTTATCTATGGACATTCATAGTAGCTTTTAAAATAATAGCCCCAAACTGGAAACAACCCAAATGTTCATTAGTAGGTGAATAAATACACAAATTGTGGTACACCCATAAAACAGACTACTCAAAGATGAAAAGTGACAAACTACTGATATACACAACAACACGTATAAATCAAAATCCTTATACTGGGTGAAACAAGACAGACACAAAAGGTTATGTGTATGATTTTATTGACATGAAACTCTAAAACAGACAACTCTAGTCTAGTGGAATGGAAGGAAGACACTGGTTACTTGGGGTCTCTGGTGGGGGTTGGGATTGGCTGGGAAGGAGCACATGACTCAGGCTGATGGAACTGGTCTATATCTAGACTGTGGTAGTGATTACATGGACACATTACACGATGACTTAGTTTGTCAAAATTCATCAAACTGTACACTTTAAAATAGGAGTCCCTGACCCCTGGGCCATGGACCCATACCAGTCCGTGGCCTGTTGGGAACTGGGCCATAGAGCAGGAGGTGAGCAGTAGGCCAAGCCAGCAAAGCTTCATCTCTATTTATAGCCACTGCCCCTCACTCACATTACTACTTGAACTCCGTCTCCTGTCAGATCAGTGGCAGCATTAGATTCTCATAGGAGTGCGAACCCTATTGTGAACTGCGTACGTGAAGGATCTAGGCTGCATGCTCCTTATGAGAATCTATGCCTGATGATCTGTCACTGTCTCCCATCACCCCCAGACAGGACCAAGTAATTGCAGAAAAACAAGCTCAGGGCTCCCACTGATTCTACATTATGGTGAGTTATATAATTATTTCATTATATATTACAATGTAATGATAATAGAAATAAAGTGCACAGTAAATGTGATGTGCTTCAATCAACCCAAAACAATACCCACCTTGGATCTGTGGGAACACTGTCTTCCGTAAAATTGGTGCCTGGTGCCAAAAAGGTTGGGGACCGCTGCTTTAAAAGGTATATGTTTTGGCCGGGCGCAGTGGCTCACACCTGTAATCGCAGCACTTTGGGAGGCCAAGGCAGGTGGATCACGAGGTCAGGAGATCGAGACCATCCTGGCTAACACAGTGAAACCCCATCTTTACTAAAAATACAGAAAAATTTAGCTGGGCGTGGTGGCAGGCACCTGTAGTCTCAGCTACTCGGGAGGCTGAGGCAGGACAATGGTGTGAACCTGGGAGGTGGAGCTTGCCGTGAGCCAAGATCGCGCCACTGCACTCCAGCCTGGGCAACAGAGCAAGACTCTGTCTCAAAAAAAAAAAAAAAAAAAAAAGCATATGCTTTATTGTACATAAATTATTATACTTCAATAAAATTCATTTTTTAAAAAGCTTACAACATTTACCTCATGTTATGGACTGAAGTCTGTCTCCCAAAATTCCTAAGTTGAAGTTCTAACTGTCAATATGACTATATTTGAAGACAGGGCCTTGAGAGAGGTAATTAAGGTTAAATGAGGATAAAGGTGGGGCCCTAATCCAATAGGAGCGATATCCTTGTGGGAAGAGGAAGAGACACTATAGAGCTCTCTCCATACACGCATGGAGGAAAAGCCATGTGAGGACACAGCAAGAAAGTGGCTGTGTGCCAGCTGGGAAGAGGGGCATCACCAGAAACCAACCCTGACAGCACGTTGATCTTGGACTTCCAACCTTCTGAACTGTGAGGAAATGAGTATCTGTTGTTTAAGCCACCCAGGGTGTGGTGTTTTGTTATGGTAGCTGAAGCTGACTGATATACTGGGCCACCAAGCGTAAGATAATAAATTCACCATCCCTTATGAATCATATTATTCTTGGGCCTATTTTGTCTTCAGCCAATCAAAGCTTTCCTAGAGCATATACTGAGAGACCAGAGGTTGTTTCAGTTCTGCAAGGGAAGGTCTCGGCCAACAGTTCACACAACCAGTTGATGTGCTAGAGCCAAAGTGACGAGGAGAACACAGCTTTTAGGTCTGTAAAAGCCATGATTGACACCAGTCAGACCTTACCAGGGCCAAGTGAAAGGTAGATGACAGGAGCACCTCCATCACACGCGCCTGTGTGTCAGATAAGATTTCAGTGAAGCAATTGCTTTCTCTTGGCTTCTCATTGAGCCTCACTTAGTACTGGCCCCTAAACTATAGACTGTAGACGTCTTTTTCTCTTCTATTATCTCATTTATCAAATAAATTCTGCAACAGATGACAGAATTGGTTCTCATCTTTCCACTAATTATGATTCACTTATTAAGAGCAATATTTTTCAGCTAACAAATTAGACCCACCCCTCTCCTTTAAAGCCATCTTAGTGGCACTCCAAGTTTGGTAATGAAGAAAGGCTTCCAGAGGGAAAGCAGCCTTTATTTTGACCATGGCCTGTTAAGCTGTTGCAGTCAAGGACTGGCCTTAGAACTCCCTGGAAGGTTTACCCCTCCAGGGAAACCAAAGGGCATTTTGGCACTCAAAAACAAAGACCACAATCACCCTTGATAACAACAAGGTCAGTTGACTCAACTCATGGAGAAGACTTAATAAGAACATGGGCAAAGGACAGGGACCAGGTGTCAAGCCCAACGAACAGGTTGATGATAACTCACACCATGTTAGTGCTAGAAGGGGCCTTAGAGATATTCTAACGTCACCCTAGACTTTCTCTCACTCCATATTCCAACTGCCTGCAAATCCTGTTAGGTTCGCTTACAAAACTGATTCAGAATCTGACCATTTTTTGCCATCTTTACTGCTACCATTCTAGTCTAAGCTGCCAACACCTCTTGCCTGGATGACTGATGGCCTCCTAGTACGTCTCCTAGCTTCACCTGGCTCCCCTCAGGCTAGTCCCTGTAAGCAGCCAGGGTGAGCCTCCTACAACCTGTCAGATCCCCCACTTCCCATCTGACCTGGTCCTTATAGCAGACCACAGTTCCTGAGCAGCCTGGCTCTCCACAACCTCTCTGCCGTCAGCTCCTGCTGCGCCCCCTGCTCACTCCCTCCTGCCTCAGCAGCCTCCATGATGCACCATGAGCACACCGATATGCTCCTTCACCCACTATTTGCACCCACTATTCCTTTGCACCCACTATTCCTCCCACTTGAAATATTCTTTCACAAATATCCACGTGGCTCACTCTCCACTTCCTTCAGGCTTTAGCTCAGATATTACCTTATCAGGGAGGCATTCTCTGACCACGCTATTTAATATGGCAATGTCCCCCACCCCATCCTGGACAGTTATATTGCTCTTTACTGCTTTATGTTTCTTTTTGGTGCTCAGCACATCTGATACTTGCATCCTTTCTACCCTCCCTCTTCTTCCCTTCCCTCTCCTTCTCCTTTTCCTCCTCTCCTTTCCTTCTTGACTTTATCCCCACACTTGAAGGTAAGCCTCAAGAGAAGAAGATCTTTGGCACATATTAGATGCTCACTAATTATGTGTTGCATGAATAATAGAAATATGTCCTTTAAGGATGACAAGTCAGAGGGGGGAAGCAAGGGTCCTAGGCCGCCTGTGTCCTCCCCTGCAGCTCACAGCTCTCATTGCCTTCCAGATTTCAAGCCTAGGGAAGAGGGGGTGTGAATGACAGCAGTGCTTGCTGTAGTGCAGAGAAAAACCCTGCAGACTGGGCAAATCCCTAGAAAGGCAGTGAGAAGGGCTTAGGGGAGAAAGAGAAGACTAACCACATCTGGGCCAAAGCAAGAGGCCATCTAGATGTTTGAGGCAGGCAGGAGCAGATAATGTGGTGGTCCCCAGACTCTTCTCCCTTCCCCCACTGAGGGCTATGCTTTACTCTCAGACTTCCTCATCAGGGTACCAGCTGAACTGGTACAGAAGCAAGATACTGATTCTCTAAGCCTTCAGGTCACCCATTCAGCATTTGGAGCAGACACAGAGCCTTGTCCACTGGCTCAAATGTCCTAGACAATATTACATTGTCCTCTGTGTGTTGTGATGCACAGGGTTGAAATACACTGCTTTATCCTTCCTCTAAGCAGCCTTCCTTCTACTCCCTTCACTATTTCCTCCCACTTCTACCTTCCTACTTATTTTCCTCTTGTGCAATCCTTGCAGCCGTGAGATATTTTCTGCAGTTGCAGAGATCAGTGGGTGAGCTGTGGTCTTTCCGACAGAAGTTATTCTCACGATATGAGTGACTGCACGTTGAGAAGCCCCAATGCACGCCATATTAAAATATCAAAAATGCCCTTCCTTAAAAAGAAAAACCTGCCCAAGAAAAGACAGGTTGTGAAAATATTTCAGTGGCCACTGTCCCCCTGAAAATGCTATTCTGGAATAAAACTGGGTGTTTCCTCTTCAAGATGTGAAAATGAGTATTGCGAAATGATGCACTTTAAACAGGAATGCTGTTCAATGGCTGTTTGACAAAGATGTTCATAGTAAGTCCTTTATCAATACTATTCATCTCAACCTTCCTAATATCATTCCATCTCAATCCAGGACAGGATCTAGAACTCCTCAACTTTCTAAAGTACTCTTAGGTTTCTAAGAGGGTCTTTTGTGCAGTTTTCAAACAAAGATTTAATTAAAAGCTCTCTGAGCAAGTCAATTTTCCTATTTCAATTGCATTCTATTCCAGCAAAGATGGTCTTGAATTTATTTTTTAACACTAACTGGAACTAGAAAATAGATGCTAAAACCCTAGAGAAGTCATGTTTTCCTTCTATTTAATCAACCATGGCCTCTTAAACGTGTACACAATGGTAAAGAACTTGTAATAAATACATTTATTAAGTCACTTACTTTCTTAGTGATGTCCTGACCTTAGTAACACCCTTCATAAGTTTCACTCAAAAGGAGTAATATTTACAATGGAGAATATTGGCTGGCCACGTGTGCTAGATGGTTGCTTTTTCATTTGTTTATGCTTCAGTGTAATTGTCTCAATCTTCTAGGGAAAAGTTTAAAAATTCTTTCGAGAAGAAAACCAGAGCTGGAGTCAGGCAACACCAGGGTCAGGGAATGCATACCTTGGTATGGGTAGGAGAAAGTAGACTGCTTGAGAGATAGAAGCTCTAGATTCTAGTCCCCTCTTTGCCATTTTTGCCATATTTCATCAAATCTAAAATACCACTAATTGTAGGGAATGCCATCACTTTATGTATCACTCAGAAAAGAATGCTGCCCATCAAACATCAACAGTCCTACAAGATATGAAAATTGCTCCCACTGGCCACTCACTGCTTTGATTTTTTTTTCATCTATAGATTAGGCTATATCTCCTGGCTTCAGTTTAGTTACTTGACATATAAGAGGTAACCCCTTTGCACATCTCTCAATACCGAAACATAAACCTAGCTGTAGGTACTTGTGGGTATCTTTTCTTCCTTAAAAGCACTTGGCTGCTACCTTGCAAAACAAACAAGCAAAACAAAACTGAAATTGCATCATCCCTCCAATGCCAAATATTTGCCTCATCAATATCAAATTTATCCCCATGCTCTATTTCCTTGACTGCCTGTATAAACAATAACTTTTGTGTCAAGGTCAAATCATAGTGTAACCTTTGTGAAGTCATCTTAGCCAGCAATTAAACTCAACACATGTATTATCAACCATGCACATACTTCAACAAATGTTGAAAACATAAAAAGCTGAAACTGTGTGCACCGTGTACACATTCATAGACAAATCCATTACAACCACTGCCTGGCTGACAGCAATTTATAAGAAGCTGTACCACCAGCAATAGTGGTCACAGATTCAGACTGGTAATCAATTCACAAGACACAATAGGTTTTAATCTATCACTGCCTTTATTTAGCTTTCTAGTAGGAAACAGAATGGGAAACACAGTTCGCATAATATCTGCTATCTCATAGGAAGGCCCAGCAACTACTCGTAGTTGCAGAGTCTTGGCCTCCCCTATACACACTATGGTGCACATAGTTGCCAAAGATGAAGAGTGTGGTTCATCCTGCCAAGGAGAAACCACTGCTTTGGTTTCCTTCTGGATTCTTTCTTGCTCCAATCATGGAGGCCTAAGGCCACTGGGCAACTCATAGCTCTTCCAATCCTAATACAGTCTCAGGAATCAATAGTTTTGCAATAATCAAGACAGATAATTCACCCCAGGTTCAGAGCAATCCAACTGCTGTGTTTCCAAGAAAAAGATGGCATGAGAAGGTGAGTCTGCAGTCATTTTCCCAGGCAGGTCAATGGGAAAAGGTTCCAAGCCTATCTCTCAGCTATTAACACATCCTGATTCTAGGGTCATTAAAACAGGAGAGGAAGAGGGTGCCTCTTAGAAAAACTGAAATGCTGCTTTTCCAAATCAATTTAACTGCCAACTCTCATTGTCTTAACTGTAACAAGGATAAGAATTTTAACGGGCTATTTAACGGGATAGTCTCTTGTGTTCCTTTTGGCTGTACAATCTAACTAGGAACCTATGACTTTAATATGTGTAGGCTGTTGGAGCTTTAAAGTGGTAATGAAGTTACTGCCATACTAACAAATACATGCTTCCTGGGCACACCAGGGAAGCCCTAGGAGCTTGTGTGGCAGAGCCTCTGGGTTGTCTGTGATGCTGGGACACAGGCTGGAATGCAGGACACTGGGTGTGAAGGGCTCCATGAGCTTCTGAAGATGCAAATAATAATAGTCACCATTTTTGATACCTAGCCTGTGCCAACCACTTTACATAGATTATCTCATTTAATCAGGACAACAACCCTGCAAGGGAAGTATTACTATTCCCATTTGACAGATGAGGAATACTACTGGCAAGCAATGGAGCTGGGATGAGCACCCAAACAGTCTGCTTCAGAGTTCGTGCTCCTAACCCCTAGGTTTCCCATCTCTGACCCACAGCCACCCTGCTTCACATTACAGCCAATGCCATCAATAAAAGTTTGCTCGAAGTAAGTAGTAACATTGGACCCCTTTAAATATTACCCAGGGAATTCAGAAAAATAACAGTTTTGGGTTAGGAAATAGCAGGGGGCGGGGGGGGGGGGGGCAGGAGGAGATGGATGTGAGGTGATGTGGAAGATGACTCCATAACATGGCTCGGTAACCTACCAGCCCCTCCAATGACAACAACACCTCAGGATGTGCTGTCCGACAGAGACAATGTGTTATGGGCTGAATTGTGTCCAACACAATTCTTAGGTTGAAGTCCTAACTCCCAGTACCTCAGAATGTAACTGTATTTGGAGATAGTCTTTAAAGATGAATTAATTTTAAATGAGGTCATTAACGTGGCTCCTAATCCAATATGACTGGTGTCTTTGTAAGAAGAGATTAGGACATGACACACAGAGGGAAGACCATATGAAGACAGAGGGAAAAGATGACTGTCTACAAGCCAAGAAGAGAGGTCCTCAGAATTAATCAATGCTGCTGATACCTTATAGTTTGGAGGCTTTTAGCCGCCAGAACTGTAAGGAAGTCAATCTCTGTTGTGTGAGCTATCAGTCTTTAGTACTTTATTATGGCAGCTCTAGCAAACTAATACAGAGTCCTATGTATCAAC
Source organism: Macaca fascicularis (assembly GCF_037993035.2). Lineage (NCBI taxonomy): Eukaryota > Metazoa > Chordata > Mammalia > Primates > Cercopithecidae > Macaca > Macaca fascicularis. Next base: position 81,154,005 of record NC_088380.1, on the reverse strand, counting down.
CTTTCCTCTTTCCAAAAAGCATTTCCTTGTCTCCATGCATCAGGTTGAGGTCTGTGTGACTAGTTCTTACCAAAAGACTGTAAATACAAGAAATATGCTTCATTTCTGAGCCAAGGCATTTACAAGCAGGTGTTGATTCTCCACTGTCTCTTGTTTCCTCCCCTGCCATAGGAACATCAAGACTGCATGTTCTAGACAGTGCAGTTACAAGACAGCAGAGCTCTGATAGCCTGGTGCCCTGAGTGCCTCTGTGGAGCAGGACACTCTGCTAACCTGCTTTGGACATAACATGTGAATGATAAATAAATCTTTATATTTTATTTTTTATTTTTATTTTATTTTATTATTTTATTTATTTATTTTTATTTTTATTTTTAAAAATTTAAAGAAGGGTCTCACTATGTTGCCTAAGCTGGTCTCAAACTTCTGGCCTCAAGCAATCCTCCTGCCTCAGCCCCCTAAAGTGCTGGGATTATAGGTGTGAGCCACCATGCCCAGCCTCTTTCTATTTTTTAAGCTACTGAGGTTTCAGGGTTGATTTGTGACTGCAACATAGCCTAGCCACTTCTCTCACACAAAGCTGCCTCAGAAAAGCCAGGGTACCAAAAACAGATATTTCAGGAATTCATGTGATATTAGATAAAATCATACTAAGTTGTTTTTGTAGGCAAAAAATGGTCAGATACGGACAGTTCATTTGTGTGACCTCTAACTGCACATATTTGCAGACTCTCACAGTTGGAACAGACTTTGGCAACCAAGAAGTCCTACCATCCATAGTTTATAGATAATACATCTTTCAGATTAAATGATTTATCAAAAGTCCAAAAACATGTTAGTGGAAGAATTGGACCTCAAATCAGAAATTACATTTCATTTGGGGAAGGCAAGTTAGTAGTATGTATTTAAAAGTATATATCTGGCCAGCACGGTGGCTCACACGTGTAATCCCAGCACTTTGGGAGGTTGAGGTAGAGGATTGCTTGAACTTAGGAGTTTGAGACCAGCTGGGGCAACACAATGAGACTCTCTCTCTACAATAATTAAAAAATTAGCTGGGCATGGTGGCGCATGCCTGTAGTCCCAGCTAATTGGGATGTTAAGGAGGGAGAACCGCTTGGTTGGGGAGGTCAAGCCTGCAGTGAGCCAACTCTCCTCCAGCCTGGGCAACAGAGGGAGATTCTGGTTTTTTTTTTTTTTTTAAAAAAAAAGTATGTATTTAAATAGTAACCATGATCTTTCACATAATAATTCCACCCCTAGGAACAGATTCACCAGAAATATCTAAACAGGTATGCAGAAATATATAAACAAATGGATCCACTGTGTGATCTTTCACAAGTACTGTATGTGACTGTGAAAACTGAGAAATAATCCAAATGCCCATTCACAGGGATTGGCGAAATAAATTACGGTTTACCCATCTGCTCTCAAGCCCACATAGTTAAAAATAAAGGAGTCAATCTCTTTGCTGACATGAAAAGACACCCAGATCATATTGATAAAAGCAAGAAAGTCCAAGTAGAAAAAGAAAAGAAAATTACCACTCATAAAAGATTTTTTAATCTCCATGCACTGAGGTGTATAAAGTATCTGACACTTAGTAGGCACTTTTTGCCCTCCCCTTTTCTTATTTCTTGCATGTCACTTGGATCATTGTAAATACACCCAGCTGGCTGGTTCAGCTCCACCACCTACTAGCTGTGTCATCTCAGATGAGAAGCCTCAGTTCTCTCTTCTGTAAAACTGAAAGAAATAACAGTGCCCAGGCACGGTAGCTCATGCCTATAATCCCAGCACTTTGGGAGGCCGAGGCGGGCAGATCACGAGGTCAGGAGTTCGAGACCAGCCTGACCAACATGGTGAAACCCTGCCTCTACTAAAAATACAAAAATTAGCCAGGCATGGTGGTGCGCACCTGTAGCCCCAACTACTCAGGAGGCTAAGGCAGGACAATCACTTGAACCTGGGAGGCAGAGGTTGCAGTGAGCCGAGATCATACCACTGCACTACAGCCTGGACAACGGAGCAAGATTCTGTCTCAAAATAATAATAATTATAATAATAATAATAATAGCACATCCCTCAGAAGGTGTTGATAGGATTACATGAGAGTGTTTACATAAAGTGCTTAGTCCAATGCCTAGTGCCTAAGTACTTAAAAAATATTCACCATTATGATGATATTCATCTCTGAAAACCTGAAGAAACAAGGTTCTTTGTGGCTTCTTAATCTCTTATAATTATCTAGTAAAAAAAAAATTGTCATCCTGCTTATTTCCCTTCCCAAAGCTAAATTAAAAAGCTAAAGAGCAGTGTTATTTAAAAAGCAAATACATAATATATTGAATTTAAAATGTGTTTATTAACTGATTCTCCATAAATAAAAATAAGATGTGCATATAAAGTAAAAAAGGCAGCGCTTATCTCAATAAGCTCTGGCAATATTAGGCATTCAATATCTAATACAGCTTTTAAAGACAATTTCACTATTTCATTACCAAGCTGATAAGCTGCTTTTCTGAGAAGTTGATATTAACTGAGTCATTCCCAGGTAAGTCAATTGTTTATCAGATATAATGTAAGGGGCCTTGATGGGCTCTGCAAGACACTGGGCTGTCTTCTACTGAGGGGTCGGTCTAAGGCTTCCCCTCCACTCATGCCTGTAACAGGGAGATTGTGGCTGGAATCTTTCAAATGCACAGAAAGGATATCTTCCAGGATTATATAACCAAGTTCAAACTTTACCAGGACTTTCTATGTGAGATCCTTCCCAGTGCATTCTAAGCATTAACTAAACCAGTCAGGCTTACTTCCACTGATCTTTAAGCCTGAATGATTTGTGTAGCCCTATAAACAGATTAGAATTAAAATTCAATTCACCCACTGATCTAGTATCTCTTCTGTCCATAAATGCTCTTTGGAACCAAGTACAATCTGTAGCAAGACTGCAAAGAACTAGTGAGCATTCATAGGCTAAGTCTGGCAGATTACTGCCAGAATGGAATCAATCCAGAATTAAAGGCTCTGAGCCTTCCTGGCAGCTGAGGCCAGGACAGGTTGTACGGCTTGCCCAGAGTTTCACAACTGGTCAGTGGTACCGGTGGCGCTTGGAATCCAACTCCCTGGCCTCCCAATCCATGTTCTTGCCACTGCTGATGAATTGTCATTCTTCTGTTTTTGCTTCTTGGAAAACCGAACCTCTACAAAGTTAAAATAACTTATTCAAAGTCAAGAGGGCAGTCAAGTAGAACTGGTAATGCAAACTGCTGCGTTATAAAATCCAAGAGGGCGGGTCCTCAGGCCCTCGCCTCCCCCCGGGACCCTGTGTAAATGTTTTCCTTGATTGTCTCTCAACACACAGTTTAGAGGAAGTCTCTCTTCTAGGTTAGCACTGCACGTCCAACTTCAGGTTCAGACAGAAGCACCTGTAACTATCAGCCAGCACGCCTCCAGCTACCCTGACCTCCCGACCGTTCAGGGAAGGCAACCTGGGCAAATAACCACCGCTCAACTGCGGGGGTCTTACAGTCCTGGTAACTCACACCTCCCCGCCAGCAGTGTTTTTCTGGAGCTGGCAACCTGGGGACAGGTAAACTGGTGTCAGATTGAGCCAGAAGCAGAATGGATGGGCACAGTTAGTCTTGAGAGTATAGAGGAGTCTGTGGACGGTTCAAGGCTTCTAGCCAAGCCTTTGCAAAGGCAGCTGCAAGCCTCAACTCTACCAACAGTCCGCAGGAGCACAGTTACTTTGATCCTCGTAACTAGGTGCATTTCAGGGGACACTCTGAACGCCCAGCAGAACCGCCCCCAAGTTCCGAGTGGCAGCGCCACCTGCGCACCTTCCCCCTTGCACTAAGCGCCCTTCCCTATCACAGACTGTTCTCCCGCGCCCTTTCCTGCGATCCCGCAGCGTGGGATCCTTCTTTGTACACACGTTCCATCTCTCCCTTTCCTTCTTTCCACCTCCAAACATCCCTTCCCACAGGGGATGAGGCGGGTGGTTTAGTCCATGCTCCGTCTATTCACCCAGCGAGCGTTGTCCCTAGAACTTAGTGCAAGGGGAGGGGTAGGGGTGGGCGTGGGGGTGGGGGTAGGGGTGGGTGCCCCATCGCAGAGTCCCGAGCGCTGGAGCTAGGCACTGAGGTGCGCGTGCAAACACACACACACACGTGTACACACACCCGAGGCTGGGGCTGCCGGCGACTCACTACTCGGAAGGGGAGGCAGCTTTGCAGCCACTAGAAGCATGAGGAGGAAAGCAGGGGCCCCACCGTCCACGCCGGGGAAGCGTGGAAAACACTAGGCGCAACAGGAGCCGGCGGAGCTGGCCCGACAGAGAAAACAGGTCCAGCTCCTGCTGAGAAGCACCAGGTAGACGCGAACAGCGGCTGTCTGTGGTCAATTATTATTAGGAATAATAAACCTGACAGTTACACTAGACGCTCGAGGTCCTTCCCGCCTGGAAAGGAAGGAGGTAGTTGGCACTAGGACACGGAGGGACTAAGGGCGAAAAGAAAAGAAAAAAAAAAAAGCCAGTCTAACACCTGGATGTCTGAAAGGGGGCCCTGGAGCCAGCTCTGGGCTTGTGCCCAGTGGCCGGGTGCCCAGGTGCGAGGGGGCGGCCGAGGGCTGCGCGGTCCCCCGTGCCGGGGGGCTCACCTGGCGCGCGCTGGGTGGGCAGTGCAGCTGGTCCATACCGGAGGCTGGCGGCTGCTGGGCGCCCTGGTGGTGTCGGTGCCCGGCGCCTTAGCCCCGCACAGAGGGCACCGACCAGTGCACCCTGCACCCCACTCCCCGGGCCTCGTGCCCACGTGAAGGCTCTTGTTGCTCCGTGGGACTCTGGCCGCTAGCCTGAGCCTCTGCGCCGCGCCTTCACTTTCCAGAGGCGTCCCCAGGCCGGCGGGTGCCTGGGTCCTAGCGCCCCTCCCGGGGTGTGGAGCCCAGACTTTGAGACCGCTGAGCTACTCCGCTCCGGGCAACACCTTCCCGGCCCCTCAAATGAAGTCCAGCCTCGCTGGAGCTGCCAAACCTGGAGCCTTTCTGGGGACTCAGGATTCGGGTTCCCAACGCCCCCTCTACAGGTCTCCACTTTCCTCTCGTTGGGCCTTTACCCCCAAGAAAATGCTGAAAGATCAGATTTGCCTGCATCCCTCAACTCACAATCATATACACTATAATTTTAAAGAGACTTTCAAGTTAGAGATATTGGTGTGTGTGTGTGTGTGTGTGTGTATGTGTGTGTGTATATATATATCTCACATCATATGTAAGAAAGACAGTTTTTCCTCCAAGTAAAAGAATGAATATGAAAATAACATCTCCTGGGTGCGGTGGCTCAGGCCTCTAATCCTCACACTTTGAAAGGCCAAGGCGGGAGGATCTCTTCAGGCCAGGAATTCAAGACCAGCCTGAGCAACATAAGGAGAAAAAACCTTGAAAAAAAATCTATTAGGGGCTGAAATTATCCCTCAGCCTTAATTGTAGGGACAATTTACAAACATGAGTCAAACACGGATCAAACCAAAGGTGCAGCTAAGCTTCTAGAGCTGCCCCCCCACCCAGCTCCCCTCCAATCTGTGTAGGTAGCTGGTATCACTAAATGTCCAAGCAGATACTATGAAGCTTTCATACACTTTCAGGAAGTAATACATTGTACCTAATTAAATGCCTCAGCCTTAAACGGTCCTGGCATCTTGCTTGAGGCCATTATCACGCCTGGCCCATACCTGGCTCCTCTGGGGTGGAGGGATTCCGAACAGAGGCCTCCAGAGCATTTGCAAGGCCTTTCCCTTGTCGGCTGCCCACAGTGCTGAATCAGCCCAGCCAAAACCAAGACCAACAACAATCTGTTCCTGCTGACTTTCTCATCCAGAGAGAAAGTCTCATTAGATGAGATTTCTAATGGCAGAAAAGAAAATCAAGTCATTTTTAGAAATAAAACAAGAGGAAAAATTATTATTTTTAACATTAGCCATAAAGGCCTACAAAAAGGCAGGAATTCAGTATGAACATGGCCTTCACCACCTTCTTCTAGGAACCCAAGCATTTTTTCACAAAAGCATTCCTCCATGTGTGGACAAACTTTAAGATGACTCCCAATGATCCCCATCACCTGGTGTCCATGCCCTTGTGTTGTCCCCCTCCCCTTGAGTATGGGTAGAACTTGTGACTTGACTTGCTGCCCACCTATGGAACAATGGCAAAGGGGACCAAATGTCACTTCATAGATTAGGTTATACAGTTTTGCTAGCAGAGGCTTTCTCTTGCTGGCTTTGATAAAGCATGCAGACATATTGGGGAGGCCCACCTGGCAGGGAACTGAGGGTGCCTTTGTTCAAGGGTCCTGGGTCCAACAAACTGAAAGGAGGTAAATTCTGCCAACAATCAGGAGAGCCTGAAAGTGAACCTTTCCCTAACTGAGCCTTGAGATGCAACTGCAGCTCCGGCTGAGATATTGATTGCCGCTTTCAGAGTAATCCTAAAACAGAGGATCTAGTAAAGACATGCCCAGGCTCTGACCCACAGAAACTGTGAAATAATAAATAAGTGTTGTTGTAAACCACTGAATTTGTACTTTGTTATGTAGCAATAGCAAACAAATATACTTTGTCCTTCCACAGAAAGAAAAGTGAGGCAAAGGGGGGTTAGGTAGAAGGGCCAAGGTGATTTAAATTAACGGCATGATCTATCATTCTTTCACATCATAGTATTTTTAGGCCTGGGTAGACAAGGAAAAGCAGAACAGCAAAGAAATCAGAAAGTAAAGCATCAAGTGCAGGTTGAGATTTGTGGAAGGTAAAGCAAGGCAAAAGAAAAACTTTAATAAAGTCTGATGCAAAAACAACCCAACAGGTTAAAGGACAGTTTGAAAAACTCAGGGTACACTGACCCAGGTTAAAAATAAATGTTTTCTGAAAGAAAAATAAGTAAGTTAAAAGGAAAATAAAAAAGACAAAAACAACAACAAAGAGATGATGAGGAAGGATAAAGGCACCAAATCCTCTGATTCCTCTTCTCACTATGTATAAAAGAAAAAGGAAAGCCATACTATTCACTCCCAAGAGAGTGAGGATTTTCCAGAAGAGCCAGTTAAGAAGTACTAGGAGGATGTCTGCTTAGTACATGTCTGTGGCAACTGGGAGTTTGTCTATTTTTTACCGAGATATTGCATAAAAATTGACAGTATCTTCAAACCACTAGCCTGAGTTCTGATGGTTTGCACATACAGTAGTCCCCACTTATCCACAGTTTAAGTTTCTGCAGTTCAGTGACCCACAGTCAACAGTGGTCCAAAAAGATTAAATAGAAAAATTCCAGAACAAACCATTGATAAGTTGTAAATTGCATGCCATTCTGATAACATCTAGAGGTGTCCTGCTTCCATCCTGCCCAGAATAGGAATCGTCCCTTTGTCCAGTGTCTCCATGCTATATCCCCTACCTCCACCACATCCCTGTGAGTCACTGAGTAGACACCTTGACTATCAGTTTTCCTGTTGTGGCATTCCAGTGCTGGTGTTCAAGGCACCCTTATTTTATTTAATAATGGCCCCAAAGTGCAAGAGCAGTGATGCTGGCCATTCTATATACCAAAGAGAAGCTGTAATGCACTTCCTTTAAGTGAAAAGGTAAAAGTTCTTGACTTAATAAGGCAATAAAAAAAATTGTATGTTGAGGTTGCTAAGACCTACAGTACGCTAAGATATTTTGAGAGCTAGAGACCACATTCACGTAATTTTTATTACAGTCTATTGTTATAATTGTTTTATTTTGTTATTTGTTATATTGTCACTCTCTTACTGTGCCTAATTTACAAATTAAACTTTATCATAGGTATGTACGTATAGCAAAAAAACATAGTGTACACAGGGTTCAGTACTATCTGTGGTTCCAGGCAGCCACTGGGAGTCCTGGAACATATCCCTTGTGAATAAGGGGGAGATACCGTATTTGTTAGGTTTTAAGTGTCTTTGGATGCCTCATGTTTAAACATGGTTTTTTTTCCTCCACTCCTGCTATCATACAGCGAAACAGAGCCCAACACTTAACCCGCTGGATATTTATCACCTACCATGCACCTTGAAGAGACTATGGAGTGGTAGAAGATTTTAAAAGAGGAAACAAGAAGGGAGAGAGAAAGAGGAAGAAGAAAGAAAAAGAAGGGACAGGAGGAAGAAAGAGAAGGAAAGGGAACTGAAGCAAAGGGAAGGAAGAAAAGAAGGAAAAGAGAAAAGAAACCAAGGCACAGAATTCCAAGTCTAGCTGGGGGTGGGGCTGGGGTATCTAAAATTGCACACTGAAGCTCTGCTCTCACGATCCCCATGGCCTCCTGGATAACTCCAAGTATGAGTTCCATCAATATCACACAATGAAAGCTTCTGAACCATAAAGCATCATCTCCCTACCAAATCTGATTCCTAGTGGTTCATGCTACTAGCAACTCTCCAAATTCAAACCATGGCCATCTGTTCTTCTCCCTTGTTCTCCATATCAACCAGCCACCGCTTCCATTACTGCGTCACTGCTCTCTGTCCGTCCCTTTGCACCCCTACCACCAGGAGGGAAACAGGCTCAGTGTGGGCCCCTGTCCTCTCCCTCTGGACCAACCCAGGCGAGTAGGTAGTAGCCAACATGACATCATCCAACTGAGATGTGCCAAAGAATCCACCCTCCTCCTGCTCATGCCCATGAATATCTCCTCCACCCACATTTGACAGGGCTTGAAATGTCCTTAAAATGTTTTTTTTTTAATTGCTTCGGCATTGCTCTATCCTTAAGTTTAAAAACTGTAAATGTTTCTATTTTGCAGTAACTCTTTGTGCCTTTAAAACCTTCATAAGACTCTGTTGATCACTCTCTTCTTCCTACACTGCTTCCTTGGGAAGGGTAGACAGTGCTGGGGTGATGGAAAAGGGCAGCAAAAGCAACTTCACCCCATTCACAGCTTTGCCTATGGTGCTGCACGTCTAGTTGTTTGGAATACGAGTGGGAGTGAGGTGGCTTTCACGTGACTGGTGGCTAGTTGGTTTCTGGTCACCCTGGATGTGCAGTGGAATCTACCTGCTTCCAATGTATAACTCAACAAGCAAAGATATGGGAAAAGAAGAAAATAGTTTTCTAAGAGGAAACAAATAGAAGCCCAACCATTCAGGACTGCAAGAGCAGCAGTTATCTACTGATAACCCCATTCTGGTTTCACTGATGAGGTTAAAACAAATGGGATGCACCATTTAGGTTCTCTTGAACAGGTTTTCAGTTTTTCTTCTTCAAAGATTGAAGATGTTGATGACGCTAACAAGCTAACATATATAGGTATGTGTGTATCTATATATATAGATACACACATTTATATACATGCATATATATAAATCAGTGGTGAGGTATTTTATCACAGAGGCAAATTTATGCAATTATATATTCATTCATTGACTCAACAAATATTTTTGAGCAACTACTATATGCCAAGAATTATTTTAGGTGCTGAGGATAGATCTGTAAGATAAATTTGTAAGATGAATCCACACTTGTCATGATGCTTACATTCTAGTGGAGGAAGAGAGACAATTAGCAAGAAAAGAAAATGATCATTGTATCATGATCTGAAGATAATAAGACAACTTACTGTAATAGAGAGAAGCTGAGGTAGAGTCCACTTTAGTTTGGAAAGCCAGAGAAGGCTTCCCTGGGAGGGGACATTTAAACTGGCATGTGAATTATCCCAAAGGAGCTGGAAATGCAAATATCTGGGGAGAATAGGATTCTAGGGAAGGGAATTGCAAATGCAAAATCCTTAAGGCAGGAAAAAGCTTGGTGAGTTCAAGGAAGCGACAAGAGTCCAGGCCAGGGAGGAGGCCTTGGGAGAATTTTAAGCAGAGAAGAAACACAACATAATTTGCTTTTTGAAAATTCCTCTGGTCCCTGTGTGGAGAATCAATTCTAGGGATGAAGGGTGGAAGCTGCTAGGGCAGGAAGATGTCAGAGCCATCCACATGAGAGATGGGGGTTACTAGGGAGAAGGCAGTGGAGATAGATAGAAAGGGTCAGGTTCAGGATGCATGAATTTTGAATGCAAGGTTGACAGGACCTGTGATGGGTTGGATGTGGGGAATGGAGTACGGAGAAGGAAAAAACAAGATAACCTCTAGGTTTTTGACCTGAGCTAATGGGTGGGCAGTAGCACCATTCTCTGAGACATGGGACAGGATCAGAAAAAGAATGGGTGGGAAATCAAGAGTTCTGCCTTGGCCTTGTGAAATAAGAATCTCTATTAGAGTGAAGATGTCAAAGAGGCAGCTGGATCTATGTGTCTGAGCTCAGTAGACAGGTCAGGGCTAGAGCCATAAATTTGGGAATCATTAGTATATAGATGCTACTGTGAGCTGTGGGGCTGGATGGGGTCACCTAAGGTGGCGGGGAGGAGGGGTGCCATCAGAAAGGAGAAGAGGGTGGAGAACCATACTTTGGGCCTGCCAACTCTTCAAGGTCATGCAGCAGAGGAGATACCAGCAGAGCCCAGGGAGCTGAGGCCCATGCGATAGGAGGAAAACCTGCTCAGTGAGAATGAAGCTGTTTCAATGACTTGTTCACTGATATGAAGAGCTAGAAAACGGAGAGCTCCTGAAAGATTTGACACAAGGAATAGACATGGAGATGTGTGCAGTATAAATAAAAACCTGGTGGTTGAGGGAAGCATATAGTGAAGACCAGTGGAGGAGAGAGAGATAATAACAATAATAATCCAGAAAGAGCTGATGAGAGCAGTGGCTTTGCGGATGGAAAAAAAAGGAAAGAATAGGAAAGGTATTCAGGGGTACGGTAGGACTTGGTAAGGGATCACATACATGAATGTGAGTGGGTGACTCAGTGGCTGTGAGTGGGGATGCCGCTACCTCCCATAAAAACAGAGACAGGGTGGGCAGGAACAAACACTGATGGGGAGAAGTTGTGAGTGTGTTGACACCCAGGAAGGATACCTAATAGGTAGGAGGAAACACAGGTCTACAAGTGAAGGGAAGTATTTGGGTGACAATTAAAAATTCATGCAGCATCAATATATAGGTAAGAGAGGAAGCTCTGAGACGGAGACCTACAGACCAAGCTTCAAAACAGACTACTGACCTTCAAGGGCTAAACAGAGAGTAGGACAAAGGAGACTTAAGCAGATGGCCGGAAGGTAAGAGAATCAGCTCTCAGGCCAGTGGTTGGTCCCAGCATAACTTCTTCCAGGCCAAGGACAGAGTGTGCTAATAGTAAAGAAATTCATCAAAAGTCAAAACGCCTTAAAGACTGCAAAATGGAGAGTTATTCCCTAACAGAAGTAATGTTCTCATAGAAAATAAAATGCACGCCACCCACCCTACCCCCACAAACACATATACACTTAACTCTGCTACACTTTCTAGAGCTAGAAGCATTTTTCTTACCTTTGAAAAATGAGATGGGGGGAGAAAGGGAGTAAATTAAAAAGCACTTCAATTTCCCAAATGTAACTAACAGTTAAAATGTATTTTCAGCAAATTTTCACAACTCTAGTAGGCTTTACATTAAAAAAGAGGGCAATATAGATAAATTAGGAAATATTTGCCCTTCCATCTTGACTCACATGCTATTCTCTATCTTCCCCTCTGTTTCTTCTCCCCAAATTGCTTTTTCCCCCCATTACTAGTCATAATACTCAAGTTAAATACATGAATATCCTAATTAACAAAACCTCTGAGAATGAAGCAATTTTGTAACAAAATTGCCAATATTTAAAAATCAGCCAATAACCACCTTCATAAGTCAGATGAATCAGTGTTAATATAGACCATGCAGATCAGTAACTTTCTGAGATCTTGTACCCAACTGTTGCTAAAGGCCAAAAAAACCAAACAAGCACAAATAAACCTCCTCACGTACTTTCCATTTGTTTGCAAAGAGTTGAAGATAAATAGTACTAATCCTCCAAAATATTCTGCAGTCAGATTTGTCTACAGGATCTCCAGCCTCTATTCCTGTACCTGTTGTCTCCTCTTTCCAACCCAGACACCCACGTTTGCTTTCCTGACCTCTCGTTCTCTTTCTCTGCCGAAAACTCTGGAGGAAGGAGCATACCCTCCGTGTGTTCACTGATTGGCTGATGGGACCACCTCTACATGCATTCACTGATTAGCTGATGAGACTCTAACCTACATATGTGTTTATTGGCTGAGTTATGGCACTCTGGTGTAACATGCATCCAAATCAAAGAAATGTGCATTACAAACCATTTGCTTACATACTTTTTGGGTGATGATGGTGGAGGGGTGAATGGCTGGTGGAGGGATGGAAGCCAGAAACAAGTAAAGAAGTGGGAAAGTCCTTCCATGCTCAACTTACCTACTCCGACACCCACTGCCTGTCCCAGGTTTCCTGTTGCTCCCACAGCAGCCTGTGCTCCCCGCAGTCAGCACTGGTACTGGTATTTCCTAATGTCTTATCTTTAGTTCCGACCAGACTAAGCTCCTTGAGGGCTGAGCCTGTTTATGTCTTATTTCTGAATTTCCAAACACAAAATCAGCACTCGATAAATTTTCACTGGATAAATAAATGGATGAATTAATTGAGGTTGGGATGTGTTACAATGTTGCTCTTTTAAGTGACTAGTTATGATTGAGGGACAGACTATCCTTTATCTCTCCATCAACATCAAATGTTCTTTGTTTCCTGAGAAGGGCTTAGAAGCTTTGGTGTAAAAGTTACTAGAAGCAGAATAACAAACACCGTCACTGTCTGCTTCTCCTAGGTCCAAGAACGTTAGCTCCTTACCCTAACTTTGCCTTCTCCTGTCCCAAGACTCCCAATTGCATATTTTATGTTGTTTGGTGCTCTTGATGTTTCATCAGTCAAGTTATTCAGACAAATGTTTATTATGGGTCTACTAAGGTTCAGGCTCAGTGCTGGCCAGTGAGGAGTCAACAATGAACAAACCCAGTCCGGTCCCTGGGTTCGCCAAGCTTGCAATCTAGTTGAGTTATTATCTTGTGAATTTTCTCAGTCAGAGGCTCCTTCACCATCCGTGCATTCATCTATCCATCCAATCGATTCCCTTTCTTTTTTTAATAAATAAATTGCTGAGAACAAGTTGGGTGTTTAGGACACACTTGTCAAACGAAGGCTGACTGTAGTTCGGGTTGTTTTGGCATTATAGAAATATTAAAACTAGAAAGGATTGTGCTGGAGAGGCTCTGTCTGCCCCTCCAGATCACCTCCATCCTTCCTCCCTCGTCCTGTGCCCTAGGAGTCTGACCTGTGGGGAATTCATCAGTGGGTCCCTGGCCCTCTGGCTTCCAGTCAGTCAGGTTCAGTCAATGAAAGGCACGAGCACAGGATGGCAAGCAGGGGCTGGAGCTGCATCCCTCCATGGCAACCCAGAAGTCTTTCCAAGTTCCAATGTCGTCTTCATCCCCTGCCCCATTACCACCTGCCTAGGGAGTGGAAACGGCTTCCTGGCTCTCACAAGTCCACAGACACTGCACCATTTTTTAACCCTGCCCACACCTGTGTAAATAAGCCCTCACCTGTTGTCTGAAGGGACTTGGACACAAAACCCATCTCTTGCAACCTCCAGATGTGGAATCATAAATTCCTGAAGAAAAGGGTCAACTTCCAATCTGTGGCTTTAGAGCCGCATCGTGATTTTACTACTCCCAGCATACACAGACTGATATTTTTTAAAATTTTCCTATGGGCCAGACAGAATTATGCCAGGATTAAGGTCAAGCCTGAGGTGCCAACTGAAACAAGTGTACAAGGAACCAAGTGACACATGCTTGGCATTTCAAATTCCGAGAAGCCACAGCCAGTGGAATGAAGTTCAAACTATGCTGTGAGACTGACATCCATCTATTTCAGTTCTTTCCCCAAGTCATACCCCTAAATAGGACAAAGTGCCATTTCCAAGTGACCTCAAGTTTCCCACCTGTTTTGTTCACAAACTTCCATCTGCCTGGAATACCTCCCCAACGCTTGTTTCTGTTAAGTCCAATCCCTTTCCACGCTACAAGGCCTATGCAAATGAATTCTCCTTCATAAATGACCAAGCTTTCTCCCATTATTTCAATCAGAAAATAGCTTGTTTTCCTCTAGATACTTGGAGCATTTTGTTTGTACTCACCCATATCATAGACTTCTGATTTGTGTTAGAATTATTTGTGTTCAGGTATTTTTCTCACTCCCAAGCTTTGAAGAGTCCTGAAGTCAAGACAACGTCTTACATCTTTTTGTTTACCCTGATGGACTATTACAGTGCTTCAAAAATTGAAATTCCTAACTAAATGTTTGTTGACTGACTAAATAAATGAATGAGTGAATTAGCAACCAAAGTTATTTTTTCTTGGGACAGTGATATAATTTCTTCTGAGTCTCAGAAGACCAAACCATATTTCACATATTTATCTAGAAATAGCAAATTCGTAAAAGCAAATGGCACTATATTTGAGGAGAAATATTTTCAGATTGTTTCCATATGTGTTTCTATATATATCAGCTTATGCAATATTTTAAATCAAATTTAACACCATGTGGCCATGTATCTCCTAGAAACTCATAACGATGATTTAGTTCAGAGCTTAAAACAATAACAAGAAAGTTCTTAAAGGAGATGTGTTCATTTATCCTCAGTCCTGCTTATTCTCTAGAAGTTTCCTTTCCAGGCTTGGCTCAGATGTCGCTTTCTATCTGTGACCTTCTCTGACATCCCCAGGCAGAACGGCTCCCTCTCCCGAGTTTTTCTTGCCCTCTATGTAGATTTTTGTTGTGGCTTTTATCCCACTGCTCTGTGGTTAATTATGTGTCAAGCTCACAGTGAGACCATCAGCTCCTTAAGAGAAGGGACCCAGTCTTGTTCACTTTTGTCTTCCCAAACTTAACATTGTACCTGGCACAGAGTAAGCACTCAATAAATGCAGTCTGAAAGGAATTGATCTAATGCCAACTGTGCACTCTGGCTCCAAAAACCTAATCCATGCTTCCTTTGGTTTAAAAACCTGAGACATTTATCAGTTGGGTATGATGGAGGAAAACACATACATGTCCAAAACTGCTCTTAGGAAGTGGCATCCAGATTTCTTAGCTATAGCCATCTACTCAACAGGACCCCAGTTCAGGTCTCAGGGGTGACCTCCACATTAACCCTTTTTGCTTGCAGGTGCAGGATAGCACCTCAGCACCAATTCAGGAACATGTCTTCATATAGCTAAAACAGGGAACTTGAGATAGAGCCGTGTTTCAAGTCAGGGAGGAGAGAAAACTACAGTGCACTGAGCATTTACTCTGCGCTCAGCCCTTTGCCTACCTAATCCCTTTCAGCACTCACACTATCCACAGGGTCGGCACAGTTTGATTAGCCCACGCTGCAGTAGCACACCTCCGGGGCTCAGTGGAACTATTCTTCTTCGACACACTACAACTGGAGGTGGCTTCGTTGGAGTGATTTTCAGGATGGCGATGAGGGTCACGTGTATCTCTCAGATTACCTCAAGCCACACGGCTGCCAATCCGCTGTCTTCCAGACACGCAGGCCTTTCCATTCCCTGCGGCCACCAAACTCCTTCTCAGCTCGGGTATTTGCACATGCTTCTGCTGCTGCCTACTCTGACCTCCTCTCCCACTCTCTTTCCATGGCTACTTCCTATTTGCTCTTTAGGCCAGTAGTTCTCAAAGTGTGGTCTCCAAATAGCAGCCTCAGTGTCACCTGGAACTTGGAAACACAAATATTTGGGGTCCACCTCAGACGCTGGGAGTGAGCCCTTGAAACCTGTGTTTTAACAAACCTCCAGGTGATTGTGATGTACATTAAAATGTGAGAAGCACCATTCTAGGCTTTATGTGTACTTCCACAGAGGGGCTTCCTAGCCCCCACCTCTCGAAGCTGAACTATGCCATTATGCTGTCTCATCTTATCAATAAAACACAGGTCTGACTGTGTTGGTGCTATGGGAAACCCTTTGTTTACAAAAGCAAGCAAAAAAAACCCAAACACAACCACCAAGGTAAATGTAGTGAAAACTTACTGACACCCATGTCTAAATATCCTGGAAGATTTCAAGTGACAGGAGCTGGCACTGTGCCAACTCTCAGGGTGTGGCTGTCCTTGTGTTTCTGGGATTTTTTGAATCTCCAGACTGTCGGTTTTACTAACTTGGAAGGCCCGAGGCCTCTCTTATCAGACCTCTGCATCAGAATCCTGAACGACAAATGTCTTCTGAACTAAGTACAAGGAAGTCAAGATTTCTCTGGAGTTAGAGGCTGAAAAACATGATTGCAAACCTGGTGAAAAGAGGCCCTACTGAAATCATGGCAGGTCTGCAGGGGCCAGGTGGAGCTTCCATTTCAGAGTGGGAGGAGGGACCCACGTTAGAAAGGCTGTGTCTGGACCTGAAGCCATGGGGAGTAATGGAGGGAGGCTGTTGATGGAGCTGAGGCCACTAGTCTGCCAGCAAAGGAAGGAGCTGCGGTAAAGCCCACTCTGTCACTTGCTGAACACACACATCATTCTCTTCCCCATCACAGGCACACCCCTAAAGGCTGCTTCTGCAGAAGGGATATGACTTGCCTTCACCCCAACATCCCTGACTTGCCATTCCATCCAGATCCAGCTCTGTTCCTGAATCTGCCCTGCCTCAGAGGGGCAGGAGGAGTCGGGTCCCACCAGGGCACAAGTGGCAGAGCGGCCCCTGCACAGGCAGTTCTGGGTCAGGGAGCTGGAACCACGCTCCTGGTGCCAGAGCCCAGTTTCATCCCCAGACGGCAGCCGGGGCTCTGTGCCAGGGCTGCCGTGCAGCCTCGCTGCTCCCTGGCCTCCCTCCAGCCCCCGTGCCCGGAAGGAACAGCCTGACACAAGTGAAGAGCGGGTAACTGGATGCTTCCAGCTCTGACTTCTCGGGCTGCCACGCCCTGTCGGAGTGTTACTCCTTTGCTCTGTTCCACAGTTAATTTAGTAATTTGAGGGAAGAGGGGCAGGAGGAAGATAGATATAGACTCTTATATCATCCCTGTCTTCAAATTTAAAATACTGTTTTCCAGGCTCAGGCACAAAATTACTTGTCTTCACTTGGTTCCCAACAGAGGAAAAAATACAATGGAAAATTAGATCCTGTGTCACAGTGTCATGGGTATAAATAAAATGAAAGGCTAGCTTGACGTCAGCAGTGAGGATTCTCACATTCCACTTCACTTCCTCATCATCAAACATTTGGCTCATGTTACCCCCTTGTGTGGTGGAAGCCAACTAGTGTAAATGGGTGGGGGCTCTGTGCTGTGGGGACTGTGTTTCTCCCTCAAGACGCCCCGGGAGTCCTGGGCACACAGTCCCACAGGGTGGGCCTCACTCCCTGGGCTGGGTGTTTTCTGGGTTTGAGGTGACATTCCTAGCAAATGTCACAATCCATTCTACTCATCCCCTCGATTTCCCCAAGTCTCTATTTTTCCACTCAAATTTTCCTGCTCAGGAGCAGCCAGCTTGTCTCTTCCCCAGACTTCCTGAGCATACACTGAGGGGACATTTCTCTTCCTGGAGAGGAGAAAGGAGGATGCAGGAGGGAGGAGCCGCGTGCCCCCTTGCACAGGAAGGGGCAGGTGTGGAAAGACTCCACTGTGCCCTCAGCATCGACGTGCCCTGGAAAGTGCTGTGCACATTGGCCAGGGTGTGTTGATGCATATTCTATACACAATCGAAACTTGGAACTATTTAAACAAACCCTGTGGTAAATAATTTTGTAACGCAAACACTCCCCAACAGATTCTTTTTTTTTGTAAATCTAGCTATTCCTCTATTGGGTTTTTCTCAAAGTGTTAAGCACCCCTGTGCCCCAAAGCCAAAAATAGACATGGTCTGGTGTACAACCCAATGCATCTTTATCATTAAGAGGCATCTGACTTCAAAGAATGCTGAGGAGTGTTGACAAGCAGGGCCACACTTATGAATACACCAATAACTGTTAATGCAATACAGGAATTAGAGCCTGCCATGACCTGGTTTAATGTCTTGGCGCTTAGAGCCATGTCACTGGATCTAGGAGAGTTGTGGAGTCTCTTCCCAATTCATATGAAGCCAGGCAAACTTTCAGAGGTTAAATCTTTGTTTTGAAATCACTACATCCAACAAATATTTGTGAACCCTACTTTGTGCTAGGGACCAATGTGGTGCCGGGTATACAGGAATGGAGATGATCAACTTCTGTGGCCAACTCCAGTCCAGATAGGGAAGGATGTGCTAGTAGTGTAGGGAAGACAGTAGTCTTTGGGGTCCAGTAGATAAGTTTAATACAGTTCTGTCTCTTCCTGGCTGTTTGACTTTGGGCTTGTTACTCAGCCTCTCTGTATGACAAAGTTGCCTACCTGAGAGGTTTGCGAGCTTAGTGTGAGATAACCAACATGAGGTGCTTCGCAGGGTGCCCGGGCCCTGACAAGTCCTGGTAAGTGCTCAGCAGCGCAGGCTCTTTTCCTGCCCTCTTCTCCAGAGTTGCATCTGCTGCCTAGAAAAATATATAAAAATAGAAAAGAAAATGACTGTTGCATATACACACAAGGGAGTGTACATTCTCTCATCCTACCCTACACACACTTGCACACGTGCACATGCTTTAGCCTGGCCTTAGATAGGCATGATTATTCCAGGCCAGAGATCACAATGTTATTTTTAGAACGAAATTTCTAACTCTGCTTCCACTCAAGGAGAAGTATATTGGGTTGAAAATGGATCGAAATGACATTTGGTCATTTTCCTCTGTGTGTGTACTCACTGGGGCAGGATTTAGTAATGCCTAGACCGCAGGCCCTTCTCATTTTGTATCTCATTATGGTACTGAAAATGACCCGGTGGCCTGAATTCTGGGAGACCTATTTTAGATGATGTGTTTGCATGACCACAGAAGGTTGTTTTGTTGTTGTTGTTGTTTAATCTTTATCAAAAGAATCTCATGAAGAAATGTTGTTCTTCAAGAATTGTGCCAGGACTGGCCCAGGGCACAATTGTGAAGTGCAGAGAGTTTCCATCATTTCTTCTGCTTCTCCTCTATCTAAGCACTGAGCATCCAAATGCCACAGCTGGCTTCCAGAACCTTCTATGATAATATCTTATCTATTCTGATATAATTCAAGCTCTTATTTTATTTTATTTTTTTTTGAGACGGAGTCTTGCCCTGTTGCCCAGGCTGGAGTGCAGTGGCGTGATCTCGGCTCACTGCAAGCTCCACCTCCCAGGTTCACGCCATTCTCCTGCCTCAGCCTCCTGAGTACCTGGGATTACAGGCGCCCGCCACCACGCCCGGCTAATTTTTTGTATTGTTAGTAGAGATGGGGTTTCACCGTGTTAGCCAAGATGGTCTCGATCTCCTGACCTCATGAGCCGCCCACCTCGGCCTCCCAAAGTGCTGGGATTACAGGCGTGAGCCACCGCGCTCGGCCTCTTTTTTTTTGGAGGCAGTCTCACTCACGATCTCAGCTCACTGCAACCTCTGCCTCCTGGGTTTGTGATTCTCCTGCCTCGGCCTCCCAAGTAGATGGGATTACAGGCATGCACCACCACACCTGGCTAAGTTTTATATTTTTAGTAGAGATGCGGTTTTGCCATGTTGGCCAGGCTGGTCTTGAACTCCTGGCCTCAAGTGATCCAGCTGCCTTGGCCTCTCAAAGTGCTGGGATCACAGGCATGATCCACCATGCCTGGCTAAGTTCTTATCTTTCTTATACCTCAAAACTCGCCCTTCCTATAATCCTTCCAATATCCGCAAGATGGATATGGTTTAGCCCATGAGTACAGTGGAATTTTTATGCCAGTAGGGAGAAGTTTTTTGTTTTTTTGTTTTTGTTTGGTTGTTGTTGTTGCAGTTGTTGGTTAGAGAAGCCCTATTTTCTGTCTTAGACCTATTTTAGGGCACTTATCGTGCTGGGGAGAGAATGAAATAGGCAGGAGCCTTATAAATCCATAGAGGTTAGATGTTCCACCCACACACTCAGCACTTTCTTCTTTTCCTTTGGACCCAGTGCTATGCTCAAGCAGGCCTGTAGTGGTTCATGAGAGCTGAGTATGAAAATTTCAGGAATTTTTCAAAATGGTTGTTAGACACTGTCATTTTAAAAAATTAAATTATAGAGGCAAGTAATTAAATTATATTGAAAACAAAAGTAATCAATACTTAAACCCCATCACTGCCTAATTATTTTTTTATACTTTCTCTTATCAGTGCACTTGAAGAGATTTGTCTCTGAGATTTGTATGGTGGGACTATTGTATATGGTGTGTGACTGCACATCTCTTTCCAACTCCATGTTCAGTGACATCACGCTGGTAGCTTGAACTCAGACATGGTGGGAGCATTTACACCAGAGAACTTGTCTAACACTGTAAATCAGGGCTTTATTTACTACCCTTTCTCCTACCAAGCCAGTTAAGCATGTATCAGTATACCACTATTTTGACCTGTTGTGGGCCCAGGAGCCTGGCTCGTAGTCAGTTACGAGTGCCAATATCGAACTTCATGAATGTGGAGAGAGAAATGCAGAACTTCCCCAAAGCTCTGCCTGTGTCTTCCCAGAGTCACTTTGCCTGGGTAATTTCTGACCCCCACAAGTCACTCCTGCTGCATCCCTTCCCCACCACAAAGATACAAGCTCCCCCTCCAACACACACGTATACAAACGCTTCGTAGACAACACCCTCTGTTCCAGGTGAATCCTGTTAACTCCAACGCAAGTCTGGGAAATCTGAGAGTCTTCCAGAGTCGGGGACGGGTTCTAAAGCAGGGCAAATGGGTTGTTTTGGATATGAAGCTAGTGTGCATACCTTCTCTTATCACCATTTGGTCCTATAAGGTGAGAGAAGAGTGGGTCTGTAGCTCTTGACAGACACATGCTGAACGAGTTGAGTAAAGGACTGAGCAAGTAGAAGTAAACCTCTAGCTTTGACCTCTGCTTTTGAAAACACTTGCCTTTTTTTTTCTTCTGCAGAGTGACTGGGTCAAAAGGTATAATCCTTAAAAGAATTCTTCGTGTTTTATATTTTTATAAAACCTCATCACATTTATTATCGCATACAATTTTTAGAATAACACCAAGAGATAGGTACAACACACACATTACTATCCCCATGATGAATGAAAGGAGCCCCCAATTCAGAAGCTACCTAATCTACCACTGCCCACTTGGCTAGTTTGTAAAAGAGCTGGGATAGGTTCCACAATGCCAACTGGTTTTTAAATATGCCATGCCTTACAAGGGCAGGAAGCATGCGATGCCAATTATTTTAACCTCTAGTCAACCAAGTCAACCCCTGTGCTATTCACTCCCTCTTCTTCCTCCAAGGACTCTCACATTAGCTTGGCACTTGATTCCATAGCATTGAGCTATTTAGAATTTCATCCTGGTCATGTGCACCATTTATTTACCAGGAAGTAAGATTAGCGGTTGGCCTTCAATGTCCTTAACAGGGACAGCAGAGTACAAAGAAGAAGACAACAAGGCCATGGGGTCACAAGGCCACATTTAACTGATCAGTGGGGAAAGCTAGAAGTAGTGAAGAAACTCTGCTTGTAAGGAATATGGAGTTCTTAAACTGTGACTCTACATACCATCAACTCCTAAACATTTTTTATGAGACTTTACTTTGTTAATTTCGTACTAAAACACTGGATGACATGAAGCCTTACTAATTTGCTGGCCAATTGGGCAGAGACTATGAAAGGGGGAGGGAGAGTGGCCAGCTTTTGCAAAACAGCTGCCGACCCAGTCCTTGGGCCAGACCCAAAGAACTGGGGAAAAGAAACTCCTTATTATATCCCTGTAATGAGGGTTTTTGTTTTATAAGCTGTGATGGGAAAAATTTGTACCAAACTGTTCATAGTGGTTATTTGATGGGAAATGAAGATTTTTTTAAAGTCCTACTATCACCAAAGGATTTTCAGTAGATAATCACCTTTTTTCAGTCTTCATTATACCTTCAGAAGCACAATAATAACACCTTAAATTTATAAAGCATGTCAACCTTTGCAAAGTGTTCTTGTCTATTACTTCAACTGAGTCATGTGAACACCACATATAAGAATCCTACCCTTAAATAAATGAAAGCAAAATCTTCTGAAAGACAAAAGAAATGTGGAGGGAGACACTACTCGGAGAGGGCAGGGATTGCCATGCAAGCCATTTCTCCAACTCCCTCTCATCCTGTATTGCTGTGTTCCCCAAAGGTTCTCATAATTTTATTTCTGACCCTCATTTCTATCACAAAATTGAGTTCAGAAGGTACTGTTTGTTCTTTCTTTTGGTGTTATATGCCTGCCTCATGGGTAAAATCAATGGCAAATGGCTACTTTGAGAAATAAGACACAAATCATTTTAATGTCACTTTCCCAAGAGTAAGATTAGTGCTCCCTTTTAACCTGTCTTCTATATTTGAAGTGAAGTATATTTAGTATTTAAGTCTGGTTAAAGCAAATATGGGAACCAATTGTTTGTTCAAATAAGTCAATTACTACTAAGAACTATTGTGAATAGTTAATAATTCTTTGGGGACTACCTACAGACTTGTACCCTGGGAAAGGCAATTTCCCAATTTACAAATTGGATCTCTGTGATTTGCAAAAGTGGTTCATTTTCTCTCTGCCCATTGGTAAATCAGGGCCACTGATTATTAGATTGTAATGGGCTAGCTTGCCATTAGCTTTAATACCACTATTTCTGCATTCTCTCACTAAGTTAACATGATTTCAATATTAAAATGAAGAATACTCTCATGAACACAAACATAACATCAAGATTATTTGGTCAAAAATCAACTGGTTGTGTATGTGCAGGTCTATTTTGTTCCATTTACCTATATGTCTATTTTTTCCCTAGTACTACATTTATTTAATTACTATAGCTTTATTCTAAGTCTTGAAATCAGTATGAGTGTTCCAACTCTGTTCTTCTTTTTCAATTTCTTTTTTCTAGCAATTCTAGGTGCTTTTTACTTCAATATAAATTTTAAAGTCAGCTTGTCAATTTCTATAAAATAGCCTGAAGGGGTTTTGATTGGGATTGGTCAAATCTACAGATGAACTTAGGGGAAATGGATATCTTATCAATATTAAATTCAATACATGGACATGATTTATTCTTCCATTGATGTATATATTTTAATTTCTCTCAGTAGCATTTTATACATTTTCAGTGTATAAGCCTTAGATATATTTTATTTAAATTTATCCCTAAGTAGCTTAGATTTTTAAAGATATAAATAATCATTTAACATTTTTTATTTTCCAATTTTTTTGTTGCTGATACATAGAAAAACAATTGATTCTCGTACATTGGCCTTGTATCCTCCAACCTTGCTAAATTTACTTATTACTTCCAGGAGAGTTTATTTATTTATTTTTAGGGACTGTACTACATACATGATTGTATTTTCCAAAGATAAAAATATCTTGAAACTTAAAAAAAAAGAAAACAAAAAATTTTTAAACAAGATCAAAACATTTGAAAGGATACCTAACAAAAGAAGATCTAAAAATACCCAATAAGCACATAAAAAGATGTTTAACAACATTAGTCATCAGGGAAGACAAATTAAACTGACAAGAAAATACCAAAAAAAAAGGTCCACTAGAATGGCTAATATTAAACATACTATAGTACTAAATGTTGATAGAGCTTTGGAGCAACTGAAATGCTCATCAATGTTGGTGGGAGAACAAAATGATACCATTTGTTTTAAGAGTTCACCAGTGTCTTATAAAATTATATATATGCTTAGGTGTATATGTATACATACATATTTATGCATGACATAGCAATTCTGCTTCTAGATATTTACCCAAGAGAAATGAAAACATATGTCCACAAAAGGATTTGTACTCAGAAGTCCATATCAGCCTTACTCATGAGACCAAAACTGAAAAACCTCCTGTTCATCAATAGGGGAATCGATAATCAAATTGTGGGATAGTCATACAATGGAAAACTATACAAAAATAAAAAGGAACAAACTACTGATACAACAGCATGGATGAGCCTCAAAAATATGCTTTGTGGAAAAGCATGTATTATATTATTTCATTTATATGAAATCCAAGAATAGGAAAAAAGTAACCTAAAGTTATGGAAATTAGATTCATATAAAATGGCACAAGAGAACTTCTGGAGGTGACAGAAATATTCTATATCTTGCTTATGGTCATGGTAATGTTGTTATACATTTATCAAAACTCACTGAATTATATACTTTAAATGGATGCATTTTATTGTATGTAAATTATATAAATTACACTGCAATTACATTGAAAAAATTCATAATAAATATCCAAAGAAAATGACAAACTGAGATTTGCAACATATAAGGCAGATAAGTTTGTAATATGCAAAGAACTCTTAAAAAACAATAGAGCTAATATCCAGAATCTACAAAGAACTTAAACAAATTTACAAGAAAAAAACAACCCCATCAAAAAGTGGGCAAAGGATATGAACAGACACTTCTCAAAAGAAGACATTTATGCAGCCAACAGACACATGAAAAAATGCTTTGTATCCTCCAACCTTGCTAAATTTACTTATTAGTTCCAGGAGAGTTTATTTATTTATTTTTAGAGAAATACAAATCAAAACCACAATGAGATACCATCTCATACCAGTTAGAATGGCGATCACTAAAAAATCAGGAAACAACAGGTGCTGGAGAGGATGTGGAGAAATAGGAACACTTTTCCACTGTTGGTGGGACTGTAAACTGGTTCAATCATTGTGGGAGATAGTGTGGCGATTCCTCAAGGATCTAGAACTAGAAATACCATTTGACCCAGCCATCCCATTACTGGGTATATACCCAAAGGATTATAAATCATGCTGCTATAAAGACACATGCACACGTATGTTTATTGTGGCACTATTCACAATAGCAAAGACTTGGAACCAACCCAAGT
This sequence comes from Macaca fascicularis, assembly GCF_037993035.2. Taxonomy (NCBI): domain Eukaryota; kingdom Metazoa; phylum Chordata; class Mammalia; order Primates; family Cercopithecidae; genus Macaca; species Macaca fascicularis. The sequence continues at coordinate 81,129,086 of NC_088380.1, read as the reverse complement.
GTCCATCAATGATAGACTGGATTAAGAAAATGTGGCACATATATACCATGGAATACTATGCAGCCATAAAAAAGGATGAGTTCATGTCCTTTGTAGGGACATGGACGAAGCTGGAAACCATCATTCTCAGTGAAGTATCACAGGGACAAAAAATCAAACACTGCATGTTCTCACTCATAAGTGGGAATTGAACAATGAGAACACTTGGATACAGGAAGGGGAATATCACACACTGGGGCCTGTCATGGGGTGGGGGAGGGGGAAGGGATAGCATTAGGAGATACACCTAATGTAAATGACGAGTTAATGGGTGCAACACACCAACATGGCACGTGTATACATATGTAACAAACCTGCACGTTGTGCACACGTACCCTAGAACTTAAAGTATAATAAAAAAATAAAATAAATAAATAAAAATGAAAAACAATAAAAGGCCAGGCATGGTGGCTCATGCGTGTAATCCTAGCACTTTGGGTGGCTGAGGTGGTAGGATCACTTGAGACTAGAAGTTTGAGACCAGCCTGGGCAACATAGGGAGACCCCAGTCTCTATTTAAAAATAAGAAAAATATTCAGGCATGGTGGCCCACTTCTGTAGTCCCAGCTACTTGGGAGGCTGAGGTGGGCGGATCCCTTGAGCCCAGGAGGTTGAGGCTGCAGTGAGCTATAATCACACCACTGCACTCAGCCTGGGCAACAGAGCGAGATACTGTCTCAAAACTAAACTAAACTAAATCAAAAAGAAAAAGATGTACATACTAATAAATAATTGCAAAACACTGAAAGGAGTAATTCATAAAACAAGAAATATAAACAGACAATAAATATGAAAAAGACTCCAACTCTTTAGAAATCAAGGAAATGCAAATTAGTATACGACAATATACAGTTGACCCTTGAACAGCATGGGTTTGGACTGTGCAGTTCCACTTATACGTGGATTTTCTTCAACCAAACACAGATTGAAAATACAGTATTCATGGGATGCAAAACCTAAGAGCCAACTTTTCCTGTCTGTGGGTTCTGCAGGGTCGACTGTGGGACTTGAGTACCTGCAGATTTTGGTACAGCAGGGATCCTGGAACCAATCCCCATGCATGCTAAGAGATTACTGTAATTTATTATTTATCAAATTGATTATTTTTTTAAACATAAACACCTGGGCTTGGTGTTTTGGGAAGGCGGAGAGTAAAAGGCGCTTTCAGCTCTTTAGTAGTAATGTAAATTGGTACAATATTCTTGGAAGAAAACTTGTCAGTATATATGCAAACTCCTTTTGCTTTAACAGGATGCCTAGATGTAGGGGCTAGGGATGGGCATGCCTGCATTCCCTCTTCAAATCACCTCTGGTGCAAAGATCCATAGGTTTATGCCTCTGTTACGGGTTTGTGTTCCAGAAAGCAAAATATAACCTTAACTTTAAATGTAACCATTATGTGTTTCTGTCCTGGGAAGTAAAATTTAATCTTAATCAGGGTAAACCAGTCTAGCACTGAGAAGACCCCAAATCTCCAAAGCAACCAACTATCAACTGAGAGTCTCTGGATATGTACCCTTTAAAAGACCAGAGGAGATCAACCCTTCATATCTGAGGCAGGCTCCAGGCTAAATCCTGAACTACAGAGCATTAGCCAGTGTGGGCTCACATGGGGCCCTGCCATTGTTAAGTGGTGCTCTCCTGCAGCTCAAGACTAGCACGGCGGGAGAGCAGGGGCTACCTGTATTAGTCAAGGTTCTCTTAGAGGGGCAGAACTAATAGGATATATACAAATGCACCAATCCCCAACCCAAATACATATATGAAGGGGAGTTGATTACATATTAACTTACATGATTACAAGGTCCCATAATAAGCTGTCTGTAAGCTAATGAGCAAGGAGAGCCAGTCCGAGTCCCAAAACTGAAGAACTTGGAGTCCAGTGTTCAGACAGGAAGCACACAGCATGGGAGAAAGATGTAGGCTGGGAGGCTAGGCCTGTCTCTCGTTTTCACGTTTTTCTGCCTGCTTTATATCTGCTGGCAGCTGATTAGATTGTGCTCACCAGATTAAGGGTGGATCTGCCTTCCCCCAGCCCACTGACTCAAATTGTAATCTCTTTTGGCAACACCCTCATAGACACACCCAGATACCTGTATCCTTCAATCCAATTAAGTTGACACTCTAGTGTTAACCATCACACTATCTATCACCAGGCTTGGCTCAATCGCTATGGCCAGGAGAATGGAGTAGTCTGATTGGCCAGCTGGTTTATATCCTTGCTCCTGTGGTGGAGGGTGACATATTCAATCAAGTCCCATTTAGACCACATACAGTAGGGCAGGAGTCCCCACAAGGGAAGGAATGATGGATATGCTTAAAAGATACAGATGTTACCACAGGGGGCAAGTAGGCATTCTCTTACCTGCATGCTCAGGCTCCCTGACTCCCTCCTGGAGTCACCGGGCCATTTCCCTGGGTTACCTAAGGAGTATACCATCAAGCAAATACACCTGATGTTGAGTCTCATGTGTTGCTTGTCATTCTTTTATCCCCAAGAACTGGAAGAGATGGTCCCTCTTTCTCAGGTGTAGTGGGATCTGTCTTCCCTGCTGTGGGATCACACGTGATGTGTGAAAAGAAAGACTGGGGACAGGTCACACCCAAAGGAAAACCTGGAGTCCTGGAAGGAGCCTATTTCAACCTAGGAATGTGCATGTGTGAAATGAGTCGGCTACAGGTGGTTGTGCAAAGTTGGTAGAAGGTATTCCACCCACAGGCAGTCCACCCAGGCTCCATCCACAGGCACTCAGAGCTCCAGAATCAACCAGATGTCCTTCTCCAGTTTATACAAATCTCTCCCTTCTTTAATTTCCTGCTGCAATTTGCATTGGCCTGCTAGTGACCTCCCAGCTGGTCTCGCATTGTTTTAGAAGAATTCAGCATGTCTCCTTAACTAGCAGGAAAGCCACAGGTTAAATCCTACCTACTTCCTTAAGCCTCCCTTGATTACCCCAGCCTAGGATGATCTCTCTTTCCTCTTAGCCCTACTGTTTATACTGGCAGTCATCATTCTGCTTTGTGGCAGCTTTTCGCTTGTTGAATTGAATCACTACATATTTTTAGCATCAAAGTTAATTCTTTGTGCATTCACACTTTCCCCACACGGAGTGGGGAGAGAAATGGAAGTTATCGTCCATTTCTTTATATCTCCAGCTACATACAGCACCCAGTACCAGGCAATCTAGCCTAGTGGCTCAGAACCTGGGCTTGAGAGTCATACACCTGGGTATGAGTTCCAGTTCTGCCACTTACTAGCTGCATAACCCAGGACAAGTTATCAGCCTCCATCTGTCTTCTTTGTCTATAAAATGAGGATGAAAGTAGCCCCTTCACTGGGCGGTTGCAAGGATGGAGATAAATGAGTGGGAAGTGTCCCACACGGTGCCAGCTATGAGTATATAAGTGTCTATAAATACCTGCTGATTGAATGGCTCTGATAGAGGAGGGGCAGTCAGTAACTAGAGAGAGGGATGCTCTAGAGCAGGGCTGGGAAGCCAGAGCACCCGTGTTGAGGACCCCATGCTGTCCTAAATGGGGAGGCAGAAACCTGGCGACCCTGGGCAACAGACTCCACGGGACAGGTCAGAGTTCTGGTTAACGGAAAGAAATGTGGGGAACTGAGGTTTCATAACACAAATTAAGTTATTAGAATGTTACTAATTCATTCAGCAAGCATTTATTGAGCACCTACTGTATGCCAGGAAAATAAGATATTTTCTCCTTGGATACAGTTAAGAGAATAATAGCAAGAGTGTGTCCCGTGTCCACATCTATCCATCACGCCTCTATGTGCATATATAGTTTGAGCCTCATGACTTCTAGCCTGAATCGTTGTGATTGTCTCTTAAGTAGTCTTCACAGCCACTCTCATGTTTTCTTTGTTAATCTATACAGAGCAGAGCTGGCCAAATGAGTTTTCTAAAATACCTGAATAATGTATTTCCTTTCTAATCTTTTAGTGGCTCTCCACTGCTGGGATGTCTGTCCCTTCTGGGTCCCCACGCTCCAGTGTTTCACACTTCCAAGTATATTGCAGACACAATCTTCCTATGTCTCAACCTAGCAAATACCTTTTTATTCTTTAAAAACCAGTTCAAGTATGAGTTACCCTGGGAAGCCTTTCACATCCATCAGAGTCACCCACTGTATTTAAATAGAGTGAATTTAATGCAAGGGATTGATTTTCCAGAGGATGGAAACATGGAGTCACCAAACAGGAGACAGTTTTTTAGCACCAGTAAGAAACTGTTACCACCCACAGGCTGGAGGGGCAATTGAAGGAAGTCACCAGAGCTCAGAAGCCATGATCACTCTGCTGAAGCTGGACCCCAGTGGACCTGTCTAGTGGGAAATGGGCTCATGGGAGAGACCATATGCTTTTAAGATTTTGAAGATGCCACTCAAGGCAGAGGAAGGGGAGAGCTATCCTGACTTTCCCCTTTTCCCATCCTCCAGCCTGTCCCAGCACCTCCCACTGGCTGAAACAGCCAGAAGCCAGCTGACACTGAACCTGAAGGGGTTGCTACACCCCATCCCTTACCTCCCCACCCCATTCCTGCCTCCCCCAACTCCCCAGAAAGTGGGTGGACAGAGGAAGAGTGAGGGGCGGAGCTCCTTCCTTTCCTGCCTCTCCTATGGTGATAGCCACCCCCTCTTCTCTCTTCTCTGCTCTCACTGTGATCCTGTTTTCTAGATAGCACTGATTCCAATGGGCTGTGATCTCTCTGTTTATAAGCCTGTTCCTTACTAGATTGTGGAGTTCCACAGGGTAAGACAATGGCTTTATTCATCTTGGCATCCTCAGCTCCGGGCAGAATTCACAGTACGAAATAGGCATTTCATCGTCCTTGGGTATCTATTGAAAGGAAATTCCTGGGGTCACCTCCAGCTAGCTCTCCTTCTCCATCTCCTTTTTCAATCTACCTACCTTGACAGTCTGAACCTTCCTCAGCACTGAAGAAGAAACAAGGAGCTTGGGGTTCATCCACCTCTCTGAGTCTGCAATCTAGGGCCTTATATTTAAATTCTCTCAACAACAAATCACAACAGTTAATTACACTCAGAGCACCATCAACCTATCAACATTCTACCTTCCCAGAGCTACATGAAAATTATCCATGGAAATTCCCCTGAATCTCAAAATACCTTCCCTCTACCACCCAAGAAGTTTCTGGGCCACCTCTCTCTGCTGTTAATCAGTGTGTGCTCAGGGTAAACAAACTAATTTTAAAATCAGCTTAAGCAAAACATAATTAGGAAGATAAATTAGCTGCCCCCCAAATTGCATAATGAATGCCCAAGCAGAAATTATTTTTATTATCCACCATTTTTTATTATCTATGTAACATTTTCCCTTCCGTCATTACAGATGATACTTGGCTGACAGCAGAGAGAAATAACACAGGACTTAACTTCTGGCCTTGATAATCTATCTATACAATAATTACCAGAGGAAAAAAAACCTGGCTTTTGTTTTTCTTATCTTGAATTTATAACACCAGCCTAGTGGTATAGCAAGAAGGTACAGAGAAAAATACCCCTGTTACCAGAGTCAGACAGCCAGGGTTCAACTCTTGGTTCTGATTTATTGCTGTACCATCACCAGCAAGTTAGGTAACCTCTGAGAAATCACTTTCTCCACATGTAAAATGAGGATGATGACAGTACCTACCTCAGTGATGATGAGAGTCAACATGCTTACTCCACGGTTCTAACCGCTTCGCACGAATTCATTCCTTTCATCTTTACCACAACCTCAGGAAATACACCCTATTATTCTTTGCACATAAGGAAACAGACAGAGAGAGATTAAGTAACTTGCTCAAAGGGATATTGTGAAAATTGGGTATAGTAACTGATCTTTATAGAAACGAGTCTTTTAACAAAGCTCCCTGGTCAAGAGGCCTGGATCCTTCACTCCTACCTCTGCATTTACTGCTCTCTGTTTTAGTATCCCCCTATGTGAAATGCCAGACAACAGCAGCTGTCAATCAGTGGCCTATGGGGTGGACCTGCCTGCAGCTACATTGTGTTGCATTGCATAGTGTTTACATTTTAAAAAATAGTTGCAGCGTTAAAAATCAGATTTCCCTCTATTTCTCCCTTTCTCATTTTTCTCTCTCTCCACACATATTCGTGGGTGAACATGTGTGGGCACCGACAGAGAGAAGAGAGAAAAAGAGAGAGAGGGAGGAGGGAGAGAGGGGGAAGAGGGAGAGAGGGAGGAGGGAGAGAGAGGGAGATTTCAAGCTTTTCTTGAGAACAGGCCCATCTGGCCACATGGGCTCTTATTCCCATGGGCAACATTGAGCCAAGGCCACCTCCTTTTATAAGAGGCAAATATGCCCCAATTTGCCATAGTCCCCATTTCTCACACTTGTGCAGTCATTTAAGTCTGCGATATCCAGACTTAATGATCACTAAGGTCTCTCCCTGCCACCACTAACAGTCCATGATTCTTTGACAACTTAACAGAGTTTCCCAAAGGAAGAATCCACTGCAGGGCACCACAGATTTTTACTGAATGTTTCTGTCACATAGGGTGACCAGTTCATCCCAATTTAACTGGGACTTTCCCCTTTTCAGATGCAAAGTCCTGCGCCCCAGGAAATTCCTCAGTCGCAGGCAAACCGGGTTAGTTGACCTATGTGTCACGTCACGAGGTCACCTCTAAGGTGGCCCCTCCCATCTGGGAGATGATGATGCTATACTGCATCCTAGTTGTCCTGAGTCTCACTGGGCAACTCCTGTGGTACAAGGATGGCATGCCTACTATCCCCACCCCACAGTATATATGCAGGGGATGTGGGCAGGCCAAATGGAGAGGGCCTTAACCTGGTTCCCAGTTTCATGACCGATTCTCCTGATGGGGCTCTACATGATCTTAGGTAGGTCACTCAGGCTCTGGCCTCTCTGCCTTGCCATTCATTCATGCAACAAATATTTATTAAATGTCTTCCCTATACCAAGCGCCATTCTAGGCACTGAGGATACAGCAGTGAATGAGCAAGAACAAGGTATTTACCCTTAGAGAACTCACATCTAGAAAAGGAAAGACAGGAAAACAAGCTAATAATATCTGACAGCATTTCAGATAGTGATAATCCCATCAACCATATGAGAAATGCAGTCAATGTGGCTACAGGGCCATCAGCAATTTGGGTGAGAGGGAAGAAGTACCAGAAATGAGTCAGAATTTCACTTGGCCTCCTATTTTGAACAATAGGAAATTCTTCAGGTTTTGTAACTCAAGGGGTATATGTAACAATTCAATTTTTCAATTATGAAATGTTTCTTCCTCAGTGAAAAAAGCTTTATGGCTACAATCCATATCAGTATCAAATGTGGTTCCTACACAGATGGGTTGGAAATTTATCAAGTCAAATCCACCCAAACAATAGCACAAGGATTGAGAAAAGAGAGAGGCCAAGCTTATTAGCAAATCGGACAACATTTTTTTAAAAGTACAGCTGGGCCGGGCACGGTGGCTCATGCCTGTAATCCCAATACTTTGGGAGGCTGAGGCGGGTGGATCACTTGAGGTCAGGAGTTCAAGACCAGCCTGGCCAACATGGTGAAACCCCGTCTCTACTAAAAACAGAAAAATTAGCCAGGCATGGTAGCAGACACCTGTAATCCCAGCTACTGCAGAGGCTGAGGCAGGAGAATCAGTTGAATCTGGGAGGCGGAGGTTGTAGTGAGCTGAGATCGCGCCACTGCACTCCAGCCTGGGTGACAGAGTGAGACTCCGTCTCAAAAAAAAAAAAAAGGTACAGCTGGGGTCAGGGGCCCACGTGCTAAAGCCACAAGCAGAAAAGTAAGTAAGTAAGTAAACTGTCCAATACCTACCCCCAGCCCTCCCCCTAGAGCCTGTGTACTGCTTCAGTGAAGGAAGTGACCATGTTATAACAAACTAAGTAAAAGACACTATTACAGTATGACATTCATTCATTGCACAGATAGGTATTGAGCACTTGCTGTATGCCAAGACTGTTACCACAAATAATGAAAGAAGGGGATACTTGGGAAGTTCAGCATATTTGCCTATATTTAAAATCACCCTTTTTTATTATAAAACAATAAATTGCATTTTATAATTCTTAAGCTTAAAAGGTAACAAAAGCCCTCCTTTAAGCCAGGGTTTCTCCACCTTGGCACACTGACATTTGGGGTGAGTAATGCTTTGCCATGAGGGGATGTCCTGTGCTTTGTAGGATGCTCAGCAGCATCCCTGGCCTCCACTCACAAGATGCCCATAGCACCACCTCCCTTATTCCCCTGCCAAGTCATTGCCACGAAAAATCCCTCCAAGTGTTGCAAATATCCCTTAGGAGGGGAATCACCTCTGGTTGAGAACTGTAACTTTAATCAATTCATTTTCTCTCACAATTGGGAGTCAGACATGTAGGCACTTGGAAAGGCTCCCTTCTTCCTCCATGCAAATAAGCAAGGGATTCTCTCCTGGAAGGGTCCTTACATTCCCCTTCCCATCCTCAATGCTAAGACTCAGCCATCTCAAGAAAAGCAGTGCTCTCCCAGGGCTGGCTGCGGAGGTGAGGGTGAGGGCAGTGTTGGGTGGGCAGGCTCAGCCTCTGTGAAGGGGATCAGTGAGCGTCTGGAGCTTACGTGGTATGTGCGTCACGCTGCCCATCCAGGCCATGCCCCAGACCTGCATTCCTCCAAATGAGCTTTGTTAACAATGCTGGAGAAAAAGCTGCTTCTGTGCGGGGCTTACACACCCACATGTAAGTCCTACAGTCTGTGGCTTCTCTAAGCCAAGTGGATTAAAACTGCTCCATCCTTCTTAAGCATTGTGGCAAGTGAGTCTCCAAAGCTGGGTGCAGGAGATGCCTGCCTGGCCACTCCCTGCCATAAGGACTTTACAAAGAGTCCATTGTGCACAGTGTAATCTAAGATAGAATCAATGCACCCTGCTGGGCTGCTTACCCCCAGCTTTGGCCGGTTGCATAGAAGTAAATATTTTCAGTTGATAAAAAAATGCCATTGTGAACTCAAGTCAGGCAGAGCATTTTTAGATACCTAGAACCTGGGTCCTGGCTGCTTGTAACAAAAAGAAAATTTGTGTTGTGAGTTATCATTAGTGACTCAGGTTCAGCTGTCCCCAGTCATAGAAAAGAGAGGTCAAGAGGATCCGAATTCCAACTGTATTCTTTCATTTGATAAATATCCATAGAGTCCTTATTGTATACCCAGCATTGGGCTCTACCCCTGGGGAGAACTTAGCTTTAGATGGACTCTTTCAGGGTTCACACATTCAGAAGCTTCCAGAGCCTCATAGTAACCTAAAAGGGGGGTTGGGGAGGGGAGCGGTGCTTATGCCCATCTGAAGGGGCCCTCTCCTCAGCTTCAGCGGCCCGTTACCATATGGTCTTCAAGCCCAGTTTTACCAGATCTTCTGAATTTTCAAGAGAAACTAGGGAACAGAATTTTTACGTGAAATCTTTTAAGCATAGGCTGAAATTTTAAAAAGAAAAACAAAACAAACTGCCCCGCATGGATAACACCAAACCAGTCCCCAAACCAGTCCCCAAGCCTTCAAATGATAACTTTTGCTTTAGAGACAGCGGGCAGTGGTAGTGAAGTGAGTGTCTGGAAGGAGTGAGAAGGGTATCTTTGCTTCCCCTTGCTTCATGATCTTAGGCACGTTATCTAACCTCTCCGTGCCTTATGTTCCTCATGTATAAAATGAGTGTGATAAAGCACATTGTAGATTTAAATAAAAGAATATGTGCACATGCCTGATCCATAATAACTCAATAAATGTGAGCTGTGATTTTTGCTAGCCATCAGGTCCACTCTTCCAGGAACCTCTCTTTATAACATTCTTGACTGTTGAACATTCAACCACTGCTTGTGCACCTCCTGAGACAGGAAGCTCATGGCTTCTTAGGGAATGCCAGCTGTATAAAAATCCCCGAGTCTCAATAGCTTAATCTAAAATACATTTATTGATTGCCCATGCCCCAGTTCGCTGTGGTCAGTAGTGCTCCGTTCCACCCCATGCCTGGTGGATTCATACCCTCGCTCTGCTGGCTCTGCCATCCCCCAGGACCTTCCCAGAATCCTCTGCTGGGTTCTCTGCTTTCAGCTAGCTGAGAGGGGGAGAGAGAAAGAGACAGAATGAATGAATCAGGAGCATCACATATCACATCTGCACATTCCCATTTGCCAGAACCCTGTTACATGACCCCAATCTACTTATAAAGGAGGCTAGGACATGAAGTGTTCCTATGTGTCCAGAAACAGAACAGAGAAAACAGCATTGATGAACATCTAGACAATCTCTGCCACACACTGCATTCATATAAACACAATTCTATGGATTTAGAATGTCTGCCTGCTGGTCTCTGTTTTGCCCTTCAAAGCAACACACACAGCGGCAAGACACACGTTAGGGGGCAGACAGGCTTGGATTTGAATCCTAGCTCCAATACTTGCTAGCTTTAGACCTTGGCAAATTCCTTAATCATCTGTGCCTCAGTTTTCTCATTTGAAAAATAACGGTAGTTCTAATTGCCTCCCTGGGTTGTTGTAAGGATGGAATAAACATACTGCATAGTAGCGAGTATGTAAACTGGAAGGTGCTCAGTTAATACCAGTGTCCCTCTGGACCTCTTATACCTGATTGTTTTGCAGGTATTTAAAGATGACTATTATTATTTCCATAAGTTTTCTCTTTTTCTAGTTTTCTCAGCTATTTTCATTGTTTTTGTATTACATCATTGCAGGTCCTCTCACTCTCCTAATGGCTGTTTCGGGGATGTACCCCAGTTTGTCCCTTCACAAACTGCCTTAGTTTGGGTTTCTCTATAAGACCTTGAGACAAGGACTTGAGTACAGATCATTTAGAGGGAAGTAGTCTTAGGAAACAGAAGTGAAGGAAAAGAGGAAGGGAGAAAAGTTAATAAATGAGTGGGTTACAGTTGTATGCAGCTGGGATTCAATCCCATTGGGAACTCTGAGAAACCATGTTGCAAGCATCTTAGATTGTCACATATGCTATGTCCTGCAGGATGGGGGAACTGGGGCATTAATCCACGAAATCCTGTTCCCATCAACTGAGGGCTTCTATCAACTAAGGAGTATTAACTGCCTTGAGAATATGGGTTGGGTCTACATATAGCTCAGCAGGCTTTCCTGACCTCCAAAAAGTAAAACAGAAAGACACTGTAATGTGAGCTTATATGGACACTGGTAAAGTGCAAGGCAAGGTTCACCACAGCTACCCTGGAATCTGGTGGCTGAAGGATGTGGCTCAGTGCATCATAAGCTCTGCTACATGGCCTCTAGCAAGAGTGTCTGGAAGAATTTACCCCACATGCTCATAAATATTGTGTCTGAATATAGGGATTATGGGAATAGTTACTTTATCTTTTTACTTTTTTTCATTTCCTCAAGGAAACTGTGATGGTCGGTAATAAATACTGTGATCCAGCTGAGGGTTTGACCAATGCAGAACAGAAGACATAATAGCTCATTAAAAGCAGACTGAGAGTAAAGGAAGAATTAAAACTGCTTCTATTTGCAGATGGCATAATCCTGTGTATAGAAAACACCAAGGAATCTAAACATAAAATATCTAGAACTCATCGAACAGTTTAGCAAAGCTGCAGGATCTAAGATCAGTATTTTAAAAATCTATTGTATTTCTATATATTAGCAATGGCAAACCCAAAAAATAAAATTAAAAAAAAAATTCCATTCACAAAGCATCAAAAAGAATAAACAGGAATAAATGTAATAAAAGTTTAAGACTTGTACACTAAAAATTGTGAAACATTACTAAGAAAAAGTAATGAAGATTCAAATAAATGGAGACATTCCCTATCCACGGAGTGGAAGACTCAAGCTTGTCAAGATGGCAATTCCCCCCTCAAATAGATCTATAGATCCAACATAATTCCTATCAAAATCCTAGCAAGCATTTTTGTAAAACTTCACACACAGATCCTAAAATTTATATCAAAATGCAAAGTATAGCCAAAACTATTCTGAAAAATAAGAACAAAATTGAAAGACCTCTATCACCCAGTTTCAAAATTTACTACAAAGCCCCATGAATCAATACACTGTGATACTGATGTAAGCATAGACATATCCTTAGAGATGAATGGAGAAGAACTGAGAGTTCAGATATAAACCCTTGCATTGATGGTCAATTGATTTTTGACAAAGGTGCCACAAAAAAAAAATCAATGAGGAAAGGATAGTCTTTTCTCAGCAAGTGATCCTGGGACTATTGCACATCCACATGTACGAATATGAACTTAGGCCCTTCTCTCACATCATAGACAAAAAATGAATTAAAAATGAATCACAGGCCTACATGTGAGTTAAAACTACAAAACTTCTGGAAGAAAATACCTTGGTAACTTTGAGTTGGGTAAAGAGTTCTCAGATATGACACAAAAATCATGACAGTTAAAGGAGGAAATAATACATTAGACTTCATCAAAATGAAACTTTTGCACTTCAAAAGATCATTAAGAAAAAAATGTTTAAAGACAAGCTCTAGGCTGAGAAAATATTTAAAAATCATAGACCTGATAAAGAACTTTTGTACAGAATAAAGAAAAAACTCTTACAACTGACTAATAAGAAAAACAAGTCGATTTTTAAATGGGCAAAAGATTTGAATAGCCATTTCACTATAGAAGGTACATAAATGGCTAACAAGCATATGGAAAGATGCACAATCTCATTAGTCATTAGGGAGACACAAATTAAATCCACAATAAGATATCACTACATCCCCACTAAAATAGTTATGATGTAAAAGAGAGACAACACCAAATGTTGGTGAGGATGTGGAAAAATAGAAACCCTCATATACTGTTGATAAGAATGTAAAATGGCCCGTTCATGTTAGAAAACGGTTTGACAGTTTCTTTAAAAGTTAAACATACATTTACCATACAATCTAGTGATTCCATTCATAGGAACCTACCCAAGAGAAAGAAAAGCATGTCCACACAAAACTGTACACAAATGTTTACAGCAACATTATTCATTACAGTCAAAATCAGGAAACAACCCAAATTTCCATTAACTGATGAATGAATAAGCACAATGTAGTATGAGCAGATAAGAGAATACTCCATACAGCAGCCAGGGTGAACTTTTGAGATTACAAACTTGACCTATGATATTAAGATTAAAAGACAAATGAGACAATTGTAGCAAGTTTGTTAACAGTTTTAAAGTATTTGACTATATAAGTGTATATAATGTCTTGTCTTGGTACCTGTGTAAGTTATTTTGGAGCTGATACACATTGTTGCTGATCTGCTGACTTGCTTCTTTGGTATGAAGCAGCATCTGAGCTTGCAATTTCTCTACTTCCCTGAATTCTCCTTGAGTTTTTCTGACTCCTAAGCCAGGTGTGTGTGTTTAGCTCCATAATGAAGGACTCCAGCTTCTGTGGAGTCTGGCTCATATTCATGAGACAATAGCCTTTTTCTGGTCTTCATTTCCTGCCTGTGGACTTCAGAGATTTGGCTAGGGTCAGATCTGCTCCCAAGCTCATGTGGCTTTTACAGCATTCACTTTTCTTGCAGGTTGTCAGATTGAGGACCTCATTTTCTTGCTGTCAGTTGGAGGCTGCCTTCAGCTCCTATGCTATATGGCCCTCTTCACATGGCCACTTGCTTTTTCAAAGTCAGCAAGCGAGACAGAATCTTCTGGAAAGATGGATTAGAACATTTTTGTTTACTAATAAAAAAATTGTATTTATTTAGAAGCATTCAGAATTCAGAATGTCAACAAAACAGCTGCAATTTTTTTTTGCAATTACAGAGTGGTATTCACTTAAAAAAAAAATTATTTCATATAAGCTGCATCAGAGACAAGTGAAAATAAAAAAATCTACCATCCTCATGTATACTAATTTGTGCTGTGCACCAAGAAGAACCTGCTTTAAATTTCCTTGCCAGTTTACAATCCCCATACTGTATCAGGCAAGGTTAGTGCCTATTGAAAATACACCAGGACAGTGCTATCTAAAGACACATTCAGTAGTGTGTTAACTATACAAAAAAGACACTGCACAGTTTAAAAACAAATGTTACACAGCCTTACATCTCAATGTCTCTCTTTAAAAGGAGTTGTTAACAAGGGTTTAAATGTTTTCTAGACAAGAAAAAAAAAACTGTGCTAGAACCAACTTACTCATTATCATCATCATCATCATCACCTTCATCTTCCTCTTCTTCCTTTTCTTGCTTTTTTTCAGCCTTGACAACTCCCTTTTTTGCTGCATCAGGCTTTCCTTTAGCTCAGTATGCAGCAATATCCTTTTCATATTTTTCCTTCAGCTTCACAGCCTTCTTTTCATAAGGCTGCTTATTATCTGCGGCAGTGCCCTTCCACATCTCTCCCAATTTCTTTACAACTCACCAATGGATAGGCCAGGATGTTCTCCTTTGATTTTTGGGCAATACTCAGAACAGAACAAGAAAACGGCCAAAGAATGCCTCCTGGGTGCGTTGGGATCCTTGAACTACTTTTTTGTCCTAAAGGGGATCTTTAGCAGGGATATAGGTTTTCGTTTGTCTTTCGTAACGAGCCTTGTTCGCCTTTGCCATGTCTTCAAATTTCCCTTTCTCTTTAGCAGACATGGTCTTGCACCTCTCTGAGCACTTCCCAGAAAACTGAGAAGTTGACTGAACCATCTGGGTGCTTCTTCTTATGCTCCTCCTGACAAGTTTGCCAAATAATGCATATAATAACACTTTGCCTCTCAGGTTCCATGGATCTCTTTTGCCCTTGTTTAGTTATTTTTCCTCAGTGAGGCAGAGGGTTGTCCAGTGCCCACCTGGCTCTCACTTGCCCCCGTGCTCTCTCTATGCAGCTCAATGTACTCAGAATCTTATATAATATAATCATGTAAACATAATCACATATATCTCATCATTTTTGCCAAACTCTACTAGTTAGAAGCAAATCACAGGTTCCATCCACACTCATGGAGAGATCCCACAAGGGTGAAATCAGGAGGTGGGGATTGTGGGAGCTACCCTAGCATCTGTCCTCGGTTCACCCCTTTGGCCTCCAATGATTTGTGTCCCTCTCACATGCAAAATACATTTACTATTTCCCAAGGTCCCTGAGAACCTCATATCATGACAGCATCTGCTTGAAGTCCAGCATCTCATCATTTAAATCAGGTCCAGGTATGCATGAGGCTCCTTGAGCACAGTTCCTCTCAATCTATAAAACTAAAGGCAAATCATCTTGCTCCTAATGCACAATGAAGGAATGAATATAGTAAAATAGTTATTGACATTTCTAGTTAAAAAGAGAAGGAGAGGTGGGCAATGGAAGATAAAAAGGAGTTACAGTCCAAAGTAGTTTTAAAATCCAACCTAGCAAACTTCAGTCAGAATTCTTTGATTAGATTTCAAGGGTTGGGAATAATTCACCATAGCTCTTAGTTCCACCCTCTGAGTCATCTTTCCTTTTTTCATGAAAAGTAGCACATGTTTGCAGCTGAGTAGTTTTATCATTCTGCTTCCTGCCAGTAGAATTTTGGAGATCTAACAGCCTCCTTTCATTTTGTACTCTTTCTGTCCCTTTCAGTTTAAGTTGGCAGTGTTTTTGCTGAAATACTTTTCTTAAATACTTTGTGGGTCTCCAGTAAATTTCCCTTTACACAAAGGCCACATCCAAGGTTCTTTTGGACTTAGGCCCTCCTCTACCTTGAGTTCCTGCTGAGAAGGTTGAAAGATAACTCAATTAAGCTTCCAAAAGGCCCTGTTATTTAAGAGGTTCCGTGAGATACACAGTTAATCTCTGGAGAGGGCCCTTTGTATGACTGCATGCTACTCTGATCCCTTAATCTTCCTGAGATTTTAACAAAAGCTTGTACAATCACTACTTAGCTTTTTCTCTAGGCCAGGACTTATCTCTATGCCACATGTTCAAAAGTAATTTCTTAATTTTAACATCTTTTGCCATCTGGAGAGACTGAGAATTTTCAGAATCATCAAGTCCTGATTCCTTTTTGTTTAACAGTTCTTCCCTCAATTTATCACTCTCCTCTTGCATTTTACTATAAGCACCAAGAAGAAACCAGGTGGTACCTTCAACACTTTGCTTGGAAATCTTTTTAGCTATATTTCATCACTTTGTGTATGTATCACTTTGTATATGTATCATAGTGATTATTCATTTGTGTGGTTCTGCTTTTAAGGCATTTGTAGCATTTAAAAGACTTAGATATAGGATATTTGTGATTTTAGAAGTATATATTATATACTATATATTACATATATTTAGGATAATTCATTTAGTTTATAAACTAATATTTAAACATTTGGAAAATGTCACATTTGTTAAATGCATAAGTTTTCATTTTTAGTCATTTAAGGAGTATTTGAATTTTAAGGAGAATACTGTTTATTATATAATTAATAAATAAAGATGTAAACAGACAACAAATAGCAGTGATTGTGCCTCTCTACACACAGAGGTCTCTCAGACATTAAAGAATTTAATCAGATGTAAACATTTCAGAAAGATTCATGGGGGTGATATTGAAATCAGGGGAACTTAGAACCGGAGAGCCAGGCCTGGGTATCAGTTGCTGCTTCGGTGAAGAGAATGGACGGCGGCCTTGCAACGCTGCTGCCCTGACTCCCTCTAGTGGTTCGGTCTGCAAAGACTGCCTTTCCCGATCACCAAGAGAAAAAATCTTTTGCTAGGTCATCTCTCTCCAAAAAGTTTCGTTTGCTTGGTGAGACAAAAAAAAAAAGCTCAAAAATTCTTCCTCCAACATTTTTATATATATCTAGTCTTCATACCAACATTTTCTATATCACGAAGTACCACCATCTACTTTGAACATCTTTAATGATTATAAAATGCTTCCTTCTTTTCAGCGGACACCGTCCCTGTGACCTGTACTCACGGGTCCCGGGTTTACCGTTTGGAGCCACACAATTTTCACTGCTCTTCCACCTGACAGCACTTCAAATATTTGAAAACAGCTTCTCGTCCCCACTGCAACTTATCTTCCTCAGGCCAACACGTGTGGTTCCTTCAACCGCTCCTTCTTTGACCCAGTTTCTAGATTCCTCTGTCCCCGTTGCTCCCCTCTGGAGGCACTCCAATTTCTCAACAGCCCCTGGAGACATCCTGACTGCCAAGACCTCGACCCAGTGCCTGAGATGTGGTCCAACTGCCCTCGGAGCAGTGGGGCTGGCACCACCCTCCTCCTGGACACTGCTCCTGTGAATCCATGCTCCTTTGAGCAGATTGACAAAATGATGGACCAAAGGCTGAGATTTCTCATGTCTGGATTCTTCTCGTATGAGGCAACTTCACGTTTTCTTTACCCTCCATGTAGCCATGAAACATTTTCTGTTCTTGGACAGAACTTAGTTTCGCAAACACTAATGTATGCAAACAACTTCAAGCAGACCAGGGCTGTGTGAACTTGGCCTGCCACTGATCAGAGCGCAAAAAAAAAAAAAAAAAAAAAAAAAAAAAAAAAAAAAAATTCCTCAAGAAGGACCTACTCCCTTATGAGATTGAGGCTTGGGAGCTTGAGAATGCACCTCTCATCTTCAAGCTGGGGACACCTGACTAGCCTAAATCCCCTCTGCTGCAGTTTAAACTCATTTCCTCTCATATTGCCCTCTGTGGACAAGAAGAAAAAAAGACTTGATGTCAATAATGTAACATCCTTTTACAGTTTGAAGACTGATACTCACACCTCTCTCCTCGGAATGAATGTAGACATTTCCCTGAAGGGCTATTTTTCAAAACCTTTCATGAGTTACTTTGTCTCCCCTGGCTCCTTTCCAATGTCTTCATAACATCTTCCACCTATGGGCCCCAAGACTGAACAGTATGTTTTAATGACTGATATTGGCTATAGATTAAGAATTATATCTGTGAAAATATTTCCATTAGAACATAGTTCATTGTTACAAAGATTTACACATGTAAGAAATCCCTGGCGTATAACAGGTTATGTTTCAGAACTTTCTTTGTAGATCAATTATTTGGTATTTGGGCACGTTTCTCCACAGAATCAATGTTATATCTTGTATTTGGACTCTAGGCCTAGCAAACAAGAGCCAGTTTAATCCACAGAGCAATAATGATATGAGGTGGAATTTCAAGAATAGGAGTTTTCTGATGTTGAGAATAGAAGATGCAAGAAGATGGGAATTTCTTCCTCCAGTTTCTCATCAGGGAGCCGCCCATAGGGAATATTAGGAAAGGGATGGCTATTAACTCTGGGTGTCTTCTCACATTCTTTTCTGGCCCTCCCTACCTCCTTGGGTCCTGCTTCCTGATATCCTATTGTCCCCCGAAGTCTCCTAGGGTGTTGCCTTCTCAGATCTTCCTACAGTCCCCAATTCTCCATGCCTCAATACATCTTAGCTCCTCTCGCTTATGATCCAAACACGCATTTCCTTAATGAAGCTAAGTTTGGGTGAGGGTTAGGATGACAAGCTTCTACTGGAACCAGCTGCCATGAGTAAATTCTGAGCAAAGCGTCTGTTTTTAAATGGGTAGCTTACTTATCCAAAAGACTCTCATCTGTGCAGTTTCAGACACTGTCACAAAATGAAAAAAAAAAAGATTACATGAAGGAAATAATTTGGGGAATGTGGAAGCCATTATAATAAGTGTGCTTATTCTTCCTGCTTGGCAATCTATCCCAAATGGTACCTGCTTTCCACAGATCCCCTCCTTTCCCCCTTTCTGAAAGGGGGGAATATAATCACAGATTATATGCCCCAGATTGTTTTCAGCAGTTCTGAGATTTTTAAAATTGTTTTTATCTTGAGAAATTACTGAATTAAGGCAGATAGACATCCCCCCACAACCAGAAGAGTACCTACTATGGGATGCCATTTATATAAATGGGATTTATATAAATAGATGAGCTTATATAAAACTAATCTATAGTGATAGAAAACAAATCAGTGGTTGTCCAAGGAAAAAATGGATTACAAAAGGGCCTGAGAAAACTGTTGGAGGTAACAAATGTTCATTGTCTTGACTGTGGTAAAGGTTCCATGGGTATATACACTTGTCAAAACTTATCCCATGTGCACTTTAAATATGTGCAGTTTAGTGTACATCAATTATACTCAATAAAGTCATCAAAAAGAGAAATGCAACCAATATGCAAAAAGACTAATAGACATTTATTAACAGCTTCTCATTATTTGCCTCAAGGATTGTTTATAAAAAATGAACTAAATAAAACAGATAAAAGTGATGTCCCCAGCCACAGTTCCAGTTCTTTACTGCAACCTCCAGAAGCAAGTAGCATGAATTTAGTGTATATCCAAATCAGTCTACTGGTAATAATTTTACATACATATATGGTCTTAAACAATATAGTGTATTATTTCTGTGTTTTTAAAATTTATATAAATGACATGTATATTTTATTCCATGAATCTCTTTTCTTTACATGACGTTATGTGTTGGTATTGTATAGATACTTTATGCATGGATATATTATGTTATATATGGGAACAATCCATTCCTTCTAATGGCCATTATAACAATTCATATCCTAATAGAATATTACGGTAATTCATATCAAAATAGATGTGAATATGTTACATTTTATTTATAAATTCTCTCTTTGATAGGCATTTCAGTTGTTTCTAATGTTTCATAATTATAAGCAATATTGCAATAAGCTAAGGTTTTCAAAACAAATGTCATGGTATTGGTGGTAGGAGTTACTGGGTAGTAGCCACCTGGTAGGTATATATATAGGTCTTCTATGAGTCAGATATTGGTAAAGTAGAATGTCCTGTTTCAAGGATCCATGGACTGCACAAAAATAGCCAAAGTTGAATAAGACCCTGTCTTTAAATTCCAGAACAACAAAGTGGCTCTATTATGTATCCTGCAGAGTTGGAGATGATTCAGAGGACAATTCCAATGGCCCACAGAGTTTAAATCTGACTTGGATACAGTTGAGGTTCAAAGCAGATGACCTCCCACAAAGCAGGTGGGTTAGATGCCTTTAGCAATAGGCCAAAGCAACTCAACTCTATCTGTTGCTATTTAAAGCTTTCTTAAAAGTCGTTAATGTTAAGTGGGCATCAGAAAATGTATATTCATTGCTTCTAGGTTACTATGTTTGATACATATGTATTAAATCTACCTTGTTTATAGTATTAGATCCCTCTTTTGTGCTTAATTTTTACTTTCTTTATTTGGTACAGATTCAAGGTAGTATGTTAAAGCCTCCCATTACTATTGGGATGCTTCTAACAATTTTTCTAAAAACAAACATATACCAATTCCCAAAATTTACAGCTTTGTTATAGTTTTATAATATTGAAAGGTAAAATTCGTATCTCAAAAGTATGGAGAAGAGAACTTCCAGCAATATAGTGGACTAAGATTATATAGAAGAATTCCCTCTTCAATTACTATTACAGAGAAACACAGAGAAAAGGTTTTATATATATATATATACACACACACGTATATAAGTACAAATATGTACACACATACATACATGTATGTGCATATATATGTACATGTATATGTATATATATGGTGGATGTACCTGACAGCAATAACTTAAGCATACTCTATACAGCAGCCTGAATGGCAAACACATCTGACAGCAATAACTCAGCCTAGGAAATGGGGGTTGCCACGTGGATGTTGCTGGAGAGAGGGTGCTAAGTGAAGGTGCTGTATGAACTACAGGCTGTTGGAAAGCAGTTGTGGTTCTCCTATCCAGCCCACTGCCACCAGTCCATCCCTGTACGTAAGTTCCCCCAAATCAAATCGTATGTCTCATTTTCTGGCTCCAGGTCTCTTCTTTGGCCTCTTGAACCTGGTGCCATTCCTATTGGAGTCAATAGGGGTCCAGCACGATCATCTATAGACAGAGCGAAAGGGAAATCCCCAGATTCCAGAAACAAAGAGGGAGCTCAGAGGCTGGGCAGTAAGTAGGGGCTAATGTCACTGCAGCCTCTGCAGGGTTTGGACCAATGACAGGCCCTGGAGATCCAGGGATTTTAACACCCTTGGGAGTTTAACACCCTTGCAGGCCAATAAAATGTCATCTCTGGTGTGAGTAAGGAAGGCAACTGGAATTGAGCACTCTGCAAAATCTGAGTTCCTGAGGGCTGCAGTGTTGGCAAAAACAAATCAGGAAAAAAAGCTCCCATGTCCTCAGGCTATAGGTTTAAAATAATAATAATAATAATAATAAAGGTCATATAGAAAAAGCCCATGCCCTACATTGAAATAAGCTCTGAATTTTCACTGTGGGCAGAAATACCAAGAAACATTAGAGCTGGTTGAGAGTTGGTGATATCTGTAGGACTCCATCAGAAGCAAACTGGCGGGCACAGTGAAGTGACAATCACATAACCCAAGGCATACAGATCTTCACCAGAGGGGAGAAATCTCTGCTGAAAATAAGCTCATACTAAAAATGACAAACCACAGGAGGAACCCACCTTGAAGGTCAGATCATGAAATTAACAGAAAAAGTAATGCCCAAGAAGTATAGATCAAGCCATAGATGATTATAAAATAAGTACATTTTAAATGATTTACAAGGGCAAAGGGAAACACAAATTAAAAAACAGAAAAACATGTAAAATCAAAATGCAGATTTAGAAAATAACCAAATAGTTCTTTTATAAATGAAACTTACAGTCACTGAAACTCAAAACTAAATAGAAATATTTAATGGTTGAATAGAAAATAAGCAAACTGGAACTAAGGAAATGACTCAAAATGTAACACAGAAGTAAAAATGGAAAAAAAAATGAATGAAAGTTTAAGATCACAAAAGACAGAACCAGAAATGACAGAAAAGACATCCACTAGGAGTTTTGGAATGAGTGACTAGAAAATGGGAAAAAAGTAATATTTGAAGTGATAATGACTGAGAATTTTCTCAGATTTGACAAGACAGGAATTCCTAGATCGACAAGTATACTGTATTGATTCCTACTGGTGTGTAACAAACCATCCCAGCATTTAGTGGATTAAAACAACCACCATTTATTTAACTGGCAGTTCAGCAGGTGAGCAACTTGGGCCTGGTTCAGCTGAGAGGTTCTCTTGGTCTTGAGAATGGGTTTACTCACACATTTGTAGTCATCTGGCAGATGCAGTCAGCAGGCCACAGCCTGGCTCCTGCCAGCCTAGCAAGAAATAAAGGGGAAGAAAAGGAGCCTCAGCCCAGGAGGGCTCCCTACAGAGAAGGCTCTGTTTCACTTGGCAACTATCATGCCACAGACAAGTTACCCTGGCAGTGACCGAAGACCTCTGTGTTCTAACTTAATGTGCTGGGGTGTAGTGTGTTCTGCCCTTTTACACAGATTGTGACAGATGTTGACTAACTGGGAACGACTTGATTCCAGGAGGGGCAGTGGAAGTCATTTTAATTAATGGCTTGACATTTCTTTGCCATTGTTGCAAGCTTGAGGTAACTAATGGTTAGTTTTACCCATAACCACTTCGCCCTGCAAATTCAGCTCAAATAATCTAAATTAAAATAGAAATTGCTTTGGTCAGCGTTAAAATTTGTGTTGTTAGGACTATAGTCCTAAGACTTTTTTCTTTTTTGGATTATGGCTAATGTTTAAAGGAAGCAACAAGACTTATGTAAAGACACAATCTTTACATAGTGTTTTAGATCGTTGGATAGGCAAAGTAGAAAAGGCGAGTCTGGATTGTGGGAAATAAAAGCAAGTAGAAAAAATGGAAAATACAGATCAGTTAAGAGAAGAAAACAACAAGGTTTTCCCATCTGGGGCTTCCTAAAACATGAATTCCTCTCAGCCAAGTAGTGGAATCTAGAAAGTCATTTGTTTCTCCTAAATAAACTCCATGCTAGAGTCTTTGATAAACAAACTGATTTCACACGAGAAAACATATTAATATTCATACACCTCGCTCCAATTATTCTTCTATCTCTTAACCCCAACATCATTCTAGGGTTCACTTCCTGTAAATATAGTTTAATTAAAACATTAGATTGTGAATCTAACTATAGAAGCTTACCACTTCTTATTTACCGAGAAAACTCGCAAGGACTGCTAATCCACGTCTCCGTACTTAAAACTACGGTTTTCTCAACTTTTAAAGGATAACAGCTATCCATTGGCCTTAGGAGTCAAAAATATTGGTGCAACTCCAAATAAAAGTAATAATCATGTACATTCCCATCATAATAACAACCCTCATCTCCCTAACTCTTCCAATTTTTGCCACCCTTATCAACCCTAACAAAAAACGTCCATACCCAAACTATGTAAAAATAACCGTAATATATGCTTTTATTACCAGCCTTCCTTCAACAACTTTATACATCTTCTTAAACCAAGAAACAACCATTTGGAGTTGACATTGAATAATTACCCAAACATTAAACCTAACATTAAGCTTTAAACTAGATTACTTCTCCATAATATTTATTCCAATTGCACTATTCATTACCTGATCCATTATAGAATTCTCGCTATGGTACATAAGCTCAGACCCAAACATCAACCAATTCTTCAAATACCTCCTTATTTGCCTTACTGCCATACTAGTTCTAGTTACTGCTAACAACCTTTTCCAATTCTTTATCGGCTGAGAAGGCGTAGGGATTATATCCTTCCTCCTAATTAGCTGGTGACACGCTCGAACAGATGCCAATACAGCAGCCATCCAAGCAATCCTATATAACCGCATTGGCGACATTGGTCTTATCCTAGCTATAACATGATTTCTCCTACATTACAACTCATGAGACTTTCAACAAATATTAGCCCTAAATTCCAACTTAAGTCCCCTTCCACTAGTAGGCCTTCTCCTAGCAGCAGCAGGAAAATTCAGCTCAATTTGGCCTTCACCCCTGATTGCCCTCTGCTATAGAAGGCCCAACTCCAGTCTCAGCCCTACTTCACTCCAGCACCATAGTCGTTGCCGGGGTATTCTTGCTTATTCGCTTCCATCCTTTAATAGAAACCAATACATTAATTCAAAATCGTACATTATGCCTGGGGGCTATTACTACCCTATTTATAGCCATCTGTGCCCTCACACAAAACGACATTAAAAAAATTGTAGCCTTCTCCACCTCAAGCCAACTAGGTCTAATAATAGTCGCCATTGGCATTAACCAACCATACTTAGCATTCCTACACATCTGCACCCATGCCTTCTTTAAAGCCATACTTTTTATATGCTCCGGATCCATTATCCACAACCTAAACAACGAACAAGACATTCGAAAAATAGGGGGCCTATTTAAAACAATACCCCTCACCTCAACTTCCCTAATCATTGGCAACCTAGCACTCACAGGAATGCCCTATTCCAAAGACCTTATTATCGAAGCCACAAATACGTCGTATACCAACGCCTGAGCCCTATTTATTACTCTCATCGCTACCTCCCTAACAAGCGCCTACAGTACTCGAACTATCCTCCTCACCCTAACGGGACAACCTCGCTTCCCAGCTCTAACAAACATTAACAAAAACAACCCCGCTCTACTAAACCCAATTAAACGCCTCACAATAGGCAGCATAATCACAGGATTTCTTATCACCAATAGCATCCCCCCCACTTCACCCCCCCAGCCAACAATACCCCTCTATTTAAAACTCTCAGCCCTATGCGCAACTGCCCTAGGTTTCCTAGCAGCCCTGGACCTCACCCTTATAACAAACAAACTAAAAATAAAAAACCCATCACAAATATTCAAATTTTCCAACATACTAGGGTATTTTCCCACCACAATTCACCGTACAATCCCCTATCAAAATCTACTTATAAGCCAAAACTTAGCCCTCCTCCTATTAGACTCAACATGACTCGAAAAATCCATACCTAAAATAATCTCACAAACACATATCACTGCTTCCATAACTGTAGCCACCCAAAAAGGCATAATCAAACTCTATTCCCTCTCTTTCCTTATCCCCCTTACCCTAGCCCTATTTCTAATGATATAATCTATTGCCCCGGACAATCTCAATCACAACGTACACACCAACAAATAGCGTTCAACCAGCAACTACCACTAATCAACGCCCATAATCATACAAGGCACCCGCACCAATAGAATCACCTCGAATTAATCCTGATCCCTCCCCCTCAAAAATCACCCAATCACCCGTATCACTAAGACTAACCACCACTACTACCACTTCATCCAAACTTAAAACCCATAAAACTAACACCACTTCCATCATCAACCCTACTAAAAGACCCCCTAGAACCTCAAATCCCGAACCTCATGTCTCAGGATACTCTTCAATAGCCATTGCTGTAGTATAACCAAAAACAACTATCATACCCCCTAGATAAACCAAAAACATTATTAAGCCCACATAAGCCCCTCCACAATTTAAAACGATCACACAACCAACCACACCACTAACAATTAACGCTAAACCCCCATAGATAGGAGAAGGCTTGGAAGAAAAACCCACAAATCCCATAACTAATAATACACTCAATGTAAACAAAATATACGTCATTGCTTCCATATGGACTCTAACCATAACCAATGATATGAAAAACCATCGTTGTACTTCAACTATAAAAGCACTAATGATTCCAATACGCAAATCCAACCCAATCATAAAAATAATTAATCGTTCTCTCATTGATTTACCCACCCCATCTAACCTTTCCATATGATGAAACTTCGGCTCACTTCTTACAGCCTGCCTAATTCTACAAATCATCACAGGCCTATTCTTAGCAATACACTACTCACCAGACACCTCCTCTGCCTTCTCCTCAATCGCACATATTACCCGAGATGTAAACTACGGCTGAACCACTCGCTACCTCCACGCCAATGGCGCCTCTATACTCTTCATCTGCCTTTTCCTACACATGGGCCGAGGCCTCTACTATGGCTCATACCTCCTCCTAGAAACCTGAAATATTGGCATTATACTCCTTCTTATAACCATAACAACAGCTTTCATGGGCTATGTCCTCCCATGGGGCCAAATATCATTCTGGGGGGCAACGGTAATCACAAATTTACTATCGGCAATCCCATATATCGGAACCAATCTCGTTCAATGAATCTGAGGTGGATACGCCATTGATAGCCCCACTCTCACACGATTCTTCACCTTACACTTTATCCTACCTTTCATCATCGTCGCTCTCACAACCGTACACTTACTATTCCTACACGAAACAGGATCAAACAACCCCTGTGGAATCTCCTCCGACTCAGACAAAATCGCCTTTCACCCCTACTACACAGTTAAAGACATCCTAGGTCTAGTTCTCCTTCTCTTCATCCTAGCAATACTAACACTATTCTCACCTAACCTCCTAAACGACCCAGACAACTATATTCCAGCCGACCCACTAAACACCCCCCCACATATTAAGCCAGAGTGGTACTTCCTATTCGCATACACAATCCTACGATCTGTCCCCAATAAACTGGGAGGCGTATTAGCACTCTTCCTATCAATTCTCATCCTAGCAGTTATCCCCATACTTCACAAATCCAAACAACAAAGCATAATATTCCGCCCACTCAGCCAGTTTCTATTCTGACTCCTAATCACGATCCTATTAACTCTCACCTGAATTGGAAGCGAACCAGTAACCCAACCCCTCATCATTATCGGCCAAGTAGCATCCGTAATATACTTTATCACAATTCTAATCCTAATACCACTGGTCTCCCTAATCGAAAACAACCTACTCAAATGAACTTGCCCTCATAGTATAAATTAATACACTGGCCTTGTAAACCAGAAATGAAACATTCTTCCTAGGGCAATCAGAAAGAAAGTACCTAACTCCACTGCCAACACCCAAAGCTGGCATTCTAACTTAAACTACTTTCTGTATTCTTATGTTGCATGAACTTCATAGTATAATTCTAGTACTAACTTACTTATAATACTACTATGTAATTCGTGCATTACTGCTAGCCAACATGTATAATATATAGTACTATATATGCTTAACTGTACATAACACATATCATTACATATCAACCCAACATCCTTGAAAAACATGCTTACAAGCAAGGACTCTGATAAGAACTTCAACAGTAACACATAGTATGACCCTTCCAAATCTAATCCACCTTCCCTACGGATATTAACTAGACCAGCCTATGTTAATCGTCCATAGTACATTAAGTCGTTCACCGGACATAGCACATACCTATTAAATAATCCTCCTCACCACGGATGCCCCCCCTCACTTAGGAGTCCCTTACTCACCATCCTCCGTGAAATCAATATCCCGCACAAGAGTGCTACTCTCCTCGCTCCGGGCCCATAACTCGTGGGGGTAGCTATATCTGAACTGTATCCGGCATCTGGTTCTTACCTCAGGGCCATAGCAATCAAGATCGCCCACACGTTCCCCTTAAATAAGACATCTCGATGGATCACGGGTCTATCACCCTATTAACCAGTCACGGGAGCTCTCCATGCGTTTGGTATCTTTTATCTCTGGTCCGCACGCAACCCCATCGCAGAATGCTGACTCCCACCACATCCCGTCCTGAATGCGCCTGTCTTTGATTCCTAGTACATGCAGTTGTTGATCGCACCTACGTTCAATATTTTAGCTCCACGCAAACTTCAGCAAGGTGTTATTTAATTCATGCTTGTAGGACATACCAATAACCAGTTCCGCGACACCACTCCCACCACATCACAAACCACAATAAAATTTCGCCAAACCCCCCCCACCCCCATCTCCGACCTTCATCCAAAACCCACTCTTGCCAAACCCCAAAAACAAAAGTCTTAAAATGTCCGATCAGAGCTTGTATTTTCATCTTTTAGGTGTGCACGACTCCAACTGCCATTCCCTCAATTAATAAGTATTTACTTCACTAAACACTCTTAACACCAACCCACAACAGGCTCTTCCCCCACAACCCGAAAGAAACTACCTCACAATTGTACTCACACCTCCGTTTATGTAGCTTAAACCCGCCCAAAGCAAGACACTGAAAATGCCTAGATGGGTTTGCACACCCCATAAACAAATAGGCTTGGTCCTGGCCTTTCTATTGGCTCTTAGCAAGATTACACATGCAAGCATCCTCGTCCCGGTGAAGACGCCCTATAAATCATCATGACCAAGAGGAGCAAGCATCAAGCACGCACACGCAGCTCAAAACGCTTTGCCTGGCCACACCCCCATGGGAGACAGCAGTGACAAATATTTAGCAATAAATAGTTTAACTAAGCTATGCTATATTTAGGGTTGGTTAATTTCGTGCCAGCCACCGCGGTCACACGATTAACCCTAGCTAATAGAGATCGGCATAGAGGGTGTTTAAGATCTGACATAATAAAGCTAAACTCCATCTAAACTGTAAAACCCTAGCTGATGTAAAATAAACTACGAAAGTGGCTTTAAAGCTTCTGAACACACAATAGCCAGGACCCAAACTGGGATTAGACACCCCACTATGCTTGGCCCTAAACCTCAATAGTTAAATAACAAAACTACTCGCCAGAATACTACAAGCAACAGCTTGAAACTCAAAGGACTTGACGGCGCTTTACATCCCCCTAGAGGAGCCTGTTCCATAATCGATAAACCCCGATCCACCCCACCCTCTCTTGCTTAGCCTATATACCGCCATCTTCAGCAAACCCTGATGAAGGTTACAAAGTGAGCGCAAATGCCCCCCACCGCAAAAACGTTAGGTCAAGGTGTAGCCCATGAGACGGTAAAAAATGGGCTACATTTTCTATCTCAGAAAATTCCACGAAAACTCTTATGAAACCTAAGAGTCCAAGGAGGATTTAGCAGTAAATTAAGAATAGAGTGCTTAATTGAACCAGGCCATAAAGCGCGCACACACCGCCCGTCACTCCCCTCAAATATATTTAAGGAACATCTTAACTAAACGCCCTAATATTTATATAGAGGAGATAAGTCGTAACACGGTAAGTGTACTGGAAGGTGCACTTGGATAAATCAAGGCATAGCTTAATATAAAGCACCTGGCTTACACCCAGCAAATCTCAATACCACTTGATTGCCTTGAGCCAATACTAGCCCTAAGCATAGCCAACACTAATACCAAGCCAACACACACTAAACCATTCACCTACACAAAGTATAGGCGATAGAAATTTTAATCTGGCGCTATAGATATAGTACCGTAAGGGAAAGATAGAAAACCACCCAAGCACAAAACAGCAAGGACTAACTCCTGTACCTTTCACATAATGGATTAGCTAGAAACAATTTCACAAAGAGAACTACAAGCCAAATTCCCCGAAACCAGACGAGCTACCCAAAAACAGCTAAAAGAGCGCACCCATCTATGTGGCAAAATAGTGGGAAGATTTCTGGGTAGAGGTGACAAGCCTACCGAGCCTGGTGATAGCTGGTTATCCAAGACAGAATCTTAGTTCGACCTTAAGCTTACCTGCAGAACTACCTAATCCCCCTGTAAGCTTAATTGCTAGTCTAAAGAGGGACAGCTCTTTAGACACTAGGAAAAAACCTTACGGAGAGAGTAAAACCCCCAATTACCATAGTTGGCCTAAAAGCAGCCATCAATTAAGAAAGCGTTCAAGCTCAACATCAACCACCTCAAAAATACCAAACACATAACTGAACTCCTCACACCACATTGGATTAATCTATCACCCTATAGAAGCAATAATGCTAGTATAAGTAACATGAATATTTTCTCCACTGCATAAGCCTAAATCGGACCGAAAGCCTCACCGATACTTAACAGCCAGGCATAGCAAGCACAAACAAGCCCATGCTACCTTCACTGTTAATCCAACACAGGCATGCCTTAAGGAAAGGTTAAAAAAAGTAAAAGGAACTCGGCAAACTCAAACCCCGCCTGTTTACCAAAAACATCACCTCTAGCATTACTAGTATTAGAGGCACTGCCTGCCCAGTGACACACGTTTAACGGCCGCGGTACCCTAACCGTGCAAAGGTAGCATAATCACTTGTTCTTTAAATAGGGACTCGCATGAATGGCACCACGAGGGTTTAACTGTCTCTTACTTTTAACCAGTGAAATTGACCTGTCCGTGAAGAGACGGACATAAGATAATAAGACGAGAAGACCCTATGGAGCTTTAATTTATTAATGCAATCAAAAACCATACAAACCCACGGACCTTTAAACTACTACACCTGCATTAAAAATTTTGGTTGGGGTGACCTCGGAGCACAACGAAACCTCCGAACAACACATGCTAAGACCACACAAGTCAAAGCGAGCTAACATTCATAATTGATCCAATAATTTGATCAACGGAACAAGTTACCCTAGGGATAACAGCGCAATTCTATTCTAGAATCCATATCGACAATAGAGCTTACGACCTCGATGTTGGATCAGGACATCCTAATGGTGCAGCAGCTATCAAGGGTTCGTTTGTTCAACGATTAAAGTCCTACGTGATCTGAGTTCAGACCGGAGCAATCCAGGTCGGTTTCTATCTATTGTACATTTCTCCCTGTACGAAAGGACAAGAGAAATAAGGCCTACTTCATAAAGCGCCTTCATTACATAAATGACCTAGTCTCAATTTAGCAAAGTATCACACATTCCACCCAAAAACAGGGTTTGTTAAGATGGCAGAGCCCAGTAATTGCATAAAACTTAAAACTTTATAACCAGAGGTTCAACTCCTCTTCTTAACATCATGACCACAGTAAACCTTTTACTTCTAGTTATACCTACATTAGCTGCCATAGCATTCCTCACACTCGTTGAACGAAAGTTACTAGGCTATATACAACTACGAAAGGGACCCAATGTTGTAGGTCCATATGGACTATTACAACCCTTTGCTGATGCAATAAAACTTTTCACTAAAGAACCTCTAAAACCCTCAACATCTACCACCACCCTCTATATTATCGCACCCGCTCTAGCCTTCTTCATTGCCCTTCTCCTATGAACTCCCCTCCCCATACCCAACGCTCTAATCAACTTCAATCTAGGACTCCTATTCATCCTAGCCATGTCTAGCCTAATCGTCTACTCCATCCTATGATCAGGATGAGCATCAAACTCAAACTATGCCCTAATCGGAGCCCTACGAGCCGTCGCTCAAACAATTTCATACGAAGTCACCCTCGCTATTATCCTACTATCAGTCCTACTAATAAGTGGCTCATTTAACCTTAATACACTCATTACAACGCAAGAACACCTATGACTTCTCCTACCATCATGACCCTTAGCCATAATATGATTTACTTCCACGCTAGCAGAAACAAATCGAACCCCCTTTGATCTCATAGAGGGCGAATCAGAATTAGTATCAAGCTTTAACATTGAATACGCTGCAGGTCCATTCGCCCTGTTCTTCATAGCCGAATACATAAACATCATCATAATGAATGCCCTAACAACCACAATTTTCCTAGGCACATTCTACCCCATCCATTCACCAGAGCTATTCACAACATGCTTCACCACCAAAACACTCTTCCTAACTTCCCTATTCCTATGAATCCGAGCAGCATACCCCCGATTCCGTTACGACCAACTCATACACCTACTATGAAAAAGTTTCCTCCCACTCACACTGGCACTACTCATATGATGCACCTCAATACCCATCGCAATCTCCAGCATTCCCCCTCAAACCTAGAAATATGTCTGACAAAAGAGTTACTTTGATAGAGTAAATAATAGAGGCCTCAACCCTCTTATTTCTAGGATTGTAGGTATCGAACCTACCCCTGAGAATCCAAACTTCTCCGTGCTACCTCATACACTCTATCCTAAAGTAAGGTCAGCTAAACAAGCTATCGGGCCCATACCCCGAAAATGTTGGTCATATCCTTCCCGTACTAATTAACCCACTAGCTCAACTCATTATCTACACCACAATAATTACAGGTACACTTATCACAACACTATCAGGAACTATAGTGAACATCATATGTGTTCACTATAGTGAACACAACACTATAAGGAAATCCTGTTAAAAATCACAGTAGACTTTAGAATGAAAGAAGCCTGCTTACTTCTGTTCTGGAAATACTCAGCTCTGGAAAGCGCTTCCAGGCTGATCATCCTCACGTAATTGTTCTATTTGAAATATACAAGCCATGGGGGAAAACAAACGAAGACAACAGAAAAACCACCCTGAGGGACAAGAGGGAAAAGCGTCACCTGTGCTGAAAATTTCATCCATTTAAGACCTAAAAGCAGGGCCAGAGGGAAGGTGTAGGGAAGGGTGGGGACAAGAAACCATCCATGTGGCTTCAGGATGAGAGGGGGTTGAAGAGAGGCCACCCCCAGGCTCCAGATTTCCAAGGACGATACCTATTTCAAATATTCAGTCATCTCCTTGTCCTCATAAATGCCCTCGGACTTGTATTACTAGATGTTCAGATAAATCGTTTTAAAAATTGTGTCACTATTACCATGGGAAGTCCAAGGGGAGTAGGGAAGTATTACTTTTTTTAAGTATTACTTTTAATAGCAAAAACCGCAATTACTTTTGCGCCAACCTAATAGAATGGGTCTTTCCAGCTACCTTGGCAACACGCTCATTTCCAATGCTTCTGTGTGGGCAGCATGCCTGTGCTTTTACTACGGTTAGTCTGTAGATTTGGTGTCCTCCTTGGCTTTCTCACACTTTGAAGTCTCCCCTTTGCTTGAATGAAAAAAGTCTCTCCTTGGCTTTAATGATGATCAATCTGTAGCCATTTTACCCCCACATAAACCACACCCTATTTTAATCCTTCAGGTGAAAAATGCTCAAGTTGGACAAGATC
This sequence comes from Macaca fascicularis, assembly GCF_037993035.2. NCBI lineage: Eukaryota > Metazoa > Chordata > Mammalia > Primates > Cercopithecidae > Macaca > Macaca fascicularis. The sequence goes on along the minus strand of NC_088380.1, from coordinate 81,096,281 downwards.
CACAAAATATGAGGGCAAAGTAGAGCTAGAGCAAAGGTGTGACTTTAACGTTTCCGTAGGGAGCCTTTTTCTGCAGGGTACACAGAGGGCCACTTGCTGACATTGGAATTCGACTGCTTGTGCTTCTTACTTTGCGTGAAGATACTGAGAACAGGTGGCATCAAGGCAGATCTGACATGGCCACTAGAATAGCTTGGACAGGAGTTCAAATAAGCTGCTTCCACCTTGACTCGGCCTCAGCCAGAGCATCTCACATCTGTTTCTTCCTCTATAGCTGACTGAGTGCACCTCAACCCAATTGCAGTTCCCATCCCATTTTTGAATAGGCCGTTTGGAAAAGAGCTCTTTCCCAGCTCAATCATGCTTTCTGCTCTTGTCTTTCAATCCAGCTGCATTTGTTCATCCCTGTGGGTTCTCCCAGCCCTGCTAGGCCAGGCTCTCCTGGCGTGTTCTGCACAAGCTAGCTATGAATTAGCATGCACTCTTTAAACATGAAAATAACCTGGAAGACTCTCAGCTTAAGGTGATGGAGAAAAGACCTTATCTCTCCTTTCCCCTGTCAGGAAAGAGATGAGAAATAGAAGCGCACATCACAATACATGATGACAGAAAGCAGCTAGAGGACTCTGGCCTTAGCAGAATAGAGAAAGGTGAAATGTAAAAACCTGCAGAGAATGTGAAATGTAAGAACCTGCAGAGAATGAAATCACCAAGAAGCAAACTGATTTTGCCCTGTATGAACTCTCAAACTAGTGCCCAGGCTTTGAGCGCTAGTTGGGGTGAGGCAACTGATAAAAATAGAGAGATTGGTTTAAAATATATTTAATAAGCACTTAGTCCTCACCCATAGCCCAAAAAAATGACAAAAACCCTTCTTTACAAATATTTTGGAGGAAAAACTGAACCAGAAGGTTTCTAATATATGATGGGGGTTAGAATCCAGAGTAAAAATATTGAATGATGCAAATGTTCTCCTCATCTCAGCTGCAAAAAAGCCAGCAGCCAGGCTTATACCCTTCAGGAGGGAGATTGTAAGATTCTTCTCTCCAGACATCAAGTCTCCAGAGAGAATTCTAACAGATATTGACATCTGATTTTCTCCCATTGACAAAGCCAGCTTACTGCCATACACAGTGCCGTGGAACCAAGGAGGGTGACAGATTTCAGGAAAAGAGGAGACTGAGGAGAAGTCACCCCCAGACTCAAAATTTCCAAGGATGGTACCTATTTTAAATATTCAGTCTCCTTTTCTTCATAAATGTCCTGGGACCTGTATTACTAGATGTTTAGATAAGTGCTTTTAAAACCCTCCCAAGCCCACAGATTTGTCACTTAGCTGGCTAGTGCTTCACTCTTAAATAAGAACAGATAGTCAAGAATCAGTAGACATTTTTTAAAGTTTCCTTGCATGAAAGACAGACACAAAAGTCAAACCAAAAAAAACAAAAACAAAACAGAAAAGGCTACTTAGAGGCAGTAGAGACAAGGTAGGGAATAAATAAACACTTCAAAGACAAAACTAGAAATAACATCCTTAGATAAGAACAGAAAGTGCATTCATGAAAGGAAAACAGAATAATACAGAAAACAAGTAACTGTAAAATAAGAAAGAGCCCTTGGAAATTACGAGTAAGAAAGCTAAGTTTTAAAAGTTGAATGATAAAGTTGAGGAACTCTTTTAGAAAACAGAAATAAAAGACAAAGATATGGGCAATAGAGGAGAAAAAATAAGAAAATTAGAAGCTTGATCCTGGGGATCAACATTCAAAATAGGAGTTCCAGAGAGAGAAATTTGAGGCCAGGCACCTCAGATTTGCCAATGCTCATGCCTGTTATCCTAGCACTTTGAGAAGCTGAGGTGTGGGTGAGGGATCGCTGCAGGCCAGAAGTTCAAGACCAGCCTGTTCAACATAGCAAGATCCTGTCTCTATTTTTAAAAAAATCCAGCCAGGCGCGGTGGCTCATGCCTGTAATCCCAACACTTTGGGAGGCCGAGGCGGGTGGATCATGAGGTCAGGAGCTTGAGACCAGCCTGACCAACATCGTGAAAACCCATCTCTACTAAAAATACAAAAATTAGCTGGGCATGGTGGCGCATGCCTGTAATCCCAGCTACTCAGGACACTGAGCCAGGAGAATTGCTTGAACTCAGGAGGCGGAGGTTGCAATGAGCCGAGATCACACCACTGCACTCCAGCCTGGGTGACAGCGAGACTCAGTTTCAAAAAAAAAAAAAAAATTCCTCTGGCTGAAAGTCTTCAGTCCCTGAACTAAAAGGGTCTCCCAAGTGTCCAGCACAATGAATTCAAACCATGCTAAGTCATACTATTATTTCCAATAGAAATGCTGTGGCATTTATGTCACGTTGGATCCTCTGAGATGTCAAGATGAGATTAGGTAGTCAAGAGATTTATTGGGAGAAACGCCTGTGAAGGTAAAGGAATGGAGAGCAGAAGAATATAATGCAGGTCTGCTACCTGGGAAAGAAGAGAGGAAAGAAAGTCCTGTCTAGGACTATGTAGCTGTCACTCAGCTATGCTTTCCATGGCCGACTATCTTAAAGGGACATCTAAGCAGTGTACCTTCAGCTACTGCCACAGTCCATTTCTTGTCCTCCACAGATCCAGTTTCCCATGGCTCCTGTGGGCCCTCTTCTTGAGGAAATACTTAGAAGAGAGAAGTTAATGGGAGGAATATAGTCCCTAGTGCCGCCATTTGTCTTGAGATGGCAACCCATAGTCATCTTCTCCTACCTGCACTATCCAATCTAAATTCCCCCTCTTTATTATCTTTATTATCTTTATTCCAGAAGGTCTTAGCTGTTGGCAATCACACCCTTGTCAGGAGGAATTTATTGCCCACGGCTAGTCAAGATAGGGCAAGACAACAGAAAAACGTGACCACAGGCATCACCTGGGATCCATATACATTCCTTCCTCCCTCTCCCATTGTATACAGGCAGCCTCATCTCTTCCTGCCGATGAAAGTCAATGATCTCTTCTTTTCACCTGCTGGTCTCTTCATAGAAAGAGTCCAAAATGCCCTGGTGGAAGCCATAGTATATAGTTCAATGGGACACTTGCTGTGTCTCCTGCCAAGCTACACTTCATTTGAGAACCAAGACCTCTAATCTCATAGAGCCCAGAGTTGTAGAGACAAGAAGCACAAAGTTCCCCAGGATGTCACTGGAAATGATAAGTGGGTCCACTCCTGCTTCCACTCCTTGGTTCTCAGACCTATGTATTCTTCCTGTTGAGGACACAGCACCATATGGCGAACCCCAGTTTAGTGTATACAGTGCATCCTGCAGGATGGTACCCTGTCCTTTCAGAGCATTGCCTCCAGCTGGAGCTTCAGCTATGCTTTTAGTAACCATTCCAATGCTTTATGAGGCTGGCTCCATCTAGATGATGTAGTATCTGATATGACCAGTGGATCCCATGGTCATTGTCCTATTCCCAAGCCTCCTTTGCTATGAAGTGATCCTCTGGTCAATATTATGCTGTGTGTGCTTCCAGGACTACAGATCAGCCCCAGGTAGTGGGGCTTGCTGAAGCTCTGTGGCGAGGAAAGGCAAATCTAAAGCCAGGAGAGGTATCTAACCCTGTGAGGATGAACTGTGGAACCTTCCAGGACAGAAGGCCCGATGTAGCTGACTTGCCAACTACATTGGAGATGTAAAAGTTTATTTTCCAACTCAGCAAGTCCCAGAATTCTTGGGCTCTCTGTATTCCACCTACATGTTCCTTGAAACCTGGCTGGTTCTTTTCTGAACTCATCTGTAGTACCTATTATATGCAGCTAAATACAACTAGCTCACACTTTTATCATTGTGCCTGAAGACTTCTCAGCACAAATCCAAATATTTTTAGGTACATATGCTAACTTCCAAGTTACCAAAGGTGACAGTTTTAGAAAATGTCTCATCCCTGCAAAACACAGATTACCATTTTCTTTCCAGCCTCCTATAACAGTTTTCTCGTGCCCATCATTCAGTCTCCAAACCAATGCCACTTATTTTTTTGTGTTCTTGTGCCTATACCCCACTACAAATACCAATTTCTAATACCAATTAGATACTAATTTCTGAACCAAAAGCTATTGCCACAAAATGTTATATGACAAACATCCAAAAATTCAGTGGCTTAAAATAACAGTCGTTTATTGTCATTGATCTATGAATCAGCTGAGTGTTGGCAGATCCAAGCTGGGCTCCACTGTGCAGCTCTGCTGATTCAGGCTGAGCTTGGCTAGGAGAGTTTGGCTTTGCTCCATGTGTTACTCATCCTCCTCCTAGAACCAGTGCGCTAGTCATCAGCCTGTTCTGTGCTTCTGATGGCATAAGCCTAAGAAAACAAGCCCAACCACACAAGTGTTTTTCAAGCCCCTGCTTGCAACATACTTGCTAATATCCCACTAGCCAAAGTAAGTCGTGGGAGGGAGAAAAGTGAGTATTTTGAATAATAATCTAACCTACCACATGTTATTGTGGAATCATAGGTCACCTCTGAAGAGGAAAAGTCATCAGATACAAAGGATTGTGAATGAGAATGGCAGAACCTCTCTAGAGCAATATCAGAAGCTAGAAGACAATGAAATGCCTTCCAAATTTCGAGTGAAACTGTTTTAAACCTGGAATTCCATATCCATCTAAACTATCAGTCAATTATAAGGCTAAAATAAAGATATTTTGAGACATGCACGTGTAGAGTCTCAGTTAATGTACCTCCCAAAGACCTTCCTTAGAAGCTACTGGAGAATAAGAGCCACCAAAAAGATGCAGCCAAAACAGAGGAAGATAGAAAACATAGGACGTCCAATTTAGGAGAGAGATGATGGAAATTTCCAGCATGATAGCACATGAAGTTCCATATTGTTGCACAGAAAACAGCAAGACTAGTCTGGAGCGGAGGGATGGAGGGCTCCATGGCTCTCTGCAATGTGGGGAATTTGACTGGGTAGAAAGATATCTAAAATGCTATTGTAGACAGTGGAAAAACCCAAGTATAGGTACAATGGAAAACTAAGCAAATGAACAATAACACAATTATTTAGAAGTATGTGGAAGGAAGTAAAATCCTAGTCCACTATTTTGTTCAGCCATAAACAATATTTCATATTGTAAGAAGAACTGTCCTATAACCATATTGAGAGAATGGGAAGAAGAAAGTGAATAATACCATAATAGAAAGTCACCAGACAATACTCAAGGTTGATAAATCAGGAAAAACAATATAGCACATAATAGTTAGCAATATGGAGGAAATGTATTGAGTCTGGAAAGTAGAATTAGAAAATATGAGGGTTGGGACATGGGTTTGTTATATTTGGCTGCAAATCTTTTACCAATATTGGACTGTTGTATAAAAATATGTACATATGTTACTCTGATAAATTTTTTCAGGCCTAGGGAAATGTAATACAATTAGCTTGTATACTACTTTGGTGAGAGCAAATTTCATCTATTTTATCATTTATTGAATAAATATTTTTGCATTGTTCTAGGTATAAATATTTTTGCTTAGTTGTAGGTATCAAAATAATTATGCACAGTGTTTGATGATTACAAAACATATTTGCATATATTTAATCTTGTGATTCAATTCTCACAACTCTGTGAGTTTGATACAGAAGCAAATTTACCTTGCTGTTAATGAATTCTAAGTTGCAGTACTGTTTGCTGAATGGACCCCTTTCTAACTCTGGAAAGGGGCCCTATCAATATGTTTAAATGGTCATATAATTTTGTAAATTATACCCAAAAAAAGCCTTTTGTTAAGATCACTTCAACTCCTAAAGCATCATCTTTCCCCTTATGTGAACATTTTCTAAATGTTCACATTTAGAAATGTTTCTAAATAAACATACACTTTTGTACCCAATTCATATCAAAAATGTTTATTCTTTTGCTCAAAGAAGGCTCCACCAAATAGTGAAAATGTCAGGCTCACCAAAACTTGAATTCATCCCGGGTAAGTATTATCTGTCCTATTTGACAAGTTGATGAATGAGGTTAAATGGCTTTGCCCAAGTTTGCACATCTGGACTTAAACTCAAGTATGTGAATGTCCAAACCCATTTTCTCAGGTGCCTTATAATCCATCTCTAGATGGTAGAAGCAAAGTTAAGAGTCGTTAGTCCTGCTCCTGGAAAAATCCATCCTGGAATGTGGGTAGAAGAAGGGCAAGCCTGAGCCACCGGGCTTGGGGTTCACGTGGTGGTGTTTTGAGGAACAGGTGGTGGTGAATGACACAAAAAGAAAGGTCATTGAAGACAAATTATGATGATACACAATGTTCTCTTTGTCTGCCTCTGCCTAGCCACTGGGGAACAACAACACTAAAATGCCTCCTGTGAAACACAGTCCTGTTGGGATAGGAACAGGTCTCCTTTCTCCAGATGTCTCTCATTGATTCCAGTCTAGTGTCTGAGGACAGCTCTGAGTATCGCTCCGGAACCAGTGTGAGGCTGGCTGAAGTCAGAGATCAGGGAATCGAAGGCTCAAGGTTAGAGACGTTTCAGGTAACTAAGCCCAACCCCTCAAAGAGAGGAGGCAGAGCGCAGGGAGAGGCAGTCCACACAGTGCTTAAGAGCAGGGCTCAAACCCGGTTCCTGCCTGGGTGGAAGCCGTATGACTTCAAGCAAGCTACTTAATCTCTCTGCCTCAGTTTCTTCATGAGTAAACTGGGAATAGCAATATGCGTCCATAATCTCTTTTCTACAATTCAGAATGCAAAAATCTAAAATTATTTCAAAATTTTTTGGTGGGAAGAGATGATTTGAACTCATTTGGCAACAAAATGTAACCCAACTCATGTAAAAGTATTCCATTTAATGCAAAAATTCACATGCCTCACTGTATAAATATTAATGTATTTGATTATGGAGAACAGTCCCATGGGGGTATTTTCCATCATAAGGTGTATGTGCCATATACCTTTCTAAAATCCAGAAAATTAAGAATTTTGGTCCTAAGGTTTTCAGATAAAAGCTGTGGATCTGAAGTGTCTATTTCACAAGGTTGTCACGAGGGTTAAATAAATAATAAAGGAAAGGTGCTTAGAAGAGTACTTGGAAGAAACTAAGTGTTCTAGACATGTTTTCTATTACGGAGAACGCTCCCCCCACGAAGCATATTCCTGAGAGATGTTACCTGGCATTTATCTGACTCCTAGGAAGGAGAACTCACTTCTTTATGGGTCAGTCTAGTTTACCTATCGGATATTTCTGATCTAACCTTATAAAAAGCTGAAATTTGCTTTCTCTAACTTCCCCACACCGGTCATAGCTATATTTCAACACAACTTTTACAGAGAGCTACTCTGCCTCCCCTGGGTCTTCTTTTCTACATGGTTAATTGTTCATCAGATATTGCTCAGACCTATCTGTTAGTTCCCCTCCCTCACCCCCACCCCACTCCAGTTTGCCATTATATCCTTTCAAATGCAGTGCCCAAAATAAAACTCAGAGGTCTATATAGGTTCTGATCAGCATAGAGTGCAGTCCACATTTTTTCTATGCTCCAGACTATGAAAAACAACTGCATCTCTGTGTGAAAACAGAAGCGAGATGAGAGGAGATCTGGAAACGCAATCAAGGCCATCTAGGAGTTTCATTAGAAAAACATACTTTAAAGATTCAATTTCAAACCAATTTTTTTCTGGTTTCCCAGAACTGAGATGGAAAACAGTGAGCAGCCTAGACTGATGGAAATGTAAGAGTCAAACAGTGTAGAGGTAGGGTGGGTGACGTTATACCAATTCATTTACTGCGAAACACTACAGACAGTAATGACAGAGCTAGTGTGAAGGTCATGGACCATATCCCACAGTCCAAGAAAAATGAATGATATTCCAACAGAAGGAGAAGAACAGAGCTAAATAAAACTCTGACAAGTAGCCGCGCCAATTCATAGCAAATTACTGTGAAACAGGAGGACACTGCTCCCTCCGGTGGGCACAGCTAGATCTTGCCTCATGTCTGGCCCCAGCCCTGATACCCTCTGGTTAAAGGGAACCTGAGCAAATAAACCCACCAGAGGGGAAGTAATCCGTTTCCAAGGTAGAAATGTGATCACTCATTCAAGACGTGATGGGAATGATGAGAAAAAAACGTTCTTCTCTTACAGTGACCATCCTGGCTACCTGCAAAGTATGCTTAGAATTCTAGATTCCTTTGGAGTCTTGGTAAAGATCTCCCAAGGGCTGGCTGATGGGTACATAGGGATTTATTATTTTATTCTTCCTACTTTGTGGATGTTTAAAATTTTTCATAATAAAATTTTTTGAAAAAATCCTCAGGTAACTATAACTTTTTAAAACAAGTAGAGACCCATGATGACAGTCTAATAATTGCATCTGTCCTCCTTTTCCCCACACTGAAGTTTTTTTTTTTTTTTTAATTAGATGGTACTTTCATTACTAAACTGGTTGGGAAAATGTTGGTAATTTTTTATGTGGACACAGTAGATCATATAAAAGACGACAGACCTAATAACTGAACACACAAATAAACTATCCAGAAAGAATTTGGACACTGAAAACTATGTTCAAAGCTAGGTTGATGAATGAAATTGTCATCAGGCTAATGTCTGGGTAAAGGGAAGGATGTTAATAAGTTTGGGAATCTTAAGCCTGGTTTCTTGTTTAGTCTCCTGAGAAATGGACTGTGATCATGGTCCTCAGACTCAAACCAAACCCCGTACAACCACACAGACAAAAGGGTAGCCAGGACATTGATTAGGCTAATAGACTTTGACTTCGTTCAGGTCCAATGCATCTACGAATTGACTTCCAATTTATTTATTAATACTTGGGTTAAAGTGAATGCTCCAGAATGAGCTGATGATGTTTTGTGTGCTGACACTTGGCTCCAGGCAGGGCCTCCAGGGGACCAGAACTCTTGAGCACCATTTCCCATCCTTTTGGACCGGCCACCTACCCCAGTCACTAGTGTAGGCAAGCAGTTCCACATAGGCGTAACCTGACCTTGCCTCAATCCAAACACTGGACCTGTAGCTTTTGCTCCAAGGCTTGTCTGACACCAAAGTCTGTGATGCCTGTGGAAAGCTGCTTGGCAGTAATGCATGTACAACCCACAAGGTGGGCAATTACTACTTTTGAGGCTCCCTTTGGATGGGATGTTGTAGGTGAAGAGGATTAAGAATCCCCATGTCCCCATCAGCCAGCCCTTGGGAGATCTTTACCAAGACTTCAAAGGAATCTAGAATTCTAACCATACTTTGCAAGTAGCCAGATGGTCACTGCAAGAGAAGAACGTTTTTCTCATCATTTCCGTCACAGCTTGAGTGGTAAGTGCAGATCCAGTGGCAACACAATTAAGGCTGTCACCTGTGGTGGATTGGGATGAGGTACAGGTGGAAGGGAGAGGCTCTGGGTCAAGTGGTAGCTATGGTACTTGAACAATACGGAGGCAATGATAATTGTAAAGGAATGTGGAGTTCATTGGCTTTTGTTAACTGCTTTGAAAGTCTCAAAATAAGAAAATGACAGGGTCATGTTAGCCAACTATCAACTCAAGCCCACAGTGAATAGAGCAATGGTTAAAAGAATTTGATCTCCTGCAGGCACAGGGAATACTGTCTTGAAGATTAAGATAACAGGTGACAGAGTCATAGAGGAGACAGAACGACAAGCCTTCACAGGTTTCCTATTTCAAAGTTAGAACCCTGATAGGAAAAGCTTAAGATCTTAAGAGCTGGGATAGGACAGACAAGTCTGAGAATACTGAGTCACTAGATTAATTTTCATCCTCTAGGAGAGCAAAGTCAGCCTTCTCCTTGCTGGGGACATCAGCCTCATCACGCCAGGAGATCCTGAAAATACCTCATCTGAATCTTGCTGTGCAAAGTGATGTCTGTCTTCCTCAAGGTCTCCTTCCATCTCCAATTCACTGGGTCCATGATAACTGGAGTCGGTTTTGGCTCAAGCAGGTGGGGAAATGTATCCCTGCTGCAGTAGGAAATAGTTTACTAAAGAAACTGAAGGACCTGGTATATTACACTGTTCTCACACTGCTATAAAGAAATACCTAAGACTGGGTAATTTATAAAGGAAAAAGGTTTAACTCACAGTTCTGCATAGCTGGAGGGGCCTCAGGAAACTTACAATCGTGGTGGAAAGCAAAGAGGAAGCAAATCCTTCTTCACAGGGTGGCGGGAGCGAGAAGTGTAAGCAGGGGAAATGCTAGATGCTTATAAAATCATCAGATCTCATGAGAACCCACTCATCACAAGAACAACATGGGGGAAACCTCCCTCATGATCCAATCACCTCCCTCCCCCAACACGTGGGGATTACAGGCCCCACCCTCAGCACATGGGGATTACAATTCGAGATGAGATTTGGGTGGGGACACAGAGCCAAACCATTCACCTGGGTAATGTATACAGGCAGGAACCTGGATAAGCTTGTGAAAGTGGATCTTGAGGATGTTGGACTCGGGTGGGTGAGTGGAATAGAAAGCTGGATAACAGTGAATTTATTGACCTGGGAGCACCCTTCCTTGATTTAAACTCAGTGTCCTGGCAAGGATACCGGTAGCAATACACTGCAAGAGTGATTTCTTGAGGCTTGGACAAAATAGTGGCCTATAATAAATAAAGTCCAGAGGCTGGAACTTGCCTGGACTGGAGCTTGCCATAGCATTAAGGAAGGAGTCAGAAAGCTCAGGGATGTGAAAATATTAAAGATACTTACTTTTTCTTTTGATTATGTAGTTATGACAGATTTCAGAAAGTTTTCATCAGGAATTCACAGAGGCAAAATGTAATTAAATTTCTACAAGCATTTATGTTTTTAAAAGTTTGTAGGGCCAGGTGCTATGGCTCACGCCTGTAATCCCAACATTTTTGGAGGCCAAGGTGGGTAGGATTGCTCAAGCTCAGGAATTCAATACCACCTAGGTAACATGGAGAGTCCCTGTCAACAAATTTTAAAAGAGCCAGGCAGGGTGGCACACACCTGTAGTCCTTGCGACTCGGGAGGCTGAGGTGGGAGAATCACCTGAGCCCAGGAGATTAAGGTTGCAGTGAGCTGTGATTATGCCACTGCACTCCGGCCTGGGTGACAGAGCGAGACACTGTCTCAAAAAATATAAACTTGGTAGGAAACACACATAGATGCCACTTTACAAAACTGAATTCCATCAAGCTCTTCAATTTTTGTCATCCTCCTCAAATGACATAAATTGGCAAATAAGGCACAATTTATTCTTGAACAGTAGTAACTAAGGTTTTTTGTTTTTGTTTTTGTTTTTTTGAGGAGTCTCTCTCTGTCTCCCAAGCTCGAGTGTAGTGGCACAATCTCAGTTCTCCGCCTCCCAGGTTCAAGCTATTCTCCTGCCTCAGCCTCCTGAGTAGCTGGGACTAAAGGCGTGTGCCACCATGCCCAGCTAATTTTTTGTAGTTTTAGTAGAGATGGGGTTTTACCGTGTTAGCTAGAATGGTCTCGATCTCCTGACCGCATGATCCGCCCACCTCGGCCTCCCAAAGTGCTAGGATTACAGGCATGAGCCACTGAGCCCAGCAGTAACTAACTTTTAAGAGATTTAATTTTATTGTGGTAAAATATACAGAACATACAACCTGCCATTTTAAGTGTACAGTTGAGTGGCACTAAGTGTACTCTCACTGTCATGTAACCATTCCCACCATCCATCTCCAGAACGTTTTTATCATCCTAAACTGAAACTCTGTTCGCATTAAACAATAACTTCCCAATCTACTATTCCCCCAGACCCTGGCAACCTCTATTTTACTTTCTGTTTCCATGAATTTGTGTGTTCTAAGTACTTCATATGAATGGAATCATACAATATTTTTCCTTTTGTGTTTAGTTAGCATAATGTTTTCAAAGTTCATCCTTGAAAGGATGATGTAGGAGACATCCAAATATCTTTCCTTTAAAAAGATGAATAATATTCCGTTGTATGTATATACATCCACTTGTCTGTTTTGACATTTGAATTGTTTATGCCTTTTGGCTTTTGCAAATTAACACTTCCATGGACATTGGTGTACAAGTATCTATTTGAGTCTCTGCTTTTAATTCTTTAATTCTTTGGGGCATATACTTAGGAGTGGAATTGCTAAATCATACGGTAATTCTCTGTTTAACTTTTTGAAGAACCACCAAACTGCTTTCCATTGCAGCTGCACAATTTTATATTCCCACCAGCAATGCACAGGAATTCCAATTTCTCTACATTCTTTCCAACAACTGATATTTTCCTTTTTAAAAAAACAGTGGTGCATGGTAGCTCACCCTTGTAATCCCAGCACTTTGGGAGGCCAAGGCGGAAGAATCATTTGAGGCCAGGAGTTGGAGACCAGCCTGGGCAACATAGAAAGAGTGTGTCTCTACAAAAACATTAAAATAAAAGAATTTAGCTGGCATGGTGGTACATGCCTGTAGTCCCAGCTACCCCAGAGACTGAGGCGGAAGAATCACTGAAGCCAGCCCAGGAGTTTGAGGCTGCAGTGAGCTATGCGTGCCACTGCATTCCAACCTGGGTGACAGAACAAGACCCCTGACAGAGCAAGACCTGGGTGACAGAGCAAGACCCTGTTTTAATCTTCAAGACAGTGAGCTGTAAGTGCCACTGCATTCCAGACTGGGTGACAGAGCAAGACCCTGTGTCTTTTTGCTCAAAAGCAAAACAAAACAACACAAAAATCCTAACAGGTGTGAAGAATTTAGAAATTTCTTTTTCTATTAATTCTTTAAACATTTTTATCCCTCCTCTTTTTCCTTTCCTTCTTTTACTTCAAATGCACATATGATATTGTTCCCCAGCTCACTGATGTGCCGTTTCTCCATCTTTTCTCTGTGCTTCACTTTGGGCAGTTTCTTTTCCTGTGTCATTATGTTCACTGTTCTTTTCTTCTACAATGTCTCACCTGCTATTATATCTATCCAGTGAATTTTCAATTTTGGGTGTCGTATATTTATCGCTAAAAGCTTCAGTTTAGTCCCTTATAAATCTTTTATTTCTTATAACTTTCACGTTCTTTCGTTTCTTTATACAAGAAACATATTTCTTTCTTTCTTTCTTTCTTTCTTTCTTTTTTTAAGACAGTGTCTCACTCTGTCGCCCAGGCTGGAGTGAGTGGCACAATCTCAGCTCACTACAGCCTCAACCTCCTGAGCTCAGGTGATCCTCCCATCTCAGCCTCCCAAGTAGCTGGGATACAGGTGTATACCACCACACCTGAATAATTTTTTGTATTTTGTGTAGTGATGGATTTTCACGTTGCCCAGAATGGTCTCAAGCTCCTGGGCTCAAGCAATCCACCCACCTCAGCCTCCCAAAGCACTGGGATTACAGGTGTGAACCACCAGGCCTAGCCAACATATTTCCAATAGCTATATTAACCTTCTTGTCTGATAATCCCATAGTCTCTGCTGTTTCCGGGTCTGAGTCTTGTGACTAATTTTTCTCTTGACTATTCTTCATATTTTCTTTTTCTTCATATGTCTGTTAATTTCAGATTGGATTCTAGATATTGTGAAGTTTACATTGTTGGGTGCTGAAATTTTATATTTCTTAGAAGAGTGTTGAATCTTTTCTCTTGGGTTTTTACTTGAAGATTAGTTTGATCCTTTTGAGGTATGTTCTAGGATCCTTTAGTGTTTTCTAGAGTAGCATTTATTTGAGAAATAATTTAGCCCCACTTCAAACTGTTGCCTTTCCAGGATTTTTACTGAATGTCATGTGTATTCACCAAGGTCTCTTTACTCTCACTAGAGGGAACTCAAATGACTCCCAGCTCTGTGTGAACCCTGGTTATTGGTTATTTGTCTTACAGCTTACACAGAACTATTCTTTCCTTGAAAGTTGTTCTTGTCCAGCCCTATGGGATTTCATTCTATTCCTGACTAGTTTGGTGTTCAGGCAAAGAGTCAACCTCCCAAGTAGCTGGGACCACAGGTGTGCACCACCATACCCAGCTAATTTTTTGTATTTTTTGTAGAGACAGGATGTTGCCATGTTACTCAGGCTGGTCTCAAATTCCTGGGCTCAAGCAATCCATCCACCTCAGCCTCCCAAAGTGCTGGGATTACAGGTGTGAGCCACTGCACCCAGCCAGAGATTTCTTGAGAGCTCTCCTCTCAAGCAATGCTATGGTTTGAATGTTTGTCCCCTCTGAAACTCATGTTGAAACTTAATCCCCACTGTAACAATATTAAGAGCGTGGGAAATTCAACTATAGTATTTTGAGAAGCAGCATCTTCGGAGGTCATTCAAAAGAGATAAGGTCATGAGTGTGGGACGTGAGTGGCTTCATAGAGGAGAAAGAAACCTAAGCTAGCATGCTTAGCTCCCTCTCTATGCCCTATACCACCTTGGGACTCTGCAGAGAGCCCCTACCAATAGGAAGGCCCTCACCAAATGCACCCTCTCAACGTTGGACTTTTAGCCTTCAGAACTGTGAGAAATAGACTTCTCTTCATTATAAACTACGTAGTCTCAGGTACTTGGCTATAACAACAGAAAATGGACTTAGACAGGTTCTCTGCCTTATAAATCATAGCTACCTTGGTCTTCTTGAACTATAATCTCTGTTTAATTCAGTGGAAATGACCACACTCTGTACCATGTCATCTCCCTGAATCACAATCTTGGAGCTACCTACAGGAAGAAAGCCTACATGAGGGTGTATTTTGCCCCCTTTGTTTTCCTTTTCATGGGGATCATAATCTCATTGGACTCTTATCCAATGTCTTAAAATAATTTTTTCCTACATTTTGTTTAGTTTTCTAGTTGCTTACTTTCAAAATGTAACCACAGGCTGCCTTACTCCTTCGTGGTTGAAAGCAGAAGTTCTTGAAAAGGATTTTCAGTGCCAGCTCAGGTTCAGGTAGAACGACCTGTCGGTAATTACACTGTCCTCCAGAATACTGTATATATGTGCTAAAACAATAGCTGATACATGGTGCTATGTACCCAATGTCTAGCAACATTGGTCCAGGAAACATGAGGTAGAAGTAGGATTGCCCCCCTCACCATCACTTCTCATGATCCACTTAAAAATGTTGTACAATTCCCATCAAATGAGCTTAGGTTCTGCTGAATTAATTGTCCCACTTTCAGGTAAGCAAATGTGTGCACTAAGAAATGATAGCATTTCCATTCACCTTAAAGTGTGATTATTGGTTTTGAATTTGGGGTTCCTCATGGCAGTAGACCAGCAAAAAAAAAGAAGTGTTCCTATGCTGAAAAGAGTAATCGACTCTGATTACCATGAGGAGCTAAGGCTGTTGTTACATTATGTGTGCAGGAAGGACTGTGTCTGGGACATAGAAGATTCACAGGGACATCTATTGATGATTCCATGACTGGTGATGGCGGATGGGCAATCGCAGTGATCATGACTTTACAAGGTCAACTAAAGGCTCAGATCTCTCAGAGATAAAGTTTTGAGTCAGACATCAGGAAAGCAACCTACATCAGCCAAAGAATTGGCTGAGGTTAAGGGAAATCTAGAGCAAATGGTGGAAAATGGAGATGACAAGTACTATTTATGGACTTGGAACCTATTGCATCAGCAGGGAATGTAAGTTGTTCTATTAACCTTCCTGTATTTAGTCTTTGTAGGATTTGGAGCTAGCCACAATCTAGAAGACTCTGGGCAGATTGGACTTAATGCAGAGCACAAAAGTCCTAAGAAGGGCAAAGGTGAAACGTAATGGAAATCTGTTGTGGTTTCAAAACATGTTCTTAACTTCTTTGATGTTCCTTCCTTCAAAAACTGAAGCCTAGGCTGGAAGCGGTAGCTCACGCCTGTAATCCCAGCATTTTGGGAGGCTGAGGTGGGTGGATCACGAGGTCAGTAGTTCAAGACCAGTCTGGCCAATACGGTGAAACCCCGTCTCTACTAAAAATACAAAAATTAGCCAGGTGTGGTGGCTCACGCCTGTAGTCCCAGCTACTCGGGAGGCTGAGGCAGAAGAATTGCTTGCACCCGGGAAGTGAAGGTTGCAGTGAGCCAAGATCACGTCACTGCACTCCAGCCTGGGCGACAGAGCGAGACTCTGTCTCAAAAAAAAAAAGCGAGTTGGGGGGAGGGGAATGCCTTATTCCCTTCTCCTGGAGTGTGGAATGTGCCCAGTGATTCACTTCTAAGTAATAAAAGGTGGTGGAAGTGACAGTGTGTGATTTCCAAGACTAGGTCATAAAAGACATTGTGACTTCCCCCTGCCAATAATCACTCACTCTGGGGGATGCCATGTGCCATGTTATAAGGACATTCAGCACCCCTATTGTGAGGCCCATGTGGCAGGGACACTGGAGCCTCCTGCCAAGGGCCATGTAGTGCACCACTTTGAAAGTGGATCTTTCAGCCCCAATCAAGTTTTCAGATAAATGCAGCCCTGGCTTAAAATATTGAATATAATGTCATGGCAGACCCTGAGCTAGAATCAGCCAGCTAAGTGACTCCTGAATTTCTGACCCACAGGAATAGTGGAGAATAGCTGTTTGTTTGTTGTAAGACACTAAGTTTGGAGGGTAATCTGACTCTTGATTCTGCATAGGCTTTGACCAGCTACACACAGGTACAATCTGAAGCATCCCACGCCAGTCCATGCATGCTGTGTACCTCTAGCTCCCTACCTTGGGAATTCTCTAAGATGCAGGGCACCTGCAAGAGGGCTTTAAGCACTGACACAAGGAGAAAGAAGCCAACAGATAAATATTTTCCCTTCCACCACTCAGGTGTTAGGTTCTGAAGTGGATTTCAGAAAACTCCTCAAAGGTCCTGATAGGCTTGTACAGCAGTTGCTCAGTTGCAGCCAATGTGATCCTGTGTTTTTCTTTTTACCTCACTTTTTATTATAAAAATGTTCAAGCATACAGAGAAGTTGAAAGAATTCTACAGTCAAAACCCATATATCCCCATCTAGATTGTACAACTAACATCTTATTCTATTTCTTTTGTCATATATATATCCATTTGTCTACTGTTCTATCCATCTACTAATCTATTTAATTTTTAATGCATTTCAAAGTACTTTTCAGGTAACGGTATAATTCACCTTTAACACTTCAGCATGCATCCCATTAACTAAACTTCGGTATTCATTTACGATGTTTTTCTTCTAAGGCAAAATTTATATTCAATAAAATGAACAATTGTAAGTGTACCATTCAGTAAGTTTTGAAAAGTACATTGACATGTGTAACCCAAACTCCTCTGAAGATGTATAAGAACATTCCCTCATGCCTGCTCTCTGTCAACTCCTACTTCTACGCCCACATCTGCGCAGATCACTGTTTTGATTTTTCTTCATTGCAGATTAGTTCTGCCTATTCTAGAACTTTAAATAGGAAAATACCATATTCTTTTGTGTAAGGCTTTTTTCACCCAGCATGCTTTAATATTTAGCCATATAATTATATCTATATTCCTTTTTATGGCTGGGCAATACTCCATTGCATGGACATACCATAGTTTGTTTATCCATTCTTCTGTCAATGGGCTGTTTCCAGTTTTTGTTTGTTTGTTTGTTTTTGGTTTTTGTTGTTGTTGTTTTTGAAACAAGGTCTTACTCTATCACCAGGCTGGGTGATCATGGCTCACTGCAGCCTTGAACTCCTGGACTCAAGTGATCCTCCCACCTCAGCCTCCTGAGTAGCTAGGACTACAGATGTGTGCCACCATGCTGGCTAATGTTTGTTTTTTTGTTTGTTTGTTTGTTTGTTTGTTTAAGACAGGGTCTTGCTATATTCCCCAGGCTGGTCTCGAACTGGCCTCAAGCAATCCTCCTACCTGAGGTTCTCAAAGTGCTAGGATAACAGGCGTGAGCCACCATGCCTGGCCTGTTTCCAGTTTCTGACTGTAACACATAATGCTGCTGTGAACATTCTTAAACAAGTCTGTTTATATACACATATTTTCATTTCTCTGGGCAAATATCTAGGAATGAAATTGCTGGGTCATAGAAGGTGTGTGTTTAGTTTCTTAAGAAAGTGCCAGACCTTTCCAAAGCAGTTGTACCAATTTACACCCCTACCAACAATTTATGAGAGCTCTGATTGTTCCACACCCTCACCAACATTTGTTACTGCAGTATTATTAATGTAGCCATTCTAATAGGCATCTAGTAGGTATCTCGTGTGGTTTTCATTTGAATTCTGATGACTAGTAACACTGAGGCCTTTCACGTGCTTGTTGGTCACTCCTCTATTGACAGAGCATGCTTGCAATGGCTTTTCTGCCCCTGCTTTACTCTCTCATTCCTCACTCCTGATCCCCAGTATCATTTTGCAAATAAACTACCTGTCTATGACTCTTTGTCTTGGCTTAACTTTAGGCATATACAGGCTAAGAAATACAGAAGCAGCTGGGAGAGCAAAGAAGGTATAACCCCATCCCTAACCTCATCCCCACCCCTGTGAAAAGGGAAAAGAGGATGCTTCTTCATTCTGGTGAAATTTCACCCCTTATTGGTTAACAGGTGTGTTTCCACACAGTGTCTGTGGAAGGAATCCCGAAAACTGCACCTCTGGCTGGGAATATTCTACATTGACCACATGCAGATACATTTCTATATCCTTTACCACAAAAAAAGAATCTTATGTCATTTAACTCCCTATTGTCATTGCAGTAAGAATCACTAAGATGGTCATTCACACCAAGTTCAAACATAAAGGGCACTGATCTGAGAAATAAGCAGAGAAATGGCTTGGAAAGAAAAATTACTCCTTCGTACCTCACAGGTTTCATACAAGACCTAGGCTGGCCTCCATGTGGTGGGCACCATCTTTCCCTCCTCACCCAGAGTACTCTGAAGCACCTCATGACTCTCCAGCATCCAGGCTCAGGAGGATGCGGCTGAGAGAGAAGATCCCCTCCTACTTTCTCCTTTGGTCTGTCCTGTCCTCATGTTCGGCACCAGGATCTATATTTTCCTGCAACAACAACAACAATAAAACTTAAAATTTAGATGCTTCTAAACTTAGATACAGAACCAACACCTTAGGCCCAGGCACGGTGGCTCACGCATGTAGTACCAGCACTTTGGGAGGCTGAGGCAGGAGGATCAGTTGAGGTCAGGAGTTTGAGACCAGCCTGGCCAACATGGTGAAACCCTGTCTCTACTAAAAATAAAATAACGTTTTAAAAAATTAGCCAGGTGTGGTAGTGCACACCTGTAATCCCAGCTACTCAGGAGGCTGAAGGAGAAGAATTGCTTGAACCTGGGAGGCGGAGTTTTCAGTGAGCCGAGATTGCACCACTGCACTCCAGCCAGGGCGACAGAGCAAAACTCCATCTCAAAAAGCAACCACCACCACCAAAAAAAAAAAAAGAACTACCACCTTAAAAAGATGCATTGAATTCACATTCAATAATGTGAATACACAGGCATTCAATAACTGTTGGTTGAAAGAAAGTGAATGTATAAATGAATGGATGCACATTTCAATAGCAGCACAAGACAGTATGTGATTTATATGACTCCATTGCTCTTCCTGCCCCTCAGGTCACCTTTTCTTACGTCTGCCTCTGGTTCTGTCCACCCCTTTTGGCTGCTGGCTTCTGAATGAACATCTTCCAGATCATCATCAGCCTCACTGTCTGGTATATAGTAAACAAGGATCTCCGGAACTGGGGGACCCAGGTTTCCTGCCAGCACACAGAAGACTTCTAACCGCATTCCTCCCCCTAAACAACTCTCCACTCCTTACCCGTGTCCCCCAGCCTCCAGGAACCATATTATAAGGCAAGTGGTTGGGGTGACAGTGAGACCCGGTCCTCACAGTAAAGGTAAAGTGGTGTCCTTTCCAAGTACCAGGCATTGTCAGTCTCAATAGGCAAGTTCACATAAAACCTAGGTTCCCTGTTTGTCTGCCTTCCTCATCCTGAACATGACTGAGTGCCAGGGGAAGTACACTTCCTCTTCTCTCGAATTGAAAAAAAAAAAAAAATGCATATATATAACAGAAACATCCACGAAAGCAAGCCCTTCTGTTTAACGTGGCTCTTGTTACCATTTCCAGAGACAGAGCACTTGTCCTGAAAAACAGACTACCAGAACGTTTTGCCCCCACTGCTCTCATTCCAACCTCTACCCGCCCCTTAACAAGGCCTAGAGGGTTCAAAGGCAAACAATCTAGATGAAAGGTGATTTCTATAATAGTTCAGAATCATGGAAGCACTAAAGGGAATGGGGTGGGTGCCCTAAGCAGGGAAAGCTGAACAAAAGGCCAGAGGCAGAAATGAGCCAGGCGGAAACCGGCCATAGAAGTAAAGCTGCACTGGCTGAGAGCCTGGAGGGAAAGGGCACTTACTCTGGCAGTGGTGGTGGAAGGAGAAATGCTTTTCTCAGGATTGCAATGGGGGAATTGAAGGGGGTTGGAGTGTCAGATATGTTACTTAGAGAACGGTTCCATAAAGAAACACAAACAGTGCGACTTTGGGGGTTTTCTCATGTTTGCATGTGACCTTATTTACGTGGAAGATTAATACCGTGCTCTTTTTTTCACTAGTATTTGGTAAAATCCTATTACTTTCTTGGTTTCTGTTTTTGGAAAAATTGGGCTGTACAGGCTTACATTTGCTCTCAACTTGGAACTTTTAGGGAATATCAATTTTACTTTACTGTACAATATAGAGGCAGGTGAAATTTTCAATAGTTTTAAGTTTGTTGTCTCTATTAAAACTGTGTCCTTAGAAATATAATTTGAGAAGCTGGGCATGGTGGCTCACATCTGTAATCCCAGCACTTTGGGAGGTCAAGGCGGGTGGATCACTTGAGGTCAGGAGTTCAAGGCCAGCCTGGACGACGTGGTGAAACTCTGTCTCTTTTGTATTTTTGTAAAAATACAAAAGTTAGCCGGGTGTGGTGGCACATGGTGGTAATCCCGGCTACTCGGGAGGCTGAGGCAGGAGAATCGTTTGAACCTGGGAGGCGGAGGTTGCGGTGAGCCGAGATTGTGCCACTGCACTCCAGCCTGAGTGAAAGAGTGAGACTCTGTCTCAAATATATATATATATATACACATACATATAAAAATTGAAGAACTTGGTCTTCTCGGACTCTGAAGACTTTGGAAACTGCTGTCTTCCTGGAAACAGAACCTATGAAAATCTGTGGCTTTGATTGTCTTACTTGGTAGTTTGCCCAGGGAACAAGTTAGTCATTGATGTGTCTCTTTTTCTAAATAGCACAAGTTCTTGTGAGACTCTTCTATTGAATTAGAAGGGTATTATTGGCATATTTGTCTTCCTTTATATGCATGATAGTAAAATAAAAGCATGTCACTCTGCTAGGTTTCTTATTTTTCATTCTACCCATAAACCTTCTTGAATGAAATTGTTCACGTTAATGAGAGATTATGGAATCATTAAGTTCTCAGATAGATACAATAGGCATTATCCCAAAGCTAAGAGAAGAGGATACAATACTGTACCTCCAGCGTCGAGAGGGTGGTTGCTGTTGTCTTGTTTTGCTTTAAAATGTTAACAATGGCAATGGCCAACTTGTGGCTGTCACTTTTTCCCATGTTCCTTCTGCTGTGCCACCACCCCTTCACTCCCTCCATTTCTAACTCCACAAAGTAGATCATCTTCAGGTCCTTCAGGTTCTTTCTTTTACCTATTTGTGTATTTATTAAGCAAATGTTCAGAGAGTACCCAGCATAAGTGATGTACTTCTACTCCCTGACTTTCTCCTCTGAAAACTACTATTAATTCTTTTCCTCAAACTTCCTTCTTATCAGCTTCTTCAATTGTGTCAAGTCCTTCAAGGCCTGGACCATATGTCCCTTCTGCCTTATATTCCTTTCTATTCTCCATCAGGAAGATGACATGTTTCTTTATATTCCTAGTATACTTTGTAGGGACCTCTGTTCTAGAAAATAACACACATTTATTCATCCATTGCAGTGGATTCCACATGTATTTATTAAGGCATTCTCCTAGGTCCCAAGAAGATAAAAAGAATAAGAAGATAAAATCCATTCCTCTCACTCCAGCTAAAGAAATGAGGGTAAACTAATATTCAGACAAATAATTGACACAGAATGATAATTGTCAAATAAAACACAAAGATATGTTTTCACATATTTTTCACCCTCTTTCTCTTTATCACTACTTTGGAAGCTTTGTGAAAGCAGACATGGGGTATCTTTACATCCCTGCATCTGGCACATTTGGCCGGTAAGGTGTCAGCAGGTATTTAGTGAATGGCAGAATGAACAACTCTTTTTTTTTTCTTTATATAATTGTTAAATATACTAGAGACTTTAAGACAATTTTAATGTTATTTAAGAGACTATAAAAAACATTAATGAGTTAAGCACCTCTTCATTATTGCAATTCAGGTTACCTGTAGGGACACTCAAACGCAAGTAGTTAGTTACCTGTGCTAAAATGGTACCATTGTTGGTCATCAACTTGCATTTTAAAGCAATAATTTAACAAAATTGCATTATGTTTATTGTTGTCATCAAAATATAACTGGCAACATTAATCTTCTAGAATTTAATTTCACTTGGATTTTTTTTCCTCTTGTCTACTATAGATTTTAAAATGTTTAAATCTTTTTATGTACATACTTTCAGTTCTAGGTTACATAGGCACAACGTGTAGGTTTGATACATAGGTATACGTGTGCCATGTTGGTTTGCTGCACCCATTAACTTGTAATTTACGTTAGGTATTTCTCCTAATGCTATCCCTCCCCCAGCCTCCAACCCCTTGACAGGCCCCTGTGTGTAATGTTCCCCACCCTGTGTCCATGTGTTCTCATTGTTCAATTCCCACCTATGAGTGAGAACATGCAGTGTTTGGTTTTCTGTCCTTGTGATAGTTTGCTTAGAATGATGGTTTCCAGCTTCATCCATGTCCCTGCAAAGGACATGAAGTCATCCTTTTTTATGGCTGCATAGTATTCCATGGTGTATATGTGCCACATTTTCGTAATCCAATCTATCATTGATGGACATCTGGGTTGGTTTCAAGTCTTTGCTATTGTGAATAGTGCCACAATAAACATACGTGTGCATGTGTCTTCATAGTAGCATGATTTATAATCCTTTTGTTATGTACCCAGTAATGGGATCGCTGGGTCAAATGGTATTTCTAGTTCTAGATCCTTGAGGAATCGCCACACTATCTTCCACAATGGTTGAACTAATTTACACTCCCACCAACAGTGTAAAAGCATTCCTATTTCTCCACATCCTCTCCAGTATCTGTTGTTTCCTGACTTTTTAATGACCGCCATTCTAACTGGCATGAGATGGTATCGCATTGTGGTTTTAATTTGCATTTCTCTGATGAACAGTGATGATGATCATTTTTTCAAGTGTCTTTTGGCTGCATAAATGTCTTCTTTTGAGAAGTGTCTGTTCATATCATTTCCCCACTTTTTGATGGGATTCTTAGTTTTTCCCTTGTAAATGTGTTTAACTTCTTTGTAGATTCTGGATATTAGCCCTTTGGTAGATACGTAGATTGCAAAAATTTTCTCCCATTCTGTAGGTTGCTTGTTCACTCTGATGATAGTTTCTTTTGCTGTGCAGAAGCTCTTTAGTTTAATTAGATCCCATTTGTCTATTTTGGCTTTTGTTGCCATTGCTTTTGGTGTTGTAGTCATGAAGTCTTTGCCCATGCCTATGTCCTAAATGGTATTGCCTAGGTTTTCTTCTAGGGTTTTTATGGTGTTAGGTCTTACATTAAGTCATTAATCCATCTTGAGTTAATTTTTGTATAAGGTGTAAGGAAGGGATCCAGTTTCAGCCTTCTACATATGGCTAGCCAGTTTTCCCAGCACCATTTATTAAATAGGGAATCCTTTCCCTATTTCTTGTTTTTGTCAGGTTTGTCAAAGGTCAGATGGTTGTAGATGTGTGGTGTTATTTCTGAGGCCTCTGTTCTGTTCCATTGGTCTAGATATCTGTTTTGGTACCAGTACCATGCTGTTTTGGTTACTGTAACCTTGTAGTATAGTCAGGTAGCACAATGCTTCCAGCTTTTTTTTTTTTTTTTTTTTTTGCTTAGGATTGTCTTGGAAATGCGGGCTCTTTTTTGGTTCCATGTGAACTTTAAAGTAGTTTTTTCCAATTCTGTGAAGAAAGTCAGTGGTAGCTTGATGGGGATAGCATTGAATCTATAAATTACCTTGGGCGATATGGCCATTTTCAAGATATTAATTCTTCCTATCCATGAGCATGGAATGTTCTTTCATTTGTGTCCTCTTTTATTTCATTGAACAGTTGTTTGTAGTTCTCCTTGAAGAGGCCCATCACATCCTTTTTAAGTTGGATTCCTAGGTATTTTATTCTCTTTGTAGCAATTGTGAATGGGATTTCACTCATGATTTGGCTCTCTGTTTGTCTATTATTGGTGTAGAGGAATGTTTGTGATTTTTGCATATTGATTTTGTATCCTGAGACTTTGCTGAAGTTGCTTATGAGCTTAAGGAGATTTTGGGCTGAGACGATGGGGTGTTCTAAATATACAATCATGCCATCTGCAAACAGAGACGATTTGACTTCCTCTTTTCCTAATTGAATACCTTTATTTATTTCTCTTGCCTGATTATCCTAGCCAGAACTTCCAACACTATGTTGGATAGGAGGG
Source organism: Macaca fascicularis (assembly GCF_037993035.2). Taxonomy (NCBI): domain Eukaryota; kingdom Metazoa; phylum Chordata; class Mammalia; order Primates; family Cercopithecidae; genus Macaca; species Macaca fascicularis. The sequence continues at coordinate 81,071,671 of NC_088380.1, read as the reverse complement.
GTGAGAGAGGGCATCCTTGTCTTCCACTGGTTTTCAAAGGGAATGCTTCCAGTTTTTGCCCATTCAGTATGATACTGACTGTGGGTTTGTCATAAATAGCTTTTATTATTTTGAGATACATCAGAATGAACAACTGTTAAGTGGAGAAATAGAACAAAATAACTAGGTGCCCAGACAGACTTTCAATGAGGTAATGGAAAGAGAAAACCAGTCTGCAAAGTATTTGTAAAAATAATGTCAAAAAGATTTGCTTAGCCATTCTTCAATCACCGTAAAATGTCTCTTGGTAATCAGATAAGGTCCAAATGTTAAGATATTTTGTCTTTCACTTCCCCTTTTAACAGAGCATTATTTAATTTTGGATCAACTGTTATGCACCTCTTTTTGTACATGTTAAGGTGAGTATCACACTGAAGGTTAGAAGGGGTTAGACTGTAGACCTGTGCTGCCCAGTACAGAAGCCACTAGCCAGTAAGCACTGGAAATGAGACTACTTCCAATTATGATTCATTGTAAGTATAAAATACAGGCTGGGTTTCAAATATTTGGTACAGAAAAATGTGAAATATCATTTTTATATTGATAGCATGTTGAAATTATACTATTTTAACATATTACATTAAATAACATATAATTTAAATTTTTTTTAAAAAGGAAGTAATCAGTAAGTAGGAATGGGTGCAAAAGATTTACAGGAGATGAACAATCAGAACAGAGTCTCAAAGGATGAGTAGGATTTAACTGGGTGGGAGAAAAGAGAAATAGCCTATTAGAGAGGACCCAGTCTGCAGACCTGAATTCCTTCCAATGACTCTCTTCTTAGCTGAAATTAACCTTTACTGTAGCACGGAAAAGATTAGGGACACTGCAATCAGGAGATTTACATTTAAAACCTTTCACCATTGAATAGTTTTGGACAAATCACTTAATAAATTGGGACTCCAATCCTCATCTAAAAACAGGTATCAGAAAAATTCTACTTCACATGGCTGTGGTAATACTTAAATCAGATAATATGTTAAAGAGCTTGTTGTAAAGCACCTTGAAATACATAATTCTCCCCTCTTCTCCAGTATTTCAGTATTGGCATGTCTCCCCAGTAATTTACTTCATAAGACCTGCTTTTTCCTTCAATTACTTTCTGCAGTCAGGGAGCCCTGTGTATGTAAACACAGTTTCATGTACTTGAAAATACCTCACCTCCATTCTGAATACAGATATCATCCACAGATATCAGACTCTTCTAATTGACTTTTAGGGGCCATGGTATAGAGAAAATCATCCTGATTTTTGTGCCCAATGAATGGCAGCACTATCCATCCAGCTGAGTAAGCTAATACCTAGCAGTTATATTTAGATCTCTCCCTCAATTTGTGAATAATCCCCAATCTGTGAATGAGCCCCATCTTCCTAAATACCTCTCATTTCTATTGCTGCCCTGCAAGTCTAAGCTCTCATCTTCACCTGAACTATTGCCATAACTTCCTAGATGCAATTATATCATTGACTTTTACCCATCTCTCCACAAGCCATTCTTCATTCTGCAACCGAAGTGATTTTTCAACATTGGGGAAAAACATTGTCTTGTAGCATTAGGTACAATGTTACCTGTATGTTTTTTGTAAATGTTCTTTCTCAAGTTGAGTCCTCTTCTATTCTAAGATTGATGATAACATTTTATCATGAAGGGGTGCTGAATTTTGCCAAATGCTTTCAATACAGTGAATTACAGGAACCCTGCCTGATATCTAACTACTAAAGGAAACTGGCTGAATAGGAGATGGGGTTGGAAGGAAAGGGGAAAATGGTATCGTCTGAAATAACTGGATGCATCAATGGCCTAGTGGACGGGGATCAGCTAGAGGCCATCCAGTAGTCTCTCTGGTTCCATGATTCAAAGGCAATTGGGTGCATACCACATTACTTGAAACTGCTGACTTCGTGGCAGTCTGTGGTTGACAACTGGGACCTTTTCTCCAACTCTCAGAACAGCATCATGGAATGCCTCTGGAAAGCTGTAGCTTGTATCCATTTGCTCTGCCTTGCTGTCCCGTGATATACAGTAATTATGACATCTCCAACATGAAATTGGGGATGCAGATTACCCACTATTCGCTGGCAGTCCTTGCAATTAGCTATTAAGCTTCAGCTGCCAAACCCCCAGTGCACATCTATTCAGAGGATAATTAATTAAACTTGACTTTCTCATTAGAAACCCATAGTTTTCCTAACCTTTCATCCAGGCCATGGATTCCATGTGATGAATGTTACCTTATAATTTCATATCAGTCATATCTATCTCACAGCACTGGATGCAACTTAAAATGACATGTCCTGGTTTTGCAGAATGACAAGTTTGGAGAAAAAAAAGTGCTGGCCATTTAATAATTAAAGATATTGGGAGGCCACATGTGGTGGCTCACACCTGTAATCCCAGCAATTTGGGGAGGCAGATTACTTGAGGTCAGGAGTTCAAGACCAGCCTGGTGAACATGGTAAAACCCGATCTCTACTTAAAACAAAAACAAAACTTACTGGGGCATGGTGGTGCATGCTTATAATCCCAGCTATTTGGGAGGCTGAGGCAGGAGGATCACTTGAACCCGGGAGGCGGAAGTTGCAGTGAGTCGAGATCGCTCCACTCCACTCCAGCCTGGGTGACAGAGTGAGACTCCATCTCAAAAAAAATAAAAAATAAAAATAAATAAAACCAACAACAACAACAAAAACCCTGAAATAACAAAGGCCAGTAAAATATGTTTTAGTGATTCTTTTCTATTGTATCAGCTTTGAATCATTTTCAAATCCTCACTCTCTTGGCCATTCTTCTGTATGAATGGTGCTCAGACTTCAGAATGCATGATACTTATCATCATATAAAGATGCTTATGGCAGATTCCTGGGCCCTGCCTTTAGATTCAGTAGGTTTGGAAGCATTCCATGATTCTAATGCAAGTGATCCATGAACACAGAGCTCTCACCTCTGGTGTTGTACCTTGGCTTTGCCAGAAACAGGACAACATTGGGCATGGGTCTCCATCTCTGCTGTCTGAGCACACTGAAAATTCCCAGGTAGAGATGGGTTTGAGCTGAAGGGCAGATATATCATTGGTTAGCCACCACTGGAGTCTGCCCTCTGCATTTTAACTTAAGAAAGATCCCATAGCCTTGGGAATGAGGTATAAGATCACAGACAGTGATAGCCCAATTCAAATAGCTGAGGACAAGACTCGTGAATTTTCCTTTAGAACATTTTTAAATATTTAACTGTCTTGCTGTCCTTCTGCCCCATTGGTCAAAGTTTCCAGAGCCTCTTCTTTGTTCATTAATACAAACAACAAAAACAAGAGTAATAATAACCCTTTATATTCCATAGTGGGATAACAGACTCATTGAATTTCAGGACCAGAAGAAATCAAGATTGTCTCATTCAACTCCAAGGGGTAGAAAGCAGATAATGTCGTGACAGGGCAGAGTCCTGACTCTCAGTGCAGAGTTTTCTGATAGAACTTTGTCAAATTGTTTCATGGCTATGCATCATTAATCTATCTGTTTTATCTGTGCCACTGCCTCAGAACAAAACTCAAAATATTCCCTAGAAGACAAACAATCAGAGGCAACCAACCCAACTCCACTCTGTCTGACTTGTAGGATGGTCTGTGGCTGACAATCGCCTGGGGCTGGACCTGCACAGGCTCTGTCTTATGAATGGCAGAAGGAGCACACCCAACCCCTGGGGCGAATCTGTCTTCTCTACAGTAAAATTATTGTCACAAATAATCATGAACTGAAATGAATCATAACAATAACCACAAAAGCAATGCTGACGATAAAAGTTATCTTTTGTTTAATGTGGTGCAGATAAATATGTTTTACTTTACAGAATGTAAAAAATAAAAAAGATATTATAGCACAAATATGCAAAAATAACGACTGATATTTTTTCATTGCATTTACATATATGTATATTTTGAGACAGAGTCTCGCTTTGTCACCCAGGCTGAAGTGCAATGGCTCAATCTCAGCTCACTGCCACCTCCACCTCCAGAGTTTAAGTGATTCTCGTGCCTAAGCCTCCTAAGTAGCTGGGACTAGAGGTGCATGCCACCATGCCCAGATAATTTTTGTATTTTTAATAGAGATGGCGTTTCGCCATGTTGCCCAGGCTGGTCTCAAATCCTGGCCTTAAGTGATATGACTGCTTCGGCCTCCCAAAGAGCTGGGATTTAAGGGCATGAGCCACGTGCCTGGCCTGCATTAACATATTTTTAAAGGGAAAAAACCTTAGACCTATATAATGGCCTGTCAAAGAAATGAATAGTGTTACAATTAAATAATAAATAACAGGAATAGAATTTAAAATGAATGTCAATTTTAAGAATGTCACTCAAAATATTTCATATCTGAATAAAAATTTGCCCTTACCAAACAAAAATATTATACCTCACAGTTTCACGGTTTTAAATTCTAAACACAAAACCAAAAACTCCAAGGAATCATACAGATGATAGAATTGAAGCAAGTGAGATTCTGTTTCTTCATCTTTGCAATCCCAGTGCTATGACTGTGTCTTTGGACTCCGCAGTGTCAATGCAGGAATATATGCATCCCAGGAGTAGAGGCACAAGCTAACCATGAAGGAAGCTGGAATGACTGCGATCTGTTACAAATTCTTCTCCAAAGAAAGCATGCTGCTGAGTCAGTGTGTGGGGTAGCGGTGGGAGGGGGAGGGGAATAAGAATTCCCTGTATAACTGGGAATTTTCCTAATTAACTTCCATAGAGAATACAATTACTAAACGATAATGGATACAAATATGTAAATTTGAAGGTTAGATATACATTAATCAAACTCAGAAGTAATTTCAGCAATTATTTGGAACTCAGACCAACAAAAGATATTTTAGGAGTGTTAAGTATTTTATCATTGGCTTTGTTCAGAATTGCCAGACCATGATAATAATTAAAAGCAGACTACATTTTAGGACATCTACAAAGAGCCTAGAGCTAACTCTCATACTTAATAGGGAAAGACTGAATACTTCTCCCTAAGATGGTGAACAGGCAAGGATACCCTCTCTCATAAGTTCTATTCGATATTGTACTAGAAGTTCTAACCATTGCAAAAAAGGCTTGAAAAAGAAAGAAAAGGTACACATATTGGACAAAAAAATAATAAAACTATCTTTTTCACACATAACATTTTTATGTTAGAAAATTCTAAGGAATCTACGGAGGAGAAAAACCTACTAGAATGAAAAAGTTGAATTTAGCAAGGTCATAGGATACAAGGTGAATGTATAAACTCAATTATATTTCTGTATACCAGCAATGGACATTTGAAAAAAAAATAAAAAATACAATTTCATTTACAACACCATCAAAAAACATGACATAGTTTGAGGTAAATGTAACAAAATTTATGTAAGATCTGTACACTGAAAACTATAAAACATTGCTAAAAATGAAATAAGACCTAAATAAATGGAGGCACAAATCATGTTCATGGATCTGAAGATTCAGTATTGTTAAGATGGAGATTCTCCCCAAATTGGCTCATAGACTGAACACAATCCCTGCTAAAAATCCAGCAGATTTTTTTTTTAAAGCTTGGCAAGCTGATTCCAAACCCTATAAGGAAATTAAAATGATTTAGAAAACCAAAGCAATTTTAATACTTTCTATAAAACTATAGTAATCAAGATGTGATAATGGCAAAAAGATAGATATATGATCAGTGTGGCAGAGACAGTCCAGAAATAGACCCACACATGTATGGTCAAGTGAATTTTGTGCCAAGGCATTTCAATGGGGAAAAAGGGGTGCTTCAGCAAATGGTGCTAGGACATTCATGGCAAAATATGTAAGTATTGGCCCTTGCCTCACACCATACTCAACCATTAACTCAAATTGTATAATAGGCAACATGTAAAAGTGGAAACCACAAAACTCCTAGAAGAAAACCTAGGAGAAAATCTTGGCAACTTTAGTGTACGCAAATATTTCTTGAATAGAGCATTAAACCCACAAACTATTAAAAACATAATTTGTAAACTGAGCTTTTATAAAATTAATATTTTTGCTTATTGAAAAACACCACTAGGAAGATGAAAGAGAAACCACAGAATGGGAAAAAAAAAAATTTGGAAACACATATCTAACAAAGGACTTGTAGGTTGAATATAAAAAGACCTATTACAACTCAGCTATGAAGACAGACCAATTAAATATAAGCAAGATATTTGAAAAGACCCTTTGCTAAAGAAGATAAATGAATGACTAATAAGCACATGGAAAGACCTCAACTTCATTAGCCATTAGGCAAAGGAAAATTCCATAGGCATTAGGAAAATGCACATTAAAACTAAACCAAGATATTATTTCACACCCACTAGAACAACCAAAATTAAAGAGACAGGCAATACTAAGTGTCAGTGACGATGTGGAGCACCTGGAAGTCTCCTACAGTCCTGGTAGGAGTGTAAAATGTTACTATTACTTTGGAAAATACTTTGGCAGTTTCCCATAAATTTAAAGACATATTTACCATGTGATCTACCAATCCCACTCCAGGTATTTATCCAAAAGAAATGAGAACATGTATCTACAAAAAGACTTGTACGCAGATGTTCATAGCAGCTTCTTAATATACAGATGCTCCTTGGCTGACTTACAATGCAGTTATGTCCCAATAAAGCCATCATAAGTTGAAAATATCATAAATCAAAAGTGCATTTACTATACCTAACCTACCAGACATCATAGCTTAGCTTAGCCTATATTAAATGTGCTCAGAACACTTACGTTAGCTTAGGCTAGGCAAAATCATCTAACACAAGCCTACTTTAAAATAAAGTGTTGAATATCTCACATAATTTATTAAATAGTGTACTGAAAGTGAAAAATAGAATGGTTGAACGGGTACTTGAAGTATGAATTCTACTGAATGTGTATTGCTTTCACAATATCTGAAAGTTGAACCATCGTAAGTCAGGAACTGTCTGTTTATACAAAATACACCAAAACTAGAAACAATCCAAATGTCCATTAACAGAGAATTGATCAACAAATTGCAGTATATCTATATAATGGAATGAAGCTTAGCAAGGAAAAGGAAGAATCCACCGATACATGCAACAATATGGATGAATCTCAAAAGCATTATGATAAATGAAAGCCTGATCCATTCACTCTATACAAAATTCTAGAAAATGCAAACTTTTCTATAGTGATAGAAAGCAGATGAGGAATCACTTGGGGGTGGGGAGAAGGGGAGATTTATTGCAACAGGACACAAGGGAACTTTTGAGGGTTACAAAAACTTTCTGTGTCTTGATTAAGATGCTTACGTGGTTGTATACATTTTCTAAAGCCTACCCAAAAGCATATTTTAAATGGAAGCATTTTATTAGACATAAAATGTCTACAATGTGTTGCAAAAAGGTTCACTTAAACCAAAACCAAAAACCAAATAAACACCCAAATTCCCAAATCCTCAACTAGCTGCTTATCTCTCAGTCCATTCCTGCTGCTATAACAAAATACAACAGACTGAGTACTTTGTAAACAATAGAAATTTATTTCTCAGAGTTCTGGACCCTGGGAAGTCCAAGATCAGGGAGCCAGCAGATTCAGTGTCTGGTGAGAGCAGGTCTCTACTTCCAAGACGGTGCCTTTTTGCTGCATCCTGTGGAGTGGGTGATCATTGAGCTCTCATATGGCAGAAGCCAGAAGGGGAAAAAAAGATGAAGACTCCAAGAAGCCTCTTATATAAGGGCCTTAATCCCATTCACCAGGAAGGAGCCTTATGGCTTAATCAGCTTCTGAAGGTCCCACCTCTTAATACTATTATTGCATTGAGGATGTAGTTTCAGTATGAATTTTGGAGAGACACAAACATTCAAACCATAGCACTGCCCATTGTCACGCAGTGTGCAGGGTTATAAAGGGAACATCTACTATACTGAGCTCCCTCCCGGCAAATATGTACTTCAGCTCCCAAGCTTTTACATGGTTCCTTACTGTGTGGAGGAGCAATAGGCCCCACATAAACCTCTACAGGAAGCCTGGGATAGAGGTAGGCTTAAGGGGCCTGCTCTGTGCTCCCTTGACTCTTGGATCCCACTTAGCTTTCTGTGGGGAAGGAAGGGTACCTCCTTCCAAGTAGACAACTTAGCTGGTCTCAGCCACCAGTCTTTCAAAGGGAAGGGGAAGAAGGGTGCAAGGAACAGAAGACACTTGTCCTGCTTTAGAACTCTCTGGAATGACAGGCTTTTTTTTTTTTGTTTGTTTGTTTGTTTTTTTAATTGATGACTCTCTCAACAAAAACACTAGCATGGAAGCTTTCCATGCATTGCGTTATTCAAATCCTTATAATAACCCTAAATGTAACTCCTTCTGTTATGCCAGTTTACAGAGGAAAAAGCAAAAGGACCAAAAAGGCTAAGAAGCTGTCTCAAGCTTTCAGAGCTAGTACACAGCAGAACAGAATCCAAGATGCAGGATGTCCAAGCTATGTTCTTACCACCACATGACCTTGATCTGGGTTGCTCATGCCCATCCTTCCCTCATCACCCTTCCCCACGTGTACTCAGTTGGCAGTGGCAGGCTCATGTTCAGAACAGACAGTGCCTAGGCCTGGAACACAGAGTTCTGTTCCCCTCTCTGCTCCAGCTACATCAAGAGTGCCCAAAGTTCAGACTCCCATCAAGTCATTTTCTCTATAATTCAAATACAGAAGTACTTTTAAGAGACATACAGCATTCCTGCTATTCCCGTGTGCTATAAATATGTAATTTATGGGGAAAATGGGAACTCTGTGTCATATCCGAATTGAGAACTATTTGAAGAAAGGAAAAAAATATCCCGTCATATTGAGTCACGGAGAAAAATAACTACTGCATATCATACTAGTAAATAGGAATGTAAAAATAGCTTCTGGGAGGAAGTGTAAATTAAATGTTAATATGGCCTTGAATTTATTTCAAGTATTTTTCATCAAGCATTTGCATTTTTCATTTCCACAACCTGATCAATTTCTCCCTATTAAACCAAGGTCAAATAATTTTAGATGCGAACTTGGAAAGCTTTAAGATCAATGTGCTCGACTCCCTTTCAAAAGAAGAAACATAAGGCATCTTTTCTTTGCAAACAGATATCATGGCGCATAGGGCATTAGTCACTGAAGAGAGAGATGGCGGTGGGGCCATGGTTGCTTTTTCTCTGGCCTGCCCAGGGCATGCAGTTCAGTGTGGGGCGGATGCCTCATTTTTCTTTGCCCACCACTCCTCTTCACATGGAAAGCTGCCCGCCCTACTCTGACTACGTGGTCAAGTGAGTGCTGGCATCTTGGCCACGCAGGTGAGAAAGCCAGCCAAGCAGGTCTCTTCAAGTCCTTTCTCAAGATTTTTTGAATGTGAACTAGAGAAAGAGAGCACCGCAGGGAACACGGGAGCCCAGGCATGGCAGGCAGCTGGGTTTCTGACTGAGTGGGGAAAGTCGTACCGAAAAATCCCTGACGCTCCGGACCAGATTGTTTCCTCAGCCACCAACTTGGTGCCTCCCAAGGGTTTTGTTATGTATAGGATCACACATCATAGACAAGGCACTGTGTCAGGAGCCCTGTGGGCTGCTTCTGTCCTTCTGGAACCCAAGCTGGAGTCACAGAATCCAAGAATTCTCAGCTGTCGTTAAATAATGAACAACGCTTCCTAGCTCCTGCCCTGCCTCAGGCACTGTGGAAGGTATTTGATACAACTCACTTCATTTAATCCCCACAACAACCTGAGGAGGTAGGGACTATTGAAATCTTCATTTTACAGATGAAAAACAAAACCAAACTAAATTGGAGGCTGTGAGATGTCAAGAAATCTCACCATCACTAAGCTTTTCTCCATTACCACAGGGAAACTATAACCTTGCTTGCTCTAGATCTGGACTCTTTCCTCACCATTCTTGTGTAGACAGGAACTACAAAAACAAATCTAAACTAAAAGCCTGGTGCAAATGACCCCATTTTCAAAACAAAAATGGAGCTGCCAAGTGGGAAGCTGAGTCCAGTAGCTGGGGCCTGGCCAGCATGGCAATCCAACTGGACATTGCACTCACACATGATATGGATTCTGCACATGGGCACCAGGGAGGGCAGCTGAGGGTGGACTTAGGGGAGAGCCTCAAATTTCTACAGTATAGGTTTCTTAAAAAATTCAACCTTATTGTGGCAAAATATACATAAAATAAAATTTACCTTTTTAGGTGCACAATTTGGTGGCATTAAGTATGTTCATATTGTTGTGCAACCATCACCACCATGCATCTCCAGAACATTTTCATCTTCACAAGAAGAAAGTCTGTACCCCTTAAACCATGACTCCCCATGTCTCCTCCACCCCCCAGCCTCTGGCAGCTACCATTCTGCTTTCTATTTCTGTAAATGTGACTACTCTAAGCACCTCATGTAAGCACCTACACAGTATATGCTTTTAATGGCAAGTTTTCAATCACTCCAAGTATTCACCGAATACTTTGCCCAGCATTGCGCTCGGCTTTATGGGGGAAATGTACGAGCTCTCATTCCTGCCACAGAGACCATTCTAGCTGAGCTGTGAAAGCAAGGCTAGCTTCTAAGAAACAACGTGTCAGATGCACAGTACTAGCCTGGAGGACAAGAGAAACTCGGGTGAGGGAGAGATCCTTCTAACATAGTGTAATCTAAGCGGTTTTCATAAGGGTGATGACTCAGTGAATGAGTAGGAGGTTTGGTTGGGCGGAGAGGAGGATTTCGGATTAACTGAATCATCCATCCAAGCAGGCAGGCTGGATCATCCTGAGTAGTGCCAGCCAACACCAAAAGCAACAGCATGCTGATAGTTTCTCTGAGGACAGAGCGATACACCCTACATCTGCTTGTGCCCCCAAGCCACACATACTCAGATAATGGTTTGCTTTTCTCCTATGGCAAAAGAAATGCAAAAGAAAAAAATTGAGCAGGTACAGTGGCTCACTCCTGTAATCCCATCACTTTGGGAGACTGAGGCAGGAGGATAGCTTGAGCCCAGGAGGATAAGGCTGCAATGAGCTACGATTATGCCATGGCACTCTGGCCTGGGCAACAGACTGAGACCCTGTCTCAGAAAAAAAAAAAGGAAAAAAATTTAAATGATTGAGAGTTGGGACTTGCTATTATTTTTATAATTATCTCAGAAAACAGCTAAACCAGCTCTTCTGTGCAAGTTTATTTTTCCTTTGGCAAAAAGTTTGTAAACACTTCTGAAACTTGCGTGGATGTCTGAACGCGAAGGTCAGGTCACATCAACCCTGACTAAGGTTGCAGAGTGAGACCCCTGGAATCATGGTGGGATAAGCCTCCAGAGGTTCACTCTAACCAGTCATACCAGCCCTTTAAACAAGCAGGAGGGAGCCCGACCCCCAGCCTGCCAGTTCTTTGAACAAGTGTGCCAGTGGAGCAGTGCTCCGTGGAGACAAGGCTCTCTGTACGAGGGTTGCCTCCCAGGTCTTTTCCATATCCCCTCCCACCAGATCTGTCTTCTGCTTTTCCAAGTATAAGCCTCATTTAGGGACCCTGGTAGAGAGGTAAGAACAAAAAGGCCTGTACCACTGTTGGTCATATTGGTTTGCCTTTGCTTTCCTGTCTTTCTTTTTATTTCCTCCCCACCTTTCCTGTGTGATGTAGCAGTAAATAAAACTACTCCTGCCTTTACACAAAGCATTTCTCATTGTGTCTCACAGCAGATAGCTTCGATTCTGGCCGTCCATTCAACTGCATGCGTGCTAACAGAAATCGCCAATGTGGAGCTAAGTGAAGTAGACAGAAAGTACACTATGGGCCTTTATGAGGCATCCTAGAACCCTAGGAGAGGAAAAACATGAGACGGCAGTGAGTGAGTCCTGCCTGGATCCCCTGCCAGCCTCCTCCATCCTTAGGCAGTAGTAGTAGTTTATGGTGAATAGATGTACATAAACCACAAAACAATACAGAGTGGTAGACTAATGAATCCTGAAAAGGAGTTGAAATTCTGGGATAAATCTCTGTACCAGTTCTTCCTAACAGTTCTGAGAAACAGAAATCAGTATCAAATGCCTTGCTGAGGATTTCCATAGGAAAAGAGCCATTTCTTTCTGCAACCAGTATTTTCCTCTCATTCCAGTGATGTAGAAAAGGTCACCCTGGGCCAGGTGTGTTGGTTCACGCCTGTAATCCCAGCACTTTGGGAGGCTGAGGCAGGTGGATCACCTGAGGTCAGGAGTTCAAGACCAGCCTGACCAATATGGTGAAACCCCGTCTCTACTAAAAATACAGAAATTAGCCAGGCATGGTAGCGGGCACCTATAGTCCCAGCTACGCAGGAGGCTGAGACAGGAATCGCTTGAACCCGGAAGGCAGAGGTTGCAGTGAGCTGAGATCGCACCACTGCACTCCAGCCCGGGTGACAGAGCGAGACTCCGTTTCAAAAAAAAAAGAAAAAGAAAATGTCACCCCAGGGAGCACTACTCCCTAGAGTCGCATGCCCCAGTGACGCTGGCCTCTGCACAGCAGCTCAGGCTCCTCAAATACACCGAGGCCAGTAACACACAGCAGTGAGACATGGGAACCGCAGACCACACTGGAGTTACTTCTTACCAACTCCATTTCCCATCTATTCTCTTGTTGATTACTTCCTGGTACATATTGAACAGGCTGAATCTTAAAAATATCTCAGTTCTGGCCTACAATATTCCAACAGTCCAACTGGTCTACTCAGCTCTAGTCTGTACTTTTTCCAAACACATCCCCCATACTTGCCTGAGGTGGTATATTTAAAACACAGCTCTCACCATGTAACTCTCTTGCCTAAAACTACCTCAGGATAAACTCCAAGCTTAGCGCACTATGTTTCAAGCAAAAAGAGACTTCACATATATAATTACAGTAAAAATTTCCAGTCTCAAAGATGTTTTAAAAATTTCATAAGTATCCAAGCCAAAAGCCAACCAACAAAATAAACATAAAGTATACATTAACGTTTTTCTAATAATAAATGGCAGAAGATGATGGCTATGGTTTGAATGTGTCCCCAAACTTTATGTATTGGGAACTTAATTCCCCAATGCAACCGTGTTGACAGCTAAGAACTTTAAGAGGTGACTGCAGACTCTTCTTCAATGGATTAATTGTGGGAGTGGGTTTGCTCTAAAAGCAAGTTTAGTGCACTCTCCCTCGCTGTGTGTCTCTCTCTTTCCCTCTCTTTCTCCGCCCCCCACCACCCCATCTCCTTTTCCCTCTCCTGCTCCTTCTCCCTCTCCCTCTCCCTCTCTCTCTCTCTCATTCTTTCTTGCCCTTCCGCCTCTGCCATGGGATGATGCAAGAAGGCTCTCACTAGATGCAGCCCCTTGATCTTGGACTTCCAAGTTTCCAGAACTGTAGGCCAGATAAATTTCCTCTTTTCATTAATTACCCAGTCTCTGGTGTTCTGTTATAGCAGAACAAAACAGATTAAGACAATGTTAAGTTAAACAATGGGGTAGAAGTGACCCAGCACAGTGGTTCACACCTTTAATCCCAGCATTTTGGGAGGCTGAGGTAGAAGGATCACTTGACACCAGGAGTTTGAGACCAGCCTGGGAAACATAGTGAGACCCTGTCTCTACCTTCCAAAAAAAAAAAAAAAACATAAATAAATTAGGTGGGCATAGTGGCATGTGCCTGTACCCCCAGCTGCTTGAGAGGCTGAGGTGGGAGAATCACTGGCATGCAGGAGTTTGAGGCTGAAGTGAGCCATGATTATGCCACTGCACCCCAGTCCGGGTGACAGAACAAGATCTTCTTTCTGAAAAAAAAAAAAAAAAAAAGGAAGGTAGGTCTGAAAAAGTCTAAAGGTGAACATTAAAAACGGTTCACCATTTGGGAATGGGTTTTGTTATAATCATAATCAGTATAAAATGAGGACATTATTTGAAAGACACACAGTCATTTATAGTTAGAAAAGCAAAGCCTCTTTATTTTGACATGTTTCTTCCATTACTCTCCTTGCTCCCTTAGCCCTGCTTCCTGCAGTCAGCCCTCAGATTATCTGCATCCTAGTCCTTGTCTTAGTCGTTGCGTTTAGGGAAATCCAAACTAAGAAAGCATGTAGAGAGTGGCCCTAGAAAATAGAAGCTCCTTGTAGCTACTTGTAGGTCTGAACCTTCAAACCTCAGGATAGAATTCTGGTACTGGATCATTCACCCACCAAACAGTAACAAGGACCTCATTTCTAGTGGTAAGTGGGGTGATGGTAACCCTTGGTGTGCTATGGTATTAGGATTAAGACTCTTACCTGTGATGGGTTAAGATGAGAAACAGGTGGAAAGGGAAATGTTGGTTTATATAGTAGCTTTAGCTGGTCATATATGCATATAATCTCCACAAACAGCTAGTCTGATAGACAATTGGAATAGCCTATTAAAGTTTCAGCTAAAGTGCCATTTGGAGGATGATACCCTGTAAACATGAGATACTGTCCTCCAGAATAAATTGCATGCACGAAATCAATGATTTATGGGTCTGTGTCCACAACAGCTAGGATACGTTAGTCTTCAACACTGTATAAGCTTCCTATTACCACAAAACTTCAATCCATATTGTGTCTACTAACATTCATATAAAAGTAGCTGGACCATACCTTTACTCTCCTAATTCCCAGTTCATCAAACTATCTTCCACTTTTTCCTAGATCAGCTAAGCTTCAAGAAGCTGCTAGCCACTGCATCCATCTCCTCAAAAAAAGTAATTCTGAGGTTCTGATGAAGCCCACAGCAAAAACATTTTCCCAGTCAGTCTTTCCCACCCTTGCTCTCCATTCCAGCCACTCTGTTCCCCTGGTCTCATGTCTAATTTTAGGGGGCAAGCTTTTCTTCCTCCTTCTCCTTCTCTCTTTTCCTCTCGCCTTCTCTTCCTCCTTCCCTTCATTTCTGTCTTCTTCCTTTCAAACCCAGCCAAAGATGTATATAATTAAGCAAAAACTAAGTAATCTAGGTAATTGGGACAAAAGGAAAATAGAGGGAGAAAAATAAAAGATGAAATAAGAAGGGTAATATTAGCATACAGAGAAGTTGACCACGTGGCACTTGTAGGTGCTTTGAGTTGAACTATGTCCCTGCAAAAGATGTGTTGAAGTCCTAACTCTGGGCATTTGTGAATGTGACCTTATCTGGAAATAAGGTGATTGCAGATGTAAACATGTTAAGACACCCACTAGGGTGGGTCGTAATCCAATATAGCCAGCATCCTTATAAGAAGGGACAAATCTGGACACAGACACCCAGGGACAATGCCATGTGATGACAGAGGCAGCGATTGGAGGGATGCAACTGCAAGCCAAGGAACACAAGGTATTGCTACTGCTATGGTTTGAATGTTTCTGTCCCCTCCAAAACTCATGTTGAAACATAATCCCCAATGTGCTGGAGGGAAGAGCCCAGTGGGAAATGTTTCAGTCATGAGAGCCCTGCCCTCACAATAGATTAATGTAATTATAAAGGGCTTGATGAAGGGAGTTTCTCCTCCTACCTCTTGCCTTCTGCCATGTGATGATGAAACCAGAATGCTCTCACCCATTGCTGGCATCTTGATAGGGAACTTACCAGCCTCCAGAACTATGAGCTAATAAATGCCTGTTCATTATAAATTACCCAGTTTTAGGTGTTCTGTTATAGTAGGCATGAAATGGAGTAAGACAGCCAGCCACCACCAGAAGCTAGGGAAAGGTAAGGAAGTACAAAGGGTACTTCAATAAAGTTCATCAATAATGTGTATCATGCTCAGCGCGGTGGCTCATGCCTGTAATCCCAGCACTTTGGGAGGTCAAGGCAGGCAGATCACTTCAGGTCAGAAGTTCAAGACCAGCCTGGCCAACATAGCAAAACCCTAGCTCTAATAAAAATACAAAAATTAGCTGAGTGTGTTAGCATACACCTGTGGTCCCAGCTACTGGGGAGGCTGAGGTGGGAGAATTGCTTAAACCTGGAGGTTCAGGCTGCAGTGAGCAGAGATCACACCACCACACTCCAGCCTGGGCAACACAGTGAGACCCCATCTCAAAAAAAAAAAAAAGTGTATCATGAAAAAATTGTGCATGGATTTCAAAGTTTTTCCACACCAATAAACTGGTACTAACTTGTATAACATATCTGAATAGGGTCCTGTTTGAGGCATGAAGAAGGATATGACTTCAGTTTGAAGAGTCCACATCAGAGCAACATGAAGTCGGCTAATGCAAGAATCAACCTCAAATTTATGGTGAAGTGTGGGGACAAGAGTGGTAAAATCATCGATGCTTTACAGAAAGTTTATGGAGACAATGCCCCCAAAGAAATTAGATGCTTACAAATGGATAAGTTTACGAAGGGATGAGACAATGTTGAAGATGAAGCCCATCGCGGTAGACCATCTACATCGATTTGCAAGAAAAAAAAATTCATCTTGTTTGAGCCCTAACTGAAGAGGACCAACGATGAAGAGCAGAAACAATGGCCAACACCACAGACATCTCACCTGGGTCAGCTCACACAATTCTCACTGAAAAATTTTAGTTGAGCAAAGTTTCTACTCAATGGGTGCCAAAACCACTGTGCTCAGATCAGCTGTGCAGAAGAGCAGAATAAACAATGGGATCATTTCTTTCAAGAATTGGAACAGAAGATGAAACATGGCTTCACCAGGATGATCCTGAAGACAAAGCACAATCAGAGCAATGGCTAACAAGAGAAGTGAAGAAAGTTACCGCGGCAAAGCAAAAGCAGACCAGTCAAGACCAAAGTTCTGGCAACAATTTCTGGGGATGTTCAAGGCATTTCACCTGTTGACTTTCTGAGGGGCCAAACAACAATACCATCTGCTTATTATGAGAGTGTCTTGAGAAAGTTAACCAAAGCTTTAGCAAAAAAACACCTGGGAAAGCTTCACCAGAGAGAGTATTTCTCTACCACAACAGTGCTCCTGCTTATTCCTCTCATCAGACAAGGGCAATTTTTTGAGAGTTCCCATAGAAAATCATTAGGCATCCACCTTACAGAGCTGACGTGGCTGTCTGACTTCTTTTTTTTCTAATTGATATAGTTTGAATATTTGTCCCCTCCAAGTCTCACGCTGAAGTTTGATTCCCAGTGTTGCAGGTGGGGCATAATAGGAGGTGTTTGAGTCATGGGGGCAGATTCCTCAAAAACAGATTAATGCCGTACCTGGGGGGTATGAGTTCTCACTCTTACTTCCCTCCAGATCTGGTTGTTAAAAAGAGTCTGGCGCCTCCCTCTACTCCCTCTTTCCTCTTCTCTTGCCATGATGTCTGCTCCCCTTCCCCTTTTGTCGTAAGTGGAAGTTTCCTGAGGTCCTCACCAGAAGCAGATGCTGACACCTTGCTACTTGTACAGCCTGCAGAACTGAGAGTCGAATGAGCCTCCTTTCAGGTATCCTTTTATAGCAATGCAAAATGGACTAACACACTAATATTTAAAAAAAAAAAAAAAATGGCGGGCATGGTGGCTCATGCTTATAATCCCAAGACTTTGAGAAGCCAAGATGAGAGGATCACTTGAGCCCAGGAGTTCAAGACCAGACTGGGCAACATGGTGAGACTCTGTCTCTACACAAAATACAAACTTAACCAGGCATGGTGGTATCTGCCTGTCTCTGCTACTTGGGAGACTGAGGTGGGAGGATTGCTTGAACCCAGGAGGTCGAGGTTGTAGTGAGCTATGATCACACAACTGCACCCCAGCCTGAGTGGCAGAGTGAGACTCAATCTCAAGAAAACAGATGTAAAGTGTACCCATTTTTCTTCAGTTAATGACGTAAGGAAGACTGCATTGACATGGCTAAATTCCCAGGATGCTGGGAATGGACTAGATGGCTGGTATCATCGCTTACAAAAGTCTCTTGAACTTAATGGAGTTTATGTTGAGAAATAAAATGTATATTTCTCATTTTTATCTTTTAATTCCATTTTTCCACAACCTTTTTGAAGTCCCCTCATATTCTTCCCTACAGGTTCCAAAGGTAACATAGCCCAGCGGACACCTTAATTTTGACTTCTAACCAAACCTCCAGGACTATGGAAGAATAAACACCTGTTGTTTTCAGCCAATCTGTTTGTGATACTTTGTTGTGGCAGCTCTAGGAAACTGATAGAGTAGATATTCAACATTGGACTCAGCCCTCCCAGCAGCCAAAGCAGGAGACATAATCCACAGTGGGATTAAAAGGTCTCATTTGTTCAGGGCATGCAGCGCTTTTCATGACACGGAGAGATCAGAGAAAGTTCTCCTCTAGATCCTGCAGAGAAAACACTGTGGGATGCAGTAGACAGCTGTAGCAGATGACATCATGACACTAAATCTGATAATGAAGTTTATGCATCTGTTTCCTACAAGGTGCCTCTCTGAAGGCAGATGGCATTATCCCAGGGACAGTTTAGTAAAAGCACATCCAGGAACCAGAAAGGAAAGAGGGGACATTACCATCAACCTTATAGAAATAAAAAAAAGTATAAAAAATACTATATTATGAAAAAGTATATACCAACACCTTAGATCATATTGATGAAATCAACAAATTCCTGGAAAAAATACAAACTACCAAAACTGACAAGAAGAAATAGATAATCTGAACAGACAGATAATAAATGAAGAGATTGAATTAGTAATCAACCACCTATGCATAAATCAAAGCTGGGGTCCAGATGTCTTCACTGTTGAATCTACCAAACATTTAAAGAAAAATTAATAGCAATTCTTCACAAACTCTTTCAAAAAATAGAAAAGAGCACTTGTTAACTCACTTTGTGAGGCTGGTATTACCCTTATACCAAAAACAAGATAAAAACAGCCCAAGAAAGAAACCTACAGACCAAAAGCACATCTGGGATGCACCACAACAGTGTGGTCCAAAGAACACAGCTCCATAATTGCATGTCTTTGAGGCAATCTTGATAAATATTTTTCTCAAACTGGGTTTGGTTTTGAGACAGGATCTCACGCCATCACCCAGGCTGGGGTATAGTGGTGTGTGTGATCAGGGCTCACTACAGCCTTCACCTCCTGAGCTCAAACAACACTCCCACCTCAGCCTCCTGAGTAACTGGGACCACAGATGTATGCTACCATTCTGGGGGGTATTTTTGTATTTTCTTTTTTTTCTTTTTTAAGAGGTGATTTCGCCATGTTGTCCAAACTGGTCTCAAACTCCTGGGCTCAACTAATTCGCCTGCTTTGGCCTCCCAAAGTGCCGGGATTACAGGCGTGAGTCACTGCACTGGGCCCAGCCTCAAACTGGGTTTCTGATAGCAGATTTCAAGGCTGTAATTTCTGAAGAGAATAGGGAGAGTAAATATTCTGTATTTCCAATGAAATGCAGGTCCTTACTTTTTGCCAACTTCCAGGGCAGGGGACAGAAATGAGATCCTCCTGTGAAAATTAAATGTTATTTATTTATGGTTAAACGTGTGATGAACGTTAGGGGAATTGCCACTACCAAGAAAGTAAGAACTGAAGGTTGTTTTTCTTGCTGAAACTTGAACAAAGTATGTAGGGCAAAGAAGAAAAGTTATTAGATATTGAGACATATTTTGTAGTTTGATTTTAAATGTAACACAAGAAGGAGATTTCTGATTACAAGAAAATTTAAGAATTTAGAAAAATATTAAATTTAAGCATTGACTCACAAAATTTAAGAAAATTTAAGCACTGACTCACAAATAAGATAAGCTCCTTTTATCTGACTTTAAAAATACATCTCGTTAAGATAATAAACATATAATGCCAGGAGTCCAATCCTACTCCTTTTCAAGCCTTGATAAAATGCTGCCACTTTCAAAACTATGTAGCCGTTCTCAATTTATTATGGCACTTGAATATTTCCTCTTACATAATTTTTTACTTTCTTCTTGGAGTTGCATGTGTCTTACTGTCATACTGGAGTGTAATCCTCTTGAGGGCAGGAATAGTCTCCAGACTCCTGCTTAGGCTTAAGATAGTGCTTTGCCTATAACCAGCACTTACTAAAAACTCCTCTATGAACTAATGAAAAGATCATGTATCTCATTACATGGTCAGTTTAAAGTTAAATGGATTCTTTTAGACACTCAAAGTAATAAAGCTTCTTCTTAAAAGAACTGCCAGATACAGTAAACTGTAAAAATTTGTTCAAATATTTAAACATGAATTAGAGATGACTTTAACCTGATTCGTTTACACTAGTTACTTTTCTTTTTTATTTATTTTATTTTATTATTATTTTTTAGACAAGGTCTCACACTGTCACCCAGGCTGGAGTGCAGTTGCACGATCTTGGCTCGCTGCAACCTCCACCTCTGTGTTCAAGCAATTCTCCCACCTCAGGCTCCCAGGGAGCTGGGCTTACAGGGATCCACCACCACATCCGGCTAATTTTTGTATTTTTCTAGTAGAGATGGGGTTTCACCATGTTGGCCAGGCTGGTCTTGAACTCCTGACCTTAAGTGATCCACTCACCTGGGCCTCCAGGCGTGAGCCACTGCACCTGGCCATTTATACTAGTTACTTTTCTTTTTCATGTTTTTATTGATACAAAATATTTGTACGTATTTACGGGGTACATGCGATATTTTGATGCATGCATACAATGTGTAATGATCGTCAGGGTTATCAGGATACCCATCACCTTGAACATTTATCATTTCTTTGTATTGGGAACATTTTAAATCTTCTCTTCTACTCGACATCACTAATTAGCAGAGAAATGCAAGTCAAAATGACATCACCTTACACCTGTTAGGATGGCTATTATCAAAAAGTCAAAAGACAGCAAGTGTTGGTGAGCATTCGAGAAAAGGGGACACTTTTACCCTGTTGGTGGAAACGTCAATTGGTGCAGCCATTATGAAAAATAGTATAGAGGTTCCTCAAAAAATTAAAAATAGAACTACCATATGATCCACTAATACTACTATTGGGTACATTTCCAAAAGAAATAAAAACCCTATCTCCAAGAAGTATCTGCAGTCCCATGTTAATTGCAGCATTATTTACAGAAGCCAAAAGATATGGTAACAATCTAAGTGTCCATCAACTGATGAATAAAAAAAGAAACTGTGGTGTATACACACACACACACACACACACAGACACACACACACGGATATTATTCAGCCTTAAAGAAAAAGGAACTCTTACCATTTGCAACAACATAGATGTCTTAGAGAAGAGTATGCTAAGTGAAATAAGGCAGACACAAAAAGACAAATACTGCATGATCTCAAGTATATGTGGAATCTTAGAAATTAAAGTCAAACTCATAGAAAAAAATCTTCTCTTCGGCCGGGTGCACTGGCTCACGCCTGTAATCCCAGCACTTTGGGAGGCAGAGGCGGGCGGATCATGAGGTCAGGAGATTGAGACCACCCTGGCTAACACGGTGAAACCCCATCTCTACTAAAAATACAAAAAAGTTAGCCGGGCGTGGTGGCAGGCGCCTGTAGTCCCAGCTACTTGGGAGGCTGAGGCAGGAGAATGGCGTGAACCCAGGAGGCGGAGCTTTCAGTGAGCCGAGATTGCACCACTGTACCCCAGCCTGGGCAACAGTGCAAGAGCCGTCTCAAAAAAAAAAAAAAAAAGAAAGAAAAATATCTTCTCTTCTAGTTATTTGGAAATACAATGTATTGTTGCTAACTATAGTCACCCTTCTGTGTTATCAAAAACTAGAACTTATTCCATCTTATCCGTTTGCTTGTACCCATTCACCAACCTGTCTTCACTCCCCTACTCCTACACCCTTCTGCTCTCTACCTCCATGAGATCAACTTCTTTAGCTCCCACATGAGTGTGAACATGTGATTTTTGCCTTTCTGTGTCTGACTCATTTAACTTAACAAGATGGCCTTTAGTTCCCTGCATGTCGCTGCAAATGACAGGATTTCATTGCTTTTTATGGCTGAATAGTATTCCATTGTGTATATATATCACATTTTCTTTACTGATCTGTTTATAGACTTTGGTTGATTTCATATCTTGGCTATTGTGAATAGTGTGGCTATAAACGGGGGTACAAGGATCCCTTTGATACATTGATTTCCTTTCCTTTGGATAAATAACCAGTAGTGGGATTGATGGATCATATGACAGTTCTATCTTTAGTTTTCTGAGAAGCCTCCATACTGTTTTCCATAATGGGTGTCTGGATATACATTCCCACCAACAGTACACTCATTACTTTTCTTTTTATCAGATGTCCACAGCTATAAAGTGTCCTTTGGGCCTGAAGAACAGTACTAACCTAATAGTTGGCCTTCACATTGCAAAATCATCCCTTTGAACAGCAATCCCCAACCTTTTTGGCAACAGGGACTGGTTTCATGGAAGACAATTTTTCCATGGACAGGGGTGGGGAATGGGTTTGGGATGATTCAAGCACATCACATTTATTGTGCACTTTATTTCTATTATTATTACACTGTAACATATAATGAAATAACTATACAACTTGCCATAATGTAGAATCAGTGGGAGCCCTGAGTTTGTTTTCCTGCAATTAGATGGGCCCATCTGGGCATGATAGGAGATAGTGACAGATCATCAGGCATTGGATTCTCATAAGGGGCACACAACCTAGATCCCTTGAATGCACATAGTTCACAATTGTGCTCCTATGAGAATCTAATGCCCCAGCTGATGTAACAGGAGGTGGAGCTCAGACGGCAATGCTAGTCATGGGAAGCGGCTGTAAATACAGATGAAGCTTCCCTCTTTTGCTTGCCCCTTACTCATCTCCTGCTGTGCCACCTGGTTCCTAACAGGGTACAAAGGGTACTGATACATGGCCCCGGGGTTGGGGACCCCTGCCTTTGAAGACACCCAACCAGTTTCTTCTTCCGAAACCATTATTGGAAAGGTGGATTGTATTATTCTACCCAGTTATTTCTCGCCCTCCTTTTAAGAGTATTATTCAGCTCACTTATTGTTGATAGGGACAGAAGACAGGGAACTACTGGGTAGAATAAGGCAGTTCCCTGGCAAAGGCCCCACCCTCAAGCCTGGAAACCCATGGCCCTAAATGAAGGGAGGCATTCCTGCCCTTGTGCCCAAAAGTTACCTTTTCGCCCTCCATGACCCCCTATCCTGTACGCAAATAAACTCCAGAAACCAGGCTCCAGCAGCAAAAGATGAGCAGATGAACAGAAGAGCAGAAGAGCGGCAGGTAAAGAGAAGGAATGTTAGGAGGAGTTCAGCTGGGGACAGTCAGAGAATCCACCACTGGACGGTCAAACTCCAGGGGAAGATCATCTTCCTACTCCATGCCCTTTCCAGTTCCCCATCCATCCCACTGACTGCCACCCCTACCACCTAATAACCCCCACCCCACTACTCTACTTCACCAGCATTCACTATCCTTCAAGTCCATGTGTGACCTGATTTTTCTGGGAGGGGGGAGAAGAGCTCGAGATACAGAAAGCTGTCAGACTGACCCTCTGTGCTTGCAAAAATGCAGAGGGTCTATTGAGCTGGTTAACACTTAAGCCGTCCGCTGATGGTAAGGCTAAAATAGCACACTGTAACACAAGCCCATTTGGGCTCCAGGAATCACAGGCTCCTGCCCCTGGACACTGCAATGGGGCTGGAAGCCTAGCGCCCCAGCTTTTGCACCCCAGCTCCTGCACCCGTCTGTCTGCATGCTCCACCTCCCATAAGGGGTTTCAGCAGGGCAGAGACCGAACACACCAGCCACAGCCCTGTTGCATGTCCTGCAAAGGGCGGGGAAAACGGGGAAATCAGGGAACTCTCCCGTTTCATTGTCACATGACTTGCAAGGCTTCCTTAAGAGAGGGGTATACTTCCCCACCCACTGACAGCAAGTTTTGACCAATAGAACCTGAGCAGAACTGAGGCATGCGGAATGTGAGTTTGAGGAGCAGCTTGTGCCAGTCACGTACAAGAGCTAATCGTTACATTTCCAGGAACTTGGCAAGCCACTTGTTAGACTGTTTGTAGCTTGAAATCGGCCATGGTGGGAATATTAACATCACAGAAATAGCAAACACTACAAATCAGGACTTCCACCTTCTCCCTCAAAGTTGGTTTACCAGCCCAGCAGGGAGCACGACCCAGAAAAGTTGATCTTTCAGCCTGGAGCCGGGAGTGAAGAAAACTGGGGGAGTACTACGAAAGCTCCCTTCAGCCACAGTAATTCGCTTGAGAAACGGACCTTGAAGCTACTCAGTTGCAGGGGTTGTTCGTTACCTGAGTATAATCTAGCCAAAGCTGGTACACCATGCTGGTGTTTTGGTGAACACCAACAAGCGCCGCCTTCATCTGTCCAGACCTAGGTTGGAGGGATTTCTTCTAATAACTTGTGACATCATGTGCCTGCAGCCTGCAAGGATACAAACCGCGCTCTGAGACTCAGGCCCGGGAATCCAGGTCTTGGAAGGTTAATGCAAAGTTATAAAACAATAGTTACATTTCAACCACACTCAGCTATTGCGTCATCTTTAAACCCTGGCCAACACAGTCTGTCGCTCGCGGACCTTGGTGGTTTCAGAGCGACTCCCCTACCACTTTCGGGTGAAGGCCACAAGTGACGGCCCCCCTTTCCCCGCAGACGTGTGAATGGAGCGCTGTGTCTTTAAGTGGGAAGCGCCGAGGTTTTCCGTCCGGGACAAAATGTCAGCGAGGCGCCTGGAGGGGGATCTACCATCCCCAACTCCCGACCAGCCGCCGGCTCCGGCAGCGTTTCGCGGGTAATGGGGTGAGTGTGGGCTTCGAGACTCGGTGGGCGAGGCGGGCCGGGCCGGGCAGCGGGGAGCTCAGGTGAGCAGCGACCGCGGACGCCCCCGCCGGCCTCCCTGGCACCCGCGCGGGGCGTGCCCTTCGCTGGGCTGCCCTTCTCCGGGCCGGCTGTCGCGATTGAGAAGGCAGGTGGGCCCGGGATTCTGCTGCAAGACCCCGCTCACCATCTTCCAGTACCTCATTCTTGCTCCTTCCCTACACTCCGCTTTCGACAGGCTTGTTCGGAATGTGGAAATTCGTTGCCACTCTCCTCTCCCTTTATTAAAGTTGTCTGATTACAGTCTTTTTACTGGGCAAGCGGCTGGGCACCCTGCAGTGGGTTCTTTCTGTAATTGGGACTTACTTGGTGTCGCCCACTTTCGGAGGGAGAAAGTGAATGCAAGCCAAAAGCTTACACCAGAATCCCCACCCCTCCTCCACCCCTCGTGGCCCCCAAACAAAAGAATTTTCCGCTCCTTTCGGAGTCCGCTGGAGCAGTTTCTGTGATCTGTTGCACTAACCAAATGTCCGAGGTTTACCAAAGCAAAAATCCCCTTGAAGGAAAAAATAAATACTTACCACTAGTCGAATTTCTAGTTAGCCAAGACTACAAAGATAAGGTGTTTAAGAGAAACTGCTGTAGAAACAACTTAATACATTAACCTAATTAGGGTAATTATTTTCTGCCGTTTTTATTCATATATTATGATGACAGCTTTTGGAGGCAAGAATAGCTTGAGGCAGCCAAGAATTAAAAAAGTAGACAGCGATATATATTATAAAAAGACCAAAAGCCCAAGCCAGGTAGTTCTCAATCTAAAAATTAAATTAAAAAATCTTTGAGTCACAAAGGCCTTCAAAGTAGGGCGGCTTTAAATTCCTATAACTCAGATTAAATTATGCATTTTTACAAGATAAAATGGATCACCACCTTAATCTTTAGGACCATATCTATTAAGCAAAGTAATGCAGGCCTGAAATAAAGGTCCACTTTAAGGGCAGAACACGTCGCAATTTTCATTTTAAAAAGTGCATTAATAGAGTGCTTTTCTGCCTTTTAGCTAGTGGTAGAAATATCTAAGAGTTTGGCTTATGACATTTAAGAAACGTCTCTGATTCACCACATAATTACCTGTGAGTCCAGTGTGTTTTTTACAGTCCACATATAACCTTTTTCTAAACTTTTACACATTTTACCATTTATTCCCCAACTCAGGTTTTACAGTTTGGAGGCATTTTTACTTGTCTTTTAACTTCAGCTAAGCCTTCAGCCTGGTGATTCCAGACTAATTTTTCTAATTGTCTGGATCTGTTTATAAATAGATTAATATATGGCAGTAAATTAATATTTCAACAGAGATGGACGGATAACAGATGAACTGTGGTTTTCTTGACACTTCAGTTGTCAACTCTAATTACTTGTATTAATTATTTTGTTCTACTTTGATTAAAGTCACTGGTGGATGAAGTAAATGTTTTTAGTGTTTCCACATAAGTCTGTGTGAATTTCACATGAGTGTGAATTTCTCATCTAAGATCCAGGCTCAACCAACATATATTGGTTTAAACTCTGCCTGGTTAACCCAGCTACAGTGAGTAGCCTTGAGTATGAAAGGACAAATAGAAGTGTAATTAATTACTATGTCCTTTTGAGAACAGTGCCTGGTTCTTTGGCCTTTAGCCTGTCAAATATTTTTTTATGTGCATAAGCATAAGTATAAAATAATACAATTAACTTTTGTGGGTGCTTTATAGGATGACTGTCAATATTACAGTCATACCTTGTGTATATGCCCATATTTATACAGATTATTCATCCAGGTTTTGATTTCTTCCTTTATTCTTTATACTGGTATTCAGGGACATCATACCGAGGAATCTGGGATTGAATCTGATAGTTTATCAGGATAGAACCTCTTCAAAAATTGAGTCAAATGGAGAGATAATTAATGTGAATTTATTGTCTTCCACAGGCTTAGATTTAAGAACTCCTTCCAAATAATGGATACTCAAATGAAACTCAGCTACAGCAAGTGCAGAGGCATGGTACCAGCAACACTACTCTCTCTCCTTCCTTGAAATATCTAAAATCTGCATTTGTCTTTTCAGTTTTTTTCACCCTGAAATTGCACTCAGAGATTTCCACTGTTAATTTCATGTTAGTAGTGCTTTTATTTAGCTTCAAGAAACTTTCTTTTAAAATAGGAGCTTGGAAGCCTCATTATACAACTGAGGAACTGGAACTTTATTAGAGTCGAGTACTATGGGTAATGTGTTTTGGTGGTGGATGACAATGCGGTTGTGCCCTGTGGGGCATGGGAGGGGAAGGGATGCTGAACTGCATGAACTTCTGTGTTAGGGTCCCTAAGACATCAGCTCCCAGGAGCTGCCCACGCCCACCCCTTCCCCAGTGGAGATGATGTAATGGAATTCACCCAAAGGAGCGAGCACTGATTTCATCTTTACCAGTCTGTTAGTAGTCTGTTTTCACGCTGCTGATAAAGACATACCCAAGACTGGGCAATTTATAAAAGAAAGAGGTTTAATGGACTTAAAGTTCCACGTGGCTAGGGAGGCCTAACAGTCATGGCGGAAGGCGAAAGGCACTCCTTAGCTGACTGCGGCATGAGCTAGAATGAGGGTCAAGTGAAAAGGGCTTCTTGTTTATAAAACCATCCGATCTCATGAGATTTATTCACTAGCACGAGAACAGTATGGGAGAAACCGCGCCCATGTTTCAATTACCTCCCACCAGTTCCCTCCCACAACACGTGGGAATTACGGGAGTACAATTCAAGATGAGATTTGGGTGGGGACACAGCCAAACCGTATCACACAGGTATCAGAATTATTGCTGGAAGCATCTTTCCCAACCAGAGGATACGCTTCCTGAGGGCAGAGACTTCGTGACATTCCTCTTGGAATGCTTGGCAGAAAGCACGCACCTGACCTTAGCAGGTGCACAATGAGCATTTGAATGAGAGTTGGATGGAGTGGATGGATGTAAGCAAAATACTCAAATTCATTGGCACCTTTGTGTTAGTTTAAAAAAAATTTTCAAGGAAAAATTAAGGGAGCTGTTACTTTTCATTTTCTTCTTGTTAGCTAACCACAGAATTAATGATATGCATTCTCATTGGGTATTTGATAAGGAAGAAATGCATATCACAGGGCTTTGGCTAATTAAACCTCCTCATTATCTTATTTTACCTTAGTGATAAGCAACCTATTTTGCATGAGGGTCAGTTTAGGAAGTGAAAATAAATTTAAGGGCTAAGGGTCTTGGATCTGTTACTCTTTTTTATTTGCTCTTTGTACTCAAACAACTCCCAAGGGGATTCCCCCAACTTAGACTACTTACTTTGTTCAATAACATAATGTCAGATGGAAAAATAACTGCCTTTTAACCACTAAAATCTTAACGTGGATGCGTCTGAGTAGTAAATATCGGTAGTTTCTTTTTTCTTCATGCCTTGAATTTATATAACACTAGAGAGTCCAACAGTGACATCATTTGCACTGTCTGATCTCAGCCACCTGTTTAGAGGCAAATAATCTTATTTCTCTTGACAGATGGGAAGATTGAGACTCGGGTGAGCTGGGGCTAAAGAAACAGAGTCAGGTTCATTTCATTTAATGCAGCATCCCCCAAGTGTCTACTCTGTGCCAGGGAGATGAATGGGATGAGCTCCTCTTCCATGACGTCCTGGGTGTGCATACAGAATCTCCTTCTGCAGAGCACAGCAAACCACGTGACAATGAGCTGCCCCACAGGCTGGGTTTCCTCCTCCAGGCGGCACAGCAGTGGGCTTCCCCATGGGACTGTCCCACCAGCCTCCACAGTTAAGGCTGGGCTGGCCCTGCCTGAGCTCACACGCCTGAGGAGCCAAGGGTTGTTTTGTTTTTTTGGTTTTTGTTTTTCGTTTTTCTGAGATAGGGTTTCGCTCTTGTTGCCCAGGCTGGAGTGCAATGGTGCAATCTCAGCTCACTGCAACCTCCGCCTCCCAGGTTCAAGCGATTCTCCTGCCTCAGCCTCCAGAGTAGCTGGGATTACAGGCGCCCGCCACCACGCCCAGCTAATTTTTTCTATTTTTCATAGAGATGGGGTTTCACCATGTTGGCCAGGCTGGTCTTCTGAACTCCTGACCTCAAGTGATCCACCTGCCTCGGCCTCCCAAAGGGCTGGGATTACAGGTGTGAGCCACCGCACCCTGCCCCAGGGGTTGTTTTGTAAAATTATTTTTTATTTTTGTAGAGATCCTGTGATATACACACTTTCCCTAAATGTATACACGTGATCACATGCATGCTTTCTTAGCATCTTATTGCTTTTGCTTTTGTGTTTACCTCTTCCCCTTCTCCCTTCTTTCACATCAGTTACCATTGCCTCAACCCATAGTATCTCCTTTATTTTTCTTCATCTGTATCTGTATATTGCCTATACAGATATGTGTATTACTTAATAATAGTGGGATCATATTATACACTCTTCTGCATCTCTTTTCTCCCTGAACAGTTCCTCCAGATATCCTTCTAAGACGTTGAACAGAACTTCATGCTATTCCTCTTTAATTGCTATATAATATTCCCTGATATAAACATATGTTATATACTCAGCCATTTTCCTGGTGGCAGGCATTCCCTTGCTTCCAGTTTCTTGTCACCCTACATGATTCTGTAATGAACATCCTGACACAAGACTGTGTTTATTGGTGCTGTTAGTTCTATAGAAGAGATCTCCAGGAGTAGAATCTCAGGTTATATCTTTTTTTTTTTTTTTTTCCGAGACAGAGTTTCACTCTTGTCACCCAGACTGGAATGCAATGGTGCTATCTCGGCTCATTGCAACCTCCACCTCCCGGGTTCAAGCAATTCTCCTACCTTAGCCTCTCGAGTACCTGGGAATATAGGCACCCGCCACCACGCCCAGCTAATTTTTGTATTTTTAGTAGAGAAAAGGTTTCACCATGTTGGCCAAGCTGCTCTTGAACTCCTGACCTCAGGTGATCCACCTGCTTGGGCCTTCCAAAATGTTGGGATTATAGGCGTGAGCCACCGAGCCCAGCCTCTGTTTTTAAATAATATAGAAACTGCAGCCGGCCCTATCACACAGGTATCAGAATTATTGTTGGAAGCATCTCTTTCCCCACCAGATGGTACGCTTCCTGCGAGCAGAGACTTCGTGACATTCCTCTTGGAATGCTTGGCAGAAAGCACGCACCTGACCTTAGCAGGTGCACAATGAGCATTTGAATGAGAGTTGGATGGAGTGGATGGATGTAAGCAAAATACTCAAATTCATTGGCACCTTTGTGTTAGTTTTAAAAAAAAAATGTTCAAGGAAAAATTGAGGGAGCTCTTACTTTTCATTTTCTTCTTATTAGCTAACCACAGAATTAATGATACGTATTCTCATTGGATATGCTCATGACTGTAATCCCAGCACTTTGGGAGGCTGAGGCAGGTGGATCACTTGAGCCAGGAGTTCAAGAAAGACCAGCCTGGGTAACATAGACCCTGTCTCTACCAAAAAATACAAAAATTAGCCAAGCATGGTAGCATGCACCTGTAGTCCCAGCTACTTTGGATGCTGAGGTGGGAGGATCGCTTCTTGAGCCCGGGAAGCAGAGGTTTGCAGTGAGCCATGATTGTGCCACTGCACTCCAGCCTAGGTGACAGAGTAAGACCCTGGGAAGGAGGGAAGGAAGGAAGGGAGGGAGGGAGGGAGGGAGGGAGGGAAGAAATGGCCAGAATGCTTTCCTAAAATCCATCCCATCTTCACTAGTAATTGAGGAGTGTGTGCGTTTTCTCTACCTCCCTTGTAACTTTGGCTGTTAGACCTCTTAATGTTTCTTGGTGTGATGGATGTAAAATGATACCTTCCTGCTACTTTAATAGCATTTCCATGAAAATAAGTGATGTTGTGCACCTTTTCACAAATTTCCTGGCTATTTGAGTTTGCTGTTAGGTCATTTGCCTACTCATATTTCTCGTCTGTTTTTCTATCGGGCTCTTTGTCTTTTTATTGTCAGTTTGAAGAGCCCTTTGTGTGTTATGGTTGTGGCTGAAGTGTCTGAAGAGCTTTCTCCCCCTCCACATTGCAGGGGCAGCTGAAATGCACTCGGGTTGTCTAGCAGAGCTAACCAGGCTGTTACGGTAGATACTGAGACTGAGGATTGTATTGAGCTAGAATATAGCCGCATGGTGTGGAGGACTGAGAAGGTGAGGCAGTTCTGCCCCATGCTGCCTTCCACCGGTTACGACCTCCAAAATCGAAGGGCTGCCCAGGCAGAGGATGTCCCCCTGCCACCCTCGGAGGGGCAGCGCTGTGCTGGCCGACATTTGTGAGGCTTCTACTAGGTCAAAAGGATTAAGACGTCAAAGTCAGTGCTTCTCACCTTGTGCCCACTTTAACTCCTAACAGATGGCATTCACCTGTGCAACACTCCCTCTGGGCATTCCAGTTTTTAAAGAAACCCGGAGAGGTAAAAAGCATGACAATAATGGGTCACCTCTGGCTCTATTAGGGCCACATCAGTAAGGATGACTCTCAGACTTTGGCACAAGTAAGACAACCTGCGGGTTTATGTGCAGTTTCCAAGCTTTAGCTCAAGCATATCAGAATGCAAAGCAATACTCTTGATGTTATAAGAAACGTTTACATCCCTTTTAATACTCTGTCCACTTTTGTGTTTGTCCAGTAATAAAAAAGGACCTCGGGAAAGCTCAGATTCAATATAGAAGGAAATAGAAATTTTAAAAAAGAAAAAAGTATAGAAAAAATTCTAAGTCAAGTTAGATAATTAAAAAAATGTTTATAACCCTTACATCTTACTCTGTTTAGCAACCATAATGTTACATAACCATAATATTTACTGGCCACAAAAATACCATTCTTGAAGGTGGTCTGTAACTCCTCATCCTACTTTCCTCACTTTTGAGATTTTAGCAATGTAATAAATCTCTTGGGGGAAAATGTAGCCTTTAATTTCTAAAGATTTTTTATGCTAATTGGTCTTTATTGTGAGTGACCATATTTAAATCAATGCCTGTATATCAGAAGACATGTAAATAGCCATTTCCTTGTTAGAAGATGCATGGTACTTGTCTTTTTTGATGATTCTGGCAGATCTGTTATCTTTTTTTAAAAATGAGATATGTTAAATGTCATACCTGATCCGGAGTGGACTTGCTTGGTGGGAAAAATAATACTTAGGTTTAGAAAAGTACTGTGCATCTCTAACAAGACTATTAGCAACTGAATTCATAGTTTACACTAAATGCTTCTGTTACTATAGCAGCTTATTTTTCCTATTCTCATCTTTGTCTTCAGTTTTTTCCAGTTGTGTTTAACAAGAAGGATTCTGGAACTTTGTCATGTCCATGGCTGCTGGTTCAAAATCTGACAGCATGAGCAGCATTGATCTCACTGTGCCTGGGTCTCACCTTGCCCTTTTCTCCCTGAAATAAGTTCTCAGAAGAGCTCAAGAAGTCTGTCATGTGTTTTCTTCTCATTGTTTTTCAACTTTCAAAGCAAATTTATCTAGAATCACACATTTGGTCCTTTGTGAACTTATTTCCTAAGGAATAAACTTTGCCTTTTTTTGTATTCCCTTTTCTTTAATAGGTTATTGCAGTGGTGAATTATTTTCCTAATAAAAAAGACTGCGGTGACAGTCATTGCATTATGTTTGGATCCTTTTAACAGATTTTGTGTTGAACAAAGCAAGACATTATTACTTTTATTTCTTTTTCTTGCTTAATTAAAAGTATTGAGCAAACTTTGTATCTTGCAAATATGTAGAGGGGATCTTTTAGTTAGCACAAACAATAAAGAAAACTAATTTTATTTGTTTTATTCCTTGGGTATCTATGAAAGGGTTAGAAAAAGTGAACGAGGGCATGGCGCTGCTCATTATTTCTAGTATCTATCTTTAAGGTGGTTTGAATGCATTTCTTTCACTGGCCTGCCTGTCCTCTGAATTTACTCCTAGCACTGCTGATGGTTCTTCGGAACTCAGGAATCGTGTTGCATGCATTTTTTCTACCCGTGGAACCTGAGATGGTTGGAAACCCTGAGGCAATGACAGGGACCCCAGAGTCCTTGGGAAATCACCCACTGTCTAATTTAAAGGTAAAACTTTAGAGTGCTGCTTTGGACATTGCCATTTCCTAAATGTGCATATCTTAAAAGCATTGCTTTCAGTACTGCCGATTTTCTCATGGTAGATTGTTTTTATAATCACAAAAACATATTTTTATCTTGAAAAGCATACAGTCGTTGAAAGCTTTTTAAAAGGCTGTTCACCACTGGCTCTTCCACTCCTGAAGTTTAAGAAACAAAATTTTCATTCCCAAAGCTTTTTTTCTGGTCATTGCTGAAGTGTGCTGTGCAGCACCCAGAGAAGACTGCATAAGGAAGCCTCGCTGTTATTCTGAAGACAGTACCTTTTTTATTGTTGTTATTGTTAAGAAAGCAGAGACTAGTTAAAGCTAACACAGACACTGCACGGAGTTAGCTAGTTTTTTCCGTTCAAGCAGCTTAGCCTCCCGCTATTAGTAGAAATACTTGTTCACTAGGGATCCACTTGATTTCAAACAGGATTCCTAGTATAGGAAGGGCTAGACATTTTTAACACTTTTTTTCCTGAGGAATCAACACTTAATACTGAAGATTAACTAGAAACCTAGACACCTACCCACACTATAGGATTTTTATCGGTAAGAAAATGGAGGGCGGCATGCTTTCTCAGACTAACTGTAGTCTAGGAGCTGTGTGCGTGATCCTAACACTCATTATTATTCTTCCCCTGCTCCCCAGCGTGCGGGCGCCGCAGAATGAGGAGTGGCGAGCCGACCTGCACCATGGACGAGGCCCGCGGGCTAGACGACACGGCGGCACGGGGCGGTCAGTGTCCCGGACTGGGGCCAGCGCCGATGCCTCCCGGCCGCCTGGGGGCGCCGTACTCCGAGGCCTGGGGCTACTTCCACCTGGCCCCGGGGCGCCCCGGGCATCCGTCGGGCCACTGGGCCACCTGCCGTCTGTGCGGGGAGCAGGTGGGCCGCGGCCCGGGCTTCCACGCAGGGACCTCGGCGCTGTGGAGGCACCTGAAGAGCGCGCACCGGCGGGAGCTGGAGAGCAGCGGCACCCGGCGCTCACCACCTGCCGCGCCCTGCCCGCCGCCGCCAGTCCCCGCTGCGGCCCCCGAGGGCGACTGGGCGCGCCTGCTGGAACAGATGGGCGCACTGGCCGTGCGCGGCAGCCGGCGGGAGCGGGAGCTGGAACGGCGTGAGGCGGCCGTGGAGCAGGGTGAGCGCGCCCTGGAGCGGAGGAGGAGGGCGCTGCAGGAGGAGGAGCGCGCCGCGGCCCAGGCGCGCCGGGAGCTGCAGGCCGAGCGGGAGGCGCTGCAGGTGCGGCTGCGGGAAGTGAGCCGCCGTGAGGGCGCCTTGGGCTGGGCTCCCACTGCGCTGCCGCTCAAGGACGACCCCGAGGGGGACAGGGACAGCTGCGTCATCACAAAGGTCCTCCTGTAGGGGTGTGGCCACTTCCCCACCCCAGGCCAGCGCTTCTCCGACCAACGCCTTCAGCCCTCGCTGGCACCGAAGCCAGACCCGAAGCAGCCGCTACTCACTTGGAAGCTCCAGCTAACTGTAGGGCCTTCCGCGCCCGAAGGCTTCAGCTTGAGAAGCACTTCGAAGCCAGAGCAGAACCAAAACTCACTTCCATGGGGTCACCTGGGGTGCCTGGGCGGCCTTTCGTGGGCATGCATGCAAGGGATGGGGTGGCACACGGAACACCCGAGAGCTGCAGCAGCCCCGTGAACCCAGACCCCCTGGTGCCATGACCACTTAGGGCTGGGAACCCGAACCTGGTGACTTTGAAAGGATAGAGAGCTTCATTCCATACCAAAGACTTATCACACCATGTGCCTCCAACAGCCCAAGGTGGAGGGTGCGGGGAAATGAGAAAGCTTTTTACCCAAAAAAAGAGTTCCTAATGCATAATCTGCCCAACACCAAGTTCTGAAGGGTCGGAGGGATGTCCCCTCCAGTTTCCGTGACTGCTGTAGACTCGCATCATCTCTAGCCCTCATCGGGGCAGTCCCAAAGAGCCCCCTTTTTTACTCCCCGTATTATTCAACCAATACCAGGTGCACTCTGTCTTCCCTCGGCCATCTTTCCCTTGGTTCAGACCTAACGACAAGTGTGGCACATATGTCCACTTTCAGGCCTCACATCTGCCACCTTAGCAAGACATCACCTCATCCCCTTGTCACTAGGAAGAGGGTTTCTTCCCCACGTGTCGTCATAGTCCTCACCTCTGGGCTGAAGGGGAAAGCATCCCTTTGCATAAGGCCACATCTTCCTGTCATTTTCCATCCCATTCCTCTCCCATGTTTACTGGGTCTTTCCTCCTGTAGTATTCCCCCTTTCGCTGTCTCAGTCCCTCCCTTTCCCCCAGGATCTTCCTCATCAATACTCAGTCTCCCTTTCTTACTGAAAAGAAAGACTTAACCCAGAAGGGCCAACAAGTCCTTGCTGCCTATACTTCCTCCCCAGTTTTTACTCCTTCACTCTGGTTCAGTTTTCTGTGCTACAGTGGACTATTTCCAAGCCGCCACAATCTCTCAGTGACCAAATATGATGATCTATTTGCAGCCTCCATTTTGCTTAATCTCTCCCTTCTTGAAATTGCTCTCTTGGTAGGTAGATCCTGTTTTTCCTCCAAAGAATTCCTTTTCCTGTTGTATACTGGTTCCCAGATTTTTCACAGGCCTCTTTTTTTTTCCTCTTTTTTTATATTGAAAAATTCCACACATCCAGAAAAAGTTGAAAGGCTAGCACAATGAATACTCAGATACGTACTCTCCACTTGGATTGAATAGTTAACATTTTGCCAGATTTACTGTTCTCCCCACCCCATGCATGTGTACATAAAATGACATTTCACCCCTGAGTATTTCCACATAGATTTCCTGAGAACAAAGACATTGTTCTACGTGATTACAATAAGATTATCATGCCTAAAAATATAAACAGTAACTTCTTTATAACCTCTAATATAGAGCCCTTAATCAGTATCAACAATTGTCTCCAGAATGTTTGTCTTTAAAAAACAAAACAAAACAAAAAAACCCCAGGTCCCATCAAGGTTCATACATTCTTTTGGTTTCAACTCTAGTCACTTTTAGTCTAGAACAATCCCGACATATTTTCCGATGACACTTTGTGAAGCAACCAGGCCAGCTGTCTTAGCAAATGTCCTTTATTCTGGAAGTGTCTGATTGCTTCCTTAGGCCTATATCTAATACTCCACTCGTGGCTCATCTCCCTGCAGAATTGTAATCTCTGGGCCAGGGACTCCTGAATATCTCCAGGCCAAGTGTTCTCCCCAGGCCTGATCCTTCATGCCCAATCCCTTGCTGCATGTCTCCACTCCTCCTTGCACATCCTGCCTCTGTGAGTGGAAGAGGCGAATCTATTCAACCCCACATCACACCCCTCACCTGATGACTAACATTTACTGGGCACTAACAATGTATCAGGCACATACGACACACTTAACATGCATTAATTATCTCACTTTACTCTCACACCAGCTCCATGGTAACACTGTGCTGAGCTAGAAGGGTTAAGTAGCCTGTAGAAGATCACAGCTGGCCGGCAGTAGAGGTGGGATCCCACTGCAGACAGTCTCCCTCACAGATGCCATGCTCCCACCGAACCACCATGTACTGCTTCCTGAGATCTCTGCTTCCCTCAGTCGACCCAGCTGACACCTGTTTCCTTCCTAACTCCAACTAATTAATTCCAGTTAATGGAATTGACTGGAATTAGTGACATTAATATTTACTGAGCATTCACCATGTGTCATCAGAGCTGTGCTAAATGCTTTACAAGAATAATTACCTGCCATGAAGCAACCCTATGACATAGGTGCTACTATGCCCATTTTGTAGATGAGACAGGTTCAGGGGAGTTACTAACAGCTTCAAGTCATACAGCAGCTAAGAGTCTGTATGGGGTTTGAACTGCGGTCTCACTGAATGCTGGGCGCCTGCTCTGCTAAGTCTATTTCTACAAAATATTGCACTGCCTTCCTGCCAAGCATAGGGCCCATTTATCATGCATCCTCCCATCCTTGTCTCCCCCAACCGTCCCTTACCTGAGTCACAATTTGGCCAAAGCCAAAGGGATTGTCCTAAGCCAGTATTGATTTATTATCCACTCTTCCTGCTCAAAAGTCCCCAAGATCACCTATCAATCACCTACTTATTAGAGTGCAAGCTTTGACTGTCACCTGACATTCAAGTCCCCTTCTGCCCCCGTGCCAGTCCTCTCCCTTCCCCTACATATGCCCTATGCTCCAGCCAAATTGGACTCTGTTCTTCCTGATAATACCTGGTATTGGCATCTTTATGCCACAGTTTGCCTTCCCTCCACTTTAAAAAGCCTCTTCAGTCTCTCGGTACAAAAAACATCCCACCCATTTTCTAAAACCATGCTTTCCTTGATTTCTCCTCACGTCGAGACATTTCTTTCTTCTCTGGTCTCCTAGCATCCTGTCTCACAACCCTCAGAACAGGCCAGCCAGTGTATGGCTATGGGTTTTTATCTCACCTCCCCTGCCAGACCCTGAGCCTTTGGGGGGAGTAGACTCACCCCACTCCCACAGTGCCTTGCATTCCATAGCTGCTCAGTACATTAACCCATTCAATGTCTTTAAGATTTTTACTAGTTTTCCTGTAATTACTAATATAATCATTTATCTTTAATTCTGAGTAAAATTCACAACAACAAATAAAGGAAATAGCAGTAATAATTTTTAAGCTGTTTAGTCAATAAAGATTTAATGCATCAGTTATTGGACTGTTTGGTTTGAAGCCAATCAACCAACTATTCTGGTATGTAAATCTTTTTTATTATACGAGTAACACAAAATGTATTGCCTCAATCGAGGAAGAACAGAAAAAATAATACCTCAAAATCCTGTCACCTCTGTAAAACTGCTATTAACATTTTAATGTATTTTCTTTTGTCTTTTGCAATTTTTATATTACTCTAGTAATAGTGTAAGTTATTTTCAAGTATTGGAACTTAACTTCTTCATATGGATTTATATGGGCTAGATGATCTGAATTTCCTTTTTAGAAGGAAAAAGACTTCCACAAATGTTACTCTTCCATCTCACCAACTGTAAGAACCATTAAAACATAGGAAAAGATTTAGAGTCTTAACTACTGCCTCAAAGATGGCTAGTGCGAGCCTGAATGTTCTGTTCAGGATATACAGAACAATAAACCTGAGTGCTGAGTTAAGGGAAGAGGTTTTTACTTTCTGTTTATACACTTCTGCAATGTTGTAATTTTTTACACAAAGTATGAATTACTTTTATGATAAAAAATTTTGTTCGTAGACAAAATTCCTCTCCTTCAGCATTCAGCTTCCTTAGTTAAAACACAATCTCCAACGAAAGCATGGATATGATCCCCGTTTCCAGAAAATCCTAGAAAGAAATGCAGCCCTTGTTCAGTCCAACTCCATCATTTGATAGATTAGGAAAATAGGTCCCAGAGAGTGACTTGTCCACTGTCAGGATATGGTGGCTGTGGCGCGTCACCTGACTCCAGCCTACTTAATGCATTTCAGCCTCTTCGGCCTTGAGGGCTCCTGCTGCTCACCTGAAACCATTCCCAAGGAACCCACAAAAGCAGGCTCCCCGGGAGGATTCCTGAGAACACCTACACACAAGCCTCAGAGATCTGCCAAGACATTCTCTTTCCGATAGAACTATTTAATATTTTTCTATCAAATAGTTGCCAAATGACCTGCGCCAGTCAAAACTCAATCTGACTTGTGACTAAAAGTAATCTGATGAATCCAAAAGGTATATACAAATCTATCTATCTAAGGCATTTTCTCTTCAAAGTAGAAGACCTGGAAGACTATACAGTTATTCCCAAAATGCTTCAACATTTCTGGAACTCCTCTTTTAGAGTGGCCATGAGTCCCCAGCACATTCTTTAAAACATCCTTGAATTGGCAAATACCCCTCTTTCCAGGATACATTTGATTTTTTAAAAGAACTGCCAATTATTCAGAGTCTGGCGAATATGGTAGATGATTAACCAGGTTAATATTTCTGGTTAATAAGGTGAAATTATAATAAAACAATGATAATTATTTTAGTGTGGCTCATAAATTGGTCTTGATAGTGGTATATTAAGGTTAAGTAAAGGCAGCATGGTCACCGTAGAGATTAAAGCCCATTTTAGTTGGTTTATGATGTGAATGAATTCAGGTAGCACTGGGAGTCATTATATGTTTAAATAGTATTAAATGTTTCTTTTTATGAAAATCTTAATTATGACATTCTCTGAAATCTGGTTTCACAGTATTAAAATAAGGCTTTAAGGAAAAACATTAAATGGTAATGAAAGCTTTATTCTTTCAGTATATATTCTCGTGGGCTTTTGGTCAAGATAAGTAATGACCAGATGAATGAGCTGGCAACCTTCTGCCCTCTGAAGTCTACTAGTAATTGGAAGCTAAGTAAAACGTTGTCACATGTTTAAATACATTTGATAATATTCCACCAGCTTCTCCCTGTATTCTGCATGCTGGGCAATGAAATACCACAGCATTTTAACATAGATGAAGAGTGATTTTTTTTAAAGAAAGAATTTCCAAAAGTCATTCTTGGCTGGGCATGGTAGTTCATGCCTGTAATCCCAGCACACTGGGAGGGCCAAGGCGGGAGGATCGCTTGAGCCTAGGAGTTGAAGACCAGCCTAGGCAACACAGGGAGACCCCATATCCACAAAAAATTAAAATTTTTAGCCAGGTGTGCTAGTACACACTTGTCATCCTAGCTACTCAGGAAGCTGAGGTGGAAGGATTGCTTGAGCCTGGGAGGTGGAGACTGCAGTGAGCTATGACCATGCTACTGCATTCTGGCCTGGGCAATAGAGGAAGACTTTGTCTCAAAAAAAAAAAAAAAAAAAGAAAGACATTCTTACATAGCAGGCAGACATTGTTTGCCTCCATTCACATTAACTTTCCCATCTGTGTCTGCTCTTCACCCTCCAAAGACTTTTTGATTTACATGTTCTCCATCACTTCCAGTTCCAGTGACCTGATTCCTGTTGCATGTTTTTTTTTGTATAGTCATGAACTGCATAATGCAATTTCATTTTTGTTTTTTTGGTAGAGTCATACACCACCTAAAGTTTCAGTCTATGACATACCACACATACAGTGGTGGTCCTGTAAGATTACCACACTGTTATTTTTACTGTACCTTTTCTATGTTTAGATATGTTTTGATATATGAATACTTACTGTGTTAGACGACAGAATTCTGTACAGGTTTGTAGCCTAGAAGCAATCAGTATACCATATAGCCTAGGTGTACAGTAGGCTGTACCATCTAGGTTTGTGTGAGTACCTCTACCATGTTTGTACAGTGACGAAATCACCACCAAGGCATTTCTCAGAACATATCCCCGTCGTTAAGTGATACATGACTGTACTTAGTGCTCAGATTCAGAACCATAGAACCCAGATGTCTGAGCAAGCAGTTATTCTTCTCAAGTAGAGGAGATACATAATTGAACAAGGGGCTGCAGCCTCAATGAGGTCTGTTGTTGTCTACATACCCAGAACTCTCAAACACATGACTAAAAAGATTTTGAAAGCACAGTTTGTAAGATTCCCCTAAATAGATCTGGTTTAGAAACAGTCTGAAAACATTAAGAAAAAAGCCCCAAATCCTTTCTGCATCAAACACTCCACCCAAATTTTTGCTTTAAAATTTTGGCTTTAAAACTTTGGAATGAACAGAAACGATTTTGGATTAATACTTTCTGGAACTATCAAGGCCTGCATGTATTACTTGGCCCTTACATTCTGCCAAATCCTATGTAAAAATAAATGTAAGCTCCATGAAGGCAGGGAGCCTTGACTATTTTATTCACTGTTGTATCCCTAGTACCTAGAACAGTGCCTGGCCTGTGCTACGTGTTTCTTGGCTATTTGCTGAATTAATGTATGCTGTTGAAAGACTTTTACATATGGGGATCTGAAATCTTCTACTTCTTGGAATTCTCCCTGTAGCTCCCGTGCTCCCATGGAGTACTGAGAGCCAGGGTTGTCTGGCTAGATCTCCCTATCATTCCTCCAGATGACTCCATTTCCAAAGTCATGTAGAATCCATTCCTCCTCCTTTGAGGATGATGAGAGTCACCTACAGTAACTTCTATCCTTTCTCACTATTGTCTACCAATCTCCTCCTCATTTTCCAATATTCACTTAGAAATCCACCTCCTGACTCAGTCTTCTTGTCCACACCTATCTCCTATTGCCTTGTGGAATGAGGATGACCCATCCACTACTTGCTAGCCTCATTCCTCATCCTACCTGACTTCAATAACCACCATCTCTACTCTGGGATTCTACTCCTACAACCATGTCCTTGGTATTGCTAGCATGGATAATAACAATGCTAATAATCACTGATATGTGGAGGTTTATTATGCATCAGACAGTGTGCTCAGTGCCACACAAACCTTATCTCCATTTAATCTTCACCAAAACTTGAAACCACCTTTGCAAAAATTATGACAGTGAAACAGATTTGACCTAACTGACTCCATCTTGCTTCGAACCTCCATACTGTCCTTGTTCATTCTTGGGCAAAGACAAAACTAACTTTTAGAGGAACTTAGTTTATATTTCAACTTTGAAACAAAGATGATAATAACCCTTTCCTGAAACAAACTCCCTTCTTGCCTGGATTCCAGACTGCCTTTGTAGGAC
This sequence comes from Macaca fascicularis, assembly GCF_037993035.2. NCBI lineage: Eukaryota > Metazoa > Chordata > Mammalia > Primates > Cercopithecidae > Macaca > Macaca fascicularis. The sequence continues at coordinate 81,030,083 of NC_088380.1, read as the reverse complement.
TAACAAATAGCCACAAGATTAGAAATTACTGTTTAGGAGTTATGCAACCACAGGCCATAAGATTTGAACCTCTCCATTGCTCCTAGGGATAAAATCACTACTGTAAAACCTAAGATTGGTGGTTGAGATATCTTTCAGAACCTGCATTCTGATGCACCAGCTGGAGCCACCCAGACTGATAATCTAGCTCAACCAGTCCTGGCTCACCCAGGAACAGAAGACAGCAAGAACCCACTTTGACCCCCTATGATTTCAATTCCGACCAAACCCATTAGTACTCCCAACTATTCTAGCCACCTATCTGCCAAATTATCCTTTAAAAAAAAAAAAAAAACCAGTCTCCACATTTTCAGGGAGACCAATTTGAGTAATAAAACTTGTCTCCCACTTACCCAGCTCTGCATGAATTAAACTGTTTCTCTATTGCAATTCCCCTGTCTTGATAAATTGGCTTTATCTGGGCAGCAGGCAAGGTGATCCCAATGAGCGGTTACAAACTCCATAGAAGACACTTGGGTAGAGAGGTTCAAATAAATTTTTAAAGGTCACTCAGCTTGGAAGTGGTGGAATTTTAATTTAAACTCAGGTCAGTCAGACTCTTCAGCCTGTGCTCTTAATCATCCCTGTGGGATGGAAAGAATCAAGATAGAAACCTCAGCCCTGCCACTTCTGTCACACCGGCTTTTTGACTTTGAGCAAAATTAAAACCTCTTAAACCTCAGTTTTCTAATTCATAAAATGGTGTCCAGAATAAAGAATGTATGTTAAGGGCCTAGCACAGTGCCAGACGCAACACAAATGTGCATTCCATCCATTCCACCAACAAATGCTTATTGAGGACCTCCCAAACATCCAATCCTATGAGCTGAAGATAGAGCAGTGATTAAGACAAAGAAGGTCCCTGCCTTCCAAGAGGTGCACAGCATTTGGTGGGTGCTCATAAATATTTGAACAAACTCTCAAAGAGGTCAACCTACTCTCAAGATTTCCAGTCGCCACTCTGCCTCCTTTTAATCAACCAGTTATTCTGCTATAAAGCAATCTAATGAGGTTCCTTTCCTGCTTAAAATCCTTCAGTGGATTCCTCATTGTCTCAGAGATAAAATCCTTCATTTCTTAATTGTGTAAATTTCTTAACACAATATGCAGTTTTGGCTACAGGTAAGAGGCTCAGTTTTGTTCACCCCTTCTATGTTATGCAATCAAACCTATCTAGAAGCTTGAACTGCAAACCAGACCTATTGTAGTTAATGAGCCTGAGAACTGGAGTCACCAGTTTGGCATCTGAAACTCTCCCCACCTCATCACACAAACAGACTCACACAGCTGCAGCTCCTAAAGCAACGCAGTGGGTTCTTTGAAAAGGTTTGAAAATCTAATTGTAGGACACAGCGCATTAGTGCGTTATGAAAGCAATTTAGTGGATGCAATCCATGATGTGGAAAACAAGAGTGTACTACATGAGCCTATGGCAAAGTACTGGTATACAAAATCTATGCTACATATGCTATGAACATGCTTGTGTACTGAATTGTAATACAAACTGTATTCATATTGTAGATCATCATCAAAATAGTTTGAAAGCCATTGTTGTAGATCCTCTATGTAGCCTCAGTTCCCATGTTTCTTCAGTCACAGCTTGATAAAACTCCATCAAGCCTCTTGCAGTTACCCATTGTTTGCTTCAGTGCCTATGGTTGTATAAACCAGATGTGGTGCTAGGCTCTAGGGATGCAACAGTAAGCATACCCAAGGTCCTGCTTACATGGCACTTAAGAATCTGGAGAAACAGACAAATATTACACTAACCACACTAATATATAACCGAGAACCAAGCTAAGTGGTCTAAATGAAAGAAATGGTTTTTCAAAACACGTATCAAAGGCAATTTATCTAGTCCAGGGCTTCAAAGGAGGCATTCCTGAAGATTCAATCAGCAGACCTAAAGACTATGTAAGAATTAACTCTGTAAAATGAGGGAGGAAGAGCATTCCACATATAATACAATGTTAAGAGCCTCTGTGATGAGAGAAGGCAGCTGTGTTTGACAAACTTTTCAGGGCCAGCATGCTAGGACCCAACGAACAAGTAGGAAAGTGACACAAGATGAGACTAGGAAAGCTGGCAGTGGCCAGATCCTTTAGGGTCTTATGGGCCTGGAGTTTGTTTTATGGCCTCAAATTAATGGGAAGCCAAACAAGAGACGATGAGATGGAAGTTATCTGCAGTGTGGAAGATGGAGGAAAGAATGCCTGCAGGAAGACCAGTTAGGAAGCCCTCAGAATAATTTTGGTGAGTGGTGACGGTGAACTAATATACTGGAAACAGACAAAGGGGAGAAAAGCTGGTGGTTGTGAAACAGAGGCTGACTTAGGTTTCTGGCTCACGCAACTGGATGGATGGTGTTACCAGCTGGAGAGAGTAAACTAGAAGAGACTAGGTTTGGAGAAGATTATGGAGTTAGTCTTGGAGCTGCATTTAAAGTGACTCTGAGGTGGATATATAAGTCATAAGCTCAGAATCAATATCCTAAGACAGAGAGAAGTCATGAGTTTATAGATGGTAAGTGAAACTGGGTATACATGTGAGAAAAATGCCTGGGTTTGAGCCATGAAGGCTTAACCACAAATTTACCCACTTCTGGGTAAATTCTTAGCACAAACGTGTATATACATACACATTAACCACACACCTGTTTACTTTTTTAAAGTTCAAATAAAGAAATAATAAAATGTGAAAGTTTGCTCACTCTGGGTAATCAGCAACTCAATATGTACCTTTGTAATTTAAAAATAAAAATGGGATTATGCCATATATACTTTGCTACAATCTGCTTTGTAAGATATTCTTCTATACTAGGGTATACACAGTTCTATCCTATTCATTTGAATGGCTAGAAAGTATTACACAGTAGGGATGCATCACAATTTAAGCAACCCCTAGTCCTCACTGATGGACAGGTACGTTATCTAGCACAGTTACCTACCTGCCCCATTCAACATCCACTGCCCCCTTCTGCTTGGTTCACTGAATGTATTTCATTCCAATGGCAACATTCTCAGCTGCAGGTGATGGTTCATGACTGGCTTAAGCCAAATGTGACCATCTTGTTGGCTACTTTTATAGCATCTCTTCTATGGGTAGCCATGCTATCCGGTTCTGGCTAATGACCCCAAGAAGTCAGCTTCTGAGTAAGCTATTGTTTTCCTAAAAAAAGAGAACTAACACTACACTCTGCTCTTTCCTCTTTCTTCTTGCTTTAGGTACAAATATGATGTCTAAAGTTTCAAAAGCCATTTTGCAACTACAAGGCTATAAGCCAACACTAAGATTAGTAAAACAGAAAAGCAGAAGAGACAGCCTGGGCCCTGAAACACACAGAAACATAAGTAACCACTGCCTCATTTTAAAGAATCAAAATGCATTTCCACTTTAAAGGCTGAAAAAGTAAAATGAAATGTTTGAATCAAAGATTCAGAGCAGAAATATAAGTTATACCCTACTAAAAGAAGCACACTTACAACAAGATGGTGGGGAAAACACTTTCAACTGTTCCTGAGACTGCCTTTGGGTTTGGGGTCCACAAGTGCTTTCTGGCCCCCTGCCAAGGACATCCCTCAGTCCTGCAACTTTACAGAATGGCCTTTGTATGCAATCTCCAATGTCTCTTGCTTTCCCTTGTTTGAGATTTCTATCTTCTTTGCCTGCTCTTTAAAAATATGTCAAATTAAGAAATAATCTTTTGGATAGGTATGGTGGCTCACACACGCCTGTAATCCCAGCACTTTGGGAGGCCGAGGCAGGGAGATCACCTGAGGTCAGGAGTTGGAGTCCAGCCTGGCCAACATGGTGAAACCCCATCTCTACTAAAAATACAAACATTAGCCAGGCGTGTTGGCATGCACCTGTAATCCAGCTACCTGGGAGGCTGAGGCACGAAAATCGCTTGAACCCAGGAGGTTGAGGTTGCAGTGAACCAAGATAGAACCACTGCATTCTAGTCTGGGCAACAAAGCAAGACTCTGTCTCAAAAAAATAAATAAAAATAAAAATCACAAAAAATAAAAAATAATCTTTCTATGAAAAGTCAGAAGGTTTTTGATTTGCGTAAACCATTACTTTCTATAAATTCAGGATAAAAATGAAACATCAGAAGTAATACTTGTTTCAAAAGCAGAAAAAAGTTTCTCTTTGACGATGAGAGTGCTTCCTCTATTTAATACTGGAAAAAATTTCTATTTTACTTTAATGTTGAAGGCTTCTTCTGTTTTCAACTTTGCCAGCTTCTCATGTTCTGGCAAAAATATTAGATGTTAGATTTCTCAAAATTCAGGAACTTGCAGCTCCACTTAAAATACATACTTAAAAGCTACTCAGTTAGAAAATGTATTGTGTGATTAAACAAATATTTAAAATTAGACAAAAAATTTATGCATAATTCAAACTGTACATAATTCACATTTATGCTTCTAAACAAATAGAAGCTCACATCTGTACTACTTTTACAATTTACAAAGTGCTTTTATATACATTTTCTCATTTGCTATTCATGACAGACAAGTGAGACAAATATTCTTATTTTACAGATGGAAATAGACCCAGACATTATTCAATACTTTAACCACTAATAGTGGAACCCTGAGACTTTAGATCTGCAAAAGGGTTTAATAATGCAAATATCACATGTATTTCCATTTTCAACACCATATTTAAGTTTTCCATTTTCTTAATAGAAAATGATAAAAAATGTTTTCCCCAATATAATAATACAAATGGAAAACATTATAGACAGTCATATACTAACCCAATGACCAAGATTCACCAGAAGCAAAACCTATTTGGGGGTGTCCTATATTGTTATGTATAAACAGGGCACCAGCACCAGAACCACATTTAGACTAATACTTTTTATTTCTAATTAAAAGAAAACAATGCAGGGCACTCCTGCAGCCTGCAAGTCTAATTGTACATACATATGTATCAGACTATGCACGTGGCCAAGAGGAATGCAAAGAGATATTTTATCCAAATTTGGAGTTTAGGGCCTGATTGTCCTAGCTTAAGCCCATAGGAACTTGACAACTCGTTCATACCTCTCATCTTTAGTCATAGTTTCTTTTTCTCCATCCCCCTTTCTCCCTAACTACCCTGTGCCATTTAGACTGGAAATTCTAACAGGTAGCTTTTTCTTTCTGAATTACCTTTACTACTGTATAATTTTTATTTTCAGAATATTCTTTATTTCTACATCTTGAAGACATTTCTTTATAGTAGATGGGGGAGCTAGAGCTTACATTCACTGCCAGAAAAGGGTCAGTTCCAGTGTTAACTTCCCAGCAAACACCCAAGAGAAAAACTGAACAGAACAGTGATAGGTGGCAGAGCAGTGACACCTGCACCCAGAAAGCCGCACTGCAATTGTCTAATATTTGAGGCTCCCCTTTGTTATAATTCTGCCAATTTAAACTAGAAAATTCTGGCAAAGCAGATCAATACATTTAAATCACTGGTTCAACAAACCACTCTTTTTCATGTTATAATGTTTTTATTGCAATTGAGGACGTTTTCAGTAAGTATCTTGAGCTTGAGGCCCTGGCTAAGTATTCCTTTTGTACTAGAAATCAGATTTCTCTGGCACAATTCCATTGCCTGCAATGGTCTTTATCAAAACTACAAATGCCAGCACACTATTTCAATATGTATTCAGTTGTTCATATCTAAATACCTCATTAGCTATGAAACAAACCAAATATAAATGCTGAATATATAGTACATAGCAACAGATTCTTCACAGAAGAAAACAATGAAAGGCTAATTTTCTACAACATGTTACCTGTTCATTAGTTCTTCAATAATATGACTTAGGCTATTTATTTCAAGGATAACAAAATGTATGCGCCACTACCCATGTCTTCTCAACATTTTTAATCTAGGTTCTAAAGGGCATAAATGAGGATGCATATAGTCAGATTTATTTTTATAAACTTTTGATGTTTCTTTTGTTGTGCATCTTACATGAATATATGGAGACAAGAACAGATAGATGTACATTTAAGTCAGTAGTTATATGAATTTTGCGTATATGGCTAGTTGCTTATATGGATGTTGTAAATGACAAGATAAAATAACGAAGTTGGATAAACTCATCCGTGCCCTGTGAACTTTAGTCTATTTACTGCATAAATTGGTTCAGTCACTATTTATTAGTTTTTAAAAAATGGTTTTTAAAAGCTGCAAACCATACACATTTCTGAATCAGGAAGAGGTAAACTGTGACACAGTTCCCCCGTGCTGCTGATTCTTTTGGGGAGAAAAAATAAGAGTTTCCAAATTCTATTTTTAAAAAAGCTAGAGTTTTCTTCTATGATTAACCTTCACTCTAAAGTCCCTTTTACCCAAGGCATGGTCCCTGGGTCATCTTTTTGAGGCTTAGTTTCTGGGAAGTTTTCAGTAAACCGCTCTCGTGCTTTGTCCCAGTTTTTTTTGTTCTTGTTTTGGAGAAGGTGAACATCTTCAATTGAGGATGGTTTGCCTGTCCCCAAGCCTGCATGTGTTCGCCGAAGCTGAAGCTGGATCTGTTACCAAAAGTTGAGCAGAGGACTTATTTTAGAGTCTAAACACATTGAAATCTGCTGTGTCCAACTTAGGACTCTATAATTTTTTGATTTATTACAGATTGATGCAAAAGAAAAACCTGTCAAATGCATCTAATACATGCAGGAATATATATACTTTTATACATGGAACTTACACTCATTTTTCTATGTTGTCTTGCCTGTCAATAAGTACAGCCTACTTTACAGAAAATAGAGTGCTCCTTAACTAGCAATCACCAAACTTCATTTAGATGCTGCAGAGTATGTCATTCCACCCTCAACAGAAATAAAGGCAATGGATATGTTTAAACCCACTGTCCTATCCTTACCTAAGTAAGTGGAACAAGCAGGTTAAACATTAATAACCATAAAAAGAATCTGATTGTTTATTTTCATAACAGGACGGGAGCACTTCTCAATATTTTAAGAACATTCAAAGCTAACATTTACTGAGTGCCTAATGTAAGGTACAATGCTTAGGGGCTTTATCTTCAAGATAACCCTGAAAAAGAATTCTTATCCCCATTTTTTCATAAGAAAACTAAAGTCCAAACTTGCCCAAAGCCACATAGCTAGTAAATGACAGAGCACATATTCTAACCTAGGTCTGACTACAAAATCCTAGTTCTTTCCACTGTAACTCAAAAAAAATGAGAAAGCTGGAATATACTCACACTGATCCATCTATTATTTCTTTAGGTACTAAGTCATTATCCAGAAAGTTCTACAGTCAGGTTACTTCTTAAGGTTTGTGTGAAAGATAACCCAAACCTCCTATGAACAATGGGACCATTAATTAAACCACTATGTCGTTTTCCAGACATTATTCTCTATATTCCATGTTAACATGCTCTGATTCTTGAACCTAACAGACTTTTCAGCTCACACAGAATCCACCTGTTTGTAAACTAACACTGTGATTGTTCTTGAGTGCTCAGCACCAGGCACAGTATGACAGTTATTAAAAATGACTCTAAAACACAGAAGAACCTTTGGCTCAGGAAACAGCACTTTTTACCCTAGCTTTAATGTAGGAAAAACAAAAACTCAAAAAGAGGCTTTCTAAAAATATAAAACACAAAACAAAGCACATGTATATATCTGGTAATTGTGAATGCCACAAAGGCAGTAATCATGTCTGCTTTTGCTTTCTACTATATTCTTAACACTTAAGGCAATGTTTGGCACATTAATGTACACAGTAAATATCTGCTCTAGGAATAAATGAATACAAGAAAATGCAAGTCTTACCGGAGTTTTCATTCCTCCACCATCCTTCCCCAAGCCCTCTCCTTTCTTCCAACCCATCTTCTCCAACATCTTCCGACCTTTGTTGCTATCAGTAATTTCACTTTAAGGAATATTAAAATGATAGTTGATTGATAAAAGATCTTTTAGGTCACATTTATAACAAATTCATGAATTAAAAATAATTGGTACAACTACTTTAGAAAACCGCTTGGCATTACCTAACAAAGTTGAAGACACACAAATTCCACTGGTACATGTCCTACTTAGAAAAGCATGTGCACCAAAAGACACATACAACAATGTTCTTCCAGCAAATCTAATAGCAACAAATCAGAAACAATCCAGATGTCTGGCAATGATTAAAATGGATAAATTGTGGTATAGTCATACAGTAGAATATTATTCAGTAATAAAAATAAACCATACATAACAAAATAATGTGGAACAAAATATAGACACAAAATAAATATTGAATTGTTCCATTTCTTTAAAATTTTAAAATAAGTGAAATTAATCTATTGCTGTCAGGATGGTGATTACCTTTGAGGAGGAGAGCAGGACAGTGATTAGGCAAGGCACAGGGAGAATAAGCTTCTGGGGTTACTGATAATTTTCTATTTCTTGTCCAAGAAATGTGTATTCTGCAATACGTTAATTTTATGATGTATCACTGAGCTATATACTTATAATCTGTGTTCTTTTCTGTACATGTTATATATTAAGAAGTTCAAATGAAATAAAACTTCTTAATCACTGTTTGCATTTTGTCCTATGATTCTATACTCTGCTAATTCAAGAGTATTTTATGTTCTATTATATCTTTTCAGTTCCACAAAATATGCTGTTAGCCCTTCAATTAATAACCAAGCAATGTCAAACCAATGTGTTTTATTTTAAATTTATCTTATTTAATTTGAATGCACTCTTTATATTCTCCAAGATTATATTTTAAATATTAAACTTAAAAAAAAAAGTGTCATGTTGCTTAGTGTACCTGTTTTGTAATCCTGTATTTCATTAAATAAAATGTTGGTAATGGATCAAACTCCATCAACTCTAAGGTACACCATTATTTTATGTACCATCAAGAGAAAATTGTTGCCATTTGTAACCATAAAACTCTTAGCGTCAATGCAATATGATACTGAATCAAAACTTTATAATTAGTTATTAGTTCTATATGAAAAATTTAAATTTTAACTAAACTCAAAATTTATATTCTGAGGAAAAAAATGTAGCTAATATTTGATTAAATGCAGAAATATGGTCATATTGTAGGCCTCAAAAATCACCTTTTTTCATTTTTATCCAAACTACTTTGCCAAGAGAAAACTGAATCAGAGAAAAATAAATAAGAAAAATTATATTTCACGGTCATTAAGAACAGAAGTATTTGAGTATTAAAATAATTATTAAAAAATACTAGTCCATACCAAGTTCTTACCAGTCTAGGCTTCTAGATATCTAGCATATAAAAGCATATACACTCAACTGTGTGGCTAGACTGTTAACATACATATACGTGTGTTTAAGTACAGGTACTCATGTATATGCTCAGCAATTTTTTAGGGGATAATGGAATTCTAAGATTAGTGGAAAGTATAAATAGACTTAGTGTCTCCATTTTGTTGTTAAAGCATTCATTTTAAGGCCACTTATCGGCCAGGCGTGGTAGCTCACGCCTGTAATCTAAACACTTTGGGAGGCCAAGGCGGGTGGATCATGAGGTCAGGAGTTCAAGACCAGCCTGGCCAATAACATGGTGAAACCCTGCCTCTGCTAAAAACACAAAAATTAGCTGGGCATGATGGCACGCAACTCTAATCCCAGCTACTCAGGAGGCTGAGGCAGGAGAACTGCTTGAACCCAGGAGACGGAGGTTGCAGTGAGCTGAGATCACACCACTGCACTCCAGCCTGGGCGACAGAGCAAGACTCCATCTCATAAATAAATAAATAGGCCACCTATCAGGATATATAGCCCTGAACATCAGACTACCCTATGAATGTGATTATGAACAAAGGATGTTTTGAGCCACTGTAATTCAAAACTTACGAATGAACAGATGCAGGAGCATCATCTCTTTGGAAAGTTCCTTCACTTCCAATCTGCTCCCTACGTTTTCCAGCTCTATCTTTATATTTTGGATTCTTCAATGTCTTTTCATCTTCGTATTCTGTATTCTTAATAAACACAAAATATTCATTGAGGAAGAGAAAGCTGATAAATAAGACAATTTCTGTACATGTGCCTTACTTAACGAATATGGTTCAATGTGGCCTCTATAAACAATAAAATAAAACAAGCTATGATATGAAGAAATTGCCGGGTATGGTGGCTCATGCCTATAATCCTAGCACTCTGGGAAGCTAAGGCAAGAGGATAGCTAGAGGTCAGGAGTTTGAAACCAGTGTGAGCAATATAGCAAGACTCCCATCTCTACTTGATTTATATTAAAGTTATAAAAAAAAAGATATGAATAAATTATCATATTAGATATGCTACTTTTATTCTATCCCCTTTAAAATGTTTATATTATTTCAAGTTATGCCACAACATACATATACATAAGAAGATGATATGGTGAAAATATAGTATATTCTGACTCAATGCTGCGTTCTCGTCATACGAACGACTAGTATTTGAAGAAAAATACAGAATCCCTGGGGTTTGGGAAAAAATCTATCTCCCCTTTTCTCTAAGAAACTGAAAGTTCCAAGGGACCTACAGTAGTTCGATACTGTTTCCTGGAAGGGAGAAATGTAGAGACTTTTAAAAAACCCATTTAACCTGGCAATAATAGTTTTTTACTTCAATAAAGCTCCATTTAAGTGACTAATTAGTCACTTAACAAACATTCACTGGATAAAGAGTATGTCAAGCTCCATGCTAGGTTATGAAATGCCAGAAGGAAGATGTGCATAACCTTTGGCCTATTACAGTATGAGTGGTTCGATAAAGGTATACACAAGGTGTGGTGGTGGCACAAAGAAGGGGTAGTCAATTCAGCATTCATAGAAGCCTTCCCTTTCCCTTTGTTATAACTTGCTGATCTTTATATAAAAAGTATGATACTCATCCAGAGAGATGCTAGGGACTGGAGAGCGACTCAACGAAGGTACGACAGAAGCTTTTAATTAATTTTGCTTTTAAAAAGAGAAGAAAAATATAGAACTACCTATCCTAGTAAGTTCTTCCCCCAGAAGACAATAAAGAAATTGAGCTAAAATTTTTGAGAAAACAATTTTATTCTCTCCTTAAATGTCTTCTATTTTCCCCCAAAATTGGCCTATCTTGTTTTTTTCTACGATTTCTCTACCTTAGTGAAACAGCAACAACAAAAAAAACACAATTTGACAGAAAAATATGTTATTTTGGCAGCAACTTCTTTTTCCATATCTTCATGAAGTGTAAAAATTCAGCACAAATATACTTAAGACCTAGATTCTACATCTAGCTCTACCATTTAATAGCTGGGCTACTAAGGTTTAGTTTCTCAAAAGTAAACTAGAAACATTAATTAATTGCCTCCCTGGTCTATTTACAGGATTAAGCGGTAACTTTTTTTAAAAAAACCTTTATTGAGGTATAATTAATATAAATAAATCATACATAGCTAGTGTACAATGAGATGCTTTTGAGATTTATGGACCTATGAAACTATCACCATAAGCAAGATAATAAACAAACCCATCTCTCCCAAAAGTGTCCTTGTCTCTCTTTGTAATCCAACTCTCCAGACCTTCCCTGTGTAGCATCAACCTTGTCTAAGCAATCACTCTTCTTCCTTCTGTCACAATACATTAGTTTGCTTTCCTAGAAGTTTATATAAATGGTGCAGAACAGTTCTTTCCACTTTCTTGTTGGTGGTTCTCAACACCAACCAGAATGTGCTGGGAATGCAACATCCTGAGGTAAGGAGGGATTGGCTGAAACAGTCCAGGCTGTTCCAGTCCCCACCTGGAAACAGGATATCCTTCAACATTGTAGCCCAGTGAGTCAAACGACCCTGAGGTACATAACCCAAGGTGGGCTGCTTTCCAGGGTCCCTCAACTGCTGTGCAAGTAGGACATACAAAGTTGAGGCTCCATTCACCCACAAGGCAGCTTTCTGACCTTTGGGGGGTGGTTTCACAATAAATCCCAGGCTTCTGTCGTCCCTTGCTGCCTATTTGTAAGTCATAAGTTTGCTTCATGTAACTTGTATGAGAGTGTGTTCTATCTCACTGACCTCAGACAAGCTGGAAATCAGTGAATAGTGAAACTGTTCCACAAGTGGCAGCACATACACGTGTTTTATTTGGCTTCACTCAACATAACTATTTTGAGATTCATCCAGGTAGGTTGTGGCCTATATTACTAGTTCCTGCTTTTTTATTGCTAAGTAGTATTTTCACCATATAGATACACCATAGTTTGCTTATCCATATATGATGGACATTTGAGTTTTTCTCAGTTTTTGGTTATTCAAAAAAAAAAGCAATGAACATTTGCTTACTGGTCTTTTTATGCACATATGCTTGCATTTATCTTGGTTAAATGTCTTAGAGTAGAATAGCTGAATTGTAAAATAGGTGTATGTTAAATTTTTAGAAACTACCAAGCAACTGCACCATTTTACATTCCCACCAGCAGTGTATGAGATTTCTAGTTCCTCCACAACCCTTACAATACCTGTTACAGTCAGTTTTGAAAATTTTAGGCATTCTAACAGATTTGTAGTGGTATCTCATTGTGGTTTTAATTTTCATTTCCTTAAAGACTGATGACACTGAACATTTTTTTGGGTGTTTATTTGCCATCAGCATACCTTCTCTGGTGAAGTATCTATTCAAATCTTTGGCCCATTTTTTAACTGAGGTGTCTTCTTCTTATTAAGTTTTGAAAGTTTTTTGTATATTCTAGATATAGAAGTCTTTGACCAGATACATGATTTGCAAATATTTTCTCCAGTCTATGGCTTGTCTTTTCACTCTCTTAATAGTGTCTTTGGAAAAACATAAATTTTTAATTTTGAAGAAATACAGATTATCAAGTTGTTCTTAAGGATTGTGCTTTTGGTGTTAGAATCTTTGCCTTTAAAAAAAAAGTTTCTAGAAGTTTTAAAGTTTTTAGGTTTTATTTTTATATCTATGATCCATTTTTGGATCATTTTTATAGATTGTTCAAGGTATGGATCAATATTCTTTTTGTCTGCTGTTTTTTTTGGCAAGGCCATCCAATTATTCTACCACCATTTGTTGAAAAAGACCACTCTTGGCCGGGCACAGTGGTGCATGCCTTTAATCCCAGCACTTTGGGAGGCGAAGGTGGGCGGATCACCTGAGGTCAGGAGTTCGAGACCAGTCTGCCCAATGTGGTGAACCTCGTCTCTACTAAAAATACAAAAATTAGCCGGGCATGGTGGCAGGCACCTGCAATCACAGCTACTTGGGAGGCTGAGGCAGGAGAATTACTTGAATCCAGGAGACAGAGGTAGCAGTGAGCTGAGATTGTGCCACTGCACGCTTCCAGCCTGGGTGACAGAATAAGACTCTGTCTCAAAAAAAAAAAAAAAAAAAAAAAAAAAAAAAAGACCACTCTTTCTCCACCAAACTGCCTTCACGCCTTTATCAAAAATTAACTGTCCACACATATATACGGATCTACTCCTGGACTATTTTGTTCCATCCATCTATTTATCTTTATGCCAATATGATACTACCTTAATCACTGTAGTTTAATTATAATAAGTCTTTAAATCAGGTCGTATTAGTTCTCCAACTATGTTGTTCAATCAATGTCATCTTCTTTGCAGAGATAAGATCTTGCTATATTGCCCAGGCTGGAGTGCAAAGCCTATTCGTAAGTGCAATCACAGCTCACTGCAAGTGATCCTCTTGCCTCAGCCTCCCAAGTACCAGGGACTACAAACTACAGACACTACCATGTCTAGTTATGTCAAGGCATCTTAATGCAAGTTTTCTGAAAACCAGAAATGTATATTCAAATGTAGGCTATTATCATTTTTCTACTCCAACTTCAGTAGTTTTTAGATTATGAATACCAGAACACTAAACTAACAGAAATCACAAAATCATACTACACAACTATTTATATATAAAATGTACTCAGCATATTTAAAGACATTTTTACTGAAAACCAGATATACAGCTTAACAAATGAAACAATATTTAACATCCTCACCTGTAAACCATATTTTACTCGTATTTTCTTTAATTCTTTTCTTCTTTCCAACTCTTTTTCCTCCTTACTTAGTGTTGGACCAACTGAAAGAAAAAAAGTTTGGTTAAAAAAAGCCACTAAATCTGATTTTGTAGAAAATTAAAACTAATGTTATTTAATTAATAAAAAACTAATATAACCCGTTAGTAACCATTCCGATTAACCAGAAGTTGAAATAAACATTAATATAAAGGATAAAAGGGTTGTGATGATGTCCTTTCAGCATTTTGGTAACTAAACCTACTTGAGAAGTAAAGCAAAAACTACACATAATAGGAATCTTACAGTATAGATACCAAAATGAACAATGAACATTTTGATTTTTCAATATGATTATTGTAACACAATCTCAAATGCAGAAATATTAAGTAAATTTTGCAAAGGAACATAGCCATAAGCAAAATAAAAGTCAGAGAAACCAAAATTCATGTTACTGTGTAATGCAACATACTCATTTTCAAATTAGTATCAGAAAACAAAAAATAAACAATGAACACGCATACTTGGCATTTGGGGGAAAATTTATGTCAAAAAAGATGATCTCTTACTAGTTCAAAGCATCTATTTAAATTTTAAGAGCTTTAGATGGGTGGGATGAAAGCACAACAGTAATATCCTACAGTGCCATTATAAAAAATAATGGTACATAGACAATATACAGCATGAGCTATCAATAGGACAGAAAACATATCAATCAACAACCCTTAATGCCTTGGCCTATTATTTCCTATGTTAATATTACATGACAGAGTTCAACTGTGGATGACTTTTTTACATCAATACATACATGTCAAAAGGAAACCAATCTTTATTAAATTATTACTTTATTGTCATTACTTTTTAAATTATTTTAATTGATAAATTAAAAGTGTATATATGGTGTACAACATGATTTTTGATATATGTATACATTGTGAACTGGCTAAATCAACCTCATTAACATATCCATTACTACCTCGTGTACTTATCACTTTTTTGTGTATGATGAGAACACTTAAAATTTACTCTCTTACCAATTTTTCAATTACAACTGCTCCTAAGGACATTTGACTACCACTACAGTCTGACTCAAAAGCCTACTAAACTGGATTAGAAGAAACAGAGCTAATCAATCTCTTTCCTGGTCAGAAAGCAGACCAATGCTACATATCATGAAGCTAAATTATTACACAGAAAAATCAACTACAATTATAATCTATTAGCCTAGGTCTCAAATTCCAAATATATGTCATTTCTTAGTCTCATTTGGTAATATTTACTGAAATATATCTCAATCTATTATTACATCAACTGGATACAAGACCAATAGCTTTGTATAAATATCTCTCAATGCAGTATCATATCAATTAGACACGTAGCCAGTAGCTGACTGGTATTTTTTAGAACACTTAGGTAATGAAAGAGAACGTTATCACAGCCACATTTAATCTGTTTCACATACCAAAAAATTCATCTTTCTTATCAAGGCGAAGGTGGGCTCTAACCTGCCCTGGTTCACAGCCATCACAGGTATCACTGCCAGGGTGAATGTGAAAGGATAAGACAGTTTCTCCAATTTTCACTTCATCTCCATGCTCAAGTACATAAGGGTCACATTTAGTTTTCGGCTAGAGGGGAAACATTTTACAAAACAGAAATCAAAACAATCACATATGGTTACCTTACATCTATTGTAAGTAATGTCTGATTACAATTTTAAAAATATATTTAAAATAGCTGTAAATGAAATAGACACAAACACACTTCCCCAACTTGATGACGCATAAAAAAAAGTTCTACTAGTGGAGATGAAGACAGCTGAACTGAGCAATTTGTCAAACCCACCAATCTCGCTATCCAATCAGAAATATCCAATTCTAGACTTCAATCTATTACCAAAACATATAATCATCATAGTAAAAAAAGATGAAGTGTTAAGAGAATGGGATAAATGCATCACATCTCCCTTTTCTTCTCTCTTGATAACTCAGTTTTATTTCCATTTTTACTCTTACAGACTAAGAATAAGGCCTCCCTCCTTCCCTATATTTTCTTTTTCTTTTTTTTGAGACAGAGTTTCACCTCAGAGCCCAGGCTGGAGTACAGTGGCATGATCTCGGCTCACTGCAACCTCCGCCTCCCTGGTGCAAACGATTCTCCTGCCTCAGCAACCCAAGTAGCTGGGATAACAGGCACATACCACCAAGCCCAGCTAATTTTTGTATTTTTAGTAGAGATGGAGTTTCACCGTGTTGGCCAGGCTTGTCTTGAACTCCTAACCTCAGATGATCCACTGGCCTCAGGCTCCCAAAGTGCTGGGATTACAGGTATGAACCATCGCGTCCAGCCCCTATATTTTCTTATTATATGCCAAATAGTTTGTTACATGCTGAGGATGTAAGTGTTAACTGAATAGACATAGCTTTTGCCTTTAAGAAGTTTTCAATTTAGCAGCATTTCCATTAAGACAATAAAAAAAAAAGGAGGACCTTCAAAGTTGTTATTGAGACATTTACACACTTACTCTGAATAGCTTTACAATGGATTCATAACTGAAAATAAGGCACAGATACACAATTAGAAGTCAAAACTCAACAGCCAAGGAAGACCCACTGATTATATTCTTTTTTCAGCCTTTCTGGAAATTTCTTTCCGACTAACACATTTGGGCTTTACTCTGAACCAAATGATAAAGATTATGGCCTTCAGAAATAAAAAAAATTCAGTTTTAAAATAACGTGCAGGTAACTAATTAATACATATACACTCACCTGAAGAATCTGTTTTCCATTAACAACTGTGCCATTTTGACTGCCTTGATCCACAAGGACATAACTTTGTAAGTCATGGTCAAAATAAATTTCTGCATGAAACTTAGAAAATAAAATCAAGCAATTATTAATTACTACACTTTTCAAAACTATGGACAATTTCTGTATGATATGATGATGTTAACTTGAGTCTTTGATAATTTACATTTTATTATACTTAACACTTTTTTAGAAACACAAACTATTATATGCTTCTGGTAGAAACAGAGGCTATAGAAGAAAATGTCATCTATAATTCTACCATTAACTACCATGAAAAATTTAGAATACGTCCTACTTTTTCTCTTTTTGTACTAGAGATAATTTGAAAAATTTTGACCTAATGTAAGTATTTGTCCATATCATTAAAAACTCCTTTTTTTTTTTTTTTTTTTTTGGAGACAGAGTCTCACTCTGTCACCCAGGCTACAGTGCAGTGGTGTGATCACGGCTTCCTGCAGCCCTGACCTCCTGGGCTTAGGCAATCCTCCCACCTCAGCTTCCTGAGTAGCTGGCACGACAGGTGTGTGCCACCATACCTGGTTATTTTTTGTATTTTTTGTAGAGACGGGGTTTCACCATGTTGCCCAGGTTGGTCTTGAACTCCTGAGTTCAAGTGATCCTCCCGCCTTGGCCTCCCAAAGTGCTGGGATTACAGGCATGAGCCACCACACCTGGCCAAAAATTTTTAATACAAAATGTGATTTGAAACACCCAAGGCC